>NC_090266.1:120209475-120852809 GCF_040414725.1 Anabrus simplex
ACCTGAATAACAGCTGTCAGAGATGCGAATTATCGTCCGTACTAGTACAAGAGTTACTTCGTAGTAGTAGCATCAGTAGTATTATTTGAATAATGCCAGCGTATGAATACCACGAATACCATGATATGCTGCTAGTGTATCGTGTGGCAGAACAGAACAAGGGTCGCCCTTCATGAATCTATCGGGAAAGGCTTCGAGCAATTTATATTTTGTTTCTTATTCACTACGAGTTAAAACAGAGGACACTTTGCGTTTTAAGGGCCGATGACATTAAGACAGCAAACATCATCATCATCATCATCGTCGTCGTCGTCGTTGTCGTCGTCGTCATCATCATCATCATCACGTATAAATATTCAATAATATAATTGTTTTATATTCATCATTACTGAAATAGGAAGTATAAGTTAACATTTAACTTAAGAAGGTTGCCTAGAGTGTTTTGTTAATTTACAAAAGAAAAATTAAAACTTATTTTAGTGTAAGGCAATCTGTACGTTTTTGTTTTCTAAACTGTTCTACTGTAATGTTTAACATAGGTACACTTTTTTGTTCACAGGCGTTTTCGTGTACGTTCGTAAATCCGTACTTTTCTATTCGAGATAGTCTTGTTACCGTCCACCTGGAATTACGGAGCCAGTAATGTATGTCAGTTCATTATTTTTCTACAACAGAGTGTTACTCATGCGACTGTAGTTCCTACGACCACGCCACTGTTATGTCTGTGTCACTAATGTGCGCTTTGTTCGGCTCTGTACTGCTTGACCATGTGGCTCTCGTTACCTTATTCTGCCTCTTCTTCTACTGCAGCCTTATGTCTTATTCTACCGACATCATCTTAACACGCAGCAGCGTAATCTGCCGCAATTTACCGAGCTCGATAGCTGCAATCGCTTAAGTCCGGCTCCATGGCTAAATGGTTAGCGTGCTGACCTTTGGTCACAGGGGTCCCGGGTTCGATTCCCGGCAGGGTCGGGAATTTAACCTTAATTGGTTAATTTTGCTGGCACGGGAACTGGGTGAATGTGCCGTCTTCATCATCATTTCATTCTCATCACGACGCGCAGGTCGTGGATACAGGTGTTTATGTACCACAACATCACCAGCTTTCAGGCCGGCTTCTTGGCTAAATGGTTAGCGTGCTGGTCCTTGATCACTGGGGTCCCGGGTTCGATACGCAGCGGGGTCGCGAATTTTAACCATCGTAGGTTAATTTTGCCGGCACGGGGACTGGGTGTGTGTGTTGTCTCATCATCAATTCATTCTCATTACGACACGCAGGTCGCCTACGGGTCTCAAATCTAAAGACCTGCTTCTGGCGAGCAGAACTTGTCCTCGGACACTCCCAGCACTTAAAGCTATACGACATTTCATTTCAGTGTGGCCAGTGTCCATTATTCGGGAGACAGTGGGCTCGAACCCCACTCTCGGCAGCCCAGAAGATGGTTTTCCGTGGTTTCCCATTTTCACACCAGGAAAATGCTGGGGCTGTACCTTAATTAAGGCCACGGCCGCTTCCTTCCCTGTCCCAGCCCTTTCCAGTGCCATCGTCGCCATAAGGCCTATCTGTGTAGGTGCGACGTAAAGCCAATAGCTGCTGCGATTTGTTATTAGCACCATCATAGTAAAATGTAATATAGTTGTGGCGGAATCTTCTTAGATACGTTCGACATCTGTGGATTGTGTATAATTTGATAACTCATCTGTACTCATGAAAGCGACCGTCGGCCTGGCGTTCAGGTTAATAGCTACATGTCTCTAACGTGTAACCTTGTTTATGTTTCTTAGATTTGTTGATGTGTATGTTTGATGTTTATACACAATACGAGATTACAGCTGACTCATCCCCACTAGCTTGACCTGGTTCTCGTCTTACGCATAGTAATCTGTAGGTAACTACTACGTCCGATGCTAAATCACGTGACATAAATTTCATCTTGTGTCCTCTTAAACCACGCGTATTTTACTATTTTCTTCCACGTATTTCAGCTTTTAATTACCTAATAATAATAATAATAATAATAATAATAATAATAATAATAATAATAATAATAATAATAATAATAATTGCTTTACGTCCCACTAACTACCTCTACACCGAGCTCGATACCTGCAGTCGCTTAAGTGTTGCCAGTATCCAGTAATCGGGAGATAGTGGGTTCGAGCCCCACTGTCGGCAGCCCTGAAGATGGTTTTCCGTGGTTTCCCATTTTCACATCAGGCAAATGCCGGGGCTGTACCTTAATTAAGGCCACGGCCGCTTCCTTCCACTTCCTAGGCCTTTCCTCTCCCATCGTCACCATAAGACCTATCTGCGTCGGTGCGACGTAAAGCAAAATAGCAAAAAACTACTTCTACGGTTTTCTGAGACGCTGAGGTGCCCGAATTTAGTCCCGCACGAGTTCTTTTTATGTACCAGGAAATCTGCCGACACGAGGCTGACGTGTATTTGAGCACCTTCAAATACCACCGGACTGGGCCAGGTTCGAACCTGTGAAGTTGGAGTCAAAAGGCCTGCACCTCAACCGTCTGAGCCACTCAGCCCGGAAGGAGGCACGAAATATATGTACGTTTAATTTATTTAGTTGTATAACATGTCCATTATTCATTTGAAACTAAACGTTCGATGTGTTTCGATAATTCAATTCCGATGCTACTCATTTGGGCATCCCATGACTGCTTTCGTTGGCGTAAGGAACTGCCATCTTTCTTCTACTTTTACGCAATGCACAACGGAGATCGTACCGTATTTCACGTCACGGCGCGCTTATCCCAACCAATAATTATATCAGTCGTACAGGTCCCGCACCGATACAGGTTTTCAGGTCATTTCCATACTCATTAGACCACGGGGCTGATGACCACAGATATCCCAATCCCCTAAATGAACCAGTATTAACGCTGAGAATTCGGTACATCTTCAGGGTCCGAAACCGATGACCAGGGTTGTCTGAAGCCCCTAAGACGGAAACTAAATACTGACAACAACGAAACTAGTCTGGCGAGAATGTAACGTAATATGGCATACACTACTGTAGTAGCCACCTTCAGCTGTTATCGTAGCTCAGTTGCTCTTAAACATAAAACCAGTTTGACAAGTATGTTACGTAACATCTCGTGCATTGCATAGGTAGCGTTCAGCTGTTACGGTAGCACACTTGCTTGTAAACATAAACAGAAACCAGTTTGGCACGAATGGCGCGTGACTCGCCTGTTCTCAAAGGGAAGCTATTCATTCACTAGAGCAAGGCATACTACCTATTCTAAAAACATCGATCTTCTTGCTCTCGAAAATAACTTCCGAGGATTACTAAAAGTTTGATATATAGTGGTTCGTCACATCGTTCTCTATTGCTAGAAGAAATATCTGCAGGTATACACCTAACAACCTATATATACATGATTATTGAGCTACGATGACCCCATTAAATAACTCGCGAACTGTTAAAGATATCGACAATCTGTTTACACTTTCACTAATTTTAATAATTACTTTGTACATGAATTTTCTTTTTCTTAATCCGTTTACCGTCCAGGCTTGTTTGTTCCTTCGGACTCAGCCAGGTATCTCACCTCTAACGCCTCAATGGCAGTGTCCTGGCTTTGGGTCGGAGGGATACAACTGGGAGGAGGACCAGTACCTCGTCTAGGCGGCTTCACAGGCTATGCTTAACAGGGACTTTGTGAGGGGGGGGGATTACCGGAAGGAATTGGACGGAGAAGAGAGAAGGAAGCGGCCGGGGCCTTATGTTAGATAGCATCCCGGCATTTGCCTGGAGGAGAAGTTGGAAACCACGGAAAACCACTTCGAGGGTGGGTGAGTTGGGAACAGAAACTTCCTTCTACTCAGTTGGCTTTCCGGGGCTGAGTGGACCCCGTTCCAGCCCTCGTACCGTTTTTCAAATTTCGTGTCAGAGCCGGGAATCGAACCCGGGCCTCCGCGGTTGGCAGCTACTCACACTAATCACTACACCATCGAGGAGGCTTACATTAATTTTACTCATTTTATTTTTACGAATTTAATGGGCGGTCTCGTTCTTTTGCTCAGTCCTGAAATTGTCGAACATTTCGATTTTCCCTTCTTGCTTGTGTGAAGGAGTAGTTGCTTAATGGTGCTTGCTCTTAAAACAATATTTAATTCCATCACCATCTTTACTTTCAAACATACCCTCAATTGTTAACTTCCATTTCCGATACTAGGATTAGTTTCTTCTTCCCGTTTCGTGCTCTTTCTCGGCAACAATTTTCACACCCTGTGGGGACGCGGGTACGGTCAGTGTTGGGAATTGGCAATTTGGCAGAGTTTTACGGCCGGATGGCCTTCCCGATGCCAACACTCAGGGTTACTTTTGCTACTGATTAACGTTGTCCCAACTCGGATATATATTCAGGACATTGGGACTCGGTAGGTCTATGTCCCTGAAGCACACTAATGGGTAGATTTAGACAAGATAATACATCAAATTGTTGCTGCACGAGCAATACCACTACCACGTACCTCACAATACACTACCTATCCATTGTTTTCCATAAGAGTGGTCACGCCCCCAGCCACATTTAGATATACACTCCATTAGAACAATATTCGTTGTGCTCACTTTCCTATGCTGACGTGTAAAGGAAAATGAACCTTAAACATTTTACACTGTAGTAATGCTAAATACTTCACTCAAATATACATTCCTACACCACAGTACGGCAAGGTTATTTTTCATTTACACATAAACGTAGGAAAATGAACAGAATGAAATTTTTTTGGTGGATTACATAACCATATCGTCGCCCGACTGGTAAAAGGTTGTATTCCACAAAGCTCTTCCTATCAATTATTCTCCTTAAGACTGGTCACGTCTCCCAGCCACGTATGGATATGTAGTCCACAGAACAAATTTTGTTGTGCTCATTTTCCTATGCCCATGTGTAAAGGAAAATGAACCTTACAGTACCGTACTGTAGGAATGTACGTTTGCATTACGTATTTACGCACTCCTAGTGTACAATACATGTAAGGTTCATTTTCGTTTAATCGTCGACATAGGAAAACGAACACAACGGACATTGTTCTGATGGAATGCGTATCCATATGTGGCTGGGAGGCGTGACCAGTCTTAAGGAGAATAATGGATAGGAAGAGTATTGTGGGATACAACGTTTTACCGGTGAAGCGACGATATGCGGCTGGCAGGTGTGACCAGTCTTAAGGAAAATAATAGATAAAAAGAGCATTGCCAGAGACGTGGTATTACTGGCTCAGCGTCTCAATATAACATCCGCTACTGTCTGACCTGTTGCGTTTGGTGCATTTTGAAGTCCAGGGAAACTCTCATGTGGTTCAAACTCTTCGTCCACCTAGCGAATGCAAATAATTTTCAACAACATTTACATCGCGGGTACCGTAGCTGATTACCAAAAATGTTGGGAGATCTTCTGAACGAACGCTGTTCCAAATACACCTACTAATTTCGTTTGCTGCCATACCAAACAACTTATTCTGAATTGTTCCAGAAGTAAATATTTCCCTCTGCTTATTCATCCACTCGTTGAGAGCAGGAATATCCTCTGATCACCGTTTATATAAGCAATGTATATTACTGCTGTCTCTTTGATGGCTTTAAATACCAAATCGTGCCTACTTTCACAGGTTATATTTTTATAAGACATTCTTTAGGTACTTTCTGTTCTTGTTGTTTAACAGAACATAGTTGCATTTCTGTAGGCTGACTTGATTGCTGATAACATAAAATGCCCTGCATATGAAAATCGTATTTTTCGGAGAACGAAATTTTGCTAGTTGCCTACTCTTTCCATATTCCGGAAACCCCCCGATGGGAAGAATTGTCCATTTTCTGCACAAATATTTTGTCTGGATTTGAATGATAATACCGACTGCAGTACAAATATGCAATTCCTTTTGCTTTTTGTTCAGTACATCACTAGTTTAAGCCATTAGATCACCAAACGTGGAACAGGTTCAATTTTTTGAACAGGGAAGTTCACTGGAAATTTAACTGGCTGATTTAGAAACAAAATCGTTTGTGTATCACCAATAGGAACACTTGTGCCTACTATTTCCGAAACACACTGTTGGTCAACTGCACTTCGTACTTCATGTAAATGTGTAATCGTTGTTTCTTCCTCACAGTTTTGCTTCCTAATTCTAACAACAAGCTTATGCATCTTCTCGCCCGTATACTATACAAGAACTCGAAGGTAAGCCAAACCTAGAAAATGAAAGAATTCAAAATGAAACCAAATCTAATGGCGAATCCGAAGGTTCTTGGTCTACCAAGAGACCGCTGCTCAGACCGTAGGATTATAGATTACGAGACGTCGTGTGATTGGCATGACAAATCCTCTCGGCCGTTATTCTTGGTTTTCTAGAATGGGGCTGCTAACTCACAGATCACGTAGCCTGAGTTGACCACGAACCAGCCCTCAGATCTGGGTAAAAATCCCTGGTCTGGCCGTAAGTCGAACCAGAGTCCTCCGAGTAAGAGGGAGGCACGCTAAACCATACCGCGGAGACAGCTGGAAAGAAATAAAAAATCATTTAAAGAATGAAGCCGTTCATTTCGAGAATCTATTCAGTTAAAAAACTGAGGCCATTTCCATCTATACTTATTCATATTTTCCAGGTATTTTATAACGTTGAATTCGTGTTTGACCGACTAGAAAACGTATACATTATAGAAATTAAACACACAAACATCATCATCATCATCATCTGTTTACCCTCCAGGTTCGGTTTTTCCCTCGGACTTAGCGAGGGATCCCACCTCTACCGCCTCAAGGGCAGTGTCCTGGAGTTTCAGACTCTTGGTCGGGGGATACAACTGGGGAGTATGACCAGTACCTCGCCCAGGCGGCCTCACCTGCTATGCTCAACAGGGGCCTTGTGGAGGGATGGGAAGACTGGAAGGGATGGGCAAGGAAGAGGGAAGGAAGCGGCCGTGGCCTTAAGTTAGGTACCATCCCGGCATACGCCTGGAGGAGAAGTGGGAAACCACGGAAAACCACTTCCAGGATGGCTGAGGTGGGAATCGAACCCACCTCTACTCAGTTGACCTCCCGAGGCTGAGTGGACCCCGTTCCAGCCCTCATACCACTTTTCAAATTTCGTGGCAGAGCCGGGAATCGAACCCGGGCCTCCGGGGGTGGCAGCTAATCACGCTAACCACTACACCACAGAGGCGGTCAAACACACAAACATTCCTAAATTAAAGTTCCAATAATGTTATTCTTTCTTGCCTACGACAGACTGCTTGAGTATTAGTCTCGTCACTTTTAGACTGAGACCATTAAACTAAAGAGATTGCTGCATTGTCACATGATGTGAAAGCCCGTTGTTGTTCTCAGTTATCGACCGAGGTGTACTGATAATAACAATAATATGCCTAAGGATTATAATGAAGAACAACACACATTAGTCATTCCTCGAATGAAAAATATTCCTTGTCCACAAAATATTTTACTAATATAATAATTCCGTGTGGCTATTTCTAGCCGAGTGCAGCCCTTGTAAGGCAGACCCTCCAATGAGGATGAGCGGCATCTGCCATGTGTGGGTAACTGCGTGTTATTTTGATGGAGGATAGTGTTATGTGTGGTGTGTGAGTAGCAGGGATGTTGGGGACAGCACAAACACCCAGCCCCCGGGCCATTGGAATTAACCAATGAAGGTTAAAATCCCCGACCCGGCCGGGAATCGAACCCGGGACCCTCTGAACCGAAGGCCAGTACGCTGACCATTCAGCCAACGAGTCGGACCTTTTTCCTAATTAAAATGGGTAAAAATGTGTTGATATTACGTCATTCCTTCACAGCCTGAAAATTACATAGCAAGTAAATGTAATTATTTAAAAAACGCATGTGTTATTATGAAGGTGCCGTTAACACTGCACTACTGTTTGATTCGCGTGTGACCGAGCTCGATAGCTGCAGTCGCTCAAGTGCGGCCAGTATCCAGTAATCGGGAGATAGTGGGTTCGAGCCCCACTGTCGGCAGCCCTGAAGATTTTTTCCGTGGTTTCCCATTTTCACACCAGACAAATGCCGGGACTGTACCTTAATTAAGGCCACGGCCGCTTCCTTCCACTTCCTAGACCTTTCCTATCCCATCGTCGCCATAAGACATTATCTGTGTCGGTGCGACGTTAAACAAAATAGCAAACGAAAAATTCGCGTGTGAAAATATTGTTTTACGCCACTCTCGACATCATTATCGTATGCACAGGGTCTACAGTTTCATGTAGAATCCGTTAGAGGGATGTGCTTCTTCATTTCAATAATGCCATCAAACGTTTAGGTCTGAAAATATTTTTATCTCGCATTTGGATTAGGAACAGAAAGTAAGAGACAGACTGAGCCGCATAACATTTTCATCTACAGTTGCTTTATAACTAGTGCGTGAAATTATTTATTGGAAGTTTCTATATTGTTAATGGAACAACTTTTGTCTGATGTAAGTTTTCAAAAATCGATGTGTTCAAGAAATAATTTTAAAAAATAATTGAAAACTGATATTTAGGTAAGATATAGAAGCGTGAAAGTTACGACATCAAGGTAATTTTATATTGCTTATTACTCATGATCATGAATCCGCTTTAAAACGCAGTACGGTTATTTCTGTGTTGTCTGGTTCTGTTGTAGGTTCTCTGCCGTTTAAGAGGTATTGTTTTAGGGAAACTATGCCATAAATGGCAACCATGTTAATTTAGAATTCTGTATCTCTTTATAAATTGACTGATCGTGATATCGGCGTACCTTCCGGTATGTTCGGATAATATGAAGAATGTTGAAGTTGTTTTAGTCATTGGATATCTAACTGTTTGAAACCCAAGAAATAAGAATGCCAGAACACTGAACGTAAAGACGTGCCGCACCAAATTGCTTGACTGACAGATGACGAGCCCCATATTAAAAATCGGAACGGTGAAAGTCCAGACTGAAGCTATTTAATTTCTTAAATCTCTCTCCGATCTAAGAATTTATAGACATCTCTACTTGTAATGTGAAGTGAGCACCATCTTTTTATTATCTATTCATTTTAGGGATTTACGAATCTTTGCCACTTAAATACCAAATGTGTACTGCCGAAATATATATGAATGGTTTTGACTTGTACTGAATATCTGTGCTACTAAGGCAGAACCGGTATGCCAAACAACTTGATTTTTCAGGAAGCGCTTTTAAAAGTTGGTGAGCTGGCTGAAATCCATATTGTATTTCAAAGACCTATAAACTGAAGTGGCATACATATGTGAATGTAATAAAAAGAAGGAACCAATTTAATTCTTTCTCATCAACAGGATTTTGGGGAACGAACGAACGATACCAGGCTTTAATATCATACACTTCGTCGCATAATCTACCATATTGGCATTAAAACAGAAAATTCGACATTTTTGACATATCTGACTCTGTCTTAGTACAACAGATGTATCCGTGTCCTTTTTTGTAGATTTTTAACGTAGCGCTAACACATCATCGAAGGTTCTCGGCGACGCAAGGGTGGGAAAAGGCTAGGAGTGAGAAGGTAGCGACCGTGCTATTAATTAAATTACAGCCCCATCATTTGCCTGGTGTGAAAATCGGAACCACGGACAACATATTCAGGGCTGCCGACGGTGGAATTCGAACCCAACATCTCCGCTCACAGCCACGCGACACTTACCACGCGGCCACCTCGCTCGTTAATCGTTATGCATGTAATGTGCTTGTTTGAAAACACGTAACATTATGTTGCAACCACTTGCAAGATCAAATATTGGGTAGTCTGGAGATTTCCGAATGTCTTCGACTTGTACATAACTTATTTCATTTTAAGTATCAAGCGAGTAGCGTGGTTCGGGACGCGTAGCTGTAAACTTGCAATCGGGAGATGGTGATTCCGAACCCCTCTTTCTGCCGCCTTTAATAGATTTCTTCATTGTTTCCAATATTCACACCAAGCAGATGTCACTTAATTAAGGCTACGGTCGTTTCCTTCCTACTCCTAGCCCTATCCTACCCCATCGTCGCGCCTTAAGACCTCTCTGAGTCTGTGCGACATAAAACCAACAGAAATTTATAATTTTAAGTATCCTGTGGGGAATATGAACGTGGTTGCTCAGTCATATGTCACAGTCGGGGTGTGGAAGATTAATGATTCCACTTTTCGATGCTTCAATACTACGTAAGTGGGGTCAGAGTGGTTAGCTCTATGCCCAGTCACCTTTGTAATGAGAATAATCTCACACATAGGCTGTCATCCACAAGGCCGTGAACCTCTCAGAACTGGAAATATCGCTTCTAAATCCTGCGACTTCCTGACGGGAGTCGATCCCATCTTCTTCCTAATGAAACGAGCATATTTTTATCGACTCAGCTAGGTAGCCCCTGGAGATTACGCCCCTTGACCTGAAACTTTTCAGTTGTAGTTATTTATGTAGAGACACAGCATTCTCTATCTTCTTGCCTTCGTCTAATTTAGAATTAACTCAAGAAACTAATGCTCAATGAGAGTAACTGTGCGCTGGAGACAACGCCAAGCCATCAAACTGTGTAATAACGAGCGATAATAGCGTATCCATTCTTCAGAAAAGTTATATTTGATCAAGCTCGACTGATCATTCTCAAATAATGCAGGCTAGTTTAACGCATCGGGTAATTCATTGCAATGGGATATGCTCTTGACGTGAAGTCAAATACATGGCGCGGATAGGAAGATAGTTCCTATCAGGTACGTCCTTCAACAGGATTTCGTCATCCATATCAATTCTCCTAGATCCAGATTCACAACTGCCACTTTCTTCATCTTGAATATGCATGACAAAAGAATCGATAGTGTCCTCCATTCCCTTTCTGGTTCACTGGTGAGAAATCAAAAACAGATCAATCTTCAGGCGTCGTTCCTGCTACTATCTCCCTACTCACCTGTCCCAGCCACCAGTTAACATTTATTGCCCTTTGTACTGCAGGACCGATTTTTATGTTTTAACACAGCCCATGCTAAATGAATAGGTTTTGATCAATTGCATAAAGAGCTAATCTGGTAATTTTATGTCCGTCTGAAACAAGAAGTTTCCTTTCTTTCGATATTTTAGCATTCATAAGATATCGACGGCTTACTTCTAAAACCTCGTATGTCCCAACGCTCTTCCAACCCATTTTATACCTTAAGGCTGATCACGCCTCCCAGCTACATGTGGATATGCAGTCCATCAGAACAATCTTCATTGTGTTCATTTTCCTATGACGGTGTGTAAAGGAAAATGTACCCTACCATACCGTATAGCAAGGATGTTGTTTTCATCACGTATTTACGCACTACTACAGCATAATGCATTTAAGGTTCATTTCCTTCACATATTTGCATAGGAAAATGAACTCAACGATAACTGTTCTGATGGGCTGCGTATAAATATGTGGCTGGGAGGCGTGACCAGTCATAAGGAAAATAATGGATAGGAACAGCATTAGGAGATACGAGGTTTTAGAAGTAAGCCATCGTTATACAGAATATCAGTTCTGCACAGCTTAGGATGTCTTAAGACGCAGTATCAACAATCAGTCAATTCGACGAATTACTGGTTTATGACACAGTACTCAATTTACTGCCAACCCTATTCACATCAAAGGAGAACACATTTGTAAACTTCTGTTATTCTTTCTTCTTATCCCACAAGTACCTACCTCTCCTGTAAACAATAACTCGACATTATTTTGAAACTTTCCTCCTTCAGCAATATTTATTCCCCTGAGAGCTCAAGCTTTCTGTTATATTAGATGTGAAATTACCCTCTTAAAATCTAGTTATTATTGAAGATTTTATTTTACATTAAGATGCAACTCTCCGCATTACATGACGTATATAGCTTCCATATTAGCCCTTCGGTCGAAAGTACCAATCATAGCTGTTCGAGATTAAGGTATCCTGGAAAAAAATAGTTAAAACCACATGCACAAAATAGGAAGAAGTGACCCTTCTTCGTCCAAAAAGCCCTGAATATAGATTCACTGCAGTCATTTTATCGATTAACAATTTGACAGCTTCGATTTATTGAGGCACTTTTATTACTATTATAGGCCTAATTTCCTAGAAGGTATTCCTCTCCTGTGATAAACCTAACCATGCTTTAGTGGGAAGGCTTGTTGGTTTCAATGAAGCTGGTATCTGAAATGTTCGTGCAACCATTTAGATTGAATATTTGCATATTTTGTGCGTTATTTTCTAACATACTAATTTTGTACATCAGTAAAGTAAACTCGTGTCCTCATCCTGAGGTGGTGCAGTCTTTTCAGGCACAACCCCATTGGAGGTGAGCTGCATTATTGTACATTACATCACCATGCGATAAATAAATAAGCAGGTTTAATTACTAGTACAAAAACGCATTTACTGAAGACCGCGAAATGGGTCACTCTTAAAATAATTCACATTCATTTCAACCGATTGTCGCCAAATGAGCTTGCTCTGACAATACCCAACAGGCGTATTTTTAATTTAACGTATTTCTTCATGCAAGGATTGCCTGAGAGAGAAGCTGCTGGGTGTAATTGTAAGCTTACAAAGGTCAAAGATATTAAATAGTCGTTGAGTAGCGTAAATTAAATATCTGCAATATTTAGCAAAGTTTATTCTCTTTGTGGAAAGGACTGCGGGTTGAGAAATGATTTATAATCGTCATAAAAGCAATATGAGACAATAAAATGCAAACACTGGATGAAAATGCACTAAATAAATAGAGTGTTGAGTCGTAAAATGTCACCAATGTAGAGTTCAACACATTGTTGAGGTTCATTTATTTGGAAGCTTGGACCATTGCAATCAACAACTCCGTGTACTTAAGTGTGTGGAGCCTGTGTGATCGTTATAAAGGATGTAGAAACTATGGCGACCAATAATCAGAGTTGATGATGAAATGGATCAGAAAAATGAAAATGAGCACATGAACCAACTTACTAGCTCTCAATTGTCATCCAGTGTCAACTAAGGAAATGAGGCTTTTGAACCATCGCTTATCAGGTGGGAGCCTCCGCAGTTGTTCTGTTCTCCTTAGTTCTAATTTTATTTTCGAACGATGGGGTGGGTGAAGGAAGTGTTGATTTAATGTAAAAATAAACATGCAATTCCATTTTAAATAATACGTTTTATTTTCAGGTATAATCTCTTATTATATGTTTCCTTAATTGTACTTATTAATTAATTATGTCATTGATTTTACGTCCCACTATACAGTATATATTTTTATGTATTCATAATCGAGTGTCGACAGACTGAGTAATATAACAGTTACACGTTTCCGACTTGAGGTTAGCTGATACTCTATCATTGATATAAAATGGAATTAATAATAATAATAATAATAATAATAATAATAATCATAATAATAATAATAATAATAATAATAATAACATATTTTCAACGTTCGTTCAAGCCCTTGGTATTGAGAAGTACCAGGGTAACGGAATATGCCCCCGCACGATTTCTCTAACGTATCGGAACTCAGTCAACCAGAGTTTTCACATGAAATAGGCCTGGAGTAACAATGACCTCAGCTGAATTGGAACCCACTACCTTGAGAATAGAACACCTACGGGTAACCGATTGTGTCGCCATGGTCGCCTGATTAACCACGCGACGAAATGTGTGGGCCCCTCCTTTTGGCCACTAGTAGTATATTCCAAATGAAGTAAAATCTTCTCTGAGGTCGTGGTGTAAGAATTGACTAATATTGTTCACTGGTTGCTAGGTAAGTATTGTGTGCTAAATAAATCAACAACGCATTCAAGTAATATTATGAGCTATGTGCTCACGTGTCTTAGCACCAATGGGTAATCTTCACTAGTTAGTTAATTTATTGAAATATTCGATGAATACACAGCTCCAGGACACTGCCCTTGAGGCGGTAGAGGTGGGATCCCTCGCTGAGTCCGAGGGAAAAACTGAACCTGGAGGGTAAACAGATGATGATGATAATGATGATGATGAATACACTCTTATTTCAATAAGCATATTTGCACGAGTTTTAACCCACAAGGTTGTATACGTTTTGTAGTGCATATAACAGAATTTGAGACGAAAGTGTAAGGCTAGTGGTAGTACTAATTGTAAATACAACGTTATATGAACTCTGTTGTAAACAAAGTGTAACTGTTAAATCATGCAGTACCGAGCTAAATAGCTGCAGTCGCTTAATTGCGGCAAATATCCAGTATTCGGGAGATAGTTGGTTCGAACCCGACTGTCGGCAGCCCTGAAGAATTTTTCCCGTGGTTTCCCATTTTCACACCAGGGAAATGCTGGGGCTGTACCTTAATTAAGGTCACGGCCGTTTCCTTCCCATTCCTAGCCCTTTTTTGTCCCATTGTCGCCATAAAACCTATCTGTGTCGGTGCGACGTAAAGCGACTTGAAAAAAATCATTCAGTGGATCAACATCATGCTTAGTGTTGTATTGAGAAAGGTGAAACAATTGACATGATATAAACATAAGGATACTGGTAAGCTAACAATGAGGAGGTCCTACATATCTAATTTTTAATTACGTGATTGCAAAAGCTTGGAAACAATTGAAGAGCACCGCACCGCACGTAAGTAACAAGGCTGTAAACAATGTTACGGGTTGAGTTCTGTCTGTTAGGTCATCAGCCAAGAAGCTGGTTGGATCCTCAAATAGCACCACCAAAGGTTATGTGGTTATAAGGAAACCCCAAAAACCAATGGCAGCACCAAAATGAGGCGTACTAGGCAAGATGAGGAGTGAGGTAGTTTGCCATTGCTTTCCTCACTGGGTCAGAAAGTACTATTGCAGCACGACTGACCCTATGAGCAGCACCCTTCATAACAGTCAGATGCACTAGTCATACTCTGAATGTAATTACTCAGCACTACCCATACCCCAGCAACTTCCGTATTGTCACAGCCATGAATGTTGACTGGGACTTCGGTGGAAGCTACACTTTACTCTGGCCTGTGCTAAGAACGGGTTGAGTTACATATACATAATTAAATTCGTTTTAGGAGGAAGATTTCCTTAGAAGTTTTCTTGTCCCAAGTACCTAATATAACCTAGTACTTTCTCGTGTACGTAAAAAACGAAACGAAATTCTCATGCAAGAGTTCGTTCTAGGTAATGAATCACTCCATAAGGTCTTCTTCGCTTACAGCAATGATTTTAACGGTGGACGCCCAACCCTTCAGCCATCAAACGCAGTGCACTCTTTACCGGTGAAATTTTTCTGGAAATGATCATACCAGATCATCATCAAGGAAGGAAATAACATCAGCATCAAGATCGTCGAAAATTTAATATAATGGACGATGCACATTTTAATATCGACTTTTTAACGGCCTCCTTAAAGGAACCTTGAAATGGACGAAATGATCGGAATCAGTCATAGGTTATATGTTCGAATACTCAACATAGAGCCTTTCGTCAAGGACAGGGCATACTTTACTATTTACAAACAAGAATATTTCTTTTACGCTTTACGGAGATAATTCATAAATACTGCACAGTTATATGTAAAATGTCAGTCGCCTTGGTTGAAAGGTCACGGCAGTCGCCTTCGGTTCAGAGCACACCGGGTTCGATTCCCGGCCGGGTCGGGGATTTTAACGTTAAATGTTTAATTCCCCCGGGTTTTGAGTTGGGTGTTGGGTGTTGGGTGTTTGTACTGCCCCCAACATCTCTGCAACTCACACACTACAAACATAATAGTAATAAAACTGCAAATACAATACCAAAGGAGTTGACTTAGGCGAAAAATGACATAATGGAAAATTACGGGTATGGTAGATGCTCATAAGGAATCCGTGCATACACTACAAAACAGTTTTAATACGAGGATACTGCTACTACTTCTACTACTAATAGTATTAATAAGAACAATAGCGGGAGATAGTAGGTTCGAATCCCCCTATCGGCAGCCCTGAAGATGGTTTTTCGTGGTTTCCCATTTTCACACCAGGCAAATGCTGGGGCTGTACCTTAATTACGGCCACGGCCGCTTCCTTCCAACTAGGCCTTTCCTATCCCATCGTCGCCATAATACCTATCTGTGTCGGTGCGACGTAAAGCCCCTAGCAAAAAAATAATAATAAGAGGAGCACTAAAAATAAAACACCGAAAAGTGAAATACAGCGTGTCATTGACCTAACCAGTACGGGGGTGCGTGGCATGGTGGAAGGTCAACGGAGTGACAAGCCAGCTGGACTCGCGCCAACGACAGAGCAACGGTTTTAAACATCTCGCATTCTATCCTAGTGTAGAGAGAAGATAGGACTTCATTGAGGTAAGTTCCAAACATAAAGGTTTTAAAGATGTAAACAGAAATAAGCATAAATGCTTATACGTTTCTAAATATTTTGTGTGATTTAATAGAATATGATGATTTTCTTTCAGGAAAGATACATTTAATTATACTTTAATTACCTTACGTTTTCCAGGAAAATGAACCTTACTGTACCGTGCTATAGGAATGTATGTTTGCATTACCTATTTACGCCCTCCTAGTGTATAATGCATGTAATGTTAATTTTCGTTTACTCGTCGGCATAGGAAAACGAACACAACGGACATTGTTCTGATGGACTGTTTATACATACGTGGCTTGGAGGCGTGACCAGTCTTAAGGAGAATAATGCATAGGAAGAGCTTTGTGGAATACAACGTTTTACCGGTGAAGCGACGATATGTCATGCAAACATACATTTCTACAGTACGGTACTAACTGATATAAATTAACTGAGTCGAAGAAACAAAACATGTGAATTTTTACTTTGCCCCTTAGTGTACTTAAAATCATTACTTTTTAACAGTCCCCTGAGAAAGAAAGGTTTACGCTGGCTTTTATGTATACTGCAGGGATATTGTAATAACATATAAAATACAGTGTAATTCCGTATAATACCCTGAGATCTGCATTATAATTAAAATACTATTTCATATTTCACTATAAACAATTATAAAGTATTTATTTTCAACGAAGAAGGACTAGAGGACTTCCTGACTCACCTCAGAGACAGAAAGTTTACTTTCCAAAGTGGTGAATCCTTCAATCACTTTTTTCTCCGCCTCTTTCCCAAGCAATATCTCTTCCCAGAAAAGAAAATATAAGTTATGTATACACAGGCGGTACGGAAGTTGACTTCTAAGTGATTACGAACATGTAAAGTATCAAAAATAAATTTTCTTATCTCAAGAAGACGTACATTTGCCTCGCGTAATATTTTATTATAAATTCTTCCTCCACCTGTAGGCTGCCAGAAGACAAAGAATACACATTATAATGAATACTGATTAAGAAAGAAATAGTTTAAGAAGACTCGATAAATTAAAAACGATTGTGAAGTTTAATATCGTTTACCTTGTAGTATCGTACATGGATATTTTTCATTTATGCTAAATTTAATTTATAACTGAATAACTTCCACAGTGCATAAACAACAGAGCTTCTCCCTTTAGTGACCTGAGGGGTATGACTACAAAATAGCAGGCGGGAAACAACGAACAACTTCTGAAGTATTATTAGTTCCATTGTTATATTCACATTAAAATTCAAATTATTCTACTAGAAGACACAATTCCTGTAACAGTTACAATGAACAATGACCTGAATACCCATCATCATCAGTGTTCTGCCATATGGCAGGTCTTCACATGGCAGCTCTCCACGCAATCCTGTCTCTTGCCACCATCTTTGTTTCTTCAGACTTGTATTCTATCCTGATACTGTCCGGCATCTGATATCTTCTTCCGTCCTCCTTGTCTTTTTCCATTTACCGTTCCTTCTATAGCATCTATAAGCAAGCAATCTCTCCTCATCCAATGACCAATCCAATTGTGCTTTCTCTTCTTGATTACTTTTAATATATTTCTCTCTTCCCCAACTCTTCTCAAGACTTCTTCATTCTTTACTTTTTCTATCCATTGTATACTTTCCGTTCTCCTCAAAATCCACATCTCAAATGCTTCCAGTCTTCTTTCGTCTTCTTTTCTCAATGTCCATGTCCCAGCTCCATACAGAGCCACGCTCCATACAAAGCACTTCACGGATCGCTTCCTCAAGTCTCTATCCATGACTCCACAAAAAAGTCTGCTCTTCCTCTTAAATGCTTCCTTCGCAATCGCAGTACGAGTTTTCACCTCTCGACTGCAGCTCATGTCCTCTGTTATTACACTTCCCAAGTATTTGAAAGCATCCACATGTTCTATTATTTCCTGGCCTAACTTTATACTTGTTTTCACTTTTCTTGTGCTTATCACCATACATTTTGTGGTTTTCTTATTAATCCTCATTCCATCATAATTCGTTCACTCTCTGTCATTATGACCATGTCATCAGCAAATCTAATACATTCTACTCTCCTACCACCAACTTTCACTCCTCTTTTTCCATTCATGCATTTCTGGATAATCTCTTCCAAATTCATATTAAAAGTATGGGGGAGAGACAGCAGCCTTGTCTTACTCCCCTTCTAATTGTAGTTTCCTCTGTCATCTCATTCCCTATTTGCACTCTTATCTTCTGCTGTAGATACAGATTCTTGATCAGCCTTCTCTCCTTCCATTCGACTCCGTTCCTGCGTAGAATGTCCATTAACTTTTTCCACTGTACTCTGTCAAATGCCTTTTCCAGGTCAATGAACACAGCATACATTTCTCTTCCTCTTTCAATGTATCTCTCTCCTAATGTTCTTAATAGTCCAATTGCATCCCAAGATAACCTTGTATCCTTGGAGAGGGATCGTCAACTCAGAGCGAAATATTTGGAGATATGTAGGGAGCGTGAGGAACGTAGGGTAAATTAATGACGGCATAAGTACCGAAGCCCATAGGTCGTCCCCGTGATTTACACACTAGGGCCACGTTGAAGATCAGTCAGTAATCATAATCTTTCACTCACCGTTTAAAAGCGCAGGCTATCGACGCTAAAGAAGTTTGAATAATCCGCCGTAGGAACAGTATTTAATCCTGTGACAAAATAAAACAGGATTATGTTTAATTTGCAAAAGAATAATAAATCGTGATAAAATGTATCCTGCAGCGCCATTACTCCTCTTGCAATATCAACAGTATGAAGGCCACGAAACGACAGCCTACCTAGAAGAACACAAAAATAAGACCAATGATGAATTTAATATAAGTTTTCACAGTCATCTATTTCAATGATTTGGGAATATATGTCTTTTTAAGCAGAATAAGAAAAAGTAAACAAATAACATTAAATTTATTTTTCATTTTGCTTTCATTTGTTAACATAATGAAAATGGGTATATTCAGTATGTATTGTACAATGAGGTTTCCTTTGACTGTGAATAATTTCCGTGCCCTTTATTATCTTTTCTCTGTTCGTTCAACATGATCCATAATCCGTACAACAACAACAATAATAATAATAATAATAATAATAATAATAATAATAATAATAATAATTGTACCGGAGGTACACCCGCCCCGCACTTGGAGAAGCCCATCTGCAACATGAACTTTGAAACTACTAGTACAAGAAGTTTGGACATTTCTAAACAGATGTCGCTACTATAGACATATGTCGCGCCCTGTAGGGTGAAGATAAACCATTAAAATTCAAGATAAATTTTGAGTGTTAAGATTTCCTAAACTGTTCAAAAGTTATCAACACTTCTGTCTCTTCCCGCCAACTTAAGGCGTTGGCCAATGAAAAATTTCGTACATTATTTATTCACCAATGATAAAATTTTGGTGTTTATTTGATTATCCAATGAAAATTGGGGGTGTGTCAGGGCCTTGGCCCAGAGTTTTCTGGAACTATCTCCTCGGCTATAAAAGCTGGCAAATTTCGCACCAGGTTGTCTTAGTGATCGCTCCAGTCTAGAGTGTGTTCGTAACGGAGGTGGGGGACACCTCATCCATTTTCGGGTGGTCCACCAGCTCAAGGTAATGGCAGATCCTGCTTAACATGTGATAGTCCTTCAAAGCTAGCTCGAGGGGAAGGTTTCATATATTTAGTAATGTAACTTTATTTTCTAAAATGTAAATTTCTCGCTTTAAATGTAAATTTCAAACACGTCGAAAGAACTTAACTGAAATCAGAGAATAGAGAGTGAGGTACCCTCTTGTATTTCCTCTCAACTTGATTTTGAGGTGACTGTGATTTTGTAACCTTTAAAATCTATATTGGAATTTCTGTAACTAAAATATTTATCTCCATCTAGTCACCTCCGTAGTTTAGGCCTAGCCTCTGTAACGTCGGGCCACAAGCCCAAATAGGGTTTTATGCACATCATGTAAATTTCAAGGAGAGCAAGAGTTCGCCTCCTTATCATTTTGTTTTTCGGTCAGTAACTTTAACCTTTTGTTTTTACCGAAGGCCATACAGAATGGGTACTTGTTACCCCTGTTAAACTCTATTTCATTCTTTTCATGTTAAATATATCAGACTCTTGAGCAAATAAGACAGTGAATTCTATTTATTTTGTTAGATGTAGGTTGTGCCTATGATAGGCCTGGAACGTGTAAATTGATAGAGCAATGATGCTCTACCTGTTGATGTAAAATAAGTGGGGACACCTGTCTCCTTAACTGTTCAATAAAAGGGGCAGTAGGGCACAGGTAAAATTGTTATTAGAGGGCTTCAAGCTCAAGGTTGCTAATTCGTTATTTGTTGACTGTTCTGATTTTCTAAAATTGTTACCCTAGATTATGAGCTATTTTTTGTGTCTGAATTGTAAAGTCTGACTTTAGAAAAGAAATCCAAAAAAGGAGAAAAATTATAGCTCTAATTTTAAAGCTTTAAATTAATCTTCTGACTGTTTTATATCCACCCATTCATGCCCGCACTTTCTCTCACCTCTGCGTTCCACAGAATTCCAGGAACAACAACAACAACAACAACAACAACAACAACAACAACAACAATAATAATAATAATAATAATAATAATAATAATAATAATAATAATAATAATAATAATAATAATAATAATAATAATAATACACAAATGAATTCTTATGCTTGAAGCCTGTCGGGTGTTCCTTTCTCCCTCGGTAGCCAGTCGACACGGACAGAGCAAGTAGTGGTAGTGCTAAAGCAACAATTGTGTGGCCTATGCTCTAAGACAATGATTTCCACAGTGAAACAATTGGGATTCCGTTGTGATCCACAATGTAACAATTCCAAGGGATGTAACGGTTTAAGACGGCACGATTAACCGCAGTAGGATCTATGAAAATATTCAAAGGGAGGAAAATACTAAATCACCTGCTCATTCTTTTTGAATGACTATACGATATCCTCTCCAAAAGCCTCATTCACAAAACTACTTCCTCCCTATGTTTATTGCTGACACCACACCAACATACACCTCACAGAAGTGACGCCATCTATATGTCCGTGTAAAGAAGAAACACAAACAGTAGTTCATCTTCGAACCGATGTAAACAGCTTGTCATAAAGAGGCCCACCTATCTCCAGTATGAAGTAAGAATTCGAAGTATTTTTTTTACACACGGAATAAAATCCAGTTAAGAAGTGCGTCGTCTCAAAAAAGAAGAGATGTCTCAATTAGCTATCTTATTGTCGCTGGGTGAGCAGTACCGCGTACCTGACAATGCTCTTCCTATCCATTATATTCCGCAAGGCTGTCCACGCATCCCGGCCACATATACAGTAGATATGCAGTCCATCGGAACAAGGTTCCTTGTATTTATTTTCCTATGCTAATGTGTAAAGGAAAATGTACTTTAAATAAATTATACCTTGGGAATGCGTAAGTACGTAATGAAAACATACATTCCTACAGTACGGTACGGTATTGCTCACGCAGCGACGATATCATTCAATGTACCGACGGGATATTCCAAGTCATGTTGAAACCACTGTAAAAATGACCTTGGTAATTTTAAAAAAATTTGAAGGGCGTCAAAATCAAGCTTATGTAAAAAATATAGACCTTCTGCTCACGAAGAAGGTCATTAAAATTACGGTATAATATCATTTTTCGTGACTTCCGAGGCCAATATTCAGTCATCCTTAGAAACAAAATATAGAATGAGTTTTTCATGTTTTACCGAGGAGTTGTCCACGGGGTTGTAGTCACGCAGCTGTGAGCTTGCATTTCGTAAATGGTGGGTTCGAATCTCACCGTCGGCAGCACTGAAGGCAGATTTCCATGCTTTTTCATTTCCACAGCAGGCAAATGCCGGCACTGTACATTAATTAAGGCCACTATCGCTACCTTCCCAATCCTAGCCCTTTTCCATTCCGTGTCATGTTACTGCGACGTTAAACGTCTAGTAAAAATAAATTAAAATAAATTCATAAACATCGTATGGGTTGTTCAAAATACTATAATAATTAAAATATTAATCTTATACTTATTCCAAAATTTAATAAATATTTTATACATCAATGATATTAGTTTCGGCTGTTGATTACATCTGCATTGTCGAATGCTTGGGGCCTTGAATTATATATAGATACAAATGAATAACATTTAAGGTTGAGATATTTATTATGTTAATTTGTGTTTACTCACTTGGAAAGGTTCGGATTTTCTCGCAAGCAACCCTATTTATTATGGTATATTACAAGGGCTACTAGGGTGAGATTGAGCTCCATCGAGAAGCTCCTACTAATACAAAAAGCATCCAGGAATCCAGTGCTTGTTTTGCTGAAGTCGGCTGCAGTTCCTGCGGCGTTGAAGTCAAGGCGTAAGTTTCGAAACCTGAACGATTAACTTATTTTTAGTACAATTACAGGAAGAAAGCATAGGTTTTGAAAATGCAGTCCATTTCCTGCTTTGAAGAGGAAACCGTAGTGACTTCCGAAAAGAATTTTAACGTGGAAAGGTCAGAAAATTTAATAAATAAATTTTTAAGACAATTATTTTTGTATTGTCTACAACATTATATTAACTCCTGTGAAGAAATGAAGGACATATCTTTAATAGTTCTTTTCATAATATTTCTGTGAAGAGTTGACTGTCGGACAAAACGTATTCTACTGTATACACTATTTACTGTAAAGTAGATAGGTTAATGGAGGAATATGTAATTGTGGTGAAATGTGTACTTCCAACTAATTTATTATCCTAAGATTTTATTTCAAATGTAACATGAATTTTTCTTGTACTCTCCAATAATATGTGATAGGTCTCTAACATGAAATTCGGTGGTAAAGCACATCGAATGATATTAAACCTAATTGTCAACAGAAAGGAATACGTACATTATAGAATTCTTAGAAATAATTCATGGGGAAGTGGGTTACAATTGAAAGCGACCGAGGAATTGTCAACGTTATTCATATGTTCAACTAAGCTTTCATTTTAAGAGTCCTACATAAAAATAATTATCACGATAGGAAACATAGTACAATACTGCACCAAATAGCTTGTTTAATTAATGACTGTGATAAAGAGATCATTTTGATAATTACAATGTGTAACCTTTAGTCTTTTTCATTTGCCGGTTATTACAGGGCTCGGTTGAGCAACGCGAGTAAAGGAATTACATGAATTTGATAATTTTCTAACAAATGACAGGACCACTGTGAGTAGATAACCGGCGTTCCGAGCTCCGACTCATGGAGTTTTGCTTTCAATTCCCGGCCGCGTCACTGGATTTTAACTACATGGGTAAATTTTTGTAACTCGCGTACGGGATATGTGTACTGTTATTAACATCCGTGCAAGTGACGCACAACACACAGCACCATTCTTCAATACTATATGATGTGCAGTTCACTTTCCTCTGTTGACGTTGCTCACAATCATAGGAGGTCCTAGCTGACAAGGACTGCAACAATCAGTAATAACCACATAAAATTAATTTTACTATCATTATTGAACATCCCTTATATATAAAAGAACATGGCCTGACTGACTGACTGACTGACCGACTGACTGACTGACTGACTGACTGACTGACTGACTGACTGACTGACTGACTGACTGACTGACTGACTGACTGACTGACTGACTGACTGACTGACTGACTGACTGACTGATTCATCATCGCTGAGCCAAAACTACTGAACATAACGAAATTAAATTTTGAGGACACATTTATATTACAATGTAGGTGCTCGTTAAGGGAGGATTTTCAGATATTCCGCCGTTAAGGGAGTTAAAAGGGGGGTGAATTTTAAAAATGAATGTATCTATATCTCTAAACTTTAAAAGTTTACAGATGTAAAAATTGGTATTTAGAATCTCCTTTAAAAATAAAGCGACACGTATTTCTGTCCTCGGAAAATCCCACTGGGAGGGGTGAAAAAGGGTGAAAAAGTGCTAGAATGAATTTAAGGAGGATACTTATATCTCAGAAACTGAAGTTATTACAGGCCTGAAAATTGGTATTTGGAATCTCCTTTGAAAATAGAGAAACAAGTATTTCTTTGTTTTGTTTTCAGAGAATCCAATTAATGGTGGCTAAATGGGGTGAATTTTTGAAAGACCATATCTACAGTATATCTCAGAAACGTAAAATGTTACAGACGTAAAAATTGGCATTTGGAATCTCCTGTAAATGTAAAGAAACATGGGTGATTTGTTTTCGGAAACTCCACTTAAGGGGAACTAAAAAGGGGGTGAAATTTTAAAACGAGCATGTCTACAGTATATCTCAAAAACTTAACATGTTGCAGAAGTGAAATTTTTTATTTTTTATCTCTAATAAAACAAAGAAAAATGTATCTTTTGATTTCGGAAAAACAACTTGGGGGGGGGGGTAAAAATGACTGAAAATGGGGTTGAATTCTTTCTATTAGGACACTGATATCTCAAAAACTGAAGACGTTACAGACATGATATTCGATATTTGAAATATCTTTTAAAAATAAAGGAATACGTATTTTTTGTTTTCGGAAATCCATTAAAGGGGGCGTAAGGGGGTAGAATTAAAAATATTGAAATTGTTTGTACTGAACCCATGGCCTTTGTGCCCTAAGAATATTATGTATTAAATAGTCAATTGGAATAAGAAGTTCGATTTCTCGATATCACTGCAGTGACACGTTGCAAGGGGATAGCTACTTTCCGTCCCACGCTCTGGGATACGTGACGTCATCTGCACGTGTCGTACGTGGAAGAATACCGAAGAACGTTTGAGACTGCTAAGCCATTTTGGTGGGTTATTTCAGAAGAGCGCGTGTTAATGGCGTACCCACGCGAAGACGACAGAAAAGTAGTGCCTATCGAATGAGGTCACTTATCCAGCTCATTTAATATGTATAAATTTTAAATGTCCATGAACACTACCGCCAGCAATGTAGCAAGTATGTGGTTACCTTCAAAACTCTTTTAATTACAGTTCAGTTAAGTACGAAAAGTTACGGAAATTACACTTATTTCTCCGAACAATATTAGTTTTTGTTCCATACAATCAACTCTTCCATCGAGTGGAATGTCTACACGTGTATAAATTAATAAGTTATTAGATTTCCTTTTCTGCATCTTTGGCGTGCCTACAAACAGTAGCGACGATTAGGGGGTGGGATTAGGAGGGTCAGTACCCCCCCTCACTTGCGGAGTAAACATTACATTTCTATTCCACTTTAGCCAGCTGGAACTAGGAATTATTTTTAAAAAAGCTCTTTGCACAAGTCATGTTATCTTATCTGCTAATTCCTTCGTTTATTTTATTTTATTATTAACATAATTATTGACGGAAATACGCATAAAAAGCTGTTCGTCCCGGCTATCCAATTTGTATAGCACTACGGCAAGTCGTGGAGACTTTGCATGTGCCGTGAGGAAGGGTAGTAGGGGTACATATTTTTTTGCCGAGGTCGTGGCCACTGAGTTATAATTCACCCACTTGCCGCGCGCATTCATCAGTCTGGCAATCTTTTTAATGTCTGTTAGTTTCTTAGTGAGTATTGAAATACTAAATGATTTTTAATTGCATAATCATGCCGTACTTTTATTTAATTATACCGGGCGGGGTGACCGTGGAGTTACGGGCGCGCAGCTCTGAGCTTGCACTCGGGAGATAGTAGTTTCGAATCCCACTGTCAGCAGCCCTGAAGATGGTTTTCCGTGGTTTCCCATTTTCACACCAGGCACGTGCTGGGGCTGTACCTTATATAAGGCCACGGTCGCTTGCTTCCCAAGCGTAGCCCTTTCCTGTCTCATCGTCGCCATAAATCCTATCTATATCGGTGCGACGTAAAGCCAATTGTAAAAAATATATTCAGTTGTAATCGTATTTCAACGGGAGCTAATACCAACGTTCCTAAATTGTTTCTTTGTGTTATGTTATTTATTAAGTAAATGTTCCGTAGTATGTTTGTGATACCCGGTGAAAATTTTATTATACAGCATTGAATCAAAATCTCAAAATAACTATTATTACGAATAATCCACAGGGAAGATTAATTACATTTACATATAAAATAACATAATACAAACGAAATAATTTAGTCCGGTGAAAGTAAAGTCGGTATTCTCTCGCGTTGAAATTACAATTACAATTGCTAGTGGTTTTACGTCGCACCGACACAGATAGGTCTTATGGCGACGATGGGAGAGGAAAGGCCTAGGAGTTGAAAGGAAGTGGCCATGGCCTTAATTAAGGTACAGCCCCAGCATTTGCCTGGTTTGAAAATGGGATACCACGGAAAATCATCTTCAGGGCTGTCGACAGTGGGTTTCGAAACCACTACCTCCCGAGTGTAAACTCACAGCTGCGCGCCCGTAACCCCATGGCCAGCTCGCCCGGTACAATTACATAAATGTACGGCATGATTATGCAATTAAAAATCATTTAGTATTTGAATACACACTAAGAAACTAACAGGCAATAAAGAGACTGCCAGACTGACGAATGCGCGCGGCAAGCGGGTGAATTATAACACAGTGGCCACGACCTCAGCAAAAATATATGTACCCCTACTACCCTTCCTCACAGCACATGCAAAGTCTCCACTACTTGGCGTAGCACTATACAATAAACGAAAGATTTAGAATATAAGACAACAAGGCTTGTACAAATAGCTTTTTAAAAATAATTCCTAGTTCCAGCTGGCTAAAGTGGAATAAATTGTAATATTTACTCCACAAAGTAGGGGTGGGAGCGACTGTCCCTCCTCACCCCACCCCCTAATCGCCACTACTGTTTGTAAACACGCAAGAGATGCAGTAAATGAAATCTAATAACTTATTAATTTATACACGTGTAGACATTCAACTCGATAAAAGAGTTGATTGTATGGAACAAAAACTAATACTGTTCGGAGAAATAAGTGTGTAGAAGGCGTACGTCTGTTTGGAGCTTCTGCTGCATTCCGACCAGGTTGTCCAGCTTAAAATAATGTCTGTGTATTCACCGCTGCTGATCACACTAGCCATTGCCGATATGGAGACAGCAAATGGAGTGCGGCTGAACCATACACCAGCCTAGAACTATGCGGTCGAAAACGATGTTTACTAATGCAAGGGATTAATTTGACCAGTAGCGCTGAGTAACATGCTGCGAGCGACACTCCGTTTCTTATCTCTTCATATTCTGTCGTAACCTGCCCGCTGGCAGTAGTTCCCCTGTGAAAATCAGTTGGTAGATATTCCATTCATCACTTGTGCCTGCGGGGCATTTACAAGTAGAAAGTACGGCGTTCGAAAGCCACCTGGTATATGTATATACTGAGTGTGTTGCTATTTTATATTTATTGCCTGTTGACGAATTTCAAATGTACAGATTATAGTTAGGTCACAATATAGATAGTTTATTTTCAATTAGTGGAGAAGTTATTAGAGGACCTAAATGCAGTTCCTATGTATTTAATCATCCATTTAATCATTTTCAGATGGTTAGGTGAAGTCCGAAGCAGATGTACCAGTACGCAGCTTTATGTATACGCTCTGGGAGGGAGAAGTATCATGCTCTGTTAAAATTCGAGGGATCCATTCAGGTGAACTCTGGCTCGCGTATTCCGGAATCTTAATCAGTCAGATTTATAAATGATATTGCAATTTAGCTGGTGCATCCTGAAAATATCACACTGAAATCTCCTCAGTGGTCTGAAATTGCACTGGTTTTCATCCAACTTACTTTCAACCATAGACTGCTCCCCCATTTTTCAAAATGCTGGTGAACTCCTTGCACGGTTATATTAATCTATGAAATACCACAATAGTTGCTGCAGTCCATCGACTTCCCTTGCTTACAGGAAGCTGGAATATTACTGCTTTCGCTCAGTCACAAAGTACCTTCCTAACATTCAATGCCATTATTATTACCCTGAAAAGCTATTTCACTCCTGTCCACTCCCAACATCTTGGATTAAATTCTTACTAATTTTCATTTTCGGGTCCATCTTTGAATACTTCATATGGACTACTAAATGGCCACATGTGGCTCGGAGGCATGGCAGGTCTTAAGGAAAATAATGGATAGGAAGTGCGTTATGTGATACGCAGTATTGCTCTCGCAGCGACGATATGCAGCCCATCGGAACAATTTTCGTTGTTTTAAGTTCCCTACGCACGTGTGTAAAGGAAAATTAACCTTACCGTACCGAACTGCAGGGGTGTGTGACGCATCTACGCACTGTTACGGCATAACATATCGTTGCCACTGCAAAAACCACTATGTGAAATATTTCTTAACTTAGAGCTTTCGCCGATATGGTTCTGCCATGTGATGCACATTATTGTGCGAATGTTGTTAAGGAACTGTTTCTCTTCATCACATATATATGCTGCCGGTCAGTATTTCACCAAAATTGTTACCACAATAGCGGCTTTCGTAATTGCAACGGCGATATTTAAGGTTCATTTTCCTCTTACAGATTAGGGACCACCTGTGGATTGTATATTCCTAGCTACCTGAGGACAGGGCGTACCATGACTCACAAATATGTCCGAGATGCCCACTCCTACTCCACAGCAAATAGTACCCCATCTCTCAGGACCACTTAGTAAGGCAGTCAGCCGTTGTAGCTCATATATAAATATATCATGTGAATCGTTTATTGCTACGAATATATTGTTCTACAGCCCAACAAACGTGCGAGATAGTCGTGACGTCCATAATTCTCGGCTAGCATCCCGTATTGTACTGATGCACTGCAAGCACAACAACTCTGGACACTAGTATCGTCAGACTACAGACCGCTCGAAAATGCATACTCCTTAATCAATTTTTATCGTACGTCAGCCTACCATGTTAAGAAGTCTTGCCAAGTGCTCGGATATAAGAAAACACGAAATTTACGATTGCATCTACGGGGCAGTGACTAGGAGAGTGTAGGAAACAGCGAATACTGGAAGTATTGTGCTTATGAATACAAGTCTCCCTTATGGTTGTGTCTTATTATACAGTATGTGGTTAAACGTTAGGCTCCGAAATAATATAATATAGCGTTGATGTTCGAATCCCACATCGTAGAAATGTTTTTGCGTTGATATGAGACTTCAGTCTTCAAACACAGGTCAGTATGTACCACATCCCGTAGCAGGATGGCGCTGTTATTATTTTTATGCGCTGACAACTGTACTTCTGTACGGCCGGAATGAAGTCGCATCAGTTATTTGCCATGTTTTCCACTGACGAATACGTTGACATGTTTATTATCTATTTTTTCTAGTTGCTTTACGTCGCACCGACACAGATAGGTCTTATGGCTACGATGGGATAGGAAAGGACTGGGAGTGGGAAGGAAGCGACCGTGGCTTTAATTAAGGTACCCCCCAGTATTTGCCTGGTGTGAAAATGGGAAACCATCTTCAGGGCTGCCGACAGTGGGATTCGAACCCACTATCTCCCGAATGCAACCTCACAGCCACGCGCTCCTAACCGCATGGTCAACTCGCCCGGTGCTTCTTATCTAAGAGGAAGCAAGAGGTAATGCATTTAGGGAGTACGTCACTATCAGGATAGGTATCCGTACACAGGACACCCGACTGCGAAGATTTTTCACTGTGTTCAGGGTCGTTTACGACAACAGAGTTATTTAAGGCAATACTAGCTGTCCGAGAGAAGAAGTAAGGTCTAATGAGAATGACGAGGCTGTTCTGGACAGAGCTCTCAATAATCCACAAACGAGTACACGTGCAAATGCACAACGATTGAACATTAGCAATACGAATACCCATACATACCACCCTCACCAACTACAGCTAAACCAAGAGCTCCACTGGTGGAATTTTGAAGCTTGAATGAATTTCTGTCAGTGGCTTTTAGGAAATCTTGGAAAACATTGCAAGCGAAATTCCTGTTCTCGGACGAATCATATTCCACAATTATTATATCGTCAATCCGCACAACAGCTAGTCAAGAGCAATGGGGAGTGAATGTACGGCGCGGAATCTGTGGTGATCCCCTTTTGTACCGTACTTCTTTTAGGGCCATGTAACAGGCGCACGCTGTTTCAATCACTACGCCATGAACTCCCACTTCTGCTGGAAAATTTGCCACTTGGAAAATGTTTAACGGTGTGGTTTCTACAGGATTGAGCTCCACCATATTGGACGTTAGCTGGCCGTAATTAACTGAATAAGATACACACAGGAAAATGGGTAGGAACAGGAGAACCTGTCTCTTGGTCAGTGAGTTTTCACCATACATAGACTTCTTCCTGTGATGGCATTTGAAAAAACAGTTTAAACCTAGTAGGCAGAAAATCCCTAGCTGTTTCTATAACACATCGCCAAAACTTGCAGATCAATTACTCCATCACCCAGCGATTTGGCCGTGCGATTAGGGTCGCGAAGCTGTGAGCTTGCATTCGGGAGGTAGTGGGCTCGAACACAACCGTCGAAAGCCCTTGAAGACGGTTTTCCGCTGTTTCACATTTTCACATCAGGCAAATGCAGGGGATGTACCTTTAAGCAAGGCCAAGGCCGCTTCCTTTCCAATCGTAGTCCTTTTCTCTCCCTTCGTCGCCATAAGACCTATCTGTGTAGGTGCGACATTAAGTAAATTGTACAAAAAATCTCGGCCTGCGCCACAGTGCTCTAGAATATCCTTTCACCGAGCGTGCCCAAATGTACATAAACCAAGCACGTAAACACATCGAACACTTGCTACCGCAATTACCCATTCGTAGATCAGTTGCAACCCCGTCCCCCACCACTCTACGACCTTTCCCATACTCGTCCAACACTGATGACATGTCTACAAATCATAGGGTTGTATACAGTTTCATTAATTGACAATGTGGATAAAAGAGGATGTTTCACGTGCTTTAAACAACTGTAAAAACTACATAAATGAACAATTAAAGAGTACCTCTGCCTTGCACTCGAATTCGTCACCTATAAGACTGGCGCGCCGTAGCTTTCGGCTAGCTCTTACCATCAACTCTATGTTGGACCACGGCGCGTTGCGAGTGGATTACATGCCATGTGGTAAGGTCGCAATGTCCAGTTTGTGTTTCACAGGTATGTCATTTACATATCAGGTAATTTAGAGAGCGCATGCGTGGTTTTTGTTATTTAATAATTTTGTGGCATAACCACTTCCTATTTTTACGTAAGCCTTAAATACAAAGCTTTCAGGTTTTACTGTGCGCACCGAAAGGACTGATGTTTTCAGCACGTGCATAAAACTGGTTTGCATAAAACAATATTGGTATGGGGAAGCTGAATAATCAGGTATATTGTTGTGTTAATCTCGTTTAGGGTTATGTGGTAGAATGTGTCAGGAAAAGCATGCGAGAGGAATTTCATCCCATTCATTTGCATTTTCACCTTCGCCATTCTTACTGAAAGATTGGTTGGATACTTACAAGGACAGGATTTTTTATGTTCGAGTCACTGTTTGAGTCAACGTAATTGCCTACTGGAAAACGAGTCGTAGCATTCGCAGCCTTCATGTTTAAAGTTAGCAGCTCTGAAAAATCTGAATTATACCTGGACTTATAATATACTTATACTTGTCCAAGGTACGTTTAGTTTGTTATTTTGTTCTTTTTAGCGGCAATATCTTAAGCATAACATCTTTGATTGGAAAATGTGCACCTTGACTTGACCAGGAAACACACAGAAATATGCTTTTTCACTTGTTAACCAATGACTGAAGTTAGGAAACGTATGAGGTGCACTATCGTCGTTTCTCCACTTTTGTTTCCAGATGAATATTCCGTGGACATGTTGCAACGAGTTCCTTTGAATGTGCCTTGTGCCCCTTGAAAACAGATCTACAGCTTGTTAGCTAACACCAATCATTGATGAAGCCACATCAATAAAGTGTATGTCTGTGTGTAGAGCTATGTGCAGACTGTAACACACAAGCTGTAGTTTTCTCTCCTCTGTGAGGCAGTGTAGACATTAAAGACGTTTCATAATGGAATTGACTTTGGTCCCTAGATCGAACATTTCCTTTGTCCTCACTTCTCTGTTATAACTTCATCCATAAACTGTTGGGCCTTCCGACGTATACTAAATTCTTCTCCTATCTCCTTTCATGTGGGAACAAATTCATTAATATACATAGATGAAATGCCGCATTCATCTTTATGCTCGACGATGTAGAGATATAAATATTATATGCCAGAAAACTGAATCTTAATGAGGCTCTTTATAGTTCAAGTTTCATGATGATACAGGTTCTCCACCAATCAGAGTTCAGATTTTCATTATGATACAGGTTCTCCACCAATCAGAGTTCAGATTTTCATTATGATACAGGTTCTCCACCAATCAGAGTTCAGATTTTCATTATGATACAGGTTCTCCACCAATCAGAGTTCAGATTTTCATTATGATACAGGTTCTCCACCAATCAGAGTTCAGATTTTCATTATGATACAGGTTCTCCACCAATCAGAATTCAGATTTTCATTATGATACAACTGTTTGACCAACTAGATAAGGGTAGCATCGCACCTGTGCTGAACCCATTAACTTCGCACTGCTTTCCAAAATCAAACATGTCGGACACACATATTAACATCAATGCGCCTTCCACTTCGAATATTCCCCAATCACACGGCACATTCCCGCAAATTCACTTCACCAACTGTACAATAAACAATTTGTATTTGAAATAAATCTACATTATGATAACCTTCTATCAAAGCTTTGAAAACATTTGACATTGTCAAGGTCTCTGATCCACTCATTCGCTTCGCTCGTTTTATAAACTTACTCGTGTCTTAATTATTGCCATTGTAGGCTTTTTGCATAATGTACTTTTAAGATTATCGATAAAAATAATACAGTCTTTGAAATTGTCCAAGCCCACCATTTTAATTGATTGCGACATTACATTTACTTTAAAAGTTTGCAATTGTGACTGTCTGTTTCATTTCCTCGCACGATATTCAAGTAATTTATAATTAACTCGAAAACTGATTTACGTTTAAGACAATTATAGAGCCTCATCTATTTATTTATTTATTTATTTATTTATTTATTTATTTATTTATCGTATGGCAATATTGTGTACAAACAGGCTCATGACAAGAAAGGCTTATTTATAGTAGCAGATCTACCGCACGCGTTGGCCGTGCGGTTAGGGGCGCGCAGCTGTGAGCTTGCATCCGAAAGATAGTGGGTTCGAACCCCACTGTCGGCAGCCGTGAAGATGATTTTCCGTGGTTACCCATTTTCACACCAGGCAAATGCTGGGGCTGTACCTTAATTAAGGCCACGGCTGCTTCCTTCCAACTCCTAGGCTTTTCCTATCCCATCGTCGCCATAAGATCTACCTGTGTCGGTGCGACGTAAAGCAAATAGCAAAAAAATGTCTTAGATCTAATGTGATTATTCACCCTAGAGCTGCAGATGTCGCTAGTTGAAAATCAGAGAAGTCTCCTTGATATACCCCTGTCTTGCATTCGGATGCAATGTGCTGAATGGACTGCATAGCATCTCAGCTATCACACTGTGGAGATGGACCTTTGTCCCACATATGAAGAGATTCTGCGCAGATTCCATGATTGGCCTCATTAGCTTGCTATAGGATTCGGAGCTACGTGTGCAATAGTCTTCAAAAATGTTTTCCAGTATGCTGTCATCAATATCTCGTAAAACATAGGGCCACGACTTTTCAGTGGAGATACTTCGTACTTACTTCGACTTGACGATTTCTGTTACTGAGAAGATAAAAGTCTTGTACTGCTTTACTGAATACCTTTAGGTGCAGATTCTTCCTCTCCTTCAAACTCAGTGTACCTATCCAGTGAAACGATGTGTATTTCTGTGAGATCCCCATTATATCTCCGCTATATTATGCTAAATAACACACTCGGGAACTCTATATCATCGACTCCAATTATGTTTCCATATTTATGTGACATCCCCATTATATTTCTGGAATATTATGCTAAATAACACATTCTCGAACTCTATATCATCGACTCCGATTGCGTTTTTATACGCAGCACGTCTCAAATATGCCTCTAATATTTGCCAAATTCATGGAATTAATTCTCCTCACAATACCAATGTAAAGTCTCCGTGGCTCAGGCGGCAGCGTTTCGGCCTCTCACCGCTGGGATCCGTGGTTCAAATCCCGGTCACACCATCTTAAATTTGTGCTGGACAAGCGGAGGCGGGACAGGTACTCCGGTTTTCCCTGTCATCCTTCATTCCAGCAACACTCTCCAATATCATTTCATCCCATCTGTCAGTCATTAATCATTGCCCCAGAGGAGTGCGACAGGCCTCGGCAGGCGGCACAATTCCTATCCTCGCCGCAAGATGGGGCTTCATTCATTCCATTCCTCACCTGGTCAATGACTGGAAAACAGGTTTTAGGTTTTCATTTTCATGATGCCAATGTACACTGTTTACACTGTAACCCGCAAACGAACACTCCAAGAAACGCATTTGCACTGCAGCTATACTCGTTAGTGCAGAAACAGCATAATGGCGCTAGAAGGCAATTGCTGTGTTTTGCATTGAAAAGTCAGAGACCACTTTTTTGTGTGAGGAACGATCTCTATTCTAAGCGTTCGATGCAAATGGTGTCTCTTGTCGGTGAGACGATTATTGAGAAATTTCTAGTTGGAAAATATTCAAGAATTCCGAAACGGAACTAAACTGAATGCAATTTGTTTATTCCATACCTCCATGGGCATCATCAAGGATTGGGTAACAAATCCTAAATTCTCGAGCTATCTCGATATCATCCGAGAACAATTAGTTGAGTGTTTACCATTAAAGATATCGAAAGATCCATCTTCATCTGTTACGTAGAAGTGACTTGCTGGCGAGATAGCTCGGTTACGTGGTGCTGCTATACGGGAACTGTCGTTATACTGTTATCGTAACGAGTTGGATGTCTTGTTGACGAGCTTTTAAGATATATTGGTCGCATCTCTAGTGAAGATGTAGACCTCTCCTCTTACGCTATAATAAAGTAGTAGGTCAAACTTTAATTTATTATCAATATCAATGTGTCAGTTTACATGGAAAAGGGGTGAGACTAACGCAGTAGCTTATCTGCCGGATTTCTACCTACATAGCTGTGTTTAGAATCCTAGTCGATCCCAGGTTGGAAGTTTCAACACGATTAACCTGTGGCGTCAGGCCTTAAACCCTCGGCCTACACAGAAATAAGTGCGGGTGGCTCCATCGACCGCAGGAATAGGCTATGTCCGGCATTACTTTCGCTGTCTTTTCCTTTCTGTATTTTTTATCGTGATTCGATCTACCCATCTCACCTTCAGCATTCTATTGTAGGTAATATGTATAGTTCGAATTTGGAAAAGTATGATTGTATTGTACCCATTTAGTAGACTATGAAGGATACCTACCTTCCTCACCTATCAGCAAAATTTCATGAGATCTCTCTCCTGGGTTGTATCGGGTTCTTCGTCACTTGCTGAGGTAAAGGTAGGGTTCGGTAATTCTAATCTCTCTACTCAAATGAAAGGTCTGTTTAAAAATATTCCTATTTATTCAAGTAATCTCTGAAGAGTTAATCATTTATCATCGGTATCATTGGGATCCAATCGTGTCCACTGGACACCACAATCATTTTACACAGAAGGTCAGAACACTGATGTGAGTCTTTGACGTAACTGCCCGATGGGCATCCTTATTAGAAACCATTGTCTCAGATATTAATTAAAGAAAAGAAAGTCTGGAAATCCTTAGATTCGGCTTCCACGTGAGACTACCTGTACCATCATAGTGATTCTTTACGGTCCAGTCCTCATAACACGAACTCCGGACTCTGGGTATAATTAAGGCAGTCCAATCGCAGTGGTTATACGGCATGGACACTTAATTGAATCGATGTGACCTGCGACTATGTCATGGACCGACATATAAACTTCTAAGTTACTTTAAAGTCATTGTGGATGATGACCGCAAGGAAAATACGATGGCTTATGGCCCTACTCTAAGTCACAGAGGTTGATGATCCCATGACCATCCAAGTTTCTAAGCTGAAGGCCAAACACAATTAAGTTACATCGGTTGATGACCAAAGTTTCCACTTTTACTAACCCCGGCACATTTACTGCTCCATCAATCAAAGTCAAATAATGCAACAACAATAATGCTCAGAATACTTTGTGGCAGTAAAATCCATTACCTTCGGATATGTCCCCTTAATCGTTACGTTAACATTTACATATTCCCCTGAAAAATGAACTAAGATTTCCAGAATGCGTCGTCAAGTCATTCGCTTGATTTAAGGTTATTTCAAAATACGTCTCCACTGAATTTAATAATAAAATAAATTTAAATTATTTAATGAAATCTTAATGAACAACAAATTCTATTTCCGCGGACGAATGGTTTCTTTCACAAGTCCCTACTTAACGTCTAGACGTAATTCATTTTTAATCATGTTGGATGGATAATGTCGGTAGCTGGAAAAAAATTACATCACTTATTTCCAGTATTCATCCTGTTTCGTGATATCACACTTTAATTTAATCTAATACTAACCATTATTACTACTTGGATAACCCTGATAATTAAGTGCAAAACCATAAGTAACTCGCCGTACAATGTAAACCGATTACGATGTCATCTCTTGTCATAAAAGTTCCGTGAAGCTTTGTGCGCCCCTCACAAACGAAACAATCATCATTACCATCGCTCTATATTTTGGACCACCCTAAAATTGGCTAACCTTACTCATTATACTCTAAGTTCGTGGTCTCAAATGTACATTACAATCTCAGTTAAACAAATTTACAGTATCTAATAACACACACGTTATTTCCGGATGAAAATTTCAACTAGATCCAACAGTTAACGTTATCCCCTGCCAAGAAATGCAATCTCAATTCTAACACACTAGCCAAATCCCGTTACACGAGCTGCGAACTCCTATCAGCTGACGGCATTGAGTCACGACCCCCGCTCTGCTGTGATATGAAACATCTGTTCGTCTTGCTTGACTTGCCTCTCAGAACGAAACCTTTAACTTCGCCGGCATAATTAAACAAATACGATATTTCTGACCAGCAAAATACACATACTTCAAAATGCCCTACGCTAATTGTACACGTCGCAAATTAATACCGGCATGGATTCTCTAGTTCTACTTTCCATCCCAAACATTACACAAAATCTTCCTCGGGCTTATACATATCCCGGCACATTTTCAGGCTTCCAATCACCTGATTCACAAATCCTATTTCAACTCATACGACAACTCTGAACTCTGCCTCAACTCGACGGCTCTCTCTAACAAAGAAATGGAATAAAATATTTAGAATCCACGACGCATAACACGCACAAATACATTAATAATGAACACTTCGCATAATGATCTCGTATTTTCGAAAACCGGATTTCACAAAATGACGGTCAAAATTCTACTATTTATCGTCAGTCAGACACAGTTTAAATGGACATAGAATAACGTTTCCCTTCGTGACAAAATTCACCACTCTAAATTTCTCAACCAGACAGGGCTCTTCCACTCGATTGAAATGGGTAACCATGGACTTCATACATTAATTCCATCAAATTTCAAACAGAAAATTTTTACGTGAGATAAAATATCTGAATTTGACATCGCAAAGGTATAGGCAATACATTCACGGAAATGACGATCTACACTGGACGTGATATCACTTCTAAGGCCTCACTAATAACTTTTACATGTCACACGGCACTCGCAATATTTTAAATTTATCCAAGCAGAAAAAAAACAAATGACATTTCGTCATATTTTGACATTCGCCAAAAAACATAGGGGTTACCAACTGCGTCATAAAAACCCATTTCAAATGCACATAAGTTTGACATCACACAACAAGATATAGTAGGTGGTAAGATGGCAAGGCACCTACCTCAGATTGACGTCGGATTCCATCCTTCGGCTCACCTGTGACCTTCCGCCGCTTATCTAGCCATTTTACATTTCTGGCTGTACATCATAATATTTATTTATTTTTCCTGGAAATAAAACATAACAAAGAAATGCCCTTCACTTGTTGATTTTCTTGATCGCACTCGACTGATAGTATTTATTTCCCGCACACGAATTACTTCCCTTACCACACACAATTATATATAAAAACTTCTTCCTCTATCTTGGCCGTCCTTTTTATACAATTACTTCTGCTCAAAGAAAACCTATCTCCACATGGAGTCAAGACCCCAGCCACATCGGGTAAAATCTTTTGGTTGGACTTAGTCTACTTTTGTCGATCGATTTACAGAGCAGTTCAACCCTCTGTCTTCAGCCTCACGATACAAAATGCAGGGGTTTCAACATGGCGTCCCTTCTATATTTATAGACAGTACCCCCTCTCTCCAGGCATTTTCCCTTTGCCACCAAGAAAATTTGCGTAACTTTTCTGAATTAAATGAAAGTATTTAAAAGAGTTTTGGATGTAACCACATACTTGCTACATGGCTATCGGTAGTGTTCCTGGACATTTAAAATTTATGCACCTTAAATGAACTGGTTAGATGACCTCATTTGATAGGCACTACTTTTCTGTCGACTTCACGTGGGGACGCTAGACACACGCGCCCTTCTGAAATAATCCCCAGAAATGGTTTAGCAGTCTCAAATCCGTCTTACTAAAGACCAATTGTCTTAAAGATAAATACAGGACCATCATTATATTGCATTCACCACTAATGCTTTCATTTAATTTCATTTATTCGACATAAACTTCCTTCTGTATCCTTCCATTGCCGTCACGTGGGGATGACGTCACGTATCCCAGCGTCGGACGGAAAGTAGCTTCCTCGTTGCCACGTGTCACTCCCGTGATATCATGAAATGTTCAGAAATGTAGTAACTTTTCATACTTAAAATTCTTAGGGCACAAAGTTCATGTAGACGTTTAGGTTCATTCTAAAATGTGCCATTTTTAATAACTGATGTACAATAAGTACGTAAGTAATTGAAGAAACATCTCTTTTGGCGGTATGAAGTAAATGAATTGAATGAAATGAAATATGCAATCCTTCACAACATGTTCTTTTAGTGTTCATTTTCCTAAGCGCACGAATAAGAAAAGATGGAACTTACTGCACCGAAATTTAGGAGATATTTTGTATGACGTATTTACACACGTCTAGAGTATAATGTATTTAGAAGTTCATTTGCCTTTACACATTGGAGTAGAAAAATTTTCTGAAGGTCTGCATAAACATGTGGGGCTGGGAGGCGTGATCAGTCTTAAGGAAAATAATGGATATGTGGTTTTGTTCCCGCAGCGATTGTATATTACCACTGATAATTTTATTGATTTTATTTATTTATTTTATTTTTTTCATTCTTGTTTGGGAGCACGGTAAAGATATGGCGGGAGGATACTGCTACTTTTATCAGTGTGTAGTCCAACCTGTGAGCGTAACACATATTCATGAGATTTTATAAGATATGTGAGTAACATGATATTCGATATTTTTTTAAATGAATCAGACTATGATAGATAGAGTAGGACATTATTTCGTTCACAAAATATTAATGTGGCCGTGAAAGTATTGTATATTACCACTGATAATGTTATTGATTTTATTTATTTATTTTATTTCATTCTTGTTTGGGAGCACGGTAACGATATGGCGGGAGGATACTGCTACTTTTATCAGTGTGTAGTCCAACCTGTGAGCGTAACACATATTCGTGAGATTTTATAAGATATGTGAGTAATATGATATTCGATATTTTTTAAATGAATCGGACTATGATAGATAGAGTAGGGCATTATTTCCTTCACAAATTATTAATGTGGCCGTGAAAGTATAACGTTATCTAATGGAAAGTTTACATCAAACTATTGTATCTACTGGCGTTGCAATGAGAGCTGATATTCAGCTTTGGAGGTTCTGGCTCGAAAATACTTGTGCGTACTGGATACATCAGTCCTAAGTGAGGAAACACATTTCTTAAACTGGCTTGCTTATAAGCAGCCAAGTAGGCTACATTTTATTTGATCAGTAGAGTCTATTTCATTTCTCTTACACCATCAAATAAACTATCACGATAATATTCATACCACGGTGTTACCAACCTTTACGATACCTCAGCCCGATTCTAGCTAATCGCTCCCCACAAGAAGCTAACACGTCCAATCCGGACGAAGGACGCAACAAGCTACATGTTATGTAATTGAAGATGCTACACACAATGATCTGTGTAGTTCGTTTTACTAGTTCTTCTCTTTATGATGCGAGGGCATAACACTGCTTTTAACTGGGATAATCGAAAACCGGTAAATTACGCAACCATAATCAGATTAAGGAGAGAGGTTTCGTTATTTCGAGAATGTGAATTTTAGTTATACAAATGTATTTGGTGCGCTTTGAAAGCAAACTCTATAATAAGGATTAAGAACGGTTTCGTATAACAGGAATAATTTAACATGACACACAGTGTAACATTCCGGAAGAAAATCACACAATTATCTTGCTGTAATCACCATAATTCGAATTAGGAAACTCCGAACGCAGCAAATTCTCAGTTCTAAAGTGAACACTACCTCAGTCTATTGACTATGAAGCTGGGATTCTTTGTGAATAAAATTATTACAAGGCAGCTGTTTAAATTAAAGTGTTTTTGTTTAATTTCAATCTACACAGTTACGTTTTCTTGTTTTATACACATTATATCATTCCTCTGGCTATATGCTTTTTATACTTCTCCATTCCACCGGGCAGGCAATTCCCAGCAGGGAAACTCCGATTCTTTTTGTACATGTAATATGTGTAATGTTCCCTAGACAGCTCTCGCCTCGTGAGAATCAATTGGATTTCTCACTGGAATATGTTGTGGGCGGGCCTTGAGGCACACAACCTGCTTCCTCGCTACCAGTACACGTGTTTCTCTATTGCCTAGACCAGACTAGCTCAGCTCATGACATACTACTTCTTTCATTCATTCATTTTCATTTATTTTTAATTGTAAACCAAACGGGGTGCACGCTGTTGCTTGGTCAACATTAACGGACTAGCTATTGAGCTATGCCTTGCCTTCTTTTTATAAGTTCCCATTTCTCAGGAAAGGGTGCATTTTTACTGCAAATGTAGGAATAGGATGTACACTTGCATGCAGAAATATCGTGCGTGTTAGGATGATGATTTACGTTGGTAATGAAGTGTATAGCAGACCAACCCTTTTCCCGTCTTGCAAACTTCTAGTAACCTGATTGATTAGTTCATCACTCAAAAAAAATTGAAAACTTTATGTTTGTAGCTCAGGTAGTCTTTAATGATGAAGGACTTAGGGCTCTTCTGACATACAATATTTTCGAGCTTGAAAACTTACGCTTCTTTTAAGTAGAATGTTTTCATTCAACTTACGACCTGAAGCTGCAGTGTAGTGATTCATATAGAATTGCTTCTCATACACTACGCATGCAGCCTGAAGCATGGCACGGTGGGTGGTATAAGACGAGGAGCATACAAAGTTATTACCTACCTCACAAACATCGCACTCAAATTCAACTACTCCTTTTGAAAACTAGTTCGCTAAACTTCAAGGAAATCATATTTTACGAACTGCAGACATTCAACCCTACCTTCCGTAATGTTATTAGCACTTATCTCCCAGACACCCTGTACAGGGCCGAGTAAGCTTGTCTGCATCTCCGTATTTACACCAGTCATAGCAAATTTCATTAAACGAGTTTAGATAATTCGATGCCAGCCATAGTATCGTCCATGGGTTTGTTTATTCCTCCAGATTTACTTCATGTTAGTGACAGAGAGAATCAGTAAAAGCTGGGTGAAGTAAAATGTTTTTTAGCAAAATGTAGAAAACATACTGAAGAGGAAACACTACTGTGATGTATGGATGTGGGCGAGATTCTCAGCGCTCAAGTACACATTTTTTGTTTCTCAATTAATAACGTTATCTTATAAGCGCTGTTGCTTCTATTTAATATGATTTATTATTATGAAACATAGCTCAATCGACTGGACGCTAGAAGAGTCATACAGCATTCACATACAGTTTTATACAGCTAATTCTTTTTACAATTTGCTTCAAGAGGCACCGACACAAACAGGTCTTTTCGTGACGATTGCGTAGGAAAGGGCTAGGCGTGGGAAGGAAGCGGCCGTGGCATTAATAAAGGCACAGAATTTGCCTGAAGTGAAAATGGGAAACCACGGAAAACCATTTTCAGGGCTGCAGACATTGTGGTTCGAAACCATTATCCGTCGTATGCAAGTTACGTGACCCAAACCAAAGAGACATTTACTCAGTGGAGATTTATATCAAATCTGGATATTTCATGATAGAAAAACTATTTGAATACTTTCAAATTTTATATTATATTCTCAGATGGTGAAATTAAATTATGATCCCCAATCAATCAATCAATCAATCAATCAATCAATCAATCAATCAATCAATCAATCAATCAATCAATCAATCAATCAATCAATCAATCAATCAATCAATCAATCAATCAATCAATCAACACTGATCTGCATTTAGGGCAGTCGCCCAGGTGGCAGATGCCCTATCTGTTGTTTTCCTAGCCTTTTCTTAAATGATTTCAAAGAAATTGGAAATTTATTGAACATCTCCCTTGGTAAGTTATTCCAATCCCTAACTCCTCTTCCTATAAAGGAATATTTGCCCCAATTTGTCCTCTTGAATCCAACTTCATCGTCATATTGTGAACTTTCCTACTTTTAAAGACACCACCAAAACTTACTCGTCTACTGATGTCCTCCCACGCCATATCTCCACTGACAGCTCGGAACATACCAATTAGTCGAGCAGCTCGTTTCCTTTCTCCCAAGTCTTCCCAGCCCAAACTTTGCAACATTTTTGTAACGCTACTCTTTTGTCGGAAATCGCCCAGAAAAAATCGAGCTGCTTTTCTTTGGATTTTTTTCCAGTTCCTGAATCAAATAATCCTGGTTAGGGTCCCATACACTGGAAACAATCTAGTTGGGGTCTCACCAGAGACAAATATGCTCTCTCCTTTACATCCTTACTACAACCCCTAAATACCCTCATAACCATGTGCAGAGATCTGTACCCTTTATTTACTATTTTATTTATGTGATTACCCAAATGGAGACCTTTCTTTACATTAATACCCAGGTGGAAATTCAATTTTGACATGTTAAATGCTCATTCACCCAAACGATCTTTTTGGAAACGTAAAAAATAACAGTAAACGAAAGTTGGATTAAATTACAATACATTCTAATTAAATGCAGAGTGTAGAGGCAAATGCCAATATGATACACTGAAGAAAATAGAAATTGCAACACCCAGAAGGACTAGCGCTACGTTACTGCAATTGAACGTGCAGAACGGGTGTTCGGTTGTGATTCGATGATTACACTTTCAGGTCCCTCTGACTGCAAGTTTGGACAACAATCAATACAGGATGTGCCCACCACGAGCTGCAATACATTGATGAATTCGTCGAGGCATGGAGTCAATAAGGCCCTGGATAGCTTCCTGAGGAATTGTGGCCCATGCTTGCTGCACTGCACGGGTCAGTTGTTCCAGAGTTGTGGGTGGCTGAGGACGGTTGGCCAGTTGTCGACCCATCATGTCCCACACATGCTCAATAGGACTGAGGTCCGGGGATCTGGCGGGCCATTCTAAGGTTGTGATGTGGAGATCTTCTCTGGAGATGCGTGCAGTGTGTCCTGCTGAAACATCCCAGTAGCAATGTTCGCCATCATAGGGACAACCACTGGATTAAGTACCCTATCAACGTACTGCCGAGCAGTCATAGTGTCCTCGACAAGCACTAATTGTGATTTCACATTAAAGCCAATAGCTCCCCAGACCATAATGCTTGGTGTTGGCCCTGTGTGCCTCTCGACAATAAGATATGTGCGGCCCCTCTCCCCGGTACGTCGGCGCACACGATTCCGGCGATCACTGCGGGCAAGCAGAAGCGCGATTCATCACTGAAGACGACCCTATGCCATTCGTCGACACACGTCGATCTTTCTCCACACCAGGCCAGCCTTAGACGTCGCTGTTGTGGTGTCCATGGAACACCTTCTGCAGGGACACGGGCTCGTAAGCCAGCTGCACACAGGCGATTACCAACTGTTTTGTTGTATAACGTGGGGTGACACAGCTGCTCGAATTTGAGCTGCTGTTGCAGGGGGTTCCATCCGGGCCATCCGAATGATGCGGCGATCCTCTCTCACAGTTGTCTGTCGCGCTGGACCTGTGCCAGGTCTACGAGTGTGGGTGCCTTCATTTGACCACTGCTGCCATACACGTTGTACCGTAGATGCCTGTCGGCCAACACGTGCAGCGACAGTCCTTAGTGATAATCCAGCCTCACACAGCCCAATTATCCGAGCCCTCTCAAACGGCGACAGTTGTTGATAGCGTGCTGTTCTCTGTCGTCGAGGCATGTTTGACGAGGAACACTTCACTGCACAGACTGCAAGTCAACTACGCTACACCAGAGTCCGTATACTGGAGTTGATTCCTCCGCGGCCAATCACGTGGGGAGACCTGTAGCAACAATCCAATGGGTCTGAAAATTTGATCGTTTACAAACATAGATGGCATCGTTCCATATCGTGAAAATCAACACAAATAACCAATGCCTTCATGGTGTTGCAATTTCCATTTCCTTAAGTGTATCTTTCGTAGCTGACTGATCTCTTCGAAATAGGTGCAGAAGTTCCTTTAAATAGTCAGTTGAAAATCTACATGGGGAAGGATGGCAGATGGTGAACCGCTACTCCTTCAAGAATTATACATTCCATGAACATATTAATATCATGTTTGCATAGTGTATCCGGAAAATGGTAGAGCAAGCCCAAGGGGCATCAAACTTCTGTGAATACGAAACGTAACACACTTTGCTTCAAAATCTTGTGAGGTGTAGTTTCGAAGATACAGCCCGTTGAAATTGCTGGGAAAGTGACGAATTGGCTAAGCCTGTAGCCGGCATTTGGCACGGATGCGGCTTTGCATGTGCTCGGTCAAGCATTTTCCTCGTTTTCCCATTGTATATAGCAGAAGAATCCGACAGATGACTCACATACTACATGCATTTTCTTTTCCAAGGTTGTTTAAAACATGGCTGCGTTTAGATATCATATTATTATTATTATTATTATTATTATTATTATTATTATTATTATTATTATTATTATTATTATTATTATTATTATTGTACCGGGCGGTACACCTCCACGCCGCTAATTTAAAATGTGCGTCAATTGAAACTCCTCTGCTGGAGGAAGTCTGAACTTTATCTACGGTATTAATTTTCTACTTTCTCAGAAGATGTCACTACCTGGAAATTTTGGAGTTTTTGAACTGTGTCATTTTCGACGTATTTTTGTTTTGCTTGTAGTAAGAAGTGTGAACTTTCTTTTCTAGAGGACACTACTGAAGATCAGCAATAGTGCACCCTAGTGCGGAGTGAAAGAACTGTTTTTTTGGAGAAATTTTGAATTCCTAAGTTTGTTCTTTGTTAAATTTCTTTCAGTCATTGTTTAGGTTGGCTGTATACCCCTCTCTTTCCCCTTGTTTTGTATTTAGCCAATCCCGAATTTCTTTTATTAATTTCTGACCAATCTGATGTATCTTCCCCCAACTTGAATATGTTGCTGTATCCTACCCAATAAAGTGATTGTGGGCGGGTCTTTTCTTCCCTAAAACGCCTCGAACTTTCCGCGAGAGTATATAAACTGCTGATTTTTGGGTCTCTGCGCCACTTCTGTTCCATCTTTCAGTGTGTAAAGTACATAGCAGGGGGTGGGAAGCGCCTCTTTCGTCGGCAGCGGTCAACAACAAGGTAATGGCCGATTAATAACTTCTTTCCTTGCTAGCTCAGCAGTTTAACTCTCGGGGCGGGTCCGAAGTTTTTCCATTATGTAACCTTCCTTAAAATGTAAAGAGACTTCTATCTATTCTATCTTTTAAACTACATATTGGGATAGAGAGTGCTTAACCCTCTCGAGCTCCCACTCATATTGTTTTGAGGTGAACTTATTTTTTTCTCTACCTATTCTTCTTCAACGTAATGTAAATTGTTTCCTTCTTAAGTCACCTCTGTAGTATGGGATTAGCCCTTGTATTAGCGGCCTAGAGCCAAATTAGGCTTTGAAACAAATACATTAGGAGTGCAGATCGCCTCCTCTCAAATTGTTATTTTAGAGGTCATGTAATTACCCCTTTTCATTTAATAGACCTCAGTAGGTTGGGTATGTTACCCCTGTGTCTATGTCCTAAGAGGACAACTTGAAGGTGGAGTTTGGTGTGGCCTTTGAGAGGCTTAAAGTTTGAGAGCGTGTGGCTCTTTCTTGAAAATTAAGTGTTGTATGCCTCGAGGAGGCTTTTCTGTGTAATTTGGAGCAAGTGCTCTTGAACATGAATGGGGTTTTCTGCCCCTCTGGTAAAACTTATTTTGGAGTAAAGTTGGGCTAATTGCCCTAGAAGTGTGAATTCGGGGCTCGAAGCCCAAATACTGTAAATACTGTAATTGCACCTTTTGTTGCCTTGCTACTCTGTACCTGCCGTACTTATTATTTCTTAATTTTGAAAAGAAAATATAACCTTGTTAAATTTTAAATTAATTTTACTTTCGTAGCTTGAGACCTGTTCACCACCCCGCACCTTCTTTCACGCATAACTACCGCAAAAACACGGTAACAAGTGGTAGCAGAGCGTGGTTGAATGGGTCTCATTTTAGCCCCTTTTGACGGCTAAACATTGTTTTGTTCCGAACTCTAACCATTTTCTCAGTTGCTGGAATTTTTTGAGTTTTTCAAAATTGTTCTGTCATCATGCCCGGCCCTCGCGATGTTCTCCATCTTAACTATTTGCGCAAAGAGGAGTTGATCTATGAGTTAACTATCAGAAATGTGCAATCTGGAGGCACGGTTGCGATAGACACCAACAAGCTTAGAGAGTCCCTTGATTTGCCCATTTCCATCCCCAATTTGGGAGAGAAAGAAATTGACGACTCTCTTTCCACGATCACCGAGAATACTACTGGGCTAGCATCGGTAGTTAGTTTTTTTGACGAAAATGATCCTTCTCCTAATCAAATTAAGCGTGTGCAAGCCAGGCTATATCATTTTTCAAATAGAGTTAACGATCTGTTGTCTCTGAAGTTGAATGACGTTCAGAGGAAGGAAGCTAGTACGTTGCTTGAAAGTATTTCTGAATTATCTAGCAAGGTCACTCAATTGTTAACTGGGGAAATTCCTCCCAAAATTGATCAACCCACCACGATGAATGTAGGTAGCGAGGAAGAGCCTCCTAAGGGAGAAGCCAATAGGATAACCGTTGCCGCTCAAACTATCTCTGCCCCATTGGACAACGAGTCTGAACGCTGTGCATCGTTGAGTAATATACGTTCTGAATTAACTTCCTTGCCATTGAAACCTTTACCTACTATGTCACCCGGGTTTAGTAGCTTGCCTCATCCATTGGCAATGTTGCTCAGAGGTATCTCTAAGTTTTCCGTTAATACCACCAGTGACGTAATTTCATTTTTAAGGTTTTTAGTTGAATTTCAGGATCATGCCCTTGTTTTTTCTCTTTCCCCATGTCAGATTTTGCAAATCATCTATCCCTATGCAATTGGGATTCTCTCCGACAAAATAGTACGAGCCATTGCCGAGCAATCATCTATTGAGGATTTCCACGCCCACTTGCTAGCTAACTTCATCCCGGCTAGGGCCAGGTCCTCCCTTATTCAGAAGTACTATTATCGTGTACAGCGTTTGGATGAAAACTTAGCAGACTTCATCCAAGATATTAAATTCTCTACTAGGGTGTTTGCCCTTCATTTTCCTGAGGATCAGATTGTACAGGCTATTGTAGAAGGAATTTCACCAGCCTATAGGTCATATTTGTGTTTCGCGGCGTGCCCGCAAACCTTCTCGGAACTTGAAGCATTGGCCGTTTCAGCGGAAGGGGTTAGATACGCCGATTCCTTGCGTGTAGCGAAAGAACCCCCCGTAAATGTTTTGCTTGTGGGTCGCCCGACCATCTGCGCAATAAGTGTCCACTGATCAAGTCGAGTGGGACAAGGAATGGGGCTGGTTCATCACAAGGCTGTTTTAAATGTGGGGCTTTCTCACATATCGCCAAAAATTGCCCAAATTCAAATAGCACCCCCTCCTGCTCAACTTCTGGTGCAAACTCCAACTATGCCAATAATAATAAAAAATGACGAGTGGCTTCGGCTGAGTCGACTAATCCCTCTTCCCGAGGCTCAGCCCCTGGTAAACAGGTCGAAAATTCAGGGAATGTTCTATCTTCAAATTCATCTTTCGAATGCCCCAAAGAATGTCTTAGGATTGCGGCGGAGACCCCCGCACCTGTTCCTTTTCTTAAGATTGAGTTAAATAACGAGCCTATAACAGCTCTATTAGATTCAGGCAGTGTTTGTTCAATTATTTCGGACCAATGGTATTCAAAATTGAAATCTGTTTGTAAACTACCTGACTATGTCTCATCTCCTGTTCAATATGTTTCGGCTAATTCATCTCCATTGGAAATCCTAGGTTCTGTAAATGTCAAAATTCGTATTTTTAAATTTACATGGAAAATCAAATTGTTTGTGGCTAAGCACTTGTCTTGCCCCATTATATTGGGAGCTGACTTCATTTCTTACACTGGTCTTGTGCTCGATCTCCAGAGTAGGTCGTGCACATTCAAATTTGCGTCCAATTGTAAAATTCCCTTGTTAATGTGTAATTCTGTATCATGTTCATCTATTTCGCCTACCCAGGATGAGATGTTGTTAGACCTTAGACATCTACCTGAGGAGCAGGCTGATAGTATTCGTAAATTATGTCAGTCATTTCCAGAGGTGTTCTCTGATACTCTTGGTGTTACTGACCTTATTGAATACAAAATTGAGGTCACGGATTCGATTCCTGTCCGTTTTCCACCATATAGGCTATCTCCACCTAAAATGAAGGCTCTGAAAGAAATCATCGATCAGATGTTGAAGGATGGTATTATTAGGCCCTCTAAGTCGGCGTATTCGTCACCTATTTTTCTAGTCCCGAAACCTCAATTGGGCTTCAGGCCTGTCATTGATTATAGGGCTCTCAATCGGAAGGTGGTGTTGCAATCCGTGCCCCTTCCTGACCTTCATTCTTGTTTTTCATGGTTTCGTAAGGCCAAGTTCTTTACTATCTTGGACTTGAATCAGGCCTATAATCAAATTCCCCTTGCCGAAGAGTCTAAACATCTCACAGCGTTTGCCACGCACTGGAACTTATACGAATACAACCGCGTGCCTTTCGGGCTCCCCACGGGAGCAGCTGTGCTCACTAGGCTGCTAGATAGGGTCTTCTCCGACATCAAATTTGAGTACTTGTATCACTACTTGGATGATGTCGTCGTATTTTCGGAGACCTTTGAAGAACATCTAGATCATCTGCGAGAAGTTCTCAATCGTCTTCGTAAGGCTGGGCTAACTGTCAAGTTGTCCAAGGTGGCCTTTGCTAAGCCCTCTATGTCATTCCTAGGGCATATTGTGTCACCTGATGGTGTTGCCGTCGATCATTCCAGAACACAGGCCATCCGAGATTTTAAACCTCCCAAGGACGTTAAAGGTATCGCCAGATTCATTGGTATGGTCAATTTCTTCAGGAAGTTTATTCCTAACTTCGCTAATAGAGCGGCGCCCTTGAACCTTCTTCGTAGGAAAGGCATCAAATTCGAGTGGGGACCTTCTCAACAAGCCGCTTTTGAAGATCTTAAATTAGCTCTCTGTAATGCCCCTGTCCTTGCTATGCCTGATTTCTCGAAGAAATTCATCGTCCAAACCGACGCGTCGTCGTCAGCAGTAGCTGCAGTCCTTCTTCAAGAGACTGAACTAGGGAGGCGACCCATCGCCTATGCATCTAGGACTCTATCGGCTCAAGAAGCCAAGTATTCTATCTATGAGCTCGAAGGGTTGGCAGTCTTATTTGCCTTAGAGAAGTTCCGTCTCTATCTGGAACATGTCAAATTCGACCTGGAGACAGATAATCAAGCCTTAAGCTGGGTCTTAGGTAGGCCGCGTCGTACTGGTCGTATAGCCCGTTGGGCCATCCGTATTTCTGCCTTCCAATTCGATGTCCGGCATATCAGAGGTACCGAAAATGTTGTTGCTGATGGACTCAGCCGAATGTTTTCCAACGACGTTGAGAACCATGAACCGGTCGATAGTTCATCTCCTCCCGAGTCCATGCTATCTGATGTTAATGCCATCTTAACAGATGCTCCCATGCTCTTTAGGGATATCGAGAAATACCAACGTGAAGATCCGACGCTGGCTCCGATAATGGAAACCCTTTCTTCTGGGGAACATGTTGTCCCTTATGTTCTGAGGAATGGTGTTCTATGTTGCCCTGCGAGGCATGATAAGATGATGAAGGTTGTCGTTCCAGCTGTTCTTGTGCCTATGATCTTCAAGTACTATCATGAGACCCCATTAGGGGGGCATCTTGGAATCTTTAAAACTCGTGAAAAGATTCGTGAAAGGTTCATCTGGAAGGGTATGGACGGTGAAATCCGTGAACTAGTAAAAGCTTGTAAATCTTGTTTGCTTAGTAAACCAACCATGTCCACCAAGGTAGGCCTTTTGTCTTCGCATCAAGCGTCGCGCCCCATGGAACGCCTGTATATTGATTATGTAGGACCCTTCCCCCAGTCAAAGGGAAATGCCAAGAAGTTCATCTTGTATGCGTAGATGGTTTTACAAGATTTTCCTGGTTATTTCCGACTAAGCTGGCTACCGCTCAGTCCACCATTACTTGCCTAAATTCTATTTTTGCTTCTTTTGGTCCGTGCCAATATATTGTATCTGATAATGCTAAGGCGTTCACATCAAATCTTTTTCGTAAATTCTGTTTTGACTTGTCCATCTCTCATGTGACAACTTCTGCTTATTACCCTCAACCATCTCTGGCTGAACGGGTTAATCGGAATCTCAGGTCCGCGCTTATTGCCTATCATCATGAAGATCATTCCAGGTGGGACACGTCCCTGCATTGGTTAGCTTTTGCTTTGAATTCGGCGGTTCATGAATCACATAAATTTACTCCAGCCTCTTTGATGTTCAAGTTTGTTCCCAACACGCCGCTCTCTAACCTCTGGTCCCTGAGTGACATTCTACCTGAGACAATAGATCCGGACAACATTAAAGATCTTTGGAAGAAGGCTAAAGCCAATCTTAAAGTGTCTCATGAAAAGGTTAGGGAAAGGTATGATCGTGGACGGAGACCCACCCCTTTGAAGGTAGGTGACCAAGTAATGGTCAAGAATTTTGTTCCCGCGGGCAAGCTTGCCCCCAGATTCCATGGGCCGTGTGTCATTCTCGATTTCCTTACGCCGGTTACGTTGTTATTAAGCAATCCAGCCACCGAGAGGATATTTAGGGTTCACCTGTCACAGGTGAAACCGGTGTAATTTCTGGGTTAACTTGCTTCATATAATCGTGAAAGGAATATGAAGGTTATATTTTTTTTTGAGTTTCACTTTTAAGGCTTTCTGCCCCTTCTCTAGTATTTTGTTTTATATGTAAGCATTTTGTGAAACCTGCCCCGAACCATTAAACTGCCATCCTGTCCTTGCCACGGCCATTACCACGCTCCCGTCTCCTGCTCCACTACACACAGTGGCTCGCATCTGAAATGAATTTCTGCACGCCGCTGGCCCCTCAACCTCTCCACAAAGCCTGTGCCCTCAAAAAAAGATGATGGTCCAACAATTCTGCCGCCTAGCTTTAATGTTTCAGTGCCCCCGCAGCCGCGCGGCGCCGTGCTGCGTTTGGGTTAGAGGAAGGGCCCCCTCGGCCCCAGCGAGGACACATGTGCACGGCGAGCCGGAGCCCTCCTCCCGGCCAAGGCTGATGTGCGGCGCACGACCTGCTACTTGCCCGCAGCCTGTATATGTTCACCGCGGGCGCGGCGTGCTTCAACACCACTGCTCCCCTCATAGTGCGGGCGAGCGGTATCTCAGGGTACTTGAGGGGTCCGAGCGGCCGCCTTTGGACGCAAGCTGCAACGGCCGGTCTGGCCATCCAACTTAATCAACATCAACTATATGGACATTCCAGATCAACTTTACTACCTTTTCTTGGGTATTCTACTGCAATATTTGGTGGACTTAGAAAATTTTCCTCAACTTTAAAAACTAAAGTTTTCCTTCTGAATTCAACTTCTACAAACATAAAGACATTACTTCGCCTGTCACAACAAAAATTTTGAAACTGAATCAAACCACATTAAGAAAATCCTATAAATACTTCTGCAATTAATCTCCATATCAACATCTAAACTTGAAACTTGTTTACAAACAAATTGCCAGTGTCACCCCTGGAGGAACTTTTGGGGGGGGAGGTCTGTACCGGGCGGTACACCTCCACGCCGCTAATTTAAAATGTGCGCCAATTGAAACTCCTCTGCTGGAGGAAGTCTGAACTTTATCTACGGTATTAATTTTCTACTTTCTCAGAAGATGTCACTACCTGGAAATTTTGGAGTTTTTGAACTGTGTCATTTTCGACGTATTTTTGTTTTGCTTGTAGTAAGAAGTGTGAACTTTCTCTTCTAGAGGACACTACTGAAGATCAGCAATAGTGCACCCTAGTGCGGAGTGAAAGAACTGTTTTTTTGGAGAAATTTTGAATTCCTAAGTTTGTTCTTTGTTAAATTTCTTTCAGTCATTGTTTAAGTTGGCTGTATACCCCTCTCTTTCCCCTTGTTTTGTATTTAGCCAATCCCGAATTTCTTTTATTAATTTCTGACCAATCTGATGTATCTTCCCCCAACTTGAATATGTTGCTGTATCCTACCCAATAAAGTGATTGTGGGCGGGTCTTTTCTTCCCTAAAACGCCTCGAACTTTCCGCGAGAGTATATAAACTGCTGATTTTTGGGTCTCTGCGCCACTTCTGTTCCATCTTTCAGTGTGTAAAGTACATAGCAGGGGGCGGGAAGCGCCTCTTTCGTCGGCAGCGGTCAACAACAAGGTAATGGCCGATTAATAACTTCTTTCCTTGCTAGCTCAGCAGTTTAACTCTCGGGGCGGGTCCGAAGTTTTTCCATTATGTAACCTTCCTTAAAATGTAAAGAGACTTCTACCTATTCTATCTTTTAAACTACATATTGGGATAGAGAGTGCTTAACCCTCTCGAGCTCCCACTCATATTGTTTTGAGGTGAACTTATTTTTTTTCTCTACCTATTCTTCTTCAACGTAATGTAAATTGTTTCCTTCTTAAGTCACCTCTGTAGTATGGGATTAGCCCTTGTATTAGCGGCCTAGAGCCAAATTAGGCTTTGAAACAAATACATTAGGAGTGCAGATCGCCTCCTCTCAAATTGTTATTTTAGAGGTCATGTAATTACCCCTTTTCATTTAATAGACCTCAGTAGGTTGGGTATGTTACCCCTGTGTCTATGTCCTAAGAGGACAACTTGAAGGTGGAGTTTGGTGTGGCCTTTGAGAGGCTTAAAGTTTGAGAGCGTGTGGCTCTTTCTTGAAAATTAAGTGTTGTATGCCTCGAGGAGGCTTTTCTGTGTAATTTGGAGCAAGTGCTCTTGAACATGAATGGGGTTTTCTGCCCCTCTGGTAAAACTTATTTTGGAGTAAAGTTGGGCTAATTGCCCTAGAAGTGTGAATTCGGGGCTCGAAGCCCAAATACTGTAAATACTGTAATTGCACCTTTTGTTGCCTTGCTACTCTGTACCTGCCGTACTTATTATTTCTTAATTTTGAAAAGAAAATATAACCTTGTTAAATTTTAAATTAATTTTACTTTCGTAGCTTGAGACCTGTTCACCACCCCGCACCTTCTTTCACGCATAACTACCGCAAAAACACGGTAACAATTATTATTATTATTATTATTATTATTATTATTATTATTATTATTATTATTATTATTATTATTATTATTATTATTATTATTATTATTATTATTATTATTATTATTATTGCTAAATTATCTGAAAACTATGTTAGCATCCTTTCACACCAATCACTGTCCTTAACTTGGCTTGTTCTATCATTTAATGGAACTCTGTATATAAAAGGAATGTCAGAATTTTTATGATATCAAGCATGTGGAATCCTCTACTTTCAACCAACAGAACGAAACAACGTGCAGAGTTACTAATTGGTCTAACTTAAAAATTGATCTACCTCCCACAACGCAGAGAAAGCCATGGTAAGAGATACGGGTGCCGACATTAAGTGTCATAGGCCTAGCAGCGTGCAATCTATCGCACCGAAACATTACACATTTTACGTGCCTTTTCCCCTTAGTTTTATCCCTTAGATGTTGAATTTTCAAAAATGATTCTTAGCTGTTTGCTTATGATCTAGGAGGAACATTTGTGCCAAATTTCACTTTATCAGTTCGGTGGTTCCATGGATATCGCCGTGTGTGTGTGAATGAGTGTATGGTATTTCGCCACTACCTCCATTGGCAACAAGTGTTCTTGCTCAAGTGTAATTTGATCAATGTCCCAAATTCATTTCAGTGATAATCACGAGTTGATGAACATAAACAAAATTTAATATTTGAATTTGAACTTGTGAATTTACTTATCTGTACAGTTTTGTCCGAAATAATATCTCTACTGCGTAAAATTCAGCCTCACTGACTGATAAAAAGAAATGCACGTTGAAAGATCAACTATGATTCATTATTTCTTACAAACGCATCTTCGCTGCGGAAACAATACCACGTATCCCATTATAATACTCTTATCAATTACTTTCTATGTTGTCCGGCTCCATGGCGAAATAGTTAGCGTTCTGGCCTTCGGTCACATGGGTCCCTGGTTCGATTCCCGGCAGGGTCGGGAATTTAACCATAATTGGTTAATTCCGATGGCACGGGGTCTGGGTGTAATATGACGTCTTCATCATCCTTTCATACTCATCACGAGGCGCAGGTCTCCTACGTGCGTCAATACATAAGACCTGCACCTGGAATGCTGAACTTGTCCTCGGACATTCCCGGCTATAAAAGCCATATGCCATTTAATTTATTTATTTTCTTTGTTAAGATGACTGACTCGATCCGAGGTAATCAGTCTCCCAGGCAGCTCGTCGTAGGTGATTTAGGTGCATGGGAAGCAATGAATATAATAATGTATTCGAAATGTGGGGAAAATATATGGAATGGACAGAAAACAACAACAGGTTCAACCCGAAAGAACTAATTTTCGTTCTATTCATTTTTTTTTGCAAGTTACTTTACGTCGCACCGACACAAATATGTCATATGGGGACGTTGCGACAGGGAAGCGTTGGAAATAGGAAGGAATCAGCCATGGCCTTAATTAAGGTACAGCCCCAGCATTTGCCTAGTGTGAAAATGGGAAACCACGGAAAACAATCTTCACAGCTGCCCAAAGTGGGGTTCGAACCCACTATCTCCCGAATACTGGATACTGGCCGCACTTAAGCGACTGCAGCTATCGAGCTCGGTCTCTATTAATTTTCCTATGCTGATGAGTAAAGGAAAATGAACCTTACCGTACTGTACGAATGTATGCTGGTATGGCGTATTTACGCACTCCTACAGCATAACGAATTAAAGCTACTTTGCCTTTACGAATTGGCATAGGAAAACGAATACAACGACATTGGACTGCACATCCGTGTGTGTCTGGAAGGAGTGACCAATCATAAAGAAAATAATGAATAGGAAGAGCATTGTGGGATACGAGGTATTGTTCCCACAGAGGTAGTATGGTCATTTGTATAGTGGAGACTTGCCCTGATACATTGACCGGTGGGGAATGCAGAAGTTAATGTTCCATGCTCTTTCGATATTAAGTGAGAGAAATAAAGTAGATCGAAGCGTCATCCTATTTCCAAACCTTCATACTGAAGATACATTTGGATACAGGAAAAAATTCAAAACCCTTTTATGGAGCTGAGTTAGCCAAGAGCAATTTGTTCCTTAGTGGACAATATTGAACTCCTCGCCATTGCCGAGAATCAGATTGAATCCATTCAGTCAGTAGGATAAAATATTAACCAGTACATCATTGCTTCAGTTAAATGAACGTTACCGTACTGCACTGTAGGAATGTATGTTTGCATGACGTATTTTCGCACTCCTACAGTATAATGTATGTATGGCCCATCCTTCTTTACACATTAGTTTAGGAAAATGAACAAAACTAAAACTGTGCTTATGCTTATCCATATGTGGCTGGGAGGCATGACCAGTCTTACGGAAAATAATGGATAGGAAAAGTATTGCCAGATACGCGGTGGTGTTGCTCGCGCAGCGACGAAATATTTACCCAGTAAGATAAATAGTAAATATCACTTTCACCAGTCCCATAAAACTATCCCACTACCAATTTTCTTGAATGTAAAATACTTGTATACTTGTAGGTGTAATCTTTAAGTGTGTAACTGCGTGCGAATATAATTTCTACAGTAGTTTCGAGAAAATCCATATTTATATTACGAATAGATCCCACCACCACATGATCTATTATTTTACTGCCAGAAAGAACAAAGACTAACATTGGCATAACGTTCATTTTGTCATAATTACAGAATAGTTGTATGTACTTTGCAATTTTCTCCTCAAAATACTTTCAGCATCTCCTACACTAATGTGAAGATGATAAAATGTAAGGTAGTTCCTATATTGATATTAAATCTAATGCCATCTGCCCAGGTAATTCATGAAGTAGAAAGATTTGAAATACAAAACTACAATGAAGCAAAGTCGGAACATTTTCTAATAGTTAATCCAGTTCATCCCCATTCCTGACATGAGCACCCATTCTTCTTGGGACTGAATTAATTAGTTGACGCAGGTATTCCTGTGAACTTCTGACGCCATCCCAGGAAGGTTTAATAATATCGCATAGCCAGACATTTTTGCTATGTCTTCTCCGTAAAATATAATTGTTGATCTTTTCCTGTTTAAAATAAAAAATGCCAACAAGAATGAAGAAAGGCATCAAGGTGAAGACGTCGTGAAACAGCGAGAAGAATGCCAATATATTTTCGTTAAATACAGTTACGCTGTAATTTTAGCTGACAGTTAGAAACGGTTTGTTTGCCAAAAACTGTAAAAAAAAAATTAGAAAATAAGTCATTATTATAAAATCGTACATTACAATACGTTTCGCCATTGCAGTGCTAAACCGCCCTCCGCCGCTGCCTATTTGTGTATGTGTCAATGAGCTAATGTAGGTAGCGAAAAATTATAGTACTTTAAATGTGTCATAATTTCAAAGTAGATGTTTTGCCTCACCTAGTATTGGCAGAACCTCCTTATGATTTGATAGCCACACCACCCCCTTGATGATCATTCGCAGATATGTCCATAATAATAACAGGACTGGGAATAAATTATGCAAATGCCTTCTTATTGTTTCTTTACTCGTCAGGAAAGTTTCCTAAGAATGAGAGTTATAAAAATCAGACTTGACCTCCTGGGCCATAATTTACTTATCGCTGGTGAACTTGTATTATACAGTATAGCCTACGCTGTTAAACACTTTCTTTTCTCGGTCTTGATCATTGGCATTTCATATGATTGTGAAGGTGATAGCAAGGTGTAATAATAATAATAATAATAATAATAATAATAATAATAATAATAATAATAATAATAATAATAATAATAATAATAATAATAATAATATTCTTGTTATAGCTGTTATTTAGGTCATCAGTCCATATACGGGTTTGATGCAGGTAGCATTGTTAAAAACGGCTACCAGTGGTTGTCGCTCTCCTTTTGCCACAAAACTATGCCGATAGCTTTTCTTGCAAAGTGCTGGAAGGTCAGTCATCTCGCCAAGCCAGTTTTAAGGAGGCAGTGAGAGGTGACTGACAGTACGTGAATAATAGCTGCGTCTCAACCTGCGGATGAGTGTCGAACGGAATCTCAAACTTTGCGTAGATTTGTAATTCTCAGAAAACGAATTTATTCCTATGCACATGACATACAGTAGCGCAGGCAGGTCAAAGTCACGAGCTGATAGAGAGATCTGCCTGCTCGAGAAACGGCTCTTACCAGACATTATCAGATAGCGCAAGCCTAGACGGTTGTACTTTACACGTTCATAATCGGTACGGTGTCCGACTCGTTGGATGAACGCTCAGCGTACTGGCCTTCCGTTCAGAGGGTTCCGGGTTCGATTCCCGGCCGGGTCGGGGATTTTAACCTTAATTGGATTCCAATGGCACGGGGACTGGGTGTATGTGTTGTCATCATCATCATCATTTCATCCTCATCACGACGAGCAGGTCGCCTACGGGAGTCAAATAGAAAGACCTGCACCTGGCGATCCGAACCCGTCCTGGGATATCCCGGCACTAAAAGCCATACGATATTTCATTTCATCGGTACGGTATTGCTCGTGCAGTGATGGAATATATCATGGTAGGATGTAAGAAGACTTCAAACTTTACTCAAGGGATTTACTGGAGGGTGGTATTCTAGAAATATTGTGCTTTCGGTAAATTATGTTTTCATCTTAGATGACAGTTAAGTCGGAGGTGCCATATGGGATCAGTATCATGCCAACGAAAGGGGAGAACAGTGCATCGAATTTCTTCACCGCAGACGAGAATAATGGATGACTTCTCCTACAGGTGTTACAGTCCCCAAAGTCGAACATTGCTGAAATTTTAATAGAGTGATAGGTCACTACGGAAGATGTTTATGGTGTTGTGTGGATTTGCATGCTGCATTTAAGTTGCTCTGTATCTAAGGGATGAGCAAGCCTGATTGCATTCTTGCAGCCGTGTGTTATCCATGCCGTATGAGGATCCAGATTTCTTCTACTAGTTATGGTTTTCATATGAAAGCCATATTCACCTTCATGGTTTCACGAACGATAGCTGAAGTCGCTTAAGTGCGGCCAGTATCCAGTATTCGGGAGATAGTAGGTTCGAACCCCACTGTCGACAGCCCTGAAAATGGTTTTCCGTGGTTTCCCACTTTTACACCAGGCAAATGCTGGGGCTGTACCTTAATTAAGGCCACGGCCGCTTCCTTCCCACTCCTAGCCCTTTTCCGTCCCATCGTCGCCATAAGACCTATATGTGTCGGTGCGACATAAAGCAACTAGCAAAGAAAAGAAAAAAGAACACATAAACAACTCGTTTATTAGGGTTTCATTTTTTTGCCAGTGGCTTTACGTCGCACGTAGCAAAGAATAGCATGTTGACTTACAAAAGCAGCTGTTTTTCGGCAAGTTTACCCGGAAATTTAGTGAATTCCAGGAAATGAAGACGTATCACTCTACTGTATGACCCAGAACGAAATTATAAACCTCTGGCTCCCAAGGAAGACAAAGATATCGAAGCTAGTGATGACTCAGAAATTGGCAATGGAGAAGAAAGTGATGAAGCACGTTTATAATATGTTTATTTCCTCAATAGGAATTGTAATTGTCAATTGCATCCTGCTTCAAGTGCTCAAGTCATCTATAAAGGAAGCAATCTCAACTCAACTCTGAACCTACATTCCGTCGAAATTGTTTGAAAATTTTGTATGTGGACCTCACAAAGGAACACATGACATCAAGAAGTAAAAGACTGACTCGACCAACAAATCTCCGAAGTCGTGTTCAGTGGCTTTCCAGAAAATCTAAGGAAAGGACTCAGAAAGCGTTATGCATAAAGATGCAAAGACCATGGAAGTTAAATGGACAGAAAAACCAAACGTGTTGTGCAATGTGCGAAAAATTATCTAAAGTGTGTGGGGAATGTGCGGAACAAGTGAAAGAGCAACAGGAAGTAATGGACCAGGAGTGAAATATAATCAAGTCTGATCCTTAAACACCCTCTAGATTTCGTACGTTCTGCTCTTCCCTCTATACACAACGGCTGTTTTTCATATGTGACTCTTTTGGTATAGAGCATGTGTGTCAAATATAAACGATGTAATACACTCATGTTCATAAGGACCATAACACTTTGAAAGAGTAGAAGGAGAAGTTCATAGTCACAGGTCATATGTACTAGTATGTTCTGAAGAAATGATTAGCATTTGAACCATGTCGGCCATCAGGCTCAAGATCCACATCGATCTAAAATGCGTGGGATATGGTGAAACGATGGCCCCGGCGCTGTGACCCAATGCCAAACACCAAAGTTGAACTGTGGAATCAGGTGAATGCAGCATGGATGGATATAACCCAGGACGCCATTCGCGCCTTATACGCGTCGATGCCATCACGCATGGAACAAGTTATCAGGGCCAATGGAGGACCAAGTGCTACTAGGCAACAGGCCACATGCTGAAACTAGATGACTGAAATGCTAATGGTTTCTGCAGAACATAGCACCACCGAATGGTAAAATGTGCCTACGGCTCTCATTTGCGCTATAAACCGAAGGTAATGAATCAGTGTGACTTGAGCAGACGTGCAGGATATCTCGCAGACGTATGCGAGAACCGTACCGTCAAATGAGTGAGTTTGAAAGAGGGCGCATTATTGGCATGGCAGAACGTGATGCATCCATCCGGGAAACTGCTGCTCGTGTGGGACGAAGTGTGTCGGCAGTGCAACTGGTGTGTACAGAATGGTTCACAGAAGGCCGTAGAACACGACGAGATGGGTCTGGTCGCATCACCCAAACCACCCCCCTCGAAGATCGACAAGTCACCCGAATGGCATTGTACGACAGATCTGCGTCTTCCTCGGCTCTGGCGCAACAGCGGAACAGTGTAAAACATCGTGCACTATTAGGACTGACAGTCCGCCGCCGTTTCCTACGTAGGCCCTGCAGTGTTACCGGCGCGTCGTCCACTTCTCCGCGCACCTTTGATGTGCATAAACCTGCTAGAGTGCAATGGGTATGGAACGACGTCACTGGGGACAGGACTGGCAGCTGATGGTGTTTTCGGACGAATCCAGGTTCAGCTTGCTTGAAAATGATGGCCGCATTTTGGTTCGCCGCAGACAGGGCGAGAGATATCACATTGACTGCATTAGAACTAGACATGCAGCGCCAACTCAATGCCTAATGGTGTGGGGTGCTATTTGGTACAAACACAAATCAGAGTTGGTGCTTGTCCAGGGCACTGTGACCAGTTTGACCTACGCGAATGACACCCTGCGACCCGTAGACGTACCCTTTCTGCACGACACCCCGGACGTCATATTTCAGCAGGACAATGCGCGAACACATGTTGTTGCACGAACACGTGCCTTCTTGTTGTTATAGGATGTCAGACTGTTGCCCTGGCCCGCCCGATTAACGGACTTGGCGCCAATCCAAACTGCATGGGATATGGCGAAGCGACGCGAGCGGCGCTGTGACCCAATGCCAACGACCAAAACTGAACTGTGGAACCAAGTGAATGCAGCATGGATGGCTATACCCCAGGACGCCATTCGCGTCTTATAATCGTCATGCCATCAACATTGAATAGTGACCATGGAGGATCATGTGCCTACTAGGCAACAGGATACATGCTGAACCTAGGTGACCGAAAAGCTAATCTTTTCTGCAGAACATACTAATGAACATGTCCTATGAATATGAACTTCCTATCTCTAGCCTCTCGATGTGTTCTGTTTTATATTAACATGAGTACATTAACAACTGAGAGATGCCCGTGTATGTGTACGCGTTATGAGAACATGTATATTTCAATATCCATTCTTATTATCACAAGTTGCACATTGCCTTAATTACATAGAAACTATTACACTTGATTTCCTACATAAATGCATCATCATTTACATTATTTCCAATAATTACAATTTAGAATTAAGGAGGTTTTCGCTTGTGGCTAATTTTCACCCATCGCGCATCCTTGCGTCTCGACAGAGAGCGCGTTTTCTGGCCGGTTGAATAACATTTCAATGTCGTTTATTTTGCGGTATACCGCACTTTCTCTTCTGTTTATTAATCCTCTTTTCTGAATATCAGAATTACTGCAGCAACGCCTTCATGGAAATCTGCGTTTCACATACAGCTGCTGTCATTGTTCGAGCAGGGCATTCGAAGTGAGATATCCTGATTCATAGAGTGCTTAAAAGTTACCATCCAAAGAGATAAGCTTATCTCCAATTGTGGTGCAATCAGAGTCAGTGGATAGTATTGTGTCAATATTGGTGTCAGTCATTGTAGCGTTATCATGTTTTATGTGTTTAAGATTATACGAATTAAACTTTTAAATAAACCTGTCAATTTCAAACGAATCACAAAGAACTCCATATGTTTATCGGCTGCAGGATGTTTGATTTCAATGTGTAATGGAAATGTGAATTCATCTTCTATACATATAACTTCGTTATTAATGGGAATGATGCATACTCTCAATTATTATTATAGAGTAGTGTGTATACCTTGCTCATTATACAAAGAGATCATCTACTTTACTTTGAATTATCAATAAAATGGTCTAAATTTTACAATTACCTGTTAATTTAAATTCATTTACAATTTTCTGGAAGATTGGGAGAAGAAAAGGATCCTTAAATATATTATACGGTACTGTAAAAGTGCGTACATTCGCCAAGCAAACAACATCTCTACAATACGCTATACTAAGGTCCATTTTCCTTTAACATTAGCATAGGGAAATGAACAGAATTAAAATAATTCTGATGGACTGCATGTATGTGCCTGGGAGGCGTGACCTGTCTTAAGGAATATAATGGGTAGGAAGAGCATTGAGATATAGGAGGTTTTAAAAGAAAGCCATCGATATGAAGTTACGGAGACTGACCATCGCACCGCAATCAACGGTTAACGTACCACATTGAAAGAGATGACCCTCGTGTGGCACTGAATTAATTTCTACAGTAATTATTCTGTATCTTAGGCATGTTTCACAGTGACAATATCCTGATGCATCCTTTTGGATCATCGCATATGGATTCCCTGGGTGAACATGGTAAATCAAATACACTGTAGACGATACTGGACACTTCCACATTCTCCCGTACTAAACTGAGAGACATGTTGACAGTGACGCACCTGGCGGCCCGACCTTAAACATCAGGCGGCAAGATTGAAACTACACAAGTTGCATATAAATTTGATAGAAATAATGAAACTAAATAATTATTTTTGCGTTGGTCTACTACCAAAGTTGAATGTTAATACTGATAGAAACAATGAAACTCAAAAATTATTTCGTTTTGTACGAATTCTTGGCTGAATGGTCAGCGTTGAGGCCTTCTGTTCAGAAGGTCACGGATTCGATTCCCGGTGGGATCGTAGATTTTAATCAAGTCTAATTAATTTTTCTGGTTCGGGTCTGGGTGTTTGTTCCAACACTTTCTCCTCATATTCAGACAACACACTAAACTTCCAACCATCACAGCAACATGCAATAGTGATTAATAGACCTCGGATTTTTGGTGCTAAAATGATATTTAGCTGCCTAAAATAGACTCTCAAATAGGTTCTAAAATATTTCAATTTTACGTATTTTAATAAGCATCAATTAAAATACCATGTTTATTTTTCTAAATTGATAATAACTCGTTAGGGGGAAATATAAAACAAGTTTCACTCACTTCGTTGCTGCAAACGTCACAGAATTTAATTTTTTTCATCCGATTTGAAATGGGAAAATTCATATAACTTTTTGATTGAAGGCTACTTGGTACCTGACGCTTTTGGCATAATTCACACACTGAACAAACGTGAATACCGAAATGTTCTCACAGAAGGAAATGGAGTTTTTATTCCAGCAGGTCACTGGATACTGTCTCCAGCCTCGTAACAGCCTAAGGTAGTTTTCGCTCAAGGAGGTTCTTGAGGCTTTCCGAGGTGTGTGGTTTACAGATTTCCGATGTTAAGATTTTGTTTAAGATGCTGAAAACAAGTCAGCAAATATTGTATTTTCTCAGAATATGTTAAAAGCATGTTAACCGATTTAGAGACAGGAATTACATGAATATGGGCAAATATAGTTTCTAACTTCAATTCAGGTATTTTTAGGCACTATGGAACCACCGTTTATTACCTTATAAATACATGAAACGTGTAAATACAACTTTATTTTAAGTTCTGTATTCAAGAATAAAATAGGTTTTTCCCTAAAATCCGAGGTCTAGTGATTACATCCCTCCATATAGGGTTGGTGTGAGGAAGGGCATCCGGCCGTAAAATAGAGCCAAATCCACATGTGCGACACAGCTCGCACCCCCGACCCCACAGATATGGGAAAAGAGGTAGATAAAGAAGAATTTTTGTTTTATGTACTGTATTTAGTATTAATTTTCTTCAGGTAATTAATCTAAGGTAAGAATACTTGTTGAAAACTAAATGCTAAACCGAATGTGATATTTACACTAATATTTTACAATATTGTAATTTACTTACAATGTTTTGTCCCGAGGAAAGCGGAAGAAAGATTTCGATAACTGAACAAGTTCAAAGTTACTCCAGCCACAAACAGCACAAACCTTATCAAGCATGGTTCAGTGCTTGTATGAATGTAATTACAAGAACTTTCGTTAACGGACGAATTAAATTTTCATTAAAATCTTCTTCTTAACGCAAATCCAAGCTCAACAATTCACACGCTACTACATTCAGTTGTAAGGTCGTCCCGCTAAGTGCACTGCGATATCTCACAAAGTGTCTATAGTGTATTCGGTAAATTGATTCTTTCAGCGACAAATTTCAAGCACATACTGGCAGAAGTCCATGTGGAGGCTGAAGGTTTTCTTAAAAGAATGAATGTATTCACTTGATTGGAAGGATGAAGACGTTTGTATGAATTACCTCGTGTTATATGAAGAGATGTGTGAGGCCTCATAAATCAATAATTATCATTGCCATCAACATCGTTTTCCCTGTGTTAAGAATACAAATCTCTTAGCATAACGGTTAACATATTTTCCCTTGGTACTCTCTCATATGTCTTATCTAGATATACGAAATATGAACGTAACATTTCTAGTTACTTGAACCACGATAAAAAAATATGGTCCCGACGGTCAGTCTGTGATCTCAGAAACTCGCAATACTGAATATATTTCTTCATATTGGTTGAGCATCAGGAAAAGTACCCAGGCGATAAAATAGGCTTGATTCAAGTGTAGTTTCGACCACAGGTAGTTGAACGAATGCCTGGAAGAAGACGAGCATAATGCTATAACGAAATGCTCACAACAGTCGTGCAGGTAATGACACACATTGACGGAAGTTACGTACGCAAAAGGAGTGGTCCAATGGACTGTTTACCACACAAATGGTCCTCTGATCTGTACCTTGCTGTATCTTGGTACATGTCCATATCATCGATAGGTGCGTAATTTGTTAGAACTTCAGCAATCAGTAACGTTCGGAACCGCCATCTACTGCTACATAATTTCTACAGCCCACCACATATTCACCAACCCTGTCTCGACAACTCGTATCAGCGGAACACGGTCACACCGTCCAATACATGGGCTATTGTGTACACCAGAGTGCGTGTGGAGTGGCCCTTAATCGGGAGTCATAGACTGATGACCAGTGACATAATGGCATGATTGGTGATGAGCATTGGGACGTATGTCGTCGAGTGCAAGAATGGTGGCGACAAGAGGAAAATAAACGTCCTGCCAATGTTGTCGAAATGTAGGCCGGAATTTCACGTCGCATCATGATGTGCGGAGCCATAGTTTATAACTTCAGGTCACCACTAGTTGTACTTTGGTGGTCCTTTACGGCAGAGCTATACTTCTCAGATTTCTTTGGTGCTGCCTCTCGTGAGACAGCACCCTCGTACAGTATTTCTTTTAGAAAATGCTCGTCCATAGACTGTCGAAATAAAGTTGAGATACTCCTGTGACCACCACGTTCTCCTACATGGCCTCTATAGGACATATGCGGGATCAGCTCCGACATCAAGTGATTGTCTAAAAAGTACTTATCGCCAGTTGCAACAGCCGTGGTCCTACTTGCTCGAGGAGAGGAAACACACCTGGGCCAACGGAGTTCTAGGTCCTACTGATAACCTGCTTTTGGTAGGCTCGTACTCCTAGCTCAGTTGTCCGATTGATTTAATGATGTAATTATGACAGTACATTCAAATTATCTCTTAATACGAGTAGTATCGTTCCATTTTCTAGAATCCTCCTACGGAAAATTTTTGCCGTGGGGTGTAGGACTATTTAAAGTATTCCAGTAAGAAATTGAAAATATTATTTCAGGTCCCTACGAAAGTCATGGACCTCATATAAGTGCTCTTGTTCATAAGTATTCACTCACGCATTAACAGCTGAATCCCTTAAGCGTGCTGCCCTGTATCCTTTCAGCTTCCAAGTAAACATCACTACGACGTATATTCAATGTACACTCAGAGTCAAAGTCGTAATCCTTCTATGGACCACTGCTAAATTCCAAGATCTAGGGTTCAATCAAGGCAGATGTAGTTGTATTTCCATATCCATATCCATATCGTACGATGTAGCCTCTCTGGTGACATATTTAGTGTTTCTTCCTTTTTCTCCCTTTGTTTTACGGTTTGCCGACTTAGAGTGGTCGGCTGGAGGAGATGGTATACAACAAGCTAGGACTGATAAGGAATTGACCGTGTTCTTAATTAATTTTACAGCCCCAGGATTAGCCTAATGTGAAAATGGTGAGCTACGGAAAACCATTTTCAGGCTTTATTTCTCAATTCAATTCACAGCATTGGTTAAGATTTTGTTTTATTTTAAATGATATTTGTACTGTATGTGGTTTGTACATGAATTGTGCATTTATATTCCATTCAAAAGTGCCTCTTAATATCTATTTTAATTATAAAGGCCCTAAAAGACTTGTTTAAATGGCCGATCTTCTGATATATTAAATTTCAATGATAACTTAAATATCATCTTACAAGATATTAAACTTTATCTAGACTACACTATGTGTTTGGTAGTCTCCGAGCATCCCTTGTTGTTCGTTCGAAAGACGCCAACAACGGTTCTTGTACGACCTATTGTTTGCTACTATTACAACGTTAAATCTTTGCGGAAGGCTTTTTACTAAGTTCTGATACACTGAAGGTGGAATTTGTGGCCGGATTTTGGGGCGAATTGATCTAGTGCGAAACTAACGCTGTAGTTCCTCCCACACTTGTTCGATGGAGTAAAGGTCAGGGCTTTGATGAGGCCAGTCTAGTACATCCCCCTGATTTTCTATGAACTGCAATGGTCCTTGCTTCATTGAAAGGGGCATTACCAGGAGATACAGGAAAGGTCCGATTCAGAATTATTGCCACATTGCGGTAAGCATGCCGTTGTCGAAAATGTTTCCATAAACACATGCGTTCTTTGTGGCATAGTTCAGAGCTAATGGTCCGAGACCAAACCACGAAATCAGCCCCAGACCGTCGCACATCCTACATCAAATGTCACTGTCGCTACAACACACTCAGGTAAATACCGTTCGTTAGGCCACCGACAGGTCCACACACACGCCCATCAAAATCCCTCAGGATATCCCGTGATTGATTATTCAATAAAACTTTCTGCCAATTCTTCACAGGCGTAGTTTGCGTAATTCTATGCGACGTTGCGCTTTTTTGTGTGTGATTACTGGCTTTCGGGCAGCAGCACGATCTTCGAAACTGAGTCTTATAGCCTGTCAATGGATCACAGACCTCTGTACCTCATCTGAAACGAAAGTCTTCTCCAATGGCTGACAGGGTATCCTGACGATTTGTTCATATAGCACACTTTAGAGTTCGGCGGAGAAAATTTGTCTTTTCGGGAAAATGATGTTTCATTACTTCCAGACGCACGATTCGGATTAATGAACCTGCCGTGTTTGCTATACCAGAGAATCAGTCACTTCCTGTTGTTGTGCGTCAGAGAGGGGAAGTGAGAGAATGTGGGAGACAGAGGCAATGCTCGGTGCAAATGCACAAGTTTATCGTTCATTTCGCATAGTCGCTTCCCAGCCCCGGTAGGCAGTATACAGTTTGTTCTACACAAATTTACTGCTATGCGAACCGCGTAGAGAGAGAAGGTGAAATTACACCAGGAATACAGGCAGCTTTCCAGGTTGTTCGTGACACACCACATGTCTTGAACAGAGTCCAAATATCAATACAACACCGTCGTGAACTGTGTATCGAAGTAGGAGTGGGGCATATTGAACATCTAATGAAAACAAACCATTGAGCGTATTATTTCCTTCGTTCCGCACTTCATTCCATTTAAAATTTTGTGAGTATAGGGATACACAATCGTGTGGCGGCGGCGATGCTTCTTCGAGCATGTTAAATAATAAAGAAGGTTACTGCGACCAACAGACGAGAGCGGAAGAGATCTTGTGCATTTCTCGACTGACAACTTTGTAGTAACTAGAGTATGTTCTTATACTGCGTGTGCGGTCAGGGCTGTTTAATAAACGAACGGTCGATATTGCCTGTAAGAGACGTGAACAATCCCGTGCCAGTCGAACGAGGAAACTTGTGCATACACGCGTAGCATTATCTGTCTCTGTCTCCATCATACACACCACTTCCCCTCCTTCCCCTTCTCCCGTCTGAAGCCCGAAAGTATCAAAGTAACCCCATTTTCTCGAAAAGAAACTCTTTCTCCGCCAATTCGATTGTATCATCGTTCTTAACACAACACGAACAGCGCCCTTGATTGTTTTGTCGGTATAGTTCTGTTACACTCTGTATACGGTCTTCTTAACAAGCTAAGTTCCGTAGCAGTTCGAGTCTTTGCCACTCGATGTCATGAGAACTTCGTACAATTGGTGATAAAGTTAGTGAAAACTGTAATTGGATTTTCCTAGAAATACAGTTTTCTTGATTGCAACACTCAGTAATTAATATGTAATACCTTCTGAATTATGGCACCTAGCTCCTTTTAAAATGCTCATTAACTTATGCCAATTTTAGAAACACAAAGCCTCAAAAATGAAAATTCCTACGTTATGTTCCTTCCCGCGGAACGGTTCACATACAAAATGAGTGGAAAGGGCAGTAGCAGTACATTACAGGAGAGTAGAGTATAATGTCACTCGATTCAATTCTGCGCTGAGTTAATGTACATTATTAGTTTCTTTGTGTTAATATCTCCCTTTGATAATTAAATTGTGTTTATCAGTGCAGACTTTGTAACAAAATACACCGAATGTGTGGTTGTAGATAATTAGATCCAGAATGCCACATAAACGTGTACAGTTAAAGGGAACATATCATAAAAAAGAACAACTCAGGTTGAATTCATCATCAGATATTTTCTTGTGACTGACATCATTTTTAAAATTCCTTCTTAAATCGCACTTCTTAATTCGGACAATACATATTTTACTACACATTATTGACGCAATAGTTCACTTACTTTTCTTGGAGAACGTTGGTTTTCACGGTTCTTTTCTCTCTCTCTCTCTCTCTCTCTCTCTCTCTCTCTCTCTCTCTCTCCTCGGCATTTTTGTTTGCTTGTTTAGCATTTCATTACAGTTTGCCTTATGTCGCAGTGACACAGATAGGTCTTATTTCGACGACGCGATAGGAAAGGGTTAGGAGTGGGAAGGAAGTGACCGTGCCTTAACTAAGGTACAGCCCCATAATTTGCCTGGTGTGAAAATGAGAAACCACGGAAAAACAACTTCATGGCTGCCGACAGTGATGTTCGAACCCACTATCTCCCAAATACACGCTGGCAGTTACGTGATCAAACCGCGAAGACATTTGCTCTATGTTGTTTGTTTGTGTGTGTGTGAGTGTGTATGCGGTACATTGTCCGGAAATGTGTGTTGCAGTACATATCTGTATATTAGACAAGGTGACTCGGGGAAAATTAAACACATCCCCAGAGTTCTGTTACGATTAGTGGCACTATCCTAGTGAAAGGTAACACTCAGGCTTATATTTTACATGCCTACCTACTATCTGCAGAGGTGAGTATAATCGAAACATTATTGAGAGGAAAATTCTTAACATCGAAAGTCTTACACAAGATACCTAGTGATTTATGATTTTAACAGAGGGAAAACAATGGTGATGACAATTATTGTTTCACTGGATCTCACAAAAGATTTTTATAGACCATGACCTTATCCAAACACTCCTCCTCATCCTTTCACGCTGGCCAAAATCACTATATTTTTATAAGAGAAGCTACAGCCTCTAAATGAACTTTCGTCAATATATACTTCAATGTTGTCACAGTAGTAGTCAATTTCGTCGAAAACCCATATATTTCCCAGGGAATCCATATGAGCATATTCACATGTTTGAACATGTGTGTACATCCTGCTTCTGGCACTGTAAATCGTGTCTCCGATCAGATCACTTCATATCGATGGTTTCCTTTTTAAACCTCGTATGTTCCAATGCTCTTCCTTCCCATTATATTCCTTAAGACCGGTCACTCTTCTCAGTCACATATTTATATGCAGTACATCATCACAGTTTTCATTGTGTTCAATCTTCTTCTTCTTCTCAATCTCTTTGCCTTCCAGGGTTGGTTTTCCCTCGGACTCAGCAAGGTATCCTAAACCTACAGCCTCAAGGGCAGTGTCCTGGAGCTTTAGACTCTGGGTCGGGAGATACATCTGGAAAGGATGACCAGTACATTGCCCAGGCGGCCTCACCTGTTATGCTGAACAGGTGTCTTGCGGAGGGATGGGAAGATTGGAAGGGATAGACAAGGAAGAGGGAAGGAAGTGGCCGTGGCCTTAAGTTAGGTACCATCTCGGCATTTGCCCGGAGGAGAAGTGGGAAACCACGGAAAACCTCTTCGAGGATGACTGAGGTGGGAATCGAGCCCACCTCTACTCAGTTGACCTCCCGAGGCTGAGTGGATCTCGTTCCAGCTCTCGTACCACTTTTCAACTTTCGTGGCAGAGCCGGGAATGGAACCCGGGCCTCCGGGGGTGGCAGCTAATCACACTATTGTATTCAATCTCCTGTACTAATGTGTAAAGGAAAGGGGAACTTACCATAATGTATTGTAGGGATGCCGTTTGCATGGCGAATTTACGCACTCCTCCTGTATATAAGGTTCATCTTCAATTACACATCAGCATAGGAATAGGAACACAACGAAAATTATTCTGATGGACTGCATATAAATATGTGACTGGGAGGCGTTGAGCCGTACCCTGACGGCCCATATGAGATATTAAGTCATATATTTGGCATATCAAATAGTAATATAAACGTGAATTTCAGTTCGGCATTGGAAGAGTAGCAGATTACAGTATAATTGAGACCGGAAATCCTGGAGACGTAATGTCGCTGTATGGTGCGCGAAGCTTGCCTGCCACCGTGGGAAACGTTCAGCGTTACCAAGAGTTAGAACATTCCGACACGTGTAGAAGTCGTTTGGCCACGAGGAGTGTTCAGCCAATTAGGAAGCTAGGTTGATGGTAATATGAATTCTGGACCGTGCAGAATTAAAATCCCAGGTTGACCAACATTGATATGTGTGTGATGTGTTCAGTGAAAAAGAGAAGTCAGTTTTCTTATTTGAGGGTTTTCCACAGGTCTGAGAGCTAGAAATAGTAAGGAATAAATTATAACAATTGTCTGAGCCGTAATTTAGTTATCATGAGTGCATCTGATATTAATTTTAGTAAATCATAAAGACATTGTGTGTAACAGGAATTCTGATTGGTTGAATATTTGAACCTACTGGGAATCCCCGAGCCACAACGGCGTTGGCAATGTTACTTAAGCGCCCCACTTGTCGGGAGCGTCCTTCTTTTTGAGTGTGTTGTCATGAAGTGAACATCGCTCCGTACTTCTCCTTTATCTGTGCGTGAGCATCAGTGTCGTACTACAGTGTGCGCGGGATGCTTAATTGCTGCCACGTGGGCAGAAGTATAACGTTGTAAGGTCGTACCAAGGACAGTGAATTTTTTTTCCTTTGAACAGTGCTATGTAAACTGGGTGCAATTATAAGTCGCCAAGTGTGGTATGTCGCAAGTTTTTGTATTAAAGGAACAGACGGTAATATTAGCCCCAGACAGGTAATGGAGTGAGAGACGCTCATCCGCATTGTATTTTTGGGCCGATCGCGTGACGCGAGAGAGACTGTTTTTAACGATCCGCCAGCCACTCCTAGTGACCGTATTTAAATCCTTAACATTTTTTGTATACTGAATATTACGTGCGTTTTGTGTCATTGTATTCACCTTGGTCTTAAATTACGGCTGACAAAGGGTTTGATCGGTGCATCGTGCACGGAAAGTGGTGAAGAAATACTGACTAGAATCTTGTGTGTTGCTGTTGTACAGGAACTATCCTCAAGAAGATGGCATCGCCTATAGAAGAAAGAAGATTGGTTCCATGTGTTGAAATCCTGCTGAACATTGAGTAGACCCCCATAGTGGTGGGAAAGTAAGCCGCTACAAGTGTCCTGGGAGTCGCCAAGATAAAATGCATGTATCATAATTAAATGGCATGTTTTATTAATTACGATTAATACTAGTGAGGCTTAGATTAGGGATTTCCTTTAGTGTAATTTTCACCTGACGGCATGTGTTCATTTTATATTCGTGATGTTGTAAATATGGACAAGATGGGATCGCATGTTTTCTCTTTATTTCTTTTAGTTTATAACTAGCTAGATGGGATATTGAGGGAAATGTTGGTATTTATTTTTGATTTTATTTGTGTGAATTATGCATGTTATCTAGCGTAAGGTTATTCCTGTGTTCTTGTTTGATAGACATAGAAGGATTAGGTTGCCAAAATCATCAACCTAGCGAGTTATACACTCGCAGCGTCCAGACTAAATTTCATTTATTTATTTATTTATTTAGAGAGATTAGTGACAGATAGGACACATGCTGCATGTATTACAGGTGCTGTGAGGCGTGTGGAGATGTATATGTACAATTGATTAGAATAGATTCTTTTAATGTGGGATGGAAACTGTTTTGAATAATGATTAGAGAGGGAATCGAACCCTGACTTGTAATGAAAAAGGCTGATGAGATTACGGGATATACACGAGAATTTAGTGCATGCTGAAATATGATGTCAATTATGCGGGCAGATTGCATGCCTGACAATGTTATAAAAATTGTGTGAAGCGAGAATAGGCCGGTGATTGTATTCTAATATTATTGAGAATCAGAATTGCCGTGAAGTAAATGTCAGGCCAGTGAATATTATGTGTACTGAGATATAGCAGCATGCTGGCAATATGTACGATTGTGTATGTGAATCCCCGAACAGTTGTTGAGATATGAGCTCGCTATGCAGGTCAGTTATCAGCCAAGGTTTTACTGTAGTCGTGAAGTGAGAAGCAATTTCCGTGATATAATCTTGTCAAAACAATGACCAATTTCCGAGAGTAGTCTTGAGTTTTAACATTCTTTTCAGCCCACTGCCAAGCAGGAAATATGTGTTTTGACGAGAAGCACTAATCGGCGCGCCAATGGAGCTAGACGAACGGGATGGTTGCCCATTGTTTTCCATGTATTTATTAAATTATATTATTTGTTTTTCTCTTACAGGATTGTATTTTATGTGATTCCATTGTGATTTTGATCTGTTGTCATGTTGATTAATAAAGAACAACCCGAGTGCTGAGTGGATGGTTGTAGTTAATCTAGTTCTTACTAGATCTTTTGGTGAACCGCGTTTCACGTCGAGTCAGTGTAGGGTGTAAGTTTTCCCCACCTTATCCAATGTAAATAATTTAACTGATTTTTTATTGTAAATATAGCGTAGGGAAATGCCACTAGTATTTTTCGTAGTTCATATTGTCATTAACCCCCTGCGCCTTAAATCACGTTTAATGCAATTATCGCGGCAACTACCCTGAATATTATTCCGTATAATTGTGATTTTTATAATGGTGTTACTCCATGCGAACAGGAACGTTGGACTATAATGTGGAGTCATTTCGAAACTTTTCAATATTAAAAGTTTTAATCGAAATTTTCACTTTATTATTTTATTTTATTTTCGTAATCAATGTTTATTTTCCACATTCAAACCTTGCCGATTCATTATTGCATTTTAATGCCAGTTTCATCGACGTTTTATTAATCTGATTTTTATTTGTGTTGTAGTATGATTCGGGTTACTTTATGTAATAAACTCATCTTACCCCATACTAGTGTGTCTCATTCGAGATAAACCTCCATTATTCCTGTCATAATACTTAGAGAAAAGTTGTAAACTTCGACATTTAGACTTACCCACGACAACCTACCCACATCTCTACCCAACCTGAGTTAGTCGGATGTTTAATCAGGAAATGGAGGCATCGTCCTGGAGGGTTCTTACCCCCGGGGTACGGTATAGCGTGACCAGTCTTAAGGAAGATAATGGATAGGAAGAGCACTGGGACATACCCCATACCCATGGCGCAAGAGCCCCGAAGGGCCATGGCCTACCAAGTGACCGCTGCTCAGCTTGATGGCCTGCAGATCACGAGGTGACATATGGTCAGCACGACGAATCCTCTCCGCCGTTATTCTCGGCTTTCTAGACCGGGAATATCATCACACCGTCAGATAGCTCCCCAATTGTAATTACGAAGGCTGAGTGAACTTCGAATGATCCCTCAGATCCAGGTTAAATTTCCTAACCTGACCGGGACCGAACCCTGGCGCTCCGCGTAGGAGGCAGGCACGCTATCCCTACACCGCGGAGCTGCCAGAAATGGGACATGCTAGCTTTTAAAAGACAGCCATCGATATAGAAGGTAATTCTCTGCATCATGGGCTTTCGCAACAGCGGCACAATTATAATTGGTTGCAGAAAGTGATCTTGGTCCAAAGTAGTTACAGGGGTTGGACAAGCCAATAATCTCCCTCATTTTTGATCAGAGAATACATCTACCATTTTCACTGAAATGTTTAAAATTGCAGGAGGGAATCAGTCCGGAGGAAATATGGAAAGGAATTTGGTTTGTCTATAACTTGGTCTTAAAGGCACACTGTGCTAAAAGTCTGGAATGTAATATCTGGGAAGCTAAAAGGAAGTGCCGCGAGTATGATAAGAAAATGAGCATTTCTAAAATTGAAGATGGTACCTTTTAAGAAACGAATGATTTCTCGAACGAACCTGTAACTTCGCATTGGTCTGTTTTGAGGTTACCTTTTCTGTAAGGGAGCGAAATAGAGGTGGATTCAGGAAGTTTACTCATAAATTGGACGTAACAGGTATGGAAGTAGCAAGAATATTTTCTGGTGCAAACAGGTCAAGAAATGTTTAGGATGATGATCGAAATATAGACATGAAGGCTATGTTAGGAATGAATTCAAAGGATGCAGCTGTACGGATAAGGCGTGTCCGGTGCTCTGGTCATGTGAGGTTGATATTTTACCTATTAGAATAACGGACTCGGCCATGGCTTGTAAGAGAAGTATAGAAAACTCAAGTCTACGATGGTTGCTCTAAATTTGAAATTATTTAATGATGAGGGTTGTTTTATTATGAACAAATACATCGCAATTGGGAAATATCCCGGTGGTATTGTTCACTTACAGTAGTGTGATAATTATGTAAAGTTAAAACATAATTACCCAACAACAACAAAAGAACAACAGGCAGTTCCTTGGAAAAAAATATTACAAGAAATATTACTAGTTTAACATCCTTAAGTATATCCAGTGTGTAACTCGACGAAGCCATGGAGCTAAATCAGTTAGTGCGCTTAGTTAAATCATGGGCTTCTGCGGACTGAACACAAAAAAAAACTGTTTATAAATAAGATTTATTTTAAACTTGCGAGGTCCTCTCGCCATGCTGTTCATTCGGGGTGATGGATACTAACAGACTGTTGTAGATATCATGCGTGTTGGTAAAAATTAAGATAAAATCTAATTTTTTAAACAACAGTGATTTCTACTTTAAAAATTGAATGTATTACATTTAAATATCACCTGGTGAAAACATATGAGGATAAAAACAAATAATAATTTAAATGATGTTGAATAAAAACAAATTAACATTATTTTTTACAGAGGTGTTAATGTATCCTTTATATGATATGTTGCACTTTCCACCTGTTGCTTTCAACTTCAGCATCCTATATAACTTAACATTTGAAAACTACAGGGTTTATGGCTTCGCTTCGTAGAAATCTTTGGCTATTACAACCCTCCTTACAATGTGATTACGTTACTGAGTTTATGTTACATATTTCTGAAAATTCAAAGTTGCAACAACAACAGAACTAATACTATTATGTATCAAAATATGCCAGGAAGTTTGTAAAACAAGTTGTCTAATAGGCAGTCTTAATAGTTATTTAACTGCCGAAATACTGCTTAATTGACTGTTATATCTTCCTAACTTACAAATATTTTGGCAAGAATAGCAAATTGCACTATGTGGGTTCATATCACTGACGTAGACACGAATGGTGGTATGAAACAATAAACACACGAATCATATAATGTCCACACTCCCGGTGAGAAACAACACACTAAAACTGAAAACAGTAACAACAGCTCCATTTAATCTCAAAATAAATAGAATTAATAAATACCTCAACTGCGGTAGACAAATCAAATTATAAATGCATAGTTTAAGTTCCAATGAGCGTAGTCTCTTGAGGCCGGGGTTCATTGTTAGGATGTTCAATCGGTAAATGCTGATCAAAAATCTGCATGACTCTCACTATAATCGAAACAAAATAAAATAATCGTTGACTTTCATTGAAAATGGTATAATTAGGAATCTCATCCACAACACCTATGGTTAAACAAAAATAAGATCATCACAGTTTTCCACACGAAACCTATTGTTAAACAAAGCTAAATGATCATCAAATAATTCATACTGGAAACAATATAACTAATAATCTAATCTACGACACCTATGGTTAGACAAAATAAATTCATCAAAGATTTCCATAACAAACAGTGTAACAAGGAATATGATCAACGAGACTTACTGTATGATTTAAACAGGAACAAAAATAAAAAATTACAGACCTACTTATTCACACAAGTATTATCTTCCAAGAATCACAAGAGGTGGAAACTAAAACTATCAGAATGCTTCTAAATGTGCCATTGTACATTGAAATTTTCATACTAATGAATTATCATTACGAAATGTTGCAGTTTGGCAGTTAATGGGACGTATTCGAAACGCCACGTTTTATTCACCCGGTAATGGACACTTAAAACTATTTAATTATGCAATAGGACGGTGCCCGACCAACTCGCAGAGGGTCTAACATATTGGCTGATACGGAATAAACGTGGCTAATAATCTCCCTTAGTATCATGATATAATACCTAATTATAGGACTTCCCACAACGAGTACTTCAACGCAAGAAAGAGATCAAAATTACTTCATAAACAGGATTGATTCTTACTGGTGATTACAGCCAAAACGTTGTTTCTGAGGCCATGTACTGATGTTTCACTCATGCACGTTTTTAGTGGTGAAGAATGGAGCACAAAAACATAGATACAATATAGTAGGAATAGAGTCACATTCCAAAGATCATTTGAGAAGGTTCGAACTAAAGTAGTGTAAGTTGAGCTTTCGGAAAGGAATTAGTTAATATGCTAAATAACAACTTAACATTATAAGTGTTCAATGGAAAAATGTTCTATCTGATACCTTTCATCCTACCCACATACCAGGCAGAAGCAACTTTATGAAACATCTGAATATCGCGAGCAGTATTCTGGTGTAAATCTGACTTAAAACATTCTTCATGAAGCTGTGAAACCTGGTCTGCTACACGAATAATTTACTTGCTCTTTTTAGTACTAGAGTAATTCGTAATTACATGTTGTTGTGTTTATAAGCAAAGCTGTCCCAAAACTAGGCGAGAGAAAGGATGTATCTTGTGTCACATACATCCCATTATGAACCTTGGTTTTCCAAGACCACATTTCCTGCAGTTATTGAATTGCCACTTGGTCAGTGAGATGACATCCTCAACCAAGCTACTTGTCTTTTGTGCCCGGGTTCACTGTCATTCGCATCAGACTGTTTCTCAGTTGCTTCCACGAATCTTCAAACACTTGTTTCCTCTCTAAGTCCACAATTAAAATTGCTAGACTTGTCGGGATTCGAATTGGAGGTATGCTTGTAAGAGGTAAGCATGCTACATCAGCACCCCTGGGTAGAATACTGATAGATTTTTCAGACCCCTCTCAAAATTGTCTATCTTCAATATGATAGAGATTAGTTGATGAAGGAGAGGGGTTAGGGAAGATTCGTATGTCTTATAAAGAGCAATGCTTTATATTTCTATATAAGCGCCTCAGAGCCACATAAGGGTATGTAGTCCATCAGAAGGATTTTCGCTGTGTTCATTTTCCTGTGCAAGAGTGTATAGGAAAATGAACCTTACAGTACTGCAGTACCGTACTGTAGAATACATATTTGCATGACGTATTTACGCACTCTTACAATATAATGTGTTAAGATTCATTTTTCTTAACACATTAGCATAGGCAAATGAACACAGCGACAATTATTTTCCTAGTGGATTGCAAATAAATATGTGGCTGGGAGACGTGACAAATCAGAAGGATAACAATGGATAGGAAAAGCCTTGTGACTTATGAGGTACTTTCCTCGGCCGAGGATACGAAAAGTAAACACCAAGAGTTAACCACATCCACTGTTCAGGCCCAGCCAAATTGTTAACAAACAATATCGCAGGACTTTTACAATTCATGTATTTCACAAGAATTCAATGAACCTTCAGACTATTCACATCATTGGTATAACCTACAGCAACAAATTATCTGTGAGTTTAATATAGGAAAAATGAATATTACTTCCAAAGTTACAACAACGCTCCAGGATGAGATATGGGCAATTACGTGAATATATTTGCCACTTAGTGAAGATTCATACAGCATATTGATTTCGATAAAGGATAATTTTCGAACACATCGCCTATTTGCCGGTAATAATAGCACTTTGTAACTAGTTACTGTGTATGATAATTGTTCTGCATAATCAAATACATAGCCTAGTGTTTTCATCAGCCTCCCCCGCAATTTTAAATGACGTAACTCCCGACAATTCTCCCCAAAACGGTTGTGATCTACAGGCATGTATCGCAGATTAGCGCCGATTGTTCGAATTCTGTATTGATGTAAAGTCGCATTTAGTTTAGAAGGTATGCCGTGAAGTTGCAATGGAATCGGACCTATCATTTCATTTCTCTTGTATGCCTAGATATATACAGTAAAGGAAGAGGTCTGGGCATAACGTTAACGATAAAATTAAGTTTGAATAAATGCCCCTGAGAAGTGACTTATATAAATAAATTTCCCAAATGCTTGCTATAAATAACACTAATGCAATTTATTTTGCATGTAACAGTCAACCATTATAAATGAGACAGATTTTATTCAGTCGAATACAATGTACTATCATAGGCTAGGCTAATTTGATTTACAATGTGATCTACCATTTTCTGGAAAGACTTTCCGCAAACTCTCCTACATCTATTTGCTATTTTCTCAAAACTGAAAATATAAAGAAGTCGACGTACAATATTAAAATATATTTATTGACGCATTTTAACTAATACAAAACACCGATTGGGATCTGAAAATGAATGTTGAGCCGATAACCTGGATTTAAGTTCTCTCAACTTGAGTTGTCCAATTTTGCTTCTTCTTCTTCCGGACATTTTCCCAATTACCGGGAGTCCGTACTTCGTACAGATTTAGCCGATTTTATACGGTCGGGTGATTTTCCTCACGCCAAACCTACTGTATGTGGAAGAATGCATTCACTAATTGGTGTTTCCGTGTGGGTTTGTAGTGTGATCTGTTGGGTGCAAATGAACATGTGCTCTAAGAGGAACACAAACACACTTCTCCCGTGCTAGAGGAAATAAATCACCGAGCTCGATAGCTGCAGTCGCTTAAGTGCGGCCAGTATCCAGCATTCGGGAGATAATAGGTTCGAACCCCACTGTCGGTAGCCCTGAAAATGGTTTTCCGTGGTTTCCCATTTTCACACCAGGCAAATGCTGGGGCTGTACCTTAATTAAGGCCACGGCCGCTTCCTTCCCACTCCTAGCCCTTTACTGTCCCATCGTCGCCATAAGACCTATCTGTGTCGGTGCGACGTAAAGCAACTAGCAAAAAAAAGGAAATAAATCAACATTGATTAACTCTTCAGCCCGGCCGGGAATCGAACCCGGGGTCCATTGAACAGCAGGTAACTACGCTCATCATTCAGACAAGAAGCCGGACTTACTCAAACTCAGAATGGTAGGAAAGTTTATCTGATATTTGATATTTATATTGAATTGGCGTTGCAAGTTATATTCTTTTAGGCATTGCATCTGAGACGTTAAAAATAAGGTAGCAATATTTATCATGAAAAATAAATCTGCTCTCAATCCTCATTAAACTGATAAATATGACCCTCGTAAGGCTCTACAATACCTTTAGGGAAAGAACAATCTTGCAAGGAGACAGCATATAAGGGAAATTAATAAGAAATATAAATATACAGCGCATTTGAGCACCAAAGGTGACTATTATTGCTGCTTTCCAGCTTGTCTCACACTTCCACGAACAAAATCCATGTTAAGTCCCCGGAGCGATCTGCCATTCATCGTTTAAATGACGCAGCAACTCAGTCTAATGTCGACGTGAACGGCAAAGGATCGTTCGAAATCACTAAACGATGCCATACCATCGGATAGGAATGTGAGACGTATTGCTGAACAAACGGAAGCTGACTCACACACCATATGCCACACAACTTGCCCATAAAACAGTGTCAGAAAGGTTTTGATAGCTAAGTTACACATCAGACAACAACTAAAAAAATTTGGCAATGTCTTCCACAACAAAATATGCTGTTAATAGGGTGTATGGTTACCCCTAACGGCCCCACATGCTTCTCAGCGACGTGGCATGCTCTCTACCAAATAGTCCAAGAGCTCTTGTGGCAGTCGATCCCATTCCTCCGAAAAGGCAATGTGAAGGTCTTGGAGGGTTCTTGGTGGAGGCTGACGGGATACAATTCGCCTCCCCAGTGCATCCCAGGCATGTTCTATAGGATTCAGATCCGCAGACCTCGCTGGCCAGTATATGCGATTAATGTCTTCCCCAGGCGGAAATTCATCCACCAGAGCAGCGCGTTGCGGTCTGGCATTATCGTCCATTAAGAGGAAATTTGGACCAACCACACCTCTGAAGAGTCGAACATGTGGTCTCAGTACCTCATCCCTGTATCTCCGAGCGTTAAACGTGTTCCTCAGGCCACCCATGAAGATGTGCAGGTCCGTACGGCCATTCAACATGATGCCGCACCACATCATGACGCCACCACCACCATACTGGTCCCGGCTACCCGGTTCTCTTCAGATTAATGTGCGACGGGAATCGTTCCCCAAACTGAAGCGGGATTCATCAGTGAAGGGCGCATGCCTCCATTCATCCATGGTCCAGTTTCGATGTTGACAGCTCCACAATAAACGGACCCGTCTCTGTGCGGGAGTGAGTGGGACACACACCGCTGGACGTCGGACAAACAGCCCTGCCGTTCTGAGCTACCGGTACACAGTTTGCCGGGAAACGGCAACCCCTGAGACGGCTGCAAGCTCCGCCGACAATTGTCTTGCAGGTGCACTCTGATTTCGTCAGTTGGTTAAGGCCAGATATCGGTCCTGCTGTGGGGTGGTTACCCTTGGTCGACCTGGTACTGGCCTACGACTAACATCTCCTGTGTCTCGAAATCGTCTCCAAAGCCTAGAAATGACATTTTGTGGCACATTCAAGGATACGGCGACTTCGGTCTGTGTCTGGCCTGCTTCCAGGTGGCCGTGTATTCTACGCTGCAAAACGGGGTCCAAATGGCGTTGTTGTGGCATTATGTTGTCACGTTCACCACGAGGCTACACTCCGCACACTATAACAGTGCAAGCACGACTGAGGAAATATGTGGCTCAGGCACTGGATGTGTTTACCTTGCGGTTACGCTGCTAGTAAAAGCAGGGAACAATCCTTTCCTATACAGAGAGAGTGTCGGTGCGACGTAAAACAAATAGCATATATATATATATATATATATATATATATATACTAGCAAGATACCCGTGCTTCGCTACGGTATTACACTGAAATTTATAATTGAATGCTTATTGTTTTAGATATATAATCCGCCGAAATTCGCGATCTGAATCGTTCTCTGCGAGAATCCACCAAAATTCCCGATCTATTATTTTACGGCACGTTTCCTCCCATTTTTAAATCTTCCTTTCCAGCAATCGATTTCGTACTTCCCGGGTTAGGCTCAGGTATTCCTCCAGGTCAGTTGAGTCCGTAAATCTTTGCCATCTTTTCCTATAATATTTTTAATACGGATATAATCCTTCAGGAGATCCGGCGTGCTGTCATACTGGGTGCCTTGGCGGCACTGAACCCGCGACCGGACTGCATTCTTAGTCATTACCCGTCCAGGAGCCGTTTCCATCGCGGTCCGCAATTTGACGACGGTCCGGAATATTATTATTATTATTATTATTATTATTATTATTATTATTATTATTATTATTATTATTATTATTATTATTATTATTATGTGTTTCTGGAATGGCTGATGACAGGGAAAACCGGAGTATCCGGAGAAAAACCTGTCCCGCCTCCGATTTGTCCAGCACGAATGCCACATAGAGTGACCGGGATTTGAACCACGGAACCCAGCTGTGAGAGGCCGGCGCGCTGCCGCCTGAGCAACGAAGGATCCTTGTAAGTACATTAATAACAGTAAAATCAATTGGTCTCACCTCCTTCTACACCCCACCGCCGTTAAGTTTATTTACAGCCACCCCCCCCCCCCCGAAAAAGAATTAAAAGGATGCTTGTTTCTTTATGTTTAAGGGAGATTCCAGACACCAATGTTCACGTCTATTACCTTCAGTTTTGAGATATAAGTATCCACATAAAAATAATTTACTTTTTTTCACTTCATTTCACAATAATCTCTCCTCCCCCTAAATGAATTTTCCCGCAAAAAAAAAATTGTTTCCTTAACAGTAAAGGATCTTCTAAATACCAATTATCACGACTCTAACTTCTTCAGTTTTTGATTTATGTGTCCTCATGAAAGGAATTCAACTCCTTTACACTCCCGCCCTCCAAGATGGTTTCCCCACCAAAACGCCTTTTTCTTTGTTTTTAAAGGAGATCCAAATGCGAATTTTCACGTCTGTAACTACTTTAGTATTAGATGCATGTATTCTCATACAATTAAGTCAACTAATGTTTCAATTCTTTCACCCCCCCCCCCCCCTTCATTGGATTTTCCGAGAATACGTGTTTCTTTACTTTTAAAGCAGATTGCAAGTATCAAATTTCACGTCTGTAACATCTTCATTTTTGAGATATCAGTAGCCTAATTAAAAGAATTCATCACCATTTTCAGTCACTTTTACCCCCCCCCCCCCCCGCCCTCCACCCAAGTGGTATTTCCGAAAACTAAAAATACACTTTTCTTTATGTTTAATAGAGATTAAAAAAATACCATTTTTCACTTCTGTAACATGTTAAGTTTTTTAGATATCCGTAAAAATTCTCATTTTAAAATTTCACCCCTTTTGGGTTCCCCTTAAGTAGAGTTTCCAAAAACAAATAACCTATATTTCTTTACATTTACAGGAGATTTACACCCACTGTTTACGTCTGTAACATTTTACGATTCCAAGATATTCTGTAGATATAGTCTTTCAAAAAATTCACCCCAATTTGTCACTCCTGTTTAACCGCCATTAATTGGCTTTTCCAAAAACTAAAAAATACGTGTTTCTTTATTTTTTAAAGGAGATCCCATATGAAAATTAACAGTTCTGTAATATCTTTCGTTTCTGAGATATGTGTATCCTCATGAAAGGCATTCAACCCATTTTTCACCCTTTTACACCCCTCCTATTAGGACTTACTGGAAACAAAAAAATACGTGTTCCTTTATTTTTAGAGGAGATTCTAAATACCAATTTTTACATCTATAAACTTTAAAAGTTTTGAGATATAGATACACTCATTTTAAAAAATCACCCCCTTTTCACCCCCCTCATTAATTGTATTTTCCACAAACAAAAAATACGTGTTTATTTATTTTTAAAGGAGATCCCAAACACCAATTTTCAGGTCTGTAATATCTTCAGGTTCTGAAATATAAGTAGACTCAAGAAATGCATTCGACCCCTTTTTCAACCTTTTCCATCCTTCCTATTAGCATTTTCCGAAAACAAAATATACGTGTTTCTTTATCTTTAATGGAGATTCTAAATACCTGTTTTTACACCTATAACCTTTAAAAGTTTTGAGATATAGATACACTCATTTTAAAATATTACCCCTTTTTCACCCCCTTAATTGGGTTTTCCAGAAACAAAAAAATACGTGTTTCTTTATTTTTAAAGGAGATCCCAAACACCAATTTTCAGGTCTATATCTTCAGTTTCTGAGATGTAAGTAGCCTCATTAAAGGCATTCAACCCCTTTTTCACCCCTTTTCACACCTCCTATTGCGATTTTCCGAAAACAAAAAATACGTGTTTCTTTATTTTTTATGAAGATTCTAAATACCAATTTTTACATCTGCAAACTTTAAAAGTTTGGAGATATAGATTCACTAATTTTAAAAATTCACCCCCTTTTCACCCTCCCATTAATTAGATTTTCCAAAAACAAAAAAATACGTGTTTCTTTATTTTTAAAAGAGATCAAAAGTACCAATTTTCAGGTCTGTAATATCTTCAGTTCCTGAGATATAAGTACCGGTATCCTGATTAAAGGCATTCAACACATTTTCCCCCATTTTCACCCTTTTTCACCCCTCCTATTGGGATTTTCTGAAAACAAAAAAATACGTGTTTCCTTATTTTCAAAGAAGATTCTAAATACCAATTTTTACATTTGTAAACTTTTAAAGTTTTGAGATGTAGGTGCACTCATTTTAAAACTTCACCCCCCGTTTTCACCCCCTTAGCAACGGAATATCCAAAAATCCTCTCTTAGCGAGCACCTACATCTTAATATGAATGTATCCCCAAAATTTTATTTCATTATGTCCAGTAGTTTTGGCTCGGCGATGATGAATCAGTCAGTCAGTCAGGACAAGCTATTTTATATATATATACTAGCAAGATACCCGTGCTTCGCTACGGTATTATCCTGAAATTTATAATTGAATGCTTATTGTTTTGGATATATAATCCGCCGAATTTCGCGATCTGACTCGTTTTCTGCGAGAATCCACCAAAATTCCCGATCTGACTCGTTTTCTATTAGATTACGGCACGTTTCCTCCCATTCTTCAATCTTCCTTTCCAGCAATCGATTTCGTACTTCCCGGGCTAGGTTCAGATATTCCTCCCGGTCAGTTAGGTCCGTAATTCTTTGCCATCTTTTCCTATAATCATTTTTAATACGGATAAAATCCTTCAGGAGATCCGGCGTGGTGTCGTATTGGGTGCCTTGGCGGCACTGAACCCGCGGCCGGACTGCATTCTTAGTCATTACCCGTCCAGGAGCCGTTTCCAGCGCGGTCCGCACATTTGACGACGGTCCGGAACATTATTATTATTATTACTATTATGTGTTGCTGGAATGGCTGATGACAGAGAAAACCGGAGTATCCGGAGAAAAACCTGTCCCGCCTCCGTTTTGTCCAGCACGAATGTCACATGGAGTGACCGGGATTTGAACCACGGAACCCAGCTGTGAGAGGCCGGCGCGCTGCCGCCTGAGCAACGGAGGATCCTTATAAGTACATTAAGAACAGTAAAATCAATTGGTCTCACCTCCTTCTACACCCCACCGCCGTTAAGTTTATTTACCGCCACCCTCCCACCAAAAAAGAAGACGCGTTTCCTTATGTTTAAAGGAGATTCCAAACACCAAAGTTCACGTCTATTACCTTCAGTTTTGAGATATAAGTATCCCCATAAAAATAATTTAATTTTTTCACTTCATTTCACACTACTCCCCCCCCCCCCCAACTAAGTGAATTTACCCGCAAATAATACTTGTTTCTTTAATAGTAAAGGATCTCTAAATACCAATTATCACGACTCTAAATTCTTCAGTTTTTGATTTAAGTGTCATGAAAGGAATTCAACTCCTTTACACTCCCGCCCTCCAAGATTGTCCCCCCCCCCCAAACGCGTTTTTCTTTGTTTTTAAAGGAGATTCAAATACGAATTTTCACGTCTGTAACAACTTTAATTTTTATTAGATGTATATAATCTCATACAATTAAGTCAATTAATTTTTCAATTCTTTCACCCCGCCCCCCGCCACTTCATTGGATTTTCTGAGTATACGTGTTTCTTTACTTTTAAAGCAGATTGCAAATATCAAATTTCACGTCTGTAACATCTTCATTTTTGAGATATCAGTAGCCTAATTAAAAGAATTCAATACCATTTTCAGTCACTTTTACCTCCCCCCTCCACCCAAGTGGTATTTCCGAAAAATGAAAATACACGTTTCTTTATGTTTAATAGAGATAAAAAATACCATTTTTCACTTCTGCAATATGTTAAGTTTTTTTAGATATACTGTAAAAATTCTCATTTTAAAATTTCACCCCTTTTGATTTCCCCTTAAGTGGAGTTTCCAAAAACAAATCACCTATATTTCTTTACATTTACAGGAGATTCCAAACACCCACTTTTTAAGTCTGTAACATTTTACGTTTCCAAGATATTCTGTAGATATAGTCTTTCAAAAAATTCACCCCAATTAGTCACTCCTGTTTAACCGCCATAAATTGGATTTTCCGAAAACTAAAAAATACGTGTTTCTTTATTTTTAAAGGAGATCCCATATACAAATTTTCAGTTCTGTAATATCTTTCGTTTCTGAGATATATGTATCCTCATTAAAGGTATTCAACCCATTTTTCACCCTTTTACACCCCTCCTATTGGGATTTACAGGAAACAAAAAATACATATTCCTTTATTTTTAGAGGAGATTCTAACTACCAATTTTTACATCTGTAAATTTTAAAGTTTTAATATGTAGACACACTCATTTTAAAAAATTCACCCCCCCTTTTCACCCCCCAATATTTGGATTTTCCAAAAACGAAAAAATACGTGTTTCTTTACTTTTAAATAGATCCAAATAACAATTTTAAGGTCTGTAATATCTTCAGGTTCTGAAGTATAAGTAGCCTCACTAAAGGCATTCAACCCATTATTCACCCTTTTACACCCTTCCTATTGGGATTTTCCGAAAACAAAAGAATACGTGTTTCTTTATTTTTAAAGAAGATTCTAAATACCAATTTTTACATCTATAAACTTTAAAAGTTTTGAGATATAGATACACTCATTTTAAAAAATCACCCCCTTTTCACCCCCCACATAATTGGATTTTCCAAAAACACAAAAATACGTGCTTCTTTATTTTTAAAGGAGATCCCAAACACCAATTTTTTGGTCTGTAATATCTTCAGGTTCTGAAATATAAGTAGACTCATGAAAGGCATTGGACCGCTTTTTCAACCTTTTCCACCCTTCCTATTAGGATTTTCTGAAAACAAAATATACGTGTTTTTTTATTTTTAAAGGGGATTCTAAATACCAATTTTCACATCTATAACCATTAAAAGTTTTGAGATATAGATACACTCATTTTAAAATATTACCCCCTTTTCACCCCCCCTTAATTGGATTTTCCAGAAACAAAAAATACGTATTTCTTTATTTTTAAGGGAGATCCCAAACACCAATTTTCAGGTCTGTAATATATTCAGTTTCTGAGATATAAGTAGCCTCAGTAAAGGCATTCAAACCATTTTTCACCCCTTTTCACTCCTCCTATTGCGATTTTCCGAAAACAAAAAAATACGTGTTTCTTTATTTTTAATGGCGATTTTAAATACCAATTTTTACATCTGCAAACTTTAAAAGTTTGGAGATATAGATTCACTCATTTTAAAATTTCACCCCCTTTTCACCCTCTCATTAATTGGATTTTCCAAAAACAAAAAAATACGTGTTTCTTTATTTTTGACAGCGATCAAAGGTACCAATTTTGAGGTTTGTAATATCTTCAGTTTCTGAGATATAAGTAGCGGTATCCTGATTAAAGGCATTCAACCCCTTTTTCACCCTTTTTCACCCCTCCTATTGGGATTGTCTGAAAACAAAAAAATACGTGTTTCCTTATTTTTAAAGAAGATTCTAAATACCAATTTTTACATCTGTAAACTTTTAAAGTTTTGAGATATAGATACACTCATTTTAAAATTTCACCCCCATTTTCACCCCCTTAGCGAAGGAATATCCAAAAATCCTCTCTTAGCGAGCACCTACATCTTAATATGAATATATGCTCAAAATTTCATTTCTTTATGTCCAGTAGTTTTGGCTCGGCGATGATGAATCAGTCAGTCAGTCAGTCAGTCAGTCAGGACAAGTTACTTTATATATATAGATATATATATACTAGCAAGATACCCGTGCTTCGCTACGGTAATATACTGAAATTTATAATTGAATGCTTATCGTTTTATATACAACCCGCCGATATTCGTGATCTGACTCGTTTACTGAGAGATTACGGCAACGTTCCTCCCATTTTTCAATCTTTCTTTCCAGCAATCGATTTCGTATTTCCCGGGCTAGGTCCAGGTATTCCACCCGGTCAGTTGGGTTCCTAAATCTTAGCCATGCTTTCCTATAAGCATTTTTAATGTGGATCAAATCCTTGAGGAGATCCGGCGTGGTGTCCTCTTATGTGCCTTGGCGGTACTGAACCGGCGGCCGGACTGCAATCGTAGTCATTACCCGTCCAGGACCCGTTTCCAGCACGGTCCGCACATGTTGACGACGGTCCAGGATATTATTATTATTATTATTATTATTATTATTATTATTATTGTTATTAGGGTGGTTGAAATTAATTGAATTTAGGTATTATTATTATTATTATTATTATTATTATTATTATTATTATTATTATTATTATTATTATTATTATTGATGTTCTGGACCCCACAGCAATATGCAAGACCGCTACTTGGCGGTAAAATACATCTGCCGCCATTGTCATTGCTAACAATGTGACCAGCACCATTGTTGCGCGTAGGCAAGTGTGCGGAATTTCTGGCGATACGAATGACATACCTCCGTGTATTATTGACCTTATTATAGAGGTGAACAATTTGACGGCCAATCTCATTCCTATCGTTTATTTCAAATGTGTTTAAATTTTTATTTATATGCCAGGAGAATCTACTCTAATCTAAGAACGTTCTCCGAAGGAAAATATGGCTGTTGAAAAAGAACCCAGGAAAAATTAAAAATGATCGGTTTATGATCAGAATAAGTACATCGCAAGTCTACAGCCTGTTTCCTATCATTCGACAGGATCAGGGATGGAATGAATAAAGCCCCATCTAGCGGCGACAATAGGAATTGTGCCGGCTGCCGAAGCTCCCTTCTGGGGCAATGATCGATGAGTGACAAATGAAATGAAATGAAATATTGGACAGTGTTGCTGGAATGAATGATGACAGGGAAAGCCGGAGTATCCGGAGAAAAACCTGTCCCGCCTCCATTTTGTCCAGCACGAATGTCACATGGAGTGACCGGGATTTGAAACACGGAACCCAGCTGTGAGAGGCCGGCGCGCTGCCGACTGAGCAACGGAGGCTCCTTATAAGTACATTACGAACAGTAAAATCAATTGGTCTCACCTCCTTTTACACCCCACCGCCGTTAAGTTTATTTACCCCCCCCCCGTCCCGAAAAAATTAAAAGAAGGCGTGTTTCTTTATGTTTAAAGGAGATTCCAAATACCAATGTTCACGTTTATTACCTTCAGTTTTGAGATATAAGTATCCCCTTAAAAATAATTCACGTTTTTAACTTCCTTCCACACTCCCCCCCCCTCCCTCCCAAAGTGATATTCAAGCAAAAAATACTTGTTCCTTTAATAGTAAAGGATCTTCTAAATACCAATTATCACCACTCTAACCTCTTCAGTTTTTGATTTATGTGTCCTCATGAAAGGAATTAAACTCCTTTTCACTCCCGCCCCCCCCCCAAGATTGTTTCCCCCCAAAAACGCGCTTTTCTTTGTTTTTAAAGGAGATCAAAATACCAATTTTCACGTCTGTAACAACTTTAGTTTTTATTAGATGTATGTATTCTCATACAGTTAAGTCAATTAATTTTTTCTATCCTTTAACACTCCAAATCCCCTTCATTGGATTTTCCGAGAATACAGGTACGTGTTTGTTTACTTTTAAAGCAGATTCCAAAAATAAAATTTCACGTGTGTAACATCTTCATTTTTGAGATATCAGTAGCCTAATTAAAAGAATTCAACGCCATTTTCAGTCACTTTTACCCTCCCACCCCCCACTACCCAAGTTGTATTTCCGAAAACTAAAAATACACATTTCTTTATTTTCAATAGGATAAAAAAGGACCATTTTTCACTTCTGTACATGTTAAGTTTTTTGAGATATACTGTAGAAATTCTCATTTTAAAATTTCACCCCATTTTAGTTCCCCTTAAGTGGAGTTTCCAAAGACAAATCACCTATGTTTCTTTACACTTACAGGAGATTCCAAATACCCACTATTTACGTCTGTAACATTTTACGCTTCTCAGATATTCTGTAGATATAGTCTTTCAAAAAATTCACCCCAATTTGCCACTCCTATTTAACCGCCATTAATTGAATTTACCAAAAGCAAAAATATACGTGTTCCTATATTTTTAAAGGAGATCCCATTTACAAATTTTCAGTTCTATAATATCTTCAGTTTCTGGGATATATGTATCCTCATTAAAGGCATTCAACCCATTATTCACCCTTTTACACCCCTCCTATTGGGATTTAGAGAAAACAAAGAAATACGTGTTCCTTTATTTTTAAGGGAGATTCTAAACACCAATTTTTACATCTGTAAACGTTTAAAGTTTTAAGATGTAGACACACTGATTTTAAAAATTCACCCCCCTTTTCACCCCCCATTATTTGGATTTTCCTAAAACGAAAAAATACCTGTTTCTTTATTTTTAAAGTAGATCCCAAATACCAAATTTCAGGTCTGTAATATCTTCAGGTTCTGAAATATAAGTAGCCTCATTTAAGGCATTCAACCTATTTTTCACCCTTTTTCACCCTTCCTATTAGGATTTTCCGAAAACAAAAAAGTACGTGTTTCTTTATTTTTAAAGGAGATTTCTAAATACCAAATTTTACATCTATAAACTTTAAAAGTTTTGAGATATAGATACACTCATATTAAAAATTTCATCCCCCTTTTCACCCCCCATTATTTGGATTTTCCCAAAACGAAAAAATACCTGTTTCTTTACTTTTAAAGTAGATCCCAAATACCAATTTTCAGGTCTGTAATTTATTCAGTTTCTAAGATATAAGTATTCTCTTTAAAGGCATTCAACCCATTTTTCACCCCTTTTCACCCCTCCTATAGGGGTTTTCCGAAAACAAAAAAATACGTGTTCCTTTATTTTTAATGAAGATTCTAAATACCAATTTTTACATCTCTAAACTTTAAAACTTTTGAGATATAGATGCACTCATTTTAAAAATTAACCCCCCGTTTCACCCTCGCATTAATTGGATTTTCCAAAAACAAAAAAAAATATGTGTTTCTTTATTTTTGAAAGCGATCAAAAGTACCAATTTTGAGGTCTGTAATATCTTCAGTTTCTGAGATATATGTATTCTCTTTAAAGGCATTCAACACATTTTTCACCCCTTTTCACCCCTCCTATTGGGATTTTCAGAAAACAAAAAAATACGTGTTTCTTTGTTTTTTATGAAGATTCTAAATACTAATTTTTACATCTCTAAACTTTAAAACTTTTGAGATATAGATGCACCCATTTTAAAAATTCACCCCCCCCCTTTCACCCTCGCATTAATTGGATTTTCCAAAAACAAAAAAATATGTGTTTCTTTATTTTTCACAGCGATCAAAAGTACCAATTTTGAGGTCTGTAATATCTTCAGTTTCTGAGATATAAGTAGCGTATCCGGATTAAAGGCATTCAACCCCTTTTTCATCCTTTTTCATCCCTCCTATTGGGATTGTCTGAAAACAAAAAAATACGTGTTTCCTTATTTTTAAAGAAGATTCTCAATACCAATTTTCACATCTGTAAACTTTTAAAGTTTTGAGATATAGACACACTCATTTTAAAATTTCACCCCCCTTTTCACCCCCTTAGCGACGGAATATCCAAAAATCCTCTCTTAGCGAGCACCTACATCTTAATATGAATCTATGCCCAAAATTTCATTTCTTTATGTCCAGTAGTTTTGGCTCGGCGATGATGAATCAGTCAGTCAGTCAGTCAGTCAGTCAGTCAGGACAAGCTACTTTATATATATAGACTAGCAAGATACCCGTGCTTCGCTACGGTATTATACTGAAATTTATAATTGAATACTAATTGTTTTAGATATATAATCCGCCGAAATTCGCGATCTGACTCGTTTTCTGCGAGAATCCGCCAAAATTCGCGATCTGACTCGTTTTCTAATAGATTACGGTATGTTTCCTCACATTTTTCAATCTTTCTTTCCAGCAATCGATTTCGTACTTCCCGGGCTAGGTCCAGATATTCCACCCCGTCAGTTGGGTCCCTAAATCTTTGCCATCTTTTCCTATAAGCGTTTTTAATATGGATCAAATCCTTCAGGAGATCCGGCGTGGTGTCGTCTTAGGTGCCTTGGCGGTACTGAACCCGCGGCCGGACTCATTCTTAGTCATTACCCGTCCAGGACCATTTTCCAGGGGGGTCCGCACATTTGACAACGGTCCACAATATTATTATTATTATTATTATTATTATTATTATTATTATTATTATTATTAAAAGATGTTCTGAACCCCACAGCAAGCTGCAAGATCGCTACTTGGCGGTAAATTACATCTGCTGCCAGTGTCATTGTTACAATGTGACCAGCACCATCGTCGCGCGTAGGCAAGTGTGCGGGATTTCTGGCGATACCAATGACATACTTCCGTGCATTGTTGACCTTATTATAGAGGTGAACAATTTGACGGTCCATCTCATTCCTATCGTTTATTTCAAATGTGTTTAAATTTTTATTTACATGCCAGGAGGATCTACTGTAATCTAAGAACGTTCTCCGAAGGAAAAGATGGCTGTTGAAAACCAGCCCAGGAAAGATTAAAAATGATCGGTTTATGATCAGAATAAGTACATCGAAACTATATAGCCTGTTTCCAGTCATTCGACAGGGTCAGGAATGGAATGAATAAAGCCCCATCTAGCAGCGACAATAGGAATTGTGCCGGCTGCCGAAGCACACCTCTGGGGCAATGATCGTTGAATGACAAATGAAATGAAATATTGGACAGTGTTGCTGGAATGAATGATGAGAGAGAAAATTGAAGTATCCGGAGAAAAACCTGTCCCGCCTCCGTTTTGTCCAGCACGAATGTCACATGGAGTGACCGGGATTTGAACCACGGAACCCAGCTGCGAGAGGACGGCGCGCTGCCGCCTGAGCAACGGAGGCTCCTTAAGTACATTATGAACAGTAAAATCAATTGATCTCACCTCCTTTTACACCCCACCGCCGTTAAGTTTATTTACACCCCCCCCCCCCCAAAAAAAATAGAAGACATGTTTCTTTATGTTTAAAAGATATTCCAAACACCAATGTTCACACCTGTTACATTCAGTTTTGAGATATAAGTATCCCCATAAAAATAATTCACTTTATTTTCACTTCCTTTCACACTCCCCTCCCCCCCACCCCGTAAGTGAATTTTCCGGCAAAATATACTTGTTTCCTTAATAGTAAAGGATCTTCTAAATAGTAATTATCACGACTCTAACTTCTTCAGTTTTTGATTTATGTGTCTTCATGAAAGGAATTCAACTCCTTTTCACTCCCGCCCCCCAAACGCGTTTTTCTTTGTTTAAGGAGATTCAAATACCAATTTTCACGTCCGTAACAACTTTAGTTTCTATTAGATGTATGTATTCTCATACAATTAATTCAATTAATTTTTCAATTCTTTCACCCCCCACCCCCCTTCATTGGATTTTCCGAGAATACGTGTTTCTTTACTTTTAAAGCAGATTCCAAAGCAGATTTCACGTCTGTAATATCTTCATTTTTGAGATATCAGTAGCCTAATTAAAAGAATTCAACACCATTTTCAGTCACTTTTACCCCCCCCCTTCCACCCAAGTGGTATTTCCAAAAGCTGAAAATACACGTTTCTTTATTTTTAATAGAGATAAAAATACCATTTTTCACTTCTGTAACATGTTAAGTTTTTGAGATATACTGTAGAAATTCGCTTTTTAAAATTTCACCCCTTTTTATTTCCCCTTACGTGGAGTTTCCGAAAACAAATCACCTATCTTTCTTTACATTTACAGGAGATTCCAAATACCCACTTTTTACGTCTATAACATTTTACGTTTCTCAGATATTCTGTAGATATAGTATTTCAAAAAATTCACCCCAGTTTGTCACTCCTGTTTAACCCCCATTAATTGGATTTTCCAAAAACAAAAAAATACGTGTTTCCTTATTTTTAAAGGAGCTCCCATATACAAATTTTCAGTTCCGTAATATTTTCAGTTTCTGAGATATATGTATCCTCATTAAAGGCATTCATCCCATTATTCACCCATTTACACCCCTCCTATTGGGATTTAAAGAAAGCAAAAAGTACGTGTTTTGTATTTTTAAAGAAGATTCTAAATACCACTTTTTTACATCTGTAAACTTTTAAAGTTTTAAGATGTAGACACACTCATTTTAAAAATTCACCCCCCTTTTCACCCTCCATTATTTGGATTTTCCAAAATAAAAAAAATACCTGTTTCTTTATTTTTGAAGTAAATCCCAAATACCAATTTTCAGGTCTGTAATATCTTCAGGTTCTGAAATATAAGTAGCCTCATTAAAGGCATTCAACCGCTTTTTCACCCTTTTCCACCCTTCCAATTGGGATTTTCCGAAAACAAAAAAGTACGTGTTTCTTTATTTTTAAAGGAGATTCTAAATGCCAATTTTTACATCTTTAAACTTAAAAAGTTTTGAGATATAGATAGACTCATTTTAAAAATTCACCCCCTTTTCACACCCCCCATTAATTGGATTTTCCAAAAACAAAAAATATGTATTTCTTTATTTTTAAAGGAGATCCTAAACACCAATTTTCAGGTCTGTAATATCTTCAGTTTCTGAGATATAAGTATCCTCATGAAAGTCATTCAACCACGTTTTCACCCCTTTTCACCCCTTTTCACCCCTCCTATTGGGATTTTCCGAAAACAAAAAAATACGTGTTTCTTTGTTTTTAATGAAGATTCTAAGTACCAATTTTTACATCTGTAAACTTTAAGAGTTTTGAGATATAGATGCACCCATTTTAAAAATTCACCCCCTTTTCACCCTCCCATTAATTGGATTTCACCGGGCGAGTTGGCCGTGCGCGTAGAGGCGCGCGGCTGTGAGCTTGCATCCGGGAGATAGTAGGTTCGAATCCCACTATCGGCAGCCCTGAAGATGGTTTTCCGTGGTTTTCCATTTTCACACCAGGCAAATGCTGGGGCTGTACCTTAATTAAGGCCACGGCCGTTCCTTCCAACTCCTAGGCCTTTCCTATCCCATCGTCGCCATAAGACCTATCTGTGTCGGTGCGACGTAAAGCCCCTAGCAAAAAAATAAAAATAATTGGATATCCCCCAAACTAAAAAATACGTGTTTCTTTATTTTTAAAAGAGATCAAAAGTACCAATTTTCATGTCTGTAATATCTTCAGTTTCTGAGATATAAGTGCCGGCATCCCGATTAAAGGCATTCAACCCCTTTTTCACCCTTTTGTGCCCCTCCTATTGGGATTGTCTCAAAACAAAAAAATACGTGTTTCCTTATTTTTAAAGAAAATTCTAAATACCAATTTTCACATCTGTAAACTTTTAAAGTTTTGAGATATAGACACACTCATTTTAAAATTTCACCCCCCTTTTCACCCCCTTAGCGACGGAATATCCAAAAATCCTCTCTTAGCGAGCACCTACATCTTAATATGAATATATCTCCAAAATTTCATTTCTTTATGTCCAGTAGTTTTGGCTCGGCGATGATGAATCAGTCAGTCAGTCAGTCAGTCAGTCAGGACAAGCTACTTTATATATATAGATATATATATATATAGAGAGAGAGAGAGAGAGAGAGAGAGAGAGGGAACATGTAAGGGTGGTAGGTGCATATGTCGTGCGATTTTCGGTCTATTTCCTGTTGCCCTGCTTACTCGTAACTTATGCTTAACTTTTGGACACTAGTGTATATCGCCGCTGCGCGAGCAATACCGCGCTTCTGGCAATGCTCTTCTTATCCATTGCTGTATTTTCCTTAAGACTGGCCACGCCTCCGAGCCACATATTGATATGCAGTAATTAGTACAATTTATGCTGTGTTCATTTTCCTATGCTATTTTGTAAAGGAATATGAACTTCAAATACATTATATTGTAGGAGCGCGTAAATACATCTTGCAAACATACATTCCTACAGTGCGGTAAGAGAGGGTATTTCTGCGAGCTTGCGTCCGGGAGATAGCGGGTTCCAAATCCCACTGTCGGCAGCCCTGAAGATGGTTTTCCGTGGTTTCCCATTTTCACACCAGGCAAGTGCTGGGGCTGTACCTTAATTAAGGCGAGGGCCGCTTCCTTTCCACGCCCTTTCCAATCGCATCATCGCCTTAAGAACTATCTGTGTTGGTGCGATGTGAAGCTAGGTGTAAAAATAAACTTAAATTAAGGTACCTACTTATTTGGAACATAACATTTTAAGGATTGTTTCCAATGCAGTTACAAGAGTCAATAAGGTGTTGGTTTTCCACGTACCCTCAGGCCTCCTTGAATGAAGCGGGGCTTGCTCGGTACCAAATCATCAATTATTTCTTGAGGAAAACGGTCCGACTCATCGGTGGAAGCATATTTTAGGACTTGAATCGTTAGTAGTGGATATTGACGGTTGGAAATTGCTCTTTTAGGGAAGTTCAACACATTCTCTATGCATTTCATTGCTGGAAAATTCTCTGGTTTGTCCATTCTGCGAATCCAAGTATCCATTCGAAGCTGCTGTACGATGTGAGTGAGCATTCGTCTAGTAGATTAAACCCATCTCCTACAGTCTCAGCAAAACCACATACTATGTGTCGGAGTATGTTGTATTCGTACAATGCAGCCATCGTGTTTCATTGAATGTGGATTAGTGGTGAACAGTGGCCGTATATAATACCTGCTCTGAATAGTGCTGAACTTCACAGCAGCCGGTGACGTTCTAATGAGAATTATTCATTGTAATGATCCTTTTGTACTCTGTATTCGTAGACAGTTGTCATCAGTGTGTAAACGAATTCGCACTTCATCAGAGAACAACGTTCTGGATCAATTACCTGGAGCCCATGTCTGATGATCTGTATCCTATGGAGAGCGATCAACCTTGTGATGTCGAGGAAGTGGAGGAGTTGTGAGGGATGCTCTTGAATACAGTCCCCCAATCACGGAGTCCATTGACAAAATATTGCCTACTTACAGTAACTCCTCTGGCATCTCGAAGCTAGAGAAAGTAGGAGAAAGTCAATTGATTCTAAAATAAAATCGAAGCGGTCAGGTTATTCAATCTTGAAGAGCGAACTCAACCCAGCAGCTTTCCCTTATTCAAAACTTGTCAACGTATTATTAACAACAACATATACATTCCGTATTCTTCTCATTCACAAACTTCCAGTATCTCATCTATGTGCTGAAATGAGAAAAGTTCTCACGTCAAATTTTCTTCTTGTGACGCTGGCCTTGGAGTCAATAGAAGATAAAATATACAGTATATCAACATCATCATTGTTTGAAACGTGCAAATATGAAACATCGCTAGTGTATCCTATACTTGAATGATACTATTTAGGAGAGACATTTCAATCTTGAAAATCTATGGAATATAGTTCACTTGCAAATATATATGCATACATAAAATACCTGAAGATGTTTGTAAATTTACTGCATTTTGACATCACCTACCACAGCATCCTCAGTTCTGTCTCCAGTATCATATCGTCGCTGCGATAGCAATACCGCGTATCTGACAATGATATTCCTATCCATTTCTTTCCTTAAGACTGGTCACACCTCTCAGTCACATATGGATATGCAGTTCAGTACAATCATTTTCGTTGTGTTTATTTTCCTTTGCAGGTTTGTAAAGGCCCGCCTCCGTGGTGTAGTGGTTAATGTGATTAGCTATCACCCCCGGAGGCCCGGGTTCGATTTCCGGCTCTGCCACGAAATTTGAAAAGTGGTACGAGAGGTGGAAAGGGGTCTTCTCAGCCTCGGGAGGTCAACTGAGTAGAGGTGGGTTCGAGTCCCACCTCAGCCATCCTGGAAGTGATTTTCCGTGGTTTCCCACTTCTCCGCCAGGTAAATGCCGGGATGGTACCTAACTTAATGCCACGGCCGCTTCCTTCCCTCTTCCTTGTCTATTCTTTCCAATCTTCCCATCCCCCAGAAGGCCCATTTTCAGCATAGCAGGTGAGGCCGCCTGGTACTGGTCATCCCTCCAGTTGTGTCCCCCGACCCTGAGTCTGAATCTCCAGGACACTGCCCTTGAAGCGGTGGAGATGGGATCCCTTGCTGAGTCCGAGGGGAAAACCTGCCCTGGAGGGTAAACAGATAAAGAAGAAGAAGAAGAAGGTGTGTAAAGGAAAATGAACCTTACCGTATTGTACTGTAGGGATGTATGTTTAAATGCCGTATTTGCTCACTCCTACAGTGCAATGTATTTAAGGTTGATTTTCTTTTATACACCTACAAACGAAAATGAAAATTGCTCTGATTGATTGCATATCCATATGTAGCTGGGAGGCGTGACCATTCGTAAGGAAATTAATGGCTAGGTAGAGCAGTATCAGATAAGCCGTACTTTTCCCTAACCAATCATACGTGATTCCAGTTCTGTACTCACATCTCTTATATACCCAAGAAAACATCAGAAAAAGTATCTAGTTTAGGGCGTCAATAACTCTTCGCTTTGAGACAATCAAGACTGCCGGAAATTGAATCGTGTCAAGTAGCTAAGAAGAAACTCTGCGCATTTATTTCACGACAGCTCACTGCGGTTTTAAGATTTTACGGACCCTGGTTGAAATCCCCGTAGCGTACGAATGCCTTTATCTTCAATTTTTATAAGTTTTCCCTGTACTGTTTTTATTTGTCATAAGTCTCCAAGTTCATTCTCTTTCTAGAGTAATATCCCATTTTGTTAGGTACGCTCTTTTTATTGTTCGCGATAAGTAAAATTACAATACAGTAGTGTGAAATTTAATTGTAGCAAGCTGGTAGCTTACAACGAACTGTAATTAATATTAATTTTGTTGTTACGTCATGAGAGATTTTTCGTTTGTTGTTTGTATCGAGAAATCTAGCGTCGTAAAAATGTTACGGATTATGGTGTGATACTAGTTCATTATCTTCAAACAGAAAAGGTAGGTGTGAATGAAAGCAATATTGATTAAACTCCACTCAGACACAGTAAATTTCTTCCTCACAAGACAAGTAAGGAGCTTCAGAGAGATTTATTAGCTGGGGTCGACACTGATGCTTCAACAGTAGGCTCATGTATGCTGGGTGGAAGGCAAGAAAGCCAATAAAGAAGCGGTTATTGACACCTGTCTTGAAGAAAAATCGTTAGAATGATAAATTCTTGACTTCTGAGGTCTGGGAAAAGGTAGTTTTCAGTGATGAGTCACAGTATATTGTTCAACATTGCAGAAGAAGAGTTGTCAGACAAAAAACAAACAAACAAACCCCGTGGCACTACAGCCCTTGAAGGGCCTTGGCCTACCAAGCGACCGCTACTCAGCCCGAAGGCCTGCAGATTACGAGGTGTCGTGTGGTCAGCACGACGATTCCTCTCGGCCGTTATTCTTGGCTTTCTAGACCGGGGCCGCCATCTCACCGTCAGATAGCTCCTCAATTCTAATCACGTAGGCTGAGTGGACCTCGAACCAGCCCTCAGGTCCAGGTAAAAATCCCTGACCTGGCCGGGAATCGAACCCGGGGCCTACGGGTAAGAGGCAGGTACGCCACCCCTACACCACGGGGCCGGCGTTGTCAGACAAAGCAATTGAGAATCAGAACCGAGTAGCTTGAACAGGGCAATGAATACGGGAATTGTAACCACAAAATTTCAACAACCTGAACAACGAAGGAAGGTACAAAATACGAATACAAGTGGTACAATGCCGTGGTTAAGCTTAAGGAGAAGGGTGGATTGTATTTTGGACGTGATGAACCCTTCAGTCATTATCATTTACTTATTCTCCCTGACAGAGTTCAAGGAGAGTAAATTAATTTAAAGTTTTACAGAAAAGGAGAGACTTAACTTCCATAACTACCTCTAAACACGGTAATGAATTCCAATAAAAATGTCGTCATGATGGATTACACTCGAAGTCTACAAATTACCAGGCGAGTTGGCCGTGCGGTTAGGGGCGCCCAGCTTTTAGCTCTCATCCGGGAGATAGTGGGTTGGAACCCCACTGTCGGCAGCCCTGAAGATAGTTTTCCGTGGTTTCCCATTTTCACATTAGGCAAATGCTGGGGATCTACCATAATTAAGGCCAGGGCCACTTCCTTCTCACTTCTAGGCCTGTCCTATCCCATCGTCGCCATAAGACCTATCTGTGTCGGTGCGACGTAAAGCAGAATGTAATTCTACAAATTACGTTCTTCCGCTGACTCTAGTATGGTGGTGTGTTTATTCCTGAGATGGCAGATCGTCTTTGTAAAGAATTGACGACTGACATGGTCAAGAGGAAAAAGTCGCCAAGATTAAAGAACTGCATTTCGACGCACTTCACATCCAGTTTTCAGCACTCACAACTTGAATGTGATTTCTCCACAGTATTTTGCACGACAGACAAAATAATTGTGACTTACTTTCACTCAGGAGGAAGGATCAATAACAACAATCATGACACTTAACATAACATATAAAATTACCAATCTGTAAAAGAATGGCTTCCCTCTTAATAGATGGAACCCGCACTTAGGTATCTGGATTACTAAGATGGTGTCAAGGGAATTATTATTATTATTATTATTATTATTATTATTATTATTATTATTATTATTATTATTATTATTATTATTATTATTATTATTATTATTATTATTATTATTATTATTCCTTCTTTGGTAATAAATTCTTCCCTCTTAATAGATGGAACCCGCACTTAGGTATCTGGATTACTAAGATGGTGTCAAGGGAATTATTATTATTATTATTCCTTCTTTGGTAATAAATTCATTCCAGAATATATGTATCTATGATAAACCGATGCGAAACTTGAAGGACGTAACTTACAACTTCAGAAAATTGGAGATTCGAGCAACGACAGCACTGCCATGAAAGTAACGAATGGCTGAGCTAATACGAGCGCTAGCTTTGCATAATATTTTTAGAAAACTGCCTTACGCATCTGAGAATGAAGGGTATATTTTCATAAATACAGTGACAGGGGTTACTAACTGGTTCAATATTCGACAGCAGTAGGCATTATTTTAGAACTATCATGGTAATTTCCATCTGTTGCCTAAATTGGAACTCGGGTGTATCCACCCATCAACTAATTCCTTCTTCTGGCAATAGCTTCTATTTTAAAGAAGAATTGGATATCGTCGCTGCGAAAACAATATCTAGCAATCAGGTGCATAGACACAGGTGGGGGTGCTACTGGGAGTAAGAACCCCTCCACCGTGGAATTTTTACAAAAGGAAAACACAAACTGAGAGTAAAGTCAGAGATTAAAAAAATTGGCTGCTTTGAGTATTCATAGAGAAAAAATTGTAAAGCCAACAGATCTCTTGAATATATTTTCTAAGAAGCCTTGAAAGTTGGATTTTGGATTGTAATCTGAACATAGGATTCGCCGTAGAACTATTCATTTTGACCATATTGTTCTTGTTCTGTAAGATTTTGTAATGTACCGGTACTGCAATCTGAATATCAACATAATTTACTTGTATCAGTGTCCTTATAATGACACTCATTCATGTGCGCACCACACACGCACAAGCACCTTCATAATGTTTTATCATTATTTTGTAACTATGACCCCCATCGGTCGATCCTGGATACGGTACTGCTGGCAATGCCCTTCCTTCCCATTGGGTCCCGCCTCCCAGCCACGTATAGATATGCAGTCCATCAGATCAGTTCTCGTTATGTTCATATTACACACATCATACTGTAGGAGTGTGTAAATACAGCTCCTACAGTACCGTATATCCAATCTAAACTATATCTTGTTTTCATTCAAAGAATGCTCCTCGCACTTACTTTAAGGTTTGTGTTCAGACAGTGTTGCATGTAAATAACAATACGCTCTAATGTGACTCCTAAGTAATTTGGATTCTCAGTGTTTTCTAAACGTACTCCTTGCCGTAACACCTCTAGTTTCCTAGAAGTCTGCTTGTCGTTTGGATAGAAAGCAGTGAGTACTTCCGAAGCCTCACCTATTTCAGCTTTTGAAAAGAAAGAAAAGCCAGAGCAATATATTTCATGTCATATGAAAAAATATGGGAGATATGCGATATTCTTGTGCCTTTAGAATATTTTAAAGTCTTACCGTCACTTTTACACTCATTTCTAGCCAGTGAACAAATATGAAATTATCTGGGCTCAACCTCCACTCCTCCCTTGCACTCGGTTTCTCAATCTCACGAAAGGGGATAAAAAGTTACAAGAATTCCCGCTGTCTCAAAACCGACAAGACTCCGTGCAGTAGGGTAGGACGCTCCTCACTCGCACGCAAATTAAAGAGGTCAAGTGCAGAGAGTAAGAGAAAAGCAGCGCTAAGTATTTTCATTCGCTCTGTGTGACAAGAATGAGTGCATCCGGCAGCTCTCGAGTCGATGGCAAAGTATTCACAGCCCGTTCAGTTGTATACACAATACTTCAGGTCCTGCATCTAAAGACATTGGCTCTCACGGGAGCGAAAATATAGGCCTATATGACGTAGTAAAAGCTTCATTTTCCACTCTAAAGGAAGATGATGCTTGATCTATCAATGGGTAGAACGACTTGTTTCGAAAAATCGACAAGTGATAAAATTCAAGGTACGTAGCCATTAGGATACGACTTAATGTAAGAGTACACAGTTAAAAAATTGAAGACGTCAAGCTATTGGATCTAGATAATGTCATATATTTTCACTATGAGAAATGGGTTTAAAAGTGATGGAATCGTTACGGACGGTACAATGTTAAATGTTGACTTTGAAGGAAAGAAGATCTGTGGAAGGAAATGGAAACTAAATACGTCAAAAAGGTATGTAGACAGTCTGGAGATCACCATGTTTCGAACAACCAATTCTCACATAACACATATAAAGGGAAGGTATGTGCACTATAATAATAAGTACCAGAAAAAGATGATGAAAAAGAATAGCAGATCCATGCCCTCGTACCGAGACGGTGCAACTCTTTTCAGGCACACCCCCAATGGAGATGAGGTGCATTTACCATTTTAACCATATACCAGCACTCCTACCATTCTTAAATTTCTGGCAGTATTGGGAATCAAACCCAGACCTCTGAGGTCGGCAGCCAATAGTGCTAACCGTTACTTAATGGAAGCGTAAATAATAATAATAATAATAATAATAATAATAATAATAATAATAATAATAATAATAATAATAATAATAAAATTATAATTTAAGAATCAGTACATCGAAGGAGCCTCTCGGTTTCCAGATGGGCAAGCTATGATGTCTAAATATGGACAAATTTCCCAAGTAAATACATTAAAATCATTCAACCTTCTGGATTAAATCGTGAAGCAAATAAGGACAGAATTAATAAATTACAGAAAGCATATCGAATCACTTGGAACACATATAACAAAAAATTAATATCTCGGAAAACAAAACTAAAACATTATAATACAGTAATAAAACCTGAAGCATTATACGCATCGGAAACCTTAATTATTGGCGGTAGATCACTCATAAAAGGTATAGAAAAGCAAGAAAGAAAAATTTTACGGAAAATTTTTGGCCCAGTCTGCACAGAGGGAGTATGGAAGAAAAGGAAATCTCATTAAATGTATTGCCATACTGAAAAAATCTCAGACACTCTCAGGAAAAGGACGTTGAAATTCTATGGTCACATTCTCAGAATGAATAAGGATAGACTGACCAAAATAATTTTAAATCTTGCCCTCACACTGAAAGTCAAGAACAACCGGCTAAATGAAATAGAATCAGCTATTCAGGAAATCAACATCAACCAAGAAAATGTCAAGAACCGAAGATCATTATTTCGGGGAGCCAAAAGCTAGAACTAATAAAACCTGGACAGAAGATCGCAAGAAGAACGTCAGTGAGAGGATGAAGAGATTTTGGGAAGAGAAGAAAGCAAATTCATCAGCTAAATAAGTTCAAGCCTGCTCCTCACTTGGGGATAACGGTGTGAAAAAAGAAAATTTCAAAGTGTCCACCTCCGTAGTATAACGGTCAGCGATATTAGTTTCCATACTTGGAGGCCTGGGTTCTATTCTCGGTACTGCTAAAATTTTAAATTTTAAATATAATACTCGCTCAAAAATAAGGATAAAAATAAGGATATGTGCACAGTATTTATGCTCCTCGCATTTAACATTTTATCAGACTTATATTTCAGTATCACAAACTTAAAATTCACCCCCGTGCAAATACAAACCTGTGGATATCCAAAATAAATTCCATACATTGGTATGGTCTCAATTATTCCTGAGTGATGTGTACCTGCAAGTAAATTAATACCATGAGCTCATTCATTTTTTGCGTGACTCTGTGCACAGCTCACCTCAATGGTGGTGGGCCTGAAAGGAGCTGAATTTGAAATGGACATTCCTCATTAGATCCGTATCGTGTACAGTATGTATAGTACATGCCGAAGGGATAATAATAATAATAATAATAATAATAATAATAATAATAATAATAATAATAATGGCTGTTTTCGGACAGGGCTGTGACAGACTTATGAGTTGACGCCATATAGACGAAGTGCGCTTATGTGAGGGTGGGGCCATACCTGTGGTGAATTCTAATGGTGAAGACGGCACACATACGCAGTCTCCGAGCCATCGGAATGAACCAATCATAGTTAAAATCACCGACATATCCGGGAATCGAACCCGAGATCCATTGGACCAAAAGCCAGCACGCTAACCATTGAGCCATTGAGCCGGATGCCGAAGTGGTGTTAAATAGAAAACAAAACTGTCCAACTGGACACCGTCGGAATCCTAGCTCATCACCCTTGGATTTTGCGATCGATGCTCTTCCGACTAAGCTACGTTGACATGAAGAAAAGGAGCTAACGCTGGGAGAATTTAAAAAAATATATTGAATACTAGCCGAAACCCGTCAAAATATGACTGTCAGTGCGGTAAATATTTAGTGATGGATTTATGTATATATAAGGCATTTATATACAAATACTTTTTGGCAGTATTGCAACTTTAAGGACGTCAACATTGACGTTGCAACACATGCCATGTATGTCCGGCTCCATGGCTAAATGGTTAGCGTGCTGGCCTTTGGTCACAGGGGCCTCGGGTTCGATTCCCGACAGGGTCGGGAATTTTAACCATCATTGGTTAATTTCTCTGGCATGGGGGATGGGTGTATGTGTCGTCTTCATCATCATTGCATCCTCATCACGACGCGCAGGTCGCCTACGGGTGTCAAATCGAACGACCTGCACCTGGCGAGCCGAACATGTCCTCGGACACTCCCGGCACTAAAAGCCATAAGCCATTTCATTTCATGCCATGTATGAAAGTTGCACCATCTAGTGTTTCCCCTTCAGCTTTATTGATCGTGATACAAACCGCCAAGCGAATTGGAAATTTGTGCCACTTAATGATAATGGAAGTGTTTTATCCGAAGGAGTTAACTCATCTCGAGGGATTGTAGATCTCTGCTTATTTTGGATGTACAATGCACTGATCGACCGTTGGGAAGCAAAATTTTGGCTATTCCTGTCCCCACTACTATTAAAATACGACGCCCTAAATTGAAGCACATTTGAATTAAACATATAATTTTTGCAATTTTCACGGCACCATCGATGAAAAATGCATTCTTGACATTTGTGTTGTTTTCTTGGGGCAATTCAAGGAAGTCATTAATGTAATTGGAAGTTGCTCCTGGTTTGCTATATGCACGATGTAAACCAAATCAGATTTGAAAGTTGGCACATTACAGTTTGCTCGTACTTAAGCTACAATCCTTCGGGTTTCCTTGACAATAAATTATGACACAGAGGATCGACTCACTTTCCTGTAAACCGGAGTGGAAGAAGTTTACAGCCTTATCGTTAGTATTAAAATTACGGCACGGAGTAAAATACTTTTATATTTCTCCAACATCATTTCAAGCTAGCAAATATAGAGAGCTACAAAGAAACAGTAACATTGCGCCGGATACCTTCTTCTCGACTAAGCGACTATCTGCAATTGCAACACAACACAGACTGGAACAGCTGACCAGAAAGACAACGCATGCGTGCTCTCCCCTTCCACCTCTCCTCACGTACCCTATGCCACAGCGCTACCACAGTCCAGGTGGCCTTGGATGTACTGGCGAGAGTTTGGGAGAAACAGAATTCTACATTCTTCCTTAATATTTAAAAAATATACGGCAATAAATCGTTACGGTTTTAAACACACTCTACAAATCTGCAGGCCAAGAGCTTTCGTCAAAGTGCTTTACGACGTCAATCGGTTCAGCCGTTCTCTCAAAATCGATGTAACAAAAGTCAGCCTAGTGTTTTAAACACGTAGATGCTACCCTAATTATCAGTCTGATATGAACAGAAATTACGACAAATGATCTGGAAGAACAGCAGACAAAAATTTAACAACGTTCTAGAGGAACCGACCGGCCCTGTCAGTAATCACCACCGGGTGGGTATGGATGCATGAACAGAAAACAAATAGAATAAAGACCTGAGTTCCATGAACGAATGGAGGAGCATTGTGAAATGAACCTATATATTGCACCCGCTCACCTCCTGAGTCCCACGCTCTGTACTTTTCAAGTATCAGCCAGGCACTTGTACTTATTAGTACATTTTCGAAGGAGCATTGTCTGAGCTGTAGCACTTCTCAGTGCTCGCTCTTTCTTCTGTTTCAGGTTATCTTACAGGAGGACCAAGATGGAGAAGCCGACCCTACCAGTGAGACTGGTCGACTACGACTACCAGGGAGCCGTCGAGAAGCTGCTGGACGCGCTCGACACGGCGGATGTCCCCAGCTATGAACGCCCTGGACTGGTGGTGTTCAACCGGCCGGGGGAAAGCGACTACCAGGGGACGCTGCGCGTCTTCGACCACCTGAATGCGACTGCGGAGTTCATCGGAGAGCCACTCCTGCCGATCATCGGCATTATGGTTACTTCCTGGGCGATCATCATCCGCCCTAACGACGCAGCCAGCTTCAGGGTCTACGAGGAGCGCGCGTCCCAGCAGTTCCAGGTTGCCCGGCTACCAGGACTCAGGGAGCACCTGGACGTCTCGGGCTACCAGGAGGCAGCCTCGCAGACGGAGCCAAAGACCGAGGACGACGGCGGCGCTCCCGAGCGCCGCGACGGCGCGACTCCAGTTGGAAAGCTGTACTCCACGAAGTACACGCAGACCAACAAGGCGACAACCAGGGCGAAGTGGTCGCAGACGCAGGCCTACCAGGAAGGGCCTGTTACCCGGGCGCAAACCAGGAACGCGCCCGTGTTGGTGGAGAGCAGCACAGCGGTGGAGAAGGACGCCCCCTGGCGTACTGATACTGCTGCCCAGGTCCAGCCTGCCTGCACGTCTGTCGAGTTGCAGACCTCGATGTGCGCCCCCCAGGACAGGGAACGCAGTCGAGTGTTTGCACCGACCGACGCCACCGCCGCCGCCAGCCAGGGGAAAGAAGAAGATGGCGACGCAGAGGAGCCGGCAGCTACCCCGGGGTCACCAGGCCGGGAGGAGGGCCACCAGGGCGAGGCCTCTTCCCCAGCCGAGAAGCAACCCTTGGGACCAACCGACGCCGACGCCGCCGCCAGCCAGGGGAAAGAAGAAGATGGCGACGCAGCGGAGCCACCAACTACCCCGGGGTCACCAGGCCGGGAAGAGGGCCACCAGGACGAGGCCTCTTCCCCCGCAGAGAAGCAACCCCCGGGAGGAAGAAGAAGAAGAAGACGACGCCGCACCAGGAAGCAGAAGGCGACGCTGGCTCACCAGGAGAGGACCGCCAAGCCGCAACCCAGGACTGCTCCCAGGACAGCAGTCAACCGAGGAGCAAATCAGGAGAGGACCTCAGCGGGTAGCGGCAGTCAGGTGAGAGTGAAACGTCCCCCTCAGCAGCTCTTGCAGTGTTTCCGCTGTCTGAGGTGGGGCCACCGTCAGGTCAGCTGTGGGCTCGAGGTGAAGTGCAACCGCTGTGGTGGTGATCACTACTACACGGCCTGCGCAACACTTAGAGACGCGCCGGTGTGCGCCAACTGCTCGGGGGGCCACCCGGCCTCCCATCGCAATTGCCCTGTCTACCGGGCCATGGCGCGGGCAGAGAGGAGGGAGACCCGGCGCCATGACCCACCCCTTTCAAGGAGGCCCCCGCCTCGGCGGGCTTGGCCTCATTCTCCGGGATCGGAGACTGGGTACGAGGTACCCCAAGGAGGTGGAGTCGTGCGACAGGCCCTAGTGGTACTCGACGCATGGCTCCGCAGCCGGCAAGGACCGTGCTAGTCACAGCAGTGCCCAGACGGACTGATCCCCAGGTGATGGAACGGCAAGGAATTGGTTTATGTTTTGTGCATGTTACCTGTTCCTAACTAACACAACCTCTGGTCTTTTTCCAGCCCACATCCTTGCATGTGCTATCACAAGATGTCAGGTTTTACAATGTAGGCTCTTTCTTCTTTCTGCCTATGTGGTTTTTCCCTGACCCTTCAATACCATACTTCAACACCATATACGTAATACAATCTCGCCTGGTAGCGTGTCTGACATGGAAACAGGCAGATACTCCTTGTATCACTTCCCACTCTTCCCTGCTATCTCTTTCTTCTTCTTAGAAATAATAGCATGTCGGGGGCCATGTAGATTGAGTCGTTGGTCACGCGGGGGGAGCGGGCTTCGGGGGCCCCCCCGAAAAAAAAAATCCTGAGTCCCAGACTAGCCTTAATCTCAGGGGTGATCAGTTCGTAAAAGATAAAAAAATTAATAAAAATCAAACTATATATCGGCGCACCAAATGAACACAGAGATGAACGGGGCATGCAAATTAAGGTAACGGGGGACGGCTCATTCATGGATACAAATTATATACTCCACAATAGGACTGGGAAGTGACAACTTAAATTTCATGGGGATTCTGGACTAACTACAATAAAAAGATATGGAAACTGTTTCCTATTGAAATTGCAATGAGGAGCAATTTATTGACTTATTTTGCAAACTGCACATGATGACAGTTATTACATTGGGACACTCCCATCCTGAAAAAGAAATGACATAATACTTGGATTCACCTTACTACCCTGGTAGTGTACAATATTTGGTGAATTCGCCCCATTGGTTATTGGGGATCGAATCCACATCCGTATGAGTGGACGTTTCACCGCTGGAGATCTTCTTTCGGAAACGAAGACATGAGAGTAACTATTTACTGTCATCTCCTCGTTCCGTTGGACATGAGACACTTCCGGTATGTACATTCTAGTGAGCCGGACCCCTACCGTGGAAATATTATCGTATTTAAAACGGACAAACTCTAGCCTATATTTCCAGATTCACAAACATGCCAAGTATAGCTCATTAACTCAAAGCTTGTCTCAATATTTGCATTTGTCAATACGACAAGACGTACGGAAAGGTTCATTACTATGCTCTAACAATGAAGACATGAGGCGTCCGTGGGTTATTTCGTATCTACCGCTAACAATTTCCCCCGTGGAAACCCAACATCTGGTTCCGACCAGTTCGACACAGGACGACTGTCCCTATCATATCCTCCTATGATTATTAAACAATATCATTATCATTTTTTATCTGATCATTATCATATTCTTTGATTACCATCAATTATTTTATTATTATCATTAATTTGAATTATAATCCTATATTTGATTACTAGCAAGATACCCGTGCTTCGCTACGGTATTGTAATGAAATTTATAATTGAATGCTTAAGGTTTTATATCTAATCCGCCGAAATTCACGATCTAACTCGTTTTCTGAGAGATTACGGCAAATTTCCTCCCATTTTTCAATCTTACTTTCCTGCGATCGATTTCGTACTTCCCGGTCTAGGTCCAGGTATTCCACCCGGTCAGTTGGATCCCTAAATCTTTGCCGTCTTTCCCTATAAGCACTTTTAATGTGGATCAAATCCTTGAGGAGATCCCGGGCGGTGTCGTCTTGGGTGCTTTGGCGGTACTGAACCGGCGGCCGGACTGCATTCGTAGTCATTACCCGTCCAGGACCCTTTTCCAGCACGGTCCGCACATTTTGACGACGGCCCAGAATATTATTATTATTATTATTATTATTATTATTATTATTATTATTATTATTATTATTATTATTATTATTATTATTATTATTATTGCTGCACTGGACCCCACAGCAAGATGCAAGACCTCTACTTGGCGGTAAATTACATCTGCTGCTATTGTCATTGATGACAGTATAACCAGCACCATTGTCGCCCGTAGGCAAGTGCGCAGGACTTCTGGTGATACGAATGGCATACTTCCGTGCATTATTGACCTTATTATAGAGGTGAACAATTGCACGGTCAATCTTATACCTATCGTTTATTTCAAATGTGTTTCAATTTTTATTTATATGCCAGAAGAATCTACTGTAATCTAAGAAGGTTCTCCAAAGGAAAGGATGGCTCTTGAAAACGAACCCAGGAAAGATTATATATGATCGGTTTATGATCAGAATAAGTACATTGAAAATCCACAGCCTGTTTCCAGTTATTCAACCGGGTCAGGTGAGCTAGCGGTGAGTTTGGAATTGTGCCGGCTGCCGAAGCCTGTCGCACTCCTCTGGGGCAATGATTAATGAATGACAAATGAAATGAAATGATATTGGAGAGTGTCGCTGGAATGAATGATGACGGGGAAAACCGGAGTACTCGGAGAAAAACCTGTCCCTCCCCCGCTTTGTCCAGCACAAATCTCACATGGAGTGACCGGGATTTGAACCACGAAACCCAGCGGTGGGAGGCCAGCGCGCTGCCGCCTGAGCTAAGGAGGCTCCTTATAAGGAAGCCTACATTAGAAACAGTAAAATCAATTGGTCTTACCTCCGTTTTCGCCCCACCGCTGATAAGCTCATTTAACCCCCCACCCAAAAAAAAAGAAGGAGTGTTTCTTTAAGTTTAAAGGAGATTCCAAATACCAATGTTCACGTGTGTTACCTTCAGTTTTGAGATATAACTATTCCCATAAAAATAATTAACTTTTTTCACTTACTTTCACACACCTCGCCGCCCCCCCCCCCCCCCCCGTTAAGTGAATTTTCCGGCAAAAAAATATTTGTTTCTTTAATAGTAGTCCCTAAAGGATCTTCTAAATACCGATTATCTTCAGTTTTTGAGATATGTGTCCCCATGAAACGAATTCAACTCCCTTTCACACCCGCCCCCAAAGATGATCCCCCCAAAACGCGTAGTTTTATTTTTAAAGAAGGTCTAAATACCAATGTTCACGTCTGTAACAACTTTAGTTTTTATTAGACGTAAGTATCCTCATACAATTAATTCAATTAATTTTTCAATTTTTCAGCCCCCCCCCCTTCATTGGATTTTTCGAGAATACCTGTTTCTTTACTTTAACAGGAGATTCCAAATACCAGTTTTTACGTCTGTAACATTTTACGTTTCTGAGATATAGTGTAGATATAGTCTTTCTAAAAATTCACCCCAATTTGTCACTCCTGTTTAACCCCCATTAATTAAATTTTCCAAAAACAAGAAAATAATTCGTCAAAGTGCTTTACGACGTCAATCGGTTCAGCCGTATTTTTAAAGGCGATTCCATATACTAACTGTCTGGTGTTCTGAGGTATAAGTATCCTCATTAAAGACATTTAACCGCTTATTCACACTTTTCACCCCTCCTATTGGGATTTACAGAAAAAAATACGTGTTCCTTTATTTTTAATGGAGATTCTAAATTTCAAATTTTACATCTGCAAACTTTTGAAGTTTTGAGATATAGATACACTCACTTTTAAAATTCACCCCCCTTTCAACCCTCCACTATTTGGATTTTCCAAAAACAAAAACTACATGTTTCTTTCTTTATAAAGAAGACCCAAATACCGATTTTCAGGTCTGTAACATCTTCAGTTTCTGAGATATAAGGATCCTTGTTAAAGCCATTCAACCATTTTTCACCCCTTTTCACCCCTCCATTGAGATTTTACGAAAACAAAAAAATACCTGTTTCTTTATTTTGAAAGTAGATTCTAAGTACCAACTTTTACAGCTGTGAACTTTGAAAGTTTTGAGACATAGATACACTCATTTTAAGAATTCACCCCCCTTTCAACCCTCCACTATTTGGATTCTCCAAAAACAAAAAGTACATATTTCTTTATTTTTAAAGGAGATCCCAAATACCTTTTTTCAGGTCTGTAATATCTTCAGTTTCTGAGATATAAGTATCCTCATTAAAGGCATTCAACCAATTTTTCACTCCTCACCTCTCATATTGGGATTTTCCGTAAACAAAAAATACGTGTTTCTTTATGTTGAAAGGAGATTCTAAATACCAATTTCTACGTCTGTAAACTTTTATAGTTTCGAGATATAGATACACTCATTTTAAAAATTCACCCCCCTTTTCACCCCCATTATTTGGATTTTCCAAAAACAAAAAATACGTGTTTCTTTATATTTAAAGGAGGTTCCAAATTTAAATTTTCATGACTGTAACATCTTCAATTTTTGAGATAAGTTTCCTCATAAAAGGTGTTCAACCAATTTATCCCCATTTTCACCCCCTTTCATGGGATTTTCCGAAAAGAATACGTGTTTCTTTATGTTGAAAGGAGATTCTAAGTACCAATTTTTATATCTGTAAACTTTTAAAGTTTTGAGATATAGATACACTCATTTTAAATATTCACCCCCCCCCCCTTTCAACTCACCACTATTTGGATTTTCCAAAAATAAAAATTACATGGTTCTTTATTTGTAAAGGAGATCAAAAATAGCGATTTTCAGGTCTGTAACATCCTCAGTTTCTGAAATATAAGGATACATATTAAAGGCATTCAACCATTTTTCACCCCTTTTCACCCCTCCTATGTGGATTTTCCGAAAACAAAAAATAGGTGTTTCTTTATTTTGAAAGGAGACTCTAAGTACCAATTTTTACATCTGTAAAGTTTGAAAGTTTTGAGATTTAGATACACTCGTTTTAAAAATTCACCCCTCTTTCAACCCCCCCACTATATGGATTTTCCAAAAACAAAAAGTACATGTTTCTTTATTTTTAAAGGAGATCTCGAATATCTTTTTTCAGGTCTGTAATATCTTCAGTTTCTGAGATATAAGTATCCTCATTAAAGGCATTCAACCCATTTTTCACTCCTTTTCACCCCTCCTATTGGGATTTTCCGAAAACAAAAAATACGTGTTTCTTTATTTTGAAAGGAGATTTTAAATACCAATTTCAAGGTATGAAAACTTTTACAGTTTCGAGATATAGATACACTCATTTTAAAAATTCACCTTCATTTTCACCCCCATTATTTGGATTTTCCAAAACAAAAAATGAGTGTTCCTTTATTTTTAAAGGAGGTTCCAAATTTAAATTTTTATGACTATAACATCTTCAGTTTTGAGATGTAAGTCTCCTCATAAAAGGTGTTCAACCCCCTCCCCCCTTTTAACCCCCTTCATGGGATTTTCCGAAAACAAAAATTATGTGTTTCTTTATTTTTAAAGGAGATACCAAATACCCATTTTATTACTCTAAACCTTTAAGTTCTTGAGATATAGATATTCTCATTTTAAAAATTATGCCCCTTTTCACTCTCTTAGCGACGGAATATCCAAAAATCCTAACTTAGCGAGCAACCACTTGTTAATATGAATGTATCCCCAAAATGTCATTTCTCTATGTCCACTAGTTTCGGCTCGGCGATGATGAATCTGTCAGTCAGTCAGTCAGTCAGTCAGTCAGTCAGTCAGTCAGTCAGTCAGTCAGGACAAGTTATTTTATATAAATAGATTATAATTTATCATCCGGGATGATTATATGCTAACCCTTGCCGACGTTTCAAACGAAGGGTCGTTCTTCCTCGTAATTTATCCGCACAAATTAATGATCAGTTTACTAATAAATTATTATTATTATTATTATTATTATTATTATTATTATTATTATTATTATTATTATTATTATTATTATTATTATTATTTTCGTAACATTGAATCATCGTCCATTAGACATCTTAATTTCCTTTCATCAATTATTATTATTCTCAAATTACTATTGCAAGTTCTTCTTCTTCTTCTTCTTCAACTTTTCATTATTATTATTATTATTATTATTATTATTATTATTATTATTATTATTATTATTATTATCAGTGGAGATTAACATTATCGTATCACTTATTCATCATGGATTTAATAGTTTACATAGATCTCACCATAATTATTCTCAAATTAGTCGAATAATTTCTTCCTATTATTCCTCTTCATATTATTATTATTTAAAAATGGAAAGTTTGATATTTTAATTTCCACTCTTTAGAATTCAGTCACATATGTTAAATCCCGTTATGAACCACCAAGATCTGCTTTATATCGGTCGGGACAACACGGTATTCGGGATCGCACCTTCAGTATCGTACTGCCGTTAATTTTACGGGACACATGTCCTCCCAAGACACATCTCACAACCTATGGCACATCGCGGCTGGGCAAGTACCTCCAATGCCGGCGATTGCTAAACTATTCCTTCCAACTCATTTGAAATCCCTCCTCTTTTCATTGCAACTCTTCAAACACTTAATTCGTAAATTAATCCTCGGTGCGTGGATTCTGCCACTCATAACACCGGAATCGGCATTTCATATCATCTTAGGCCTTGAGATTCATCTATTTCATCATTACAAACAGTACGGCTCAATTTTACTTCATGCCGGATTTTCGTGCCTCATGACTTCCAACTCTAAATATGGGCTCAAAACACTCTGGGCTTTCAACATATCGTGACCATTCTAATTCACGTGCCTCTATCGCTTTGAAACAAATTTTAATGATTAAGATGAAGTCCAAAAACGTGAGATCAACAATTTACGTAAGATCAAACTTACTGCCCGAAATAAATTCTTTAATGCTACATGTCATCTCCACATTGATTATTATGTGCACTAGCCAACTGACGAAGCACTGTCATTATTATTATACTTTAACTTGCAAATGCACAAAATCTTATTATAGTTATTATTATTAATATTATTATTATTATTATTATTATTATTATTATTATTATTATTATTATTATTATTATTATTAGTTTACTTTCCTTCGCCAGCTCACAAACATTATTATTATCTCTCACTCGCAAACACACCCAGCAGTATTACTATTATTATAGAACTTGTGAACCCACAAAGCACGTAAAGCAGTATTATTATAATTATTATTATGACCTTCCGTACGCAACACAAATTTTACACTCTGGCACTTTCATAACCTGGCTGTTTGGTGACAAATATTCATACTGTACTAACATACAAATAATCACCGCAGTAATTGAAAATCAAATAAATGGGTTAGCACAAAAAGAAATCTAACACTTGAAATGAACTTAAATCAAAGTATCCACAAACAGCATGCATTAATTGAAAGAAATATCCCATATTTACATTATATACAACAAACAAATACTCAATTAATTAATCTAACCCATTATTGCGTTAATATAAATTAGTTCGTCCGTCTATCAAAAAAATCATGGATTCGGGAGGCGAACCATGTTAAGTAACCATGATTAATCTACACTGAACCCCGTTTTGTCGCGATAACATCTCCAAGTATTAAATTTGTGTACTCATTCCTATGTAGAATTCCATTGTCTCGTAGCGGATGAGAAGCCTCAAGGCCCCATGGTAATTTTACTCGAACATCATATCGCACTTTATAAATTTAACATAATTAAACACGTCTGGGCGACTACCCATGATTAATAACTTACTAGGGAATTTACACTAATTTATACAAGAATAAAAAACATTTATAGGTGCCTCTAGGACCCATTACATTTGCACAATATATTCTTCCTTGAGCCAGAACCACAAGATATGACACAATACGACGCAGTGTCGTTTTAATCGAACCGGTACGTATCGTGTTCTTTATCCGGCACTTCCTGATGTATACGAGGCCGTCTCGTGATCGTCTCGCTCCTACAGTTCCCTGCTACAATAATTGTTACACCCTCTATCATGAAATATTTATTTCAGGCTCTGAACAATGCCTTCAAATATTACTATCGGCATTCCGTCGATCCTGTACATTCTAACACATGAAATGTTGAGAAGTATATTTTTTTCACATACAGTGATACTGATAATTTACACTCGATATTCTGAATAATTATCACTGTTCGTCTTCACCTTCATGACTACTAACGTACTTTCAACTCTAACAGAATCTATAATGCGTTTTCTGGTACTGAGTTACAGAGTCACCGTGTCAGCGTATCAAATTATTTCAAACGACTGGTTGATGTGAAGCTCGACTCCCTAGTATATACGGTCGACCTGGTTTCGCGCGTGAGTCATACGTGGTCATACCAGAGGGAGGGGTTGGTTATCCTAAATCGGCATTTACAGGTGGATTTGGATCTCTTAATTTATCCGACTCAATAAACTGTCGATACACATTCACGTGTCGTATTCTCATCTCATATCGTTCGGCGATCACGGAGATATCACTTGATTTCTGTCCTCCACTTTTCGCGCGCTAAGTAGGCATCCCTGATGGCGTAATCGTCTTGAATAATGGCGAGCTAGCGTAGGTCATTTCCAAGAATTCTTTACTTTAATTTATTACAGTTACAATTAATCAACATTGGAATGATATCACAAAAATTCCCTCTGTTCAATTTTGTGGTTGGAATAATTTAATTAATTTTATCGGAGAAGCTAACTGGAGTTTACCTTGGTTTCTCTTATGTTGGCGCATCTGTGAGTCTCTGATAAATTTTGTCATTGGCTAACACCGCAGCGGGTAGTTTAAATATCTCTTCCTTGCAACCTGACAACAAAATGCCTCGAGGCGTTGGAAACTCTATTTCGTCATCTTCTTCGTATTTTGTGACACACCGGCTGCACCTTGCACGTTATAAATTGTTCAGAAATAAATGCTCTCTCACTTCCTTGTTGCAATTAGGACTGTTGTTGTGAGTTCTAGATTTAATCCTCTTAGCTTTCAACAAGGAAATAATACTACCCATAATTACAGGCTTAACACTTGGCGACAGATTGTCGAGAATTCGTCTGAGTATGTTGTAATTATTTTTCTTTACACACCAAACTGACACTGTACATAATTTAATATTCCCATATGTCTGCATATATATTATAATATCAAATCATGATAAGTAGGGCCCATCTCATCCGGGTACAATATATATAAAATAAGAGTTTCGTCTGTACATTGCTCGGAATTAAAAAAGAATTATAGTTCTGTATCGGTCGTGTCCGCAGCAACCACAATATACAATTTTTAATTTTCCGTAATTTCTGTCTGTCTGTATGTACGCGCGTCACGAGAAAACGGCTGAAGAGTATTGAATGAAAGTCGGTATTAAAGTCGGAGAATAAGTCGCTACAATCTAGGCCATAAGTAAATTTATTCATGTTGAGTCATATGGTAGTTTAGGGGAAGGCATAAAATGTAATTCACAAATATGTATGTTGTTAGTGGTCCTATCGATAACTACTAAATAACTAAAGTTGTATAGAATTAAATTTTCAATAATGTATGTCTTATACATTTTTAACGTACCGGCTATGATAACAGAGATATTCATTAATTTTGATTTTTGTTGCTAAGTCCATATCAACACCGAGTCATAAAAAAATGGATAAACAGAATTTAATGAAACTCGGTATGTAGAGTCGGGAAATAAGGAACTACTTTTCTTCGCTAGTGGTTTTACGTCGCACCGAAACAGATAGGTATTATGGCGACGATGGTGTAGAAAAGGCCTAGGAGTTGGAAGGAAGCGGCCGTGGCCTTTTAAGGTACAGCCCCAGCATTTGCCTGGTGTGAAAATAGGAAACCATCTTCAGTGCTGCCGACAGCGGGATTCGAACCCACTATCTCCCGGATGCAAGCTCACAGCCACGCTCCTCTAACCGGACGACCAGCTCGCCCGGTAATAAGGAACTACAATCTACGCTATAAATAATGTTATCCACCCTGGTTGAAATAGTAGTTTAGGGTGAGGCGCCTAAAATTTTAATTTGTTATTGGTCCTTTCGAAAAGTACTACAGAACATAAGTCATAGATAATACATTTTTCGATCATTCATGACTTACTCTGTTTTACCGAACCGATTATGATAAGATTGGTGGTGGCGGTGCTTATTGTTTTAAGAGGAGGTACATCTAAGCAACAATCCCCTATAAAACACTATTCAGAACCGTCACTTTTCTGGGCTAACGTTAAGAGCTGTGCAATTTAATGTGATCCTACTCACAACGTGTGCAGTATTTACGAGCATTCTGTATACTGTGTAGAATTCCTTAGCGAAGCACTGGTACATCAGCTAGTAAAACATAAAATTATAGTTGCGTACTGACTTACATTGTCCTAAAGCATTGTTGGCGTAACTTAAAAAACAAATTTCCCGAAGAAGGTATTTCGTTGCTGGTGCAGTCAACATTATTTCACGTACCTTGAGCGGTCAGCTTCACATCAATTTTATTTACAATTAACTGAATTTTACAGTATATATCATCGTTGCTGGAACTTTTATTCTCCGTCCCGTGGAGTAGGGAAAATAATAGTAATCCACCAGCTGTAATAATCACATAACCACATTTCAGTAGAATTGTAGTGAAGATAAGGTATAATATATTAGATAGTATCTTGCCAGTTATATTCGTGTTTTTCTTCGTGTACGGCAATCCTTTCGATACTTAAGCATTTACCCAAATACAGTGTAGTGTAGTGTAGATACATTGTAGTATAGATACAGTACATTTAGATAGTGCCGTATCTTGCCTGCTATATTCGTGTGTTATTTTTCGTGTGTATCTATTAGACCGTAATACTAATAATAATTTGTCTAAGCATTTAGCTTCGTTGGTAATCTTCGAGTACAGTAGTTCTTGCAAATTTCATTTCTGTTGTGCTTAGTTTAGTGACATACGGTACGGTACCGGTATCGTAATTAGGATACGTCCGAAAGTAGTTTAAAATTAATGTAGTGTACTGTACAGTAGTATACGAGTAATATCCTATTAGAATTTAGTGTGGGACCGGGCGAGTTGGCCGTGCGCGTAGAAGCGCGTGGCTGTGAGCTTGCATCCGGGAGATAGTAGGTTCGAATCCCACTATCGGCAGCCCTGAAGAAGGTTTTCCGTGGTTTCCCATTTTCACACCAGGCAAATGCTGGGGCTGTACCTTAATTAAGGCCACGGCCGCTTCCTTCCAACTCCTAGGCCTTTCCTATCCCATCGTCGCCATAAGACCTATCTGTGTCGGTGCGACGTAAAACCCCTAGCAAAAAAAGAATTTAGTGTGATTATTTTATTATTGTAAAATATTTGTGTAGTACTGGTGTAGTAGAGGTATCCGTAGAAACTCTTACTAAAATAGGCCTACTGTTGTTGTAATTAGAATAGGCTTAATTGCAGTTTGGAATTGTGTAGTTTCTGTGTAGGCTATTACTTTCGATATTCAGTAATTAACAGCAGTTTTTATCCTGTCAGGGGTTGTAGGAAAAAAAATAGAGCACGACTAAGTAGTATTGTAGTGTAGTCGTATATTAATTACCTTAATGTTGTGTGCTATCCCAGACAATATATCCCTCCGTTCATTTATTTTTTTGCAAATAAGTTATTTTATTTTTAATTTCATTTTTCTCCCGTAAAGAATGGCTAAGGAGCGCGAGTGTAATTTCTGTGGGTGTGGCGAGGCATTGAGGGGTATGAGGGAGGAGTTGGAAAGTTTGAGGGAGATAATTAGGATTCTCACAGAAGACAGGAAGGAAGATAGGACTCCCTCAAACAATGTACAGGTTAAAGTAGGTGTACAAGAGGGAGGGGAAGGAAAGGGAGGAGTTGTAGAAGACAGGTGGTCTAATGTTCTAAGGGGAAGGAGATTGCAGGCTAAGGGCTCTATTCAGGATCAGAATTCAGGACAGGTGTCTGTGCGAAATCGGTACGAGTCACTCCAGGTAGAACAACAGAGAGAAGATGAGGGACAGGGAACTGTTGCTGAGATGTGTGGAAGTAGGAGGAAGGGAAAAGGTAAGAAAAGAAAATATAGAGTAGAGGATAGGAAAAGACAGGTGGAAGAGGGTCATGGGAAGGAGAAAAGGGAGGAGGAAGTAGCTTCTGCAGCTATCAGGAAAGATAGGGCTGACCAGGAGGGGAGGGGATCAAATGAGGTGGGTAGGGTTGAGGCTCTGGTCATGGGGGATTCCATCGTTAGACACGTGGGGAAAGTGTGTGGAGGAAAGGGTACCAGGGTAGAGTGTTATCCAGGAATTAGGTTGAGGCAGATGTTGAGGAAAGTAGAAGAGAGGGAGGAGGGGAAAGAGAAGGTGGTAGTGTTTCACGTTGGTACAAACAACGTAAGGCAAGCTGATACAAGTACCAACATAGTTGGAGATGTGCGGGATCTGGTAAACGCAGCACGGGTGAAGTTTAAGAAAGCGGAGATTTTTATTAGTGGAATACTGTGTAGAAGGGATACTGACTGGAGGGTGATTGGGGATTTAAATGAGACTATGGACTGGGTATGTGGGAAACTGGGAGTGAAATTTCTAGATCCTAATGGGTGGGTAGGAGATAGGGATCTGCGCTCAGATGGCCTTCATTTAAACCACAGTGGTACGTATAAATTAGGAAATTTGTTTGGAAGGGTAATAGGGAGGTACATTCGGGGAAACGGGATGGCCTAGGGAGCGGTGATAAGGGAACAGGGAACTGGAAATCAAGTAGGGATGACATAAAATTGTTAGTGTTGAACTGTAGAAGTATTGTAAGGTAAGGAATAGAATTAAGTAATTTAATATATATATATTTACCAGATATTGTAATAGGAGTTGAATCATGGCTGAGAAATGATATAATGGATGCAGAAATTTTCTCTCGGCACTGGAGTGTGTATCGTAGAGATAGGATAGGAAGGGTGGGAGGGGGAGTGTTCATTCTGGTGAAAGAAGAATTTGTAAGCTACGAAAAATTTAAAGATGAGACATATGAAATTCTAGGTGTAAGGCTCATTTCTAAAGATAATAGGCAACTTGATATATTTGGAGTGTACAGATCGGGAAAGGGTAGCACTGACGCGGATTCGGAATTATTTGATAGGATAGTCAACTATGTGAGAAACGACATGGAAAGAAATGTGATTGTAGCGGGAGATCTGAATTTGCCAGATGTCAGTTGGGAAGGAAATGCGAACGACAGGAAGCATGACCAACAAATGGCAAATAAGTTAATATGGGAAGGACAGCTGATTCAGAAAGTGATGGAACCAACCAGAGGGAAAAATATCCTGGATGTCGTGCTGATAAAACCAGATGAGCTCTATAGGGAAACTAGAGTAATAGATGGTATTAGTGATCATGAAGCTGTTTTTGTGGTAGTTAAAATAAATGTGATAGAAAGGAAGGTCTTAAAAGTAGGACTGTTAGGCAGTACCATATAGCTGATAAAGCAGGCATGAGGCAGTTTCTAAAAGTAACTATGATCGGTGGAAAACGGTAAATAAAAATGTAAACAGACTCTGGGATGGGTTTAAAGAAATTGTTGAGGAATGCGAAAACAGGTTTGTACCATTAAGGGTGTAAGGAATGGTATAGACCCACCTTATTATAATAGAGAAATAAAGAGACTAAGAAGGAGGTGCAGACTGGAAAGAAATAGAGTTAGAAATGGCTGCGGAAGTAAGGAGAAATTGAAGGAACTTACTAGAAAATTGAATCTAGCAAAGAAGGCAGCTAAGGATAACATGATGGCAAGCATAATTGGCAGTCATACGAATTTTAGTGAAAATGGAAGGGTATGTATAGGTATTTTAAGGCAGAAACAGGTACCAAGAAGGACATTTCGGAAATAATTAATGAACAAGGGGAGTGTGTATGTGAGGATCTTCAAAAGGCAAAAGTATTCAGACAGCAGTATGTAAAGATTGTTGGTTACAAGGATAATATCGAGATAGAGGAAGAGACTAAGGGCAAAGAAATAATAAAATTTACATATGATAACAATGACATTTACAATAAGATACAAAAGTTGAAAACTAGAAAAGCGGCTGGAATTGATCAGATTTCTGGGGATATACTAAAGACAATGGGTTGAGATATAGTACCATATCTGAAGTACTTATTTGATTATTGTTTGGTCGGAGGAGCTACACCAGATGAATGGAGAGGTGCTATAGTAGCCCTGTGTATAAAGGAAAGGGTGATAGACATAAAGCTGAAAATTACAGGCCACTAAATTTGACATGCATTGTATGTAAGCTTTGGGTAGGCATTCTTTCTGATTATATTAGACATGTTTATGAAATTAATAACTGGTTCGATAGAAGGCAATTCGGTTTTTAGGAAAGGTTATTCCACTGAAGCTCAACTTGTAGGATTCCAGCAAGATATAGCAGATATCCTGGATTCTGGAGGTCAAATGGACTGTATGGCGATGGACCTGTCTAAAGCATTTGATAGGGTGGATCATGGGAGACTACTGGCAAAAATGAGTGCAATTGGACTAGACAAAAGAGTGACTGAATGGGTTGCTATATTTCTAGAAAATAGATCTCAGAGAATTAGAGTAGGTGAAGCTTTATCTGACCCTGTAATAATTAAGAGGGGGATTCCTCAAGGCAGTATTATCGGATCTTTATGTTTTCTTATATATATACATGATATGAGTAAAGGTGTGGAATCGGAGTTAAGGCTTTTTGCGGATGATGTTATTCTCTATAGAGTGATAAATAAGTTACAAGATTGTGAGCAACTGCAACGTGACCTCGAAAATGTTGTAAGATGGACAGCAGGCAATGGTTTGTTGATAAACGGGGTTAAAAGTCAGGTTGTGAGTTTCACAAATAGGAAAAGTCCTCTCAGTTTTAATTACTGCGTTGATGGGGTGAAAGTTCCTTTTGGGGATCATTGTAAGTATCTAGGTGTTAATATCAGGAAAGATCTTCATTGGGGTAATCACATAAATGGGATTGTAAATAAATGGTACAGATCTCTGCACATGGTTATGAGGGTGTTTAGGGGTTGTAGTAAGGATGTAAAGGAGATGGCTTATAAGTCTCTGGTAAGACCCCGAACTAGAGTATGGTTCCAGTGTATGGGACCCTCACCAGGATTACCTGATACAAGAACTGGAAAAAATCCAAAGAAAAAGCAGCTCGATTTGTTCTGGGTGATTTCCGACAAAAGAGTAGCGTTACAAATTGTTGCAATGTTTGGGTTGGGAAGAACTGAGAGAAAGAAGAAGAGCCGCTCGACTAAGTGGTATGTTCCGAGCTGTCAGCGGAGAGATGGCGTGGAATGACATTAGTAGACGAATAAGTTTGAATGGCGTTTATAAAAGTAGGAAAGATCACAATATGAAGATAAAGTTGGAATTCAAGAGGACAAACTGGGGCAAATATTCATTTATAGGAAGGGGAGTTAGGGATTGGAATAACTTACCAAGGGGGATGTTCAATAAATTTCCAATTTCCTTGAAATCATTTAGGAAAAGGCTAGGAAAGCAACAGATAGGGAATCTGCCACCTGGGCGACCGCCCCTAAATGCAGATCAGTATTGATTGTATTGATTGTATTGTATTGAAACGTTGTATCCCAAAATATCCATCATATCCGTTACATTCCCGAAGACGGTTACGCATCGCAGCCACATATGGATACGCAGTCGATCAGAATATTTCGTTGTTGTGTTCATTTCTTATACCAGAGTATAAAGGGAAATACACTTGTAATACATTAATACATTAATATTATTAACATTATGTAATACATTAATTGTTTTCGTTGTGTTCACTTTCACATGCTGATGCGTAAAGGAAAATGCACTTTAAATAAAATATATTGTAGGAGTGCAAAAATACTTGGTGTAAACATACATTCCTACAGTCCGGCGCGGAAAGGTTCATTTTCCTTTGCACAGGAGCATAGGAAAATGAACACAACGGAGGCTTTTCTCCGGGAACTCCGGTTTTCCCTTCATATTTCATTCCAGAAATACTTTCCAAAATAACTTCATTTCATTTCATCCTTCAGTCATTAATCATTGCCCAGGAGGAGTGCGACAGGCAACGGCAGCCGGCACAATTCCTATCCTCGCCACTAGATGGGGCTTCATTCATTCCATTCCTGACCCGCTGACAGGCTGTGGATTTTCATTTTCGAGAAAGTCACACGACAGGTGGAATAAGTGACAGAATGGGTACCTATGGAAGGGAAGAGATGGATTTGAATTTCAGACATTATTGTGGCTGGTTATATGGGCCCTCAAGACTAAAATTACTACGTAGAGAGATAGGCGTCCACCTCTGTGCTGTAGTGAATAGTGTGTTTAGCTGCCATCTCCTTAGACCCGGGTTTGTTTCCCTGCTATGCCACGAAATTTGAAACGTGGTACAATGACTAGAACGGGGTTCACTCAGTCATCCTCGAAATTGTTTTCCGTAGTTCCCCACTTCCCCTCCAGGCAAATGCAGGGATGGTACCTAATTTAAAGCCACGGCCGCTTCTTTCCCTCTTCCTTGTCTACCCCTTCCAGTCTTTCCATCCCCGCAGAAGGCCCCTGTTCATCATAGGAGGTGAGGCCACCTGGTCGAAGCAAATGTTCTCGTCCCTAATTTATCCCCGACACATAGTCTTATGCTCCAGGATATGATACTGTCCTTGAGGTGGCAGAGGTGGAATCCGTCGCTGAGTCCGAAGAAAAAATACTATCCCTGGAGGGTAAACGGATTAAGAAAGAAAGATTAGGTTATTTATTTACGTCACACTGGTACAGACATATCTTATGGTGACGATGGGGATGGGATAGGAAAGCGTTAAGAGTGGGAAGGAAGCGATCGATTATTATTATGATGATGATGATGATTATTATTATTATTATTATTATTATTATTATTATTATTATTATTATTATTATTATTATTCGACTCCATTGTTAAAGGTTAGCGTGCTGGTTTATGGTCCCGGGGGTCCCGAGTTCAATTCCCGAACGGAACGGGGATTTTAAACTTCATTTGTTAATTCCGATTGTTCGGGGGCTGGGTGTTTTCACAATTATAATTTATCGTAGGTAGGGCCCCATTCTCACAGATGAGCAGGTCACCTAACAGACCTCAACTAGAAAGACCTGCACCAGGCCTCTTCCGAGGCCATACGCCATTATTATTATTATTATTATTATTATTATTATTATTATTATTATTATTATTATTATTATTATTATTATTATCATAATCAGCTGTGCTATGTGTCTGGTGAATATTACGTCATTTAGGTATTTCAATACGCTGGGAGAACGGTTTTTGTGCCTTTTCACTACCTACAAAGCAATGTATAGGTTTTTTCGTTTCCTTTATACATTGATGCAACTCTCCTATTTGTTTGATATCAACACCAATTATACTGTTAATAGAACAGTGTCGGCATAACCATACTTGGTAATTGGTATGATCAGGTCATTTAAATCGACTAACTGCAATATTGCAATTGACATTACTGGTGGAAAATCCCTTTCGTGCATTTCAATAGGTTTTTGATAACGTTTTAATATAGGCGGTGTTCTCCTAGCAGAAATTCTCCCTGATCCTCAATGTGTAGGGAGCTCCCACAGCAGTTAGAGAAGAGCTCATTAAGAACGGATATAGCCTCGCCATTCCCGCAGCAGGCTTGCCTCCACTTTCGTTGAAATGGCCAACCCTTCAAAAATCTGCATGTATGACAAGAGGATTCCTTAAACAACTCGACCTTTGCTATATGACGCTAAATATACCTCACTCTCATGTTATATTCCAATCATTGAAATCAGCGGTCTTCTTTATCCCGTGAGTCTCAGCGATTTCTAAAAGTACGTATTTCTTATAGAAAACGTCATTGTTCCTCATAGAAATATCATGCCGTATTTCCCGATTTAATCCATTAGTGAGTGTCCAGATCGTGTATATGCTTGGATAACAAATATTCGCTCTCAAAATTAATTGATATGGATGGCTTTCTTTTAAAACCTCGCATTTCCTAACGCTCTTCCGACCCATTATATTCCTTAACATTGGTCATGCCTCCCAGCCACATATTTAAATGCAGTCCACCAGAATTTTTTTAAGTGTTAATTTGCCTATTCTAGCGTCTGAAGGAAAATGGATCGTAAATATATTATACTGTCGTAGTGCGTAAATTCACCATGCAAACAACATCCCTAGAATATGGTATGTTAAGGTCCATTTTCATTTACACATTAGCAAAAGAAAATGCTTATTACGAAAATTATTCTAATGGACTGCATATAAATATGTAGCTGGGAGCCGTGACCAGTCATAAGGAATATAATGAGTAGAAAGAACATTGGGGCATAATAGGTTTTAACCCTCTATTGCATGCATTATTTTTTGTTTTCGTTTGGTGAAGAAAATTTCAAGCTTTAATGTTCAACATACGTCCAGTGTTTTAAATTTACCAGCAATTCTTAACTGGGGCTAATAGCTTAACACTCGTATGTGATGTGGATTGCCATAGTGGAATATATATACAAATTGTCACGATTTCACGCTAAGCTTTTAACATTCAAAGACCGAACATTACTACCTACTGGCCATGGGTACGTATTGCAGGGCGCAAGTACAACTTGCACGACTGTAGGTCGGTAATGTCTTTCAGGTTGAGCCAGAGGTACTCCAGAAGCCTGTGGTAATATGATGGAGAGGGTTGGTACGGTGGTTGGTATTTGTGGATGTTGACGGGGTGGAAGGAACACCTTTGGTTGTAGGGCTGTTTTGTCTTATGTTATGTATAAAAAAAGAAAAGAGGATATATGTTTAATTGATTGTACAGTTGAAGGTGTGCCGTAAAACTACCTCTATCTACATGTATACAGGTGAAAAGTTATTTGTTGCCTAATGGCAACAGTATGCAGTAGAGGGTTAAAAGAAATACATCGATATGTTTCTCAGCATGTTAATATATCATCGCTTCACCGGTAAAACGTTGTATTCCACATAGCTCTTCCTATCGATTATTCTCCTTAAGACTGGTCACGCCTCCCAGCCACGTATGGATATGCAGTCCATCAGAACAAATTTTGTTGTGCTCATTTTCCTATGCCCATGTGTAAAGGAAAATTAACCTTACTGTACCGTACTGTATGAATATATGTTTGCATTACATATTTACGCACTCCTAGTGTATAATGCATTTAATGCTCATTTTCGTTTACTCGTCGGCATAGGAAAACGAATACAACGGGCACTGTTCTGATGGACTGCGTATCCGTACGTGGCTGGGAGGCGTGACCAGTCTTAAGGAGAATATTTTTTTTTTTGCTAGGGGCTTTACGTCGCACACAGATAGGTCTTATGGCGACGATGGGATAGGAAAGGCCTAGGAGTTGGAAGGAAGCGGCCGTGGCCTTAATTAAGGTACAGCCCCAGCATTTGCCTGGTGTGAAAATGGGAAACCACGGAAAACCATCTTCAGGACTGCCGATAGTGGGATTCGAACCTACTATCTCCCGGATGCAAGCTCACAGCCGCGCGCCTCTACGCGCACGGCCAACTCGCCCGGTAAGGAGAATATTGGATAGGACGAGCTTTGTGGAATACAACTTTTTACCGGTGGAGCGACGATATTTAATCACATGACCAAGAAAGCTAAACAATATGGTTGAGAAAGTCGACCTGGTTATATTCCAATGACTGCAGGCCATCTGGCTGGGGCGTAGTGGTGTTGATAGGCCAGGGATTTCGATAGGCTGCACGTGGCACAGTGTTCTTTGTTAAGTACGGTACGTAATTATGTAAGTCAATATGTAAGGTCACTCCAACAGCAAGGCTGTGGAGATCAAGAAACAATAAATTAATTTATGGTATCCAGATAATTTTAAAATAAGTTCGAAAATACGGTTCATTCACTCTCAAGAATTCTTGTACGCTAGATATTTAATGGGTGATTGTAGAAACGGCATAATTGGCTTACTTAGCTCATGTTTCTTACAAGCCGACTGCTGTTTTTGGCCAAGGGGCTACCTGGCCGAGGCAGTAAAGGAGTCCTCTGTTTACACGGAAGGACGTGGGTTCCACTCTCCTTCAGGAAGTTAAAAAATTACAAAATAAGATTTCTAATTCCGAAGGTTCACATGGTTCCGAGGTTAAGGTGACCGGGCAAAGGTGACCGGGAGTTGAGCTAACCACTCCACAACACCAAGTGCCGAGAACACGGATAGTGAAAGCTTTTATACTCCACCCTACAAGGGTCTACATGGCCTGTACTGACATAAATTCGCTTTGGTTTTCTTTTTGCTGTCTTGTCAAATGGCCTGTAACACCGTTACAACGCTGTCTGTCGAATTACTTAACATTCTGAATTCAGTTCGTTGAGACTCATACCAGAAACCTTGATGATAGTCGCCCTAAGTAAACTACGATGACCAAAATTCCAGACACAGAAAGAAGGACCTATTCCTGAAAGTGGTGGACTGAAACAGGACATACGATCTAGGCGTTTACGTTACCGTTATCTATCTATATATATTAACATGTCCTGACTGACTGACTGACTGACTGACCGACAGATCCATCATCGCTGAGCCAAAATTACTGGGCAGAAAGAAATGAAATTTTGAAGTTACATTTATATTACAGTGTAGGTGCTCACTAAGGTTGGATTTTCGGACAGTTCGTCGCTAAGGAGGTGAAAAGGGGGTAAATTCATAAAAAGAGTATATCTATATCTCGGAGATGTAAAAATTTGTATTCAGAATCTCCTTTAAAAATAAAGGAACATGTACTATTTTATTTTCTGAAAATCCTCTTAAGGGTGGGGTGGTAAAAAGAGGAGAAAAAAGGGGTTCAATGCGTTTTATGCGGATAATTATGTATTTCAAAACTGAAGATATTACAAACATGAAAACTGGTATTTGGAATCTCGTTCAAAAATAAAGAAATACGTATTTTCTTAGTTTTCGTTTTGGTAAAATTCACTTAACAATGTGAAAAGAAGTGAAAAATGGGTGAATTTTTAAAATGAATGAATCTACAGTATACCTCAAAAACTGAAGATGTTACAGATGTGAAAATTGGTATTTGAAATCTCCTTCAAAAATAAAGTAACATGTATATTTTTGTGTTCCATGAAAATACACTTAACGGGGTGGGAGGATGTTGAAAAGAAGTGAAGAATGAGTTGAATTCTGTTTTGGATACTTATATCTCTAACACTGAAACGTTACAGGCGTGGAAATTGGTTTATATCTATAGGCACCCACTAAGGAAGGGTTTTAGAAAACACACCCCTAGGGTTTTGGAGCGGAGGTAAAACCCTAAAAACCAAAATATCGCTGGCTTACTTCTAAAACCTCGTATCTCCTAATGCTGTTCGTATCAATTATTTTCACGCCTCCCAGACACACATTTATACGCAGCCCATCAGAACAATTATCGTTGAGTTCATTTTCCTATGCTAATATGTGAAGGAAAATGAACCTTACATGCATTATACTGTAGGAGTGCGTAAATACGTGATGAAAACAACATCCCTGCTATACGGTATGGTAAGGTACATTTTCCTTTACACACCAGCATAGGAAAATGAACACAATGAAGATTGTTCTGATGGACTGCATATCCACATGTGGCTGGGAGGCGTGATCAGCCTTAAGGTATATAGTGGTTAGGAAGAGCGTTGGGACATACGGGGTTTTAGAAGTAAGCCATCGATATTCATTTCTTCGAAACCGTTGACCAGACAATGTTGAAATTGCACTCAATGATTGCTTCTCTATATACTAGGTGTTAAATAAGACAAGCTTAGAAGACAAAATTATTCCTTTCTCTGAAGCCGTTTGACATACGAGGTTGAAATTTAACATGATGGTTCCGCCTGTATGTCTTAGATTTTCAATAATACTTGCTTTTAAAATAATACACCCCTAAGTGGTTTTGACGGGTGGGGTTTGGCTGACACCATTAATATTAATTTCCCTCCAACCGCTTGTCAAATGGGCTTGAAATTTCTCATCATGGTTGTCCTATATATCGTCGTTGTCGGGACAAAACCTCCTATGTGATAATATTTTTGGAATTATACTGACCCGCAGAACATATATTATGAAGAGCGAGAATGCCTTGATCATAGTCACACAATATTGAACCTTAGATGACAGAACCTTACCGGCCAAAGTTCTAAGCTAAAATATTTCACATAGGAGGTTTTGTCCCGGCATTGACGTTATTTTAGATTTTGATTATGAAATGGTCTTAAAACAATGCACACATAAATAACTAGGGTGAGTTCTTGATGACATAAATAAACATTTCTCTCAAACCATTTGGCATATGAGTTTGAAATTTCACATGACGTTTGCTCCTGTATGTCTTACAATGTAAATAGAAAGTGGTCATATAATAATACACCCCTAAAGGGTTTTTGAAATGAGGGTGAGGCCTAAAAACACAAATATTCATATGTCTGAAATCGACTGGCATATGAGGCTGAAATTTCACATGATGTTCGCTCCTATATGTAATAGATTTTAAATAAGAAGTGGCCTTAAATCAGTACACCCCTAAGGTTGTCTGACTGGGAGTGGGTGTACCTGACGACATAAATATTCCTTTCCCTCGAACCATTTGACACGAGCTTGAGATTACACATGACGGTTGTCCTATATATCTTGGATTTTTAATGAAAAGTAGTCTTAAAATAATACATCCATAAGAAGTTTTGACCTGGAGGGAAATGCCTGAAAAAATAAATGTTCGCATCTCTGAAACTGTTCGACTTACGAGGTTGAAATTTCACATGACGTTTGCTCCTATATGTAAAGACTTTTAACAATGCACCTCTAAGGGTTCATGACTGGGGTGCCGTAGGTTTGAGGCCTGATTAAAAAATATAAATTTCTCTCAAATCGCTTGACATACGAGGCTGAAATTTCACATGGTGGTTTCTCCTCAATGTCTTAGATGTAAAAGAAAATGGTCTTAAAACATTTCACCCCTAAGTGGTCTTCACCGGGAGTGATATCCGATGACAAATATATTTATTTATCTGAAACCTATACATTTTAGATTTTAAATGAGAAGTGATCTTGAAACAATGAATTCCTAAGAGGTTTTGACTGGGTTTGGGACATGATGACAAAAATTTTCATTCCTCTGAAACCATTTGACATACAAGGTTAAAATTTCGCATGATGGTTGCTCCTATATGTTTTAGATTTTAAATAACAACATGTCTTCAAACAATAAACCTCTAAGAAGTTTTGGCTTTGAGGTGACGACTTACGACAAAATTATTCATCCCTCCAAACAGTTTGACGTATGAGTTTGAAATTTTACAAGAACTTTGGGTCTGGAAGGTGTCAAAAATGATATAATTCAGAATATTTCACGAATAAGGATTGGGATCACATAAAAATTGTTGAAGTCGTAAAACTAAGTCTCCACAAAAGCCAAGGTTCTCGACTGAATTTCCGACTGGTTTTCTTTAATACCAAAAAACAACGTTATTTGTAAAACTAAGGGATTTATCGGAAATAATCTTCAACGTAATATACAACTGGAGGAACATTTACGAGAAGGTTCCTCGTTTATGTTCCTAGATGTAAAAATCATATACTTCAAAATACTTCTCCCGTAAGGGGTTTAGACGGCGGTTGACTCTCAGAAATTCAGTATCAAGTCTTCCGAAACCGTTTTAGGCACGATCTTAAAGTTTTGCATGTAGGATGGTCTTCTATATCCTAGAAATTTAGAAATATTTTTAAAACAATCACCATCTTAAAAAACATTTGTTACCGTATTACATTAGTGTTCGACGTATAATATCTAAATTTCGCAGGATATGATATGGTTTAAAACATTCCAGTTCTTCTGTACGGGGGTCAAATGGTTCTTAGGAAAAAATTCACAATTATTTTCCCAAAACCGTTTGACATACGAACTGAGGGTGTATTTTACAGGCTCAGTCAAGAGTAGACTCTCAAACATGTAATATTTTGAAGAGCAACTTTCAATTTAAAGCCGTAAAGAATCACGGGTACCTTGCAAGTGTATCGTATTAGCTATACAACAAATATAAAGAAACAATATTAACACAAGGGAACTTTAAAAGTACAGTAGACAACAAATGATGTAATGTAGGTATATCTATTAAAAGTTAGAAATAATAAAATCTCGTTATCAAGAAATATAAATTCATAGAAACGAATACATTATTCAAGTTAAAATTTCGTTCAATGACACTGCAAAATCACAATAAAAATAGGTTTTTCTTCACTAATCAGGGAACCGCTTATCTATACTTCTGTTTTGAATATCGTCGTAGCCAGGACAAAACCTCCTATGTGACAATATTTTTGGAGATATCCTGACCCACAGCACATACATTACGAAGAGCGAAAATGCATTGACCCTATTCACACAATATTGCACCTTAGATGACAGAACCGTACCGGCCAAAGTTCTAAGCTAAAATATTTCACATGGAAGGTTTTGTCCTGGAAGCGACGATATCGTCCTTGCATGAGCAATACCGCGTATCTGACAATACTCCTCATATCCAATATTTTCGTTAAGACTGGTCACGTCTCCTCGACACATTTGGATATGAAGTCCATTTCAACAATTTTCATTGGGTTCACTTTCGTATACTTGCGTGGAAAGGAAAATGAACCTTAAATATATGACACCGTAGCAGTGCGTAAATACGTCATGCAAACATACATTCCTACAGTGGGGTACGCTAAGGTTTATTTTCCTTTACACTCGAGCGTAGGAAAATGAACACATTGAAAATATTGTTCTGATGGACTGTATTTCAATATGTGGATGGGAGGTGCGACCAGTTTTAAGGAAACTAATGGATGGGAAGATGCGGGGTATTGTTCGCGCAGCGACGATACACTCCCCTTAACAACTGTCGCTATCCAAAAAGGAAGTCGTAGAATTCAGAATAGCTGTAATTCAGACCATACACTGTCATCAACATACGGTATCAGAATTCAGATATTTCACTTAAATTCTTGGAATTGTCACTATCGCTCGTGGCTTGCAAATTAGTGATTTTATTTGAAATTAGAAGAGAAATTGCTTGATATTCCATCGTCACTGTAGATAATGGAATACAAAATAACTTATGGCTTAGACTTTTGACACTGTTTCATAGAGGTAGACAAGACAGAACTTAAAATCATATTATGAGTAGTAGGCGGATTCGGGCGCCACCTCCTCCTCCGGCTCTCGGAAGAGGCCTCCACCTCCAGCGGGAAATTTGAATTTTGGCTGGTAATGTGAATTTTGGCGGGAAATTTGAATTTTGGCGCGAGATTTGAATTTGTAAACAAAGCCACGTGCTTTTTGACAGATGTCATCGACAACAACGCATCGCTAACCTCACTGCTGCCATCTTGAAGGGCCTAAACCTCAGTGGTACCAACTTAACCTAACTAGCGCGAGATTTGAATAGGTAAACAAATCCATGTGTTTTTGACAGCCACGTGCTTTTTGACAGACAACAACGCATCGCTAACCTCACTGATGCCATCTTGACGGGCCTAAACCTCAGTAGTACCAACCTCACAAGCGCGAGATTTGAATTTGTAAACAAATCTACGTGTTTTTGACAGCCACGTGCTTTTTGACAGACAACAACGTATCGCAAACCTCAGTGCAGCCATCTTGACGGACCTAAACCTTAGTGGTACAAACTTAACCTCACTAGCGCGAGATTTGAATTTGTAAACAAATCCACGTGCAGCTGTCATCCGCCATCTTTAAACTAAAGAGCACCGTGCTGCCCTCTTTATCTTTGTGGCCGTGGCAAATTCCACGTGCTCTTGTTTGGAAACAAACTCACGTGCTTTTTTGACAGCTGTCATCCGCCATCTTTAATCAAGAGAGCGCCGTGCTGCACTCTATGTGGTAGCGGCAAAGTCGAAGTGCTTTACAAACTCACGTGTTTTTGCTATCCGCCATCTTTAATCCAGAGAGGACCGTGCTGCCCTCTTTGTGGCGGTGGCAAATTCCACGTGCTCTTGTTTGGAAACAAACTCACGTGCTTTTTTCTGACAGCTGTCATCCGCCATCTTTAATCAAGAGAGCACCGTGCTGCTATCATGCGGGCAATTTCGTCAGCTGTCATCCGCCATCTTTAATCTACAGAGCACAGTGCTGCAATCTTTAGCTGAAATGTGGTGGCGGTAAATTCTACATGCTTTACAAAGCCACGTGCAGCTGTCATCTGTCATGAGAGCACAGTGCTGCCCTCTTCCGTCAGCTGTCCTCCGCTATCTTTAATCTACAGAGCACCGTGCTGCCCTCTTTAGTTGAAATGTGGTAGCGGCAAATTCTACATTCTCTTGTTTGGAAACAAACCTATGCCCTTTTTTGACAGCTATCATCCGCCATCTTTAATCTAGACAGCACCATGCTGCCCTCTTTAGCTAGATACCTTTTAAAGGGCTTGGTATCTACATTTCTCCAAAAACCTAAGAGTATAATCGAACACTGTACTCGATACAACATATGATCAGAACATTGATTGATGTGTTTGGGGTGCACCTTCGTTCTAATAGAATCGAACCCGAGACCTCCGGGTGAGAGGTAAGCACACTAAACCAAACCGTAGGAGGCGACAATTCTCTTTCTATATAATAATTTTGTGTGGCTATTTCTAGCCAAGTGCAGCCTAAAAATAAATTCTAGTCTTGTTACATCAGGAAGGGTAACTGGCTAAATCCTGGTCTTTCAGCGTCAGGAAGGGCATCTAGCCGTAAAACAGATTCTTGCGATTTAAAATCTTGCGTCAGGAGGGGGCACTCGGCTGTAAAACATATTTTTAATCCCGGCCCTGTTACGTTAGGAACCGCATCTAGCTGTAAAAAAGGAGCTCCTAACATTTACAGTGTTAAGCTTCAGGAGTAGGCTATGTGCTCACACCGGGTTACATTTTTTGTTCCACCGCTTAGAACACTGTGTTTGAAGTTGCACCTGTGTAGTCAGTCAGAGTGAGATGAGGAATGCATGCGTTGACTGAAATTGTACACTCGTCTTCCGGCTGTAGTAACCTTGAACGAGGACACTGCGTGCTGATAAGCTACTTGTAACTCAAAGAGCGTTTTCTTAGTCGTGTTAGTAATTCCTTCTAGTGTAAATTCCTAAGATAAAATATTATGATTGTACAGAAAGTGTAAAACCCAGTACCAGCACATAGCCTACCCCTATCGAAAGAGCCTGCACGACGCCGGCACATAGGCCACTCCTGTTGAAGGAGCCTGTACAAGGTTTAACGCCCCCATCAACAGCGTTATATGCCCTTACTTAATGCTGGCTTTTTTCACACCCTCTGGTTATTCAAAACTGCCCGAAGATGTAATATACAACAGTAGGGAGAGAGTAAAACCCGGTGGCGGTACATAGCCTACTCCTACCAAAGAAGCCTGCACATAGCTTATCGCCTCCATCCGACAGACGAATCACCATCAACATCTTGTACTCACAACTATTTTCGGAGAAGCCTGCGCAAGGTTTAACGTCCCCATCAACAGCGTTATATGCCCTTACTTAATGCTGACTTTTTCACACCCTCTGGTTATTCGAAACTGCCTAAGAATGTAATATACTACAGTAGGGAGAGGGTAAAACCCGGTGCCGGCACATAGGCTACTCCTATCGAAGAAGCCTGCACAAGGCTTATCACCTCCATCTGACAGATGAATCACCATCAACATCTTGTACTCACAATCAGTTTCGAAGGAGCCTGCACAAGGTTTAACGTCCCCATCAACAGCGTTATATGCCCTTACTTAATGCTGGCTTTTCGCACGCCCTCTGGTTATTTGAAACTACCTGAGAATGTAATATGCAACAGTAGGATCGCCCCCATCCGGCAGATGAATCACCCTCAACACTCTTGTACCCGCAATCATTCTCGCTACTTCGGGAGATAGCGGGTTCGAACCCTACTGTCGGAAGCTTAAAAAAGCAAATGCTAGGCGAGGGACCTGCGCGATCGTCATAACGTGTAATTACATGATCTAGCCGGATGCGGTCTTAGCTCAATACCTTTAAGTGCCTACAGGTAAGGAATACCGCGGATGTTGGCTTCTTGCTTAGCTTAGTACCCTCCCGTTTAAGTCCAGAGGTCAAGGACCGCGCGCTAACTTTCTAAGGCTCGATCCGCTGCAGAACTCTTAAATTCTGACACCTCGGCATCAACAGCAGGTTCGATCCCGGCTTAAATACGTCAGCCTGCAGAACTCAGCGTAAGGCACTCAGGAGAGCTCTTGTTGCATAAACATTTCGTTCCAACTGTACTTGCAGTTGTCAGCAACTTTCACATCCGCTTGGTAACAAGCAGCATATTTACTCGCTGCAGTCTGCGTGAAGCGCTCACAGTTCTTTGTGTGTGTTTATTACGTGCACGTCCCCCGTCTAAGTAATGTCTGCTGTGAATATTATTCTTCAGCCTTTAATTAAGGTAAGCCTGAACTGTTAGTTACTGTTTGCAAAGCAACTTCTACGCTAGGTAATAAACATCTACATTCATATATATTTCCTTTCCTTTTTAGGTACAACTAGAATATTATCATTCGAGTTACAGGCTTGAAAGTACGCATTTTATTCATCCGAGTAACAGTTTGCAGCGCGAACATTTTAAGGTGTGTTTCGAACTTTGAGTTGTAAAGATAGCTAAGCTAGCTGATGTACCCTTTATATATATTCCTACACTACATTCATATATGTTTGTTCTTTTCAGGTACGACCAGAATATTATCATTCCAGTTACAGGCTTGAAAGTACGCATTTTATTCATCCGAGTAACAGTCTGCAGTGCGTGCATTTTAAGTTATGTTTCGAACTTTGAGTTGTAAAGATAGCTAGGCTAGCTGACGTACCCTACACTACATTCATATATGTTTCTTCTGTTTTAGGTACAACTAGAATATTATCATTCGAGTTTCAGGCTTGAACGCACGCATTTTATTCATCCGAGTAACAGTCTGCAGCACCTGCATTTTTAAGGTATGTTTCGAACTCTGAGTTGTAAAGATAGCTAGGCTAGCTGACCTACCCTACACTACATTCATATATGTTTGTTCTTTTTAGGTACGACCAGAATATTATCATTCGAGTTTCAGGGTTGAACGCACGCATTTTATTCATCCGAGTAACAGTTTGCACCGCGAAGATTTTAAGGTATGTCTGACCTCTATAGGTTGAAACTTGGTTTCCTCCGAACATTGTAATTTTAAGCTAATCTCTATTGATAAATAGTTGTTCTCTTCAATCCTCATGCTATAGAAGAGGTTAATCTTATAATTTCAAACTCAGAGCAATGTCTGACCTGTACAGGTTCAAACTTAGTTTCTTCCGAACATAGCAACTTTAGTCTATTGATAAATTGTTGTTCTCTTCAATCCTCATGCTATAGAAGAAGTTAATCTTATAATTTCAAACTTACAGCCATGTCTGACCTCTATAGGTTGAAACTTGGTAGTATGTGTTCAAGCCTAAACTTGCACACTCTTGCTTTTGCGATGCATGTTCGATAGAGATGTACCTTGACAGAGGAAGAAGAGCAGCTTAGTAAGTATGTTGAGAAGATATTTTTTCTTTCTAAACAGTGTTTGATTCTAGTCATACAGTGCAGTGTTCAGCACGGTGCTCTCATGACAGATGGCAGCTGCACGTGGCTTTGTAAAGCATGTAGAATTTACCGCCACCACATTTCAGCTAAAGATTGCAGCACTGTGCTCTGTAGATTAAAGATGGCGGATGACAGCTGACGAAATTGCCCGCATGATAGCAGCACGGTGCTCTCTTGATTAAAGATGGCGGATGACAGCTGTCAGAAAAAAGCACGTGAGTTTGTTTCCAAACAAGAGCACGTGGAATTTGCCACCGCCACAAAGAGGGCAGCACGGTCCTCTCTGGATTAAAGATGGCGGATAGCAAAAGCACGTGAGTTTGTAAAGCACTTCGACTTTGCCGCCACCACATAGAGTGCAGCACGGCGCTCTCTTGATTAAAGATGGCGGATGACAGCTGTCCAAAAAGCACGTGAGTTTGTTTCCAAACATGAGCACGTGGAATTTGCCACCACCACAAAGATAAAGAGGGCAGCACGGTGCTCTGTAATTTAAAGATGGCGGATGGCAGCTGCACGTGGATTTGTTTACAAATTCAAATCTCGCGCTGGTGAGGTTAAGTTTGTACCACTAAGGTTTAGGTCCGTCAAGATGGCTGCACTGAGGTTTGCGATACGTTGTTGTCTGTCGAAAGCACGTGGCTGTCAAAAAACACGTGGATTTGTTTACAAATTCAAATGTCGCGCTTGTGAGGTTAAGTTGGTACTACTGAGGTTTAGGCCCGTCAAGATGGCAGCAGTGAGGTTAGCGATGCGTTGTTGTCTGTCAAAAAGCACGTGGCTGTCAAAAAACACGTGGATTTGTTTACCTATTCAAATCTAGCGCTAGTTATTTTAAGTTGGTACCACTGAGGTTTAGGGCCGTCAAGATGGCAGCAGTGAGGTTAGCGATGCGTTGTTGTCGATGACAGCTGTCAAAAAGCACGTGGCTTTGTTTACAAATTCAAATCTCGCGCCAAAATTCAAATTTCCCGCCAACATTTAAATTTCCCGCCAAAATTCAAATTTCCCGCGGGAGGTGGAGGCCTCTCCCGAGAGCCGGAGGAGGAGGTGGCGCCCGAATCCGCCTATTATATTACTATTATGCATGACTTTTATCAGGAAAATTATAAAATCAGGATATTCCTAAAACACTTGGTACTACACGCACATCGCAATACTGTCCGGCTTCATAGCTAAATGGTTAGCGTGCTGGCCTTTGTTCACAGGGGACCCGGGTTCCGATTCTTGGCAGGGTCGGGAGTTTAACCATCATTGGTTAATTTCCCTGGCACGGGGGGTGGGTGTACGTGCTGTCTTCATCATTTCATCCTCATCACGACGCGCAGGTCGCCTACGGGGGTCAAATCAAAAGACCTGCACCTGGCGAGCCGAACCAGTCCTGGGATCTCCCGGCACTAAAAGCCATACGCCATTTCATTTCATCGTAATACTGGAGGTTTTGAATAAAGAAATATCCTGTGAAAAGCAATACACCTGGTCGTCTCAGAGTAAACAAATCAATAGTTGACAAAATAGTGCTAGAAGTATTCAAATGTTCTTGAGTAACAGCTGACGCTGGAAAAGAAATCATTGCAATTTCGTGACTAATAATAATAATAATAATAATAATAATAATAATAATAATAATAATAATAATAATAATAATAATAATAATAATAATGTTATTGGCTTTACGTTCTACTAAATACACTTTTATACTTTTCGGAGTCACCGAGATGCCGGAATTTAGTCCAGCAGGAGTTATTTTACCTGCCAGTAAATCTACCTACACCTGGCTGACGTATCTGAGTACCTTCAAATACCAGGATCAAACCTGCCAAGTTGGGGTGAGAAGGCCAGCGCCCCAACTGTCTGAGTCACTCAGCCCATGACCTCAACCGTCTGAGTCACTCAGTCCGGCGGGAATATATGAATATCAATGCTATTTTCTACAAGATGAGTTTGTCTTTCATTCTCTAGTTCCATTCCCAGTTCCAGTCCGTATTCTCACGATCCATTACGTTCTCTTGTTTGAGCTATTGCTAGATTCCACTTTCACATCACAATTACAATTTTCATCTCCTTCAACATATTCATTAAATCATTATATTCTCGGCATATTATTTCGATTTCTGCGTCATATGATGAACTGGTAGTCATATCGTCACAGCGTGAATAATACCACTTATCTGACAATAACCTTTCTATATATTATTTTCCATATCTGGTCACACTTCCCAGCCGCATATGGATATGCAGTCCATGAGAACAATTTTCGTGGTTTTCATTTTCTTATACTAATGATTAAAGGAACATGAACCTTTAATACATTATATTTTAGCAGTGCGTAAATACGTCATGAAAAATATATTCCTACAGTGAGGTACGCTGAGGTTCATATTCCTTGCACGTCAGCACAGGAAATTGAACACAACGAAAATTGCTCTGATGGACTCCATATTCTTATGTGGCTGGGAGGAGTGACTAGTCTTAAGGAAAATAATGGAGAGGAAGATTATTGTCAGATAGGCTGTATTGCATGCGCAGGGACGATATACTTGCCATGTATTTTCTCATTCACTTAACAATTTATCATTGAGATTATTATGGCAGGCAGGAAGAGGCAAACTTCATAAAAAAAGCGCCAGTTAGTATACAGAAAGTTGTTGTTGGTTGAGTCATTAGTCCATAGACTGGTTTGATGCAGCCCTCCATGACACCCTATCCTGTGCTAAACTTTTCATTTCTATGAAACTACTGCATCCTACATCTCCTCTAATCTGCTTATCATATTCACACCTTGGTATACCCGTACCATTCTTACCGCCTACACTTCTCTCAAAACTAACTGCACAAGTCCTGGGTGTCTTAAGATGTGTGCTATCATTCTATCTCTTCTTCACGTCAAATTTAGCCACAACGATCTCCTCTCACCAACTCGATTCGGTATCCCTTCATTTGTGATTTGATCTATCCATCTCACCTTCAGCATTCTTCTGTAACACCACATTTCAAAAGCTTCTATTCTCTGTCTGAGCTAGTTATCGTCCATGTTTCACTTCCATACAATGCCACACTCCACACGAAAGTCTTCAAAAACATCTTTCTAATTCCTATATCAATGTTTGAAGTAAGCAAATTCCTTTTCTTAAGAAAGCTCTTCCTTGCTTGAGCTAATCTGCACTTTATGTCCTCCTTACTTCTGCCATCGTTAGTTATTTTACTACACAAGTAACAATATTCATCTACTTCCTTTAAGACTTCATTTCCTAATTTAATATTTCCTGCATCACCTGACTTCGTACGATTGCACTTCATTACTCTACTACTTTTTATTTTCATCTTTTACTCCTCACAGAAGACTCCGTACATACCATTAAGCAACTTCTCCAGACCTTCTGCAGTCTCAGACAAAATGACAATATCACAGGCAAATCTCAGGTTTTGATTTCCCCTCCTTGGATTGTGATTCCCTTTCCAAATTCCTCTTTGATTTCCCCTACTGCCTGTTCTATATAAACATTGAAGTATAACTGAATATTGGGCATATAGTTTGGTTTTACTGCAATGTCTTGCAATGTTACTGAGGGAAATACACAGACTATATTTTCCATATTATGAAAGTTTTACTCTAATCGCGAACGTCAGCTTTTTTTTTTTTTTTTTTTGCTAGGGGCTTTACGTCGCACCGACACAGATAGGTCTTATGACGACGATGGGATAGGAAGGGCCTAGGAGTTGGAAGGAAGCGGCCGTGACTTAATTAAGGTACAGCTCCAGCATTTGCCTGGTGTGAAAATGGGAAACCACGGAAAACCATCTTCAGGGCTGCCGATAGTGGGATTCGAACCTACTATCTCCCGGATGCAAGCTCACAAGGTCAGTTTTAAAGACGTCGTGCGCTCATTTTCATTTCGACGCATTTCTTTCTCAATTTGGTGTTCAATGAAAGCTTACAAACCGCAATGACATATTCTAAGAAAATTACAAATAGTATTTTTGGAAAATGTAAGGTACCCGCGTAAGACCTCTGCGGTTTTATTTAAAAAATAACGGTAATGTAGTTTTTGTTGCTTAAAAAGTGTAAGAATAGTCGAAAAGAACACATATTTCTACTACAGAATACATTTTACACCCAAATTGCATTTATTTGGTGTGGACGTGTTTAATTTAGCTACTAAGCATATGGGACGCCTAATGGAACAACAACAGTTCGAATGACCATCACAGTGTTTCCCACATTAGTCACTTGGATTTAGGAGGGATTAGTAAGAAATCTCACTTGAGGTCTAAACTGAAGTGTGGAGTCACAGTATGCATTATTACAGAAAAGTACCAAAAGGGCTCACTGAATAGGGTACATATCAGGGAACTCCTCTGAAGTTCGTGGACACAAGAGGTTTAATGAGAAGCTTATAAAATTTCTTATCCGAAAGTAAGATAGAGCTACTCGCTGACTTTCGAGGAATCGTCCTATTTTGAGGTCGAAAAATTACAGGAAAACGGCGGGAAATTTCTTTGTTTATGATGCCAGAGCGTTTGCCTCTGACTAGGATGATCATCTGTAGCAGATTGGAAGTACATTTCACAAAATGGTAATCTTTTATCGTTGTTGTTGTTCTTCGTTTTATAGTGTGATAAGAAGAAAAGGTAGAAAAATAAAAACGTATTTGTGCAGTGTAGTGACCCAGTAAACAGTCTTCAAGGGTGATTACACGTCTGATCAGCCCATATTAGTCGAGCACATCGAAGCAGTTCGCCTTTGATTTAGTTGAAGCGAATTTCAGTCTTCATTGCAGACTTATACTTCACTCGTTGTTAAAAGTCTGCTTTGATCATTCTGTGAACAATGACGATGACGGCGTTAAGTGAGTTTAATAATAATAATAATAATAATAATAATAATAATAATAATAATATGATGATGATGATGATGATGATGATGATGATGATGATGATGAAGACACACCTACAGTTAGGCGACACTTCAACCAAATTTTCTTAGTGCTATCCAGTGGTGAAACATGGAAATCCATTAAGATACCATTGCTATTGTTTTAGTTAGGTACCACTTGGTCGACTGCTGTGTCCATCTACAAGCTTAGCTTTGAATCTTTTCAACAAGATTTTTACATTCAGTGGTTGGGTCACATTCCATTTTCTTCTGATATGAGGTTACCACCACCTGTACCCAGTCAGCAGCCAGCAGTAAATATAAGGACGCTGAGATTGTTTCCGAATGTCATCGTCTCCTGGAGTACGTACCTTGCTATGGTCATATAGATGTCCTGTGGTACAATGGCAAGGAAAACCGATGAGAACTCATTCCACTATGTGAAATTTTGAATCTTCCTACCGACGGAGTTCCGCAGGGATCTCAGTATGTAAGGCTAACCTCTGTGTCGCTGGATCTTGGTTCTTGTCCCCATTAGGCTTTAAGACATAGTGTTTTGGAATTAAAGCTTAAGGTTCGGGATATCACTTTTCCCTTTCTTCGCTGCCTCTTACCTACATTTTTGTGAACCCTGTTCGGACATTAAATTACTCAGATCATCTTGATACTGTGGGTTATGCGCATGTTCTTTAGGATTCTCCCTCGCCTTTTAAATGTGGAAGAGGTAATGAAGGTTGACACTGTTATGTTAGCTGACGTCGCATTTGTCTCACAGACAACTAAGGGGGATGAGAACCATCCCTCGGAGTGTTAGCTCGCACATATATACAGTACACAATAAAGGAGGGGTAGGACTATTTTGCATACTTCTGTTTGATTAGATAGTCGTACTCAGAGTATATAAATGGCAGCATTCATTCGTAAATTTCTCTTTCTTTTTACCTCCGAACGGTTTACTTGGAGAGGACTCACTTCCTTATAAGTACAGTAAGCAAATCATTCTCAAATGACACGAAATACATTACCTTTAAAGAGTAATGTGTTAACAACTAAATGGTCATGTGATCAAGCTATCTAACGCGCAGTGCAAATTATTAAATGCCTAGGTTATATGTTTAAGCTCTTTTGTACTAGAATTGTTCAATGAGTGAAACTAGTCATATGTTAGACTAATGACGTAACCATTCTCTTGTTTTTACAGTGTTTCCACACTGTTCTACAAGAGATTAAATCTGTTTGCTGCCAATAGGTTATTTCTTAAACTAGTATTTTTGCTCAAATATAACCTCAAAATATTTGCATGCAACAAGTTTTCTACTACATTTAACAGACGTGAGAATCTTGTACGTTATGTGAACCCTAAGCGTAACATTTCAACACTTTTACCATGTGAAGTCTGCGATGCCTATTACCATTATGTAGAACAGTATACCTAGCTCGTTAGGTGCAGTCGCTTAAGCGAGGCCAGTATCCAGCAATCGGGAGATAGTTCGTTTGAACCCCACTGTCGGCAGCCCTGAATATGGTTTCCCCTGGTTTCCCATTTTCACACCAGGCAAGTGCTGGGTCTGTACCTCAAATAAGACGACGGTCGCTTCCTTCCCTCTCGTAGACATTTCCTGTCCCATCGTCGCCATAAGATCTATCTGTATAGGTGCGACGTAAAACGAGTTGTAAAAGAACAATATTTGTCTCATATAGCGGATGTGTATCATGAAGACGTAATACGTAATATCTCGAAATCAGCGAGTAAAAGTAAAACGCTTAAAAACTGACTCCGAATGTCAGAAGCATACTATAAATAAGTATGATTTAAACGTATTTGGTTTTACTCTAAAAAGGCTAAAAATTTCATGATAACGGTGTTATTAATATTAATTAATATCAAGCCAGAAGATCATACTTGCACAAACGAATATTCAATGTAAATTTAAGAATCTCAAAAGTGTTGAATAGATACTGATTTCTCTTTGCAAACAGAACTCAACAAACATCTACAAGTGCGTTCTAACTCTGCCTCATTGTCTAGGCCTGCTACAAGTTCTCTTACTATGCAGACACCTCGAGGTAAGGAGAATCAGGATGAGAATGAAGAAGAAGAAAGGACGATCTCAACATTCCTCTACCGTCAGAGCTTTATAATTCTACCTCATTGCCTAAGCCTACTACACGTTTGGTCGCCGTACAAAACATTTTTAGAAGAAGAGAAGCAAGATAATGATGAACAAGAAGGAAATGATGACCATGATAATTTCAAAGTTTCTTTACCATCAAAGCAAATTACTATTTCACCTACTGACGCCATTACAGGAAAACCTACTACCTCAAAACAAGTTTTACCGTTTCCTACACATTAAGTCTCTACATGTAGACTGAATTTTAACAATGAGCCTATGTTACCCAATGTAGATACCGTAAGGACCCCAACCGACTCGTAAAACGTTTGCAACTGCTAAGAGCCTATCGAACTGGTTGCACAGTATATAAAACTGACCTTTCAGAAATAATGCAAGAATAACGTCGTGCGGGTATTATTGATCTTCAAAAGACAGAAGTATTCAGTCAGCAGTATGTAATGATTGTTGGTTACAAGGATAATGTGCAGATGGAGGAGGTGACTAATACTAAAGAAGTATTAAAATTTACCTATGACAGCAATGACATTTACAGTAAGATACAAAAGTTGAAAACTAGAAAAGCTGCTGGAATTGATAAGGTTTCGGGGGATATACTAAAGACAATGGGTTGGGATATAGTACCATATCTGAAGTACTTGTTTGTTTTCTGTTTGCATGAAGGAACTTTACCAAATGAATGGAGAGTTGCAATAATAGCTCCTGTATATAAAGGAAAGGGTGATAGGCATAAAGCTGAAAATTACAGGCCAGTCAGTTTGACATGCATTGTATGTAAGCTTTGGGAAAAAAATATTCCTGATTATATAAGACATGTTTGCAAAATTAATAATTGGTTTGACAGAAGGCAGTTTGGGTTTAGGAAAGGTATTCCACTGAATCCCAACTTGTAGGATTCCAGCAAGATATAGCAGATATCCTGGAATCAGGAGGTCAGTTGGACTGTATTTCGATTGACTTATCTAAGGCATTTGATAGGGTAGATCATGGGAAACTACTGGCCAAAATGAGTGCAATTGGACTTGACAAAAGAGTGACTGAATGGGTGGCTCTGATTCTAGAAAATAGAACTCAGAGAATTAGAGTAGGTGAAGCTTTATCTGTCCCTGTAAAAATTAAGAGGGGAATTCCTCAAGGCAGTATTATTGGACCTTTATGTTTTCCTATATGTATCAATAATATGTGTAAAGAAGTGGAATCAGAGATAAGGCTTTTCGCAGATGATGTTATTCTGTACAGAGTAATAAATAAGTTACAAGATTGTGAGCAACTGCAAAATGACCTCGATAATGCTGTGAGATGGACAGTAGGCAGTGGTATGATGATAAATGGGGATAAAAGTCAGGTTGTGAGTTTCACAAATAGGAAAAGTCCTCTCAGTTTTAATTACTGCGTTGATGGGGTGAATGTTCCCTTTGGGGATCATTGTAAATACCTAGGTATTAATATAAGGAAATATCTTCATTGGGGTAATCACATACACTGACTGACAGAGCAAATGCAACACCAAGAAGGAGTGGTCAGAACTTTATGCCAATTGCAGGGTAGACTGACGTCACTGAGGTATGCTCATGATGTGAAATGCGCCGCTGTGCTGCGCACGTAGCGAACGATAAATGGGACACGGCGTTGGCGAATGGCCCACTTCGTACCGCGATTTCTCAGCCGACAGTCATTGTAGAACGTGTTGTCGTGTGCCACAGGACACGTGCATAGCTAAGAATGCCAGGCCGCCGTCAACGGAGGCTTTTCCAGCAGACAGACGACTTTACGAGGGGTATGGTGATCGGGCTGAGAAGGGCAGGTTGGTCGCTTCTTCAAATCGCAGCCGATACCCATAGGGATGTGTCCACGCTGCAGCGCCTGTGGCGAAGATGGTTGGCGCAGGGACATGTGGCACGTGCGAGGGGTCCAGGCGCAGCCCGAGTGACGTCAGCACGCGAGGATCGGCGCATCCGCCGCCAAGCGGTGGCAGCCCCGCACGCCACGTCAACCGCCATTCTTCAGCATGTGCAAGACACCCTACCCTGGCTGTTCCAATATCGACCAGAACAATTTCCCGTCGATTGGTTGAAGGAGGCCTGCACTCCCGGCGTCCGCTCAGAAGACTACCATTGACTCCACAGCATAGACGTGCACGCCTGGCATGGTGCCGGGCTAGAGCGACTTGGATGAGGGAATGGCGGAACGTCGTGTTCTCCGATGAGTCACGCTTCTGTTCTGTCAGTGATAGTCACCGCAGACGAGTGTGGCGTCGGCGTGGAGAAAGGTCAAATCCGGCAGTAACTGTGGAGCGCCCTACCGCTAGACAACGCGGCATCATGGTTTGGGGCGCTATTGCGTATGATTCCACGTCACCTCTAGTGCGTATTCAAGGCACGTTAAATGCCCACCGCTACGTGCAGCATGTGCTGCGGCCGGTGGCACTCCCGTACATTCAGGGGCTGCCCAATGCTCTGTTTCAGCAGGATAATGCCCGCCCACATACTGCTCGCATCTCCCAACAGGCTCTACGAGGTGTACAGATGCTTCCGTGGCCAGCGTACTCTCCGGATCTCTCACCAATCGAACACGTGTGGGATCTCATTGGACGCCGTTTGCAAACTCTGTCCCAGCCTCGTACGGACGACCAACTGTGGCAAATGGTTGACAGAGAATGGAGAACCGTCCCTCAGGACACCATCCGCACTCTTATTGACTCTGTACCTCGACGTGTTTCTGCGTGCATCGCCGCTCGCGGTGGTCCTACATCCTACTGAGTCGATGCCGTGCGCATTGTGTAACCTGCATATCAGTTTGAAATAAACATCAATTATTCGTCCGTGCCGTCTCTGTTTTTTCCCCAACTTTCATCCGTTTCGAACCATTCCTTCTTGGTGTTGCATTTGCTCTGTCAGTCAGTGTAAATATGATTGTATATAAAGGGTACAGATCTCCGCACATGGTTATGATTGTATTTAGGGGTTGTAGTAAGGATGTAAAGGAGAGAGCATATTTGTCTCTGGTGAGACCTCAACTTGAGTATGGTTCCAGTGTATGGGACCCTTACCAGGATTACTTGATTCAGGAACTGGAACAAATCCAAAGAAAAGCAGCTCGATTTGTTCTGGGCGATTTCCGACAAAAGAGTAGCGTTAAAAAAATGTTGCAAAGTTTGGGCTGGGAAGACTTGGTAGAAAGGAGACGAGCTGCTCGTCTAAGTGGTATGTTCCGGGCTGTCAGTGGAGAGATGGCGTGGGAGGACATCAGTAGACGAATAAGTTTGGATTGTGTCTCTAAAAGTAGGAAAGATCACAATATGAAGATAAAGTTGGAATTCAAGAGGACAAATTGGGGCAAATATTCGTTTATAGGAAGGGGAGTTAGGGATTGGAATAACTTACCAAGGGAGATGTTCAATAAATTTCCAATTTCTTTGCAATCATTTAAGAAAAGTCTAGGAAAGCAACAGATAGGGAATCTGCCACCTGGGCGACTGCCCTAAATGCAGATCAGTAGTGATTGATTGATTAATATTTCTTCAAAGTGGAGACCTCATCTGTAACCTGTCTCTCTCTCTCTAAAGTACAGCAACCTAAATACCTTCGTACATTACCACCGGCCATCCTCACTCTCACCGTCACACTCACACTCATCTAAGTCCTCCTTCTGCAGCATATGGTGGATCGAGTAGTGATATGGTTACAGACTCTTTCCTCACCTCCCAATCCTTAGGGTGTTAACTCCGCCTGTAACTACAGAGCCGGTCTCAAGCCTGGATAAATGAAGAGAGACTCTCTAAATATAACACACTAGGTTACAGATAAATACGTCAGCTGCCACCTCTAAATTCGCCTCATTACAGAATCCTAGGCCATCTGAACAGCTATTAGTAGTGCAGTTGAAGATCCAACCAGACTAAAACACACAAACACATTTAGTGTATGTTATAAGCTCGTAGGCCTTAATGTGCTTGCAGGCAGGTAATAGGCCAACGCGCAGTTAGTGTTAAATCTCTTAGCTATCCAATAACAACTACTGCATCCACTTAGTAGGCTTACAGGTACTAGGACGAAGCACAGGCGCGTATCAACTACCTCACCAAGTAGTCTGTTCAAGGCTTCGTATCAACTACCTTAATTAGCACCAAGTAGTCTGTTCAAGGCTTCGTATCAACTACCTTAATTAGCACCAAGTAGTCTGTTCAAGGCTTAACATCTCCAACCGACGGACGAATCGTCAACAGCAGCGTTACCCTAAATAAACAATGCAGTGAGGTTTAGAATTAAATCCAGTACTAATTTCTGTTGAAGTCTAAGTGAACCCCAGAGCCATATGTCCTCTGACATACCGGCAGAGAATCGAAACCATACCCTTTTGTGTAAAAAGAACCGAATCACTGTTAATCATTCTTCAGATTCCCAACAATTGGTAGTCACTAAGAGCTACCTCCATTCAGATTAGGCCTGGGATATAAAACGTTATACCTCATCCACTCAGATTTTTAAAAAATGCCTTCCTTCACGCCACCATTATGAATCGAACCCTAAATATTCATGTTAAGGGATAGAGATCTGAATTCTATTCTAAGTAAGCTGAGCATATCACACTTTGAGAATAATAATTCTAAATGCTAACGGTGCTGAAAATACGTACGTTCACTGACTTAAGTCAGCAAGTATATTGTTAAGGCTAGCAGTCTAGCACGTCTTATCCTAGCAAGCTCGCCAAGTATGCAACTCTTCATACATTCTGATCTCCTGATACCAAATGCATTAGTAATCTACCTCCAAAAGTACAAGCGGGATATATTTTTCACAATTAAGATTCTCCCCCGACAATAGTCATAACAAGAGAACAGTAAGTTCGAACCCTCAAGTACCACCACACTACACCGATATCGAGCCCACTAACCAGAGTGCTTCACTCCTGAGCTTCTCAGCCTAGCAGTAAATAGTACAAAGAACCAAGCCTCTGAGTCATAGGAGTTCAAATCTTTAACCCAGACGACCCCTCGTTTGTCTATTAGCTCAAGAGCTAGAGGAGGATACGGAAGAGGTACGGGAGGAGGAGGAGGAGGAGGAGATCATTCGCTACTAAGTCTGCAAGAAGAAGAAAGTCATATGCTACTAAGTCTAGGAGGAGGAATGGATACACCACTATGAGGGGGAGGAGGATAGAGCGTCTCATGAGCAGAAGCAAGAGGAGGAAGAGGTCATACGCTACTAAGTTAATGAGGATGAGGAGGTTCGGCTCTCTTGTGAGGAGGAGGAGGAAGATACAGCTTCTTGTGAGGAGAAGGAGGATAGTGCATCTTCCAGCAGCAGAATTAGCTGTATCCTACAAGAATCAAAACCTTAAACTCAAGCTCAGAAAGTGCACAGTTCTTCAATGCTGTCGAACTCGAGCATGTTACATTAAGGTTAGGCAACAAGTCGAAAACTTAGTCTTTAAGGTTAAGGTTAGCTGAGATGTCGATCTCGAAGTTACAGTTTGTGAGCCCCTAAGGTGGCTCTCTAGAGTTAGATCCATAATAATAGTGTATAGCAGACATCTTTCCTAGTAGCCCTTGCCTCATTTCACTAAAGATAGGCTGATAAAATTAATAGGACATAAGTTACAAGTCGTGAGCCCCTGAGGTACATCATTAGAGTTAAGTACATAAGAATAGTGTATACCAGCTATCTTGACCAGTAGCCCTTGCATCAGTTTCTGAAAGTTAGGCCATTAATACTAATAGGTTATAAGTTACAAGTTGTGAGACTCTGAGCCAGCTCTCCAGATTTAGGCCCATAAGAACAACGTATCACCATTAGCTCTTGTGCCAGCTCCGTCGAGTTAGTTTCATATCGTCGGCTTACTTCTAAAACCTCGTATGTTACAATGCTCTTCCTACCCATTATATTCCTTAACACTGGTCACGCCTCCCAGACACATATTTATATGCAGTCCATCAGAACATTTTTCGTAGTGTTCATTTTCCTGTGCAGGCGTATAAAGGAAAATGGACCTTACCATACATTATTGTAGGGATGTTGTTTTCATGGCGAATTTAAGCACTCGTACAGTTTAACGTATTTAAGGTTCATTTTCCTTCACACGTAACCATAGGAAAATTAACACAACGAAAATTGTTCTGATGGACTGTACATCCATGTGCGGCTGGGAGGCGTGACCAGTCTTAAGGAAGAAAATGGATAGGAGGTGCATTGGGAGATACGAGGTTTTAGAAGTAAGTGAACGATATAACAAGTGTATAGCAGCCATCTCGCCTCAGGAGCCCTAGCGCAGCTCTCCCCAAGTTTGCCCCATTAGGTGCAATTTATCACTACTAGACCCTGGGCTAATCGCCCCGTTAATAACAGCTGGCATTGAAATTTAAGAAGTAAAATGTTAATTTATTTTGTGATATCCTATATTTTTTTGTACAGTAGCCCTCGCAACTGTCACTAAACGATACTTTTATGCAGATATTGAGTACTGACAACGTTCACATTCGACGGGATAACCGTTGCCTCTACAATGAACGAGTGCTTGCCTCAGCAGACTACATTCCGAGCCTATGAGAACATCACGACCTACCAGCAATAAAGGTTATCGCTGAGAGGCAGTAGTCAATAACACTTTCTTCTCACTTATGAATGAGCGCGATTATTCCTTAGCACCCATATGCAAAGAATTCAGGGCACACATTTCTGCTCTGCTGTACTCATAAGTTCTAGCTCATCATGGATTCGGGAAATGGTGGGTTTGAACCCCACTGACGCAGTCCTGAAGACTGTTTTTCGTAGTTCCCCATTTTGACACCAGGCAAATGCTGATGCTATACCTCAATTACGATCACGCACACATCCTCGCCCCATCTTAGCCCTTTCCTATCCCGTTGTCATCATAAAATCTGTCTGTCCGGTGCAACGTAAACAAAACCAACAAGAAAATGCATGATCTCAGGACTAGTCGTGGTGGCCCAAAGTAAATTTGAAATAGACTCATTCAAAGGCGCAAATGCCGACAGGAAAGAGAAAGAAGAACATGTTATGAACCACGAAAGTAAGCACGCAATTACAATTCTAGCTGTATTGTCTTCGGGTAAAGTCGCTTCACGCTACTTTCTGCAATGATATTGTTATGGTTCAGTACCATGGCAGAGCAAGTAGACCTATTTAACATCCCACCAGCCTTGACTCAACACGCCATCAAGTACATTAAACAAAGAATTATCCTCGCCGATCTCGAGAACCAAACCTTTAAACATGGGTTCGAGTTTGCTGATGCTAGTTTCAACCAAGATTGCCAACTGATCTTTAACCGTGTAAACAAGAATGTTTACCATTTATTCGTAGACCTCATTTGTACTCTGGGGTAATACGCGTGTCGACATCTGGGACATTGGATGCTAGTGGACATCCCACGGTACATTTTGACGATAATGCATTGCCTGACATTGCGGTGCAGTCCATCAACACCCCAATAAGCACATCCGATGCAGCAGCTACCGCGGCAGCGTACATCTTTTCACCAGCCCACACCACTAGCGTTCACTAGTACCCCTGCTCGACACACGTGTGCTAGACCATCACATGGATGTGAAGCCTGAGCCAGCGGCAGCACCTCCATCACATCAACCCGTCGCCAATAGTAACACCCTTTTCACAATCTCCGAGAACAGCTCCATCACCGGTAGAAGACGCAGCAGGCATTGCCACTCTCACCGTTCTTGCTGGCTTGTATGAAGAGAAATTCAACCCTCGTGTTCATCAACACCACCACTACCACCGCCAGTGATTGCTTGTGACTGTGTTTATGCAGTTATGAGACAATTCCTGACACATATTCAGCATGATATACTAACAATTTGTTGGTTATTTTGATCCACCTTTTCAATACAAATTACAGTTTGTGTTGCTAAGTTGTAATATTACAACACTAATTTACCGGGACATGTTTCGCTTTTATTCACAAGCATCATCAGCCTATACAATTGCCTCAAGGTTTGTCATTTTTGGGTTGTTGTTAGAAATTTCATTACATTGAATGTAAATCTAATTTCAGTGATAACAATATTTAAAACAAAAATAATATACACATTAAAATTATGACAATATGATTTGGAATGTTAAAATGGATTAACTCTTAATTCTAAAACACATTGACGTCCAAAACACAGTTTTTAATTTGGCTAAAATTGTTTGCAGCGTTAAAATAAAATTGATTCAACTATAATTTGGCATTAAAATTTGAGTCATATATATAAATATAAATATTGGATGTTAATATATAGGAGCCATAGTTTCTGAAGTGCTCTGGTGTAGAGCCACAACAGACAATAGTCACAGTAACGCAATAAGGCCCACAAGATTCTGTAGCAGCAGACAAAGGGATGCTTCTTCCATTCCATAAATCGAAAGAAACATAATCAGATACCAGTACTCAAAATTTGGACTGAAGCCCCTTTTAACCATAACTTACATCAAAACAATCAAATAATCAATAAATTGTTAGTATATCATAGCATAGTTCAATACGGGTCTAATAATGAGATTAGTTACATGTAACATATTCAGCATGAAGAAACTGCAATTCCAGCGTACGTAAATATTGTCAGTTAAATTTTTTGATGTGGATTTAATTTAGTATTTATCGACTATTTTATTTTTCATTAAACATTTCATTTTTCACGAGTGTATTCACTTTGCTCGTGTGTTGTGTGCATAGAAGACTCGATGTGTAATAAATACTGCTCTAACCAGGTCTATGTTGTATAATGCTGCAATGCTGTTGCCCCGAATATACTTCAAGAGGTAAGTCATAGTGTAATTATATTTTTATTGCCCTATTGTAAACTCTTTTGTCGGCACATTAGTTGTAACTGTATGTATATCATTCTTGTGTGTGCTACGTCATGCTGAAGCGGTCTGCAATGAAACACCTCCCTCCTCAAAACCGACAGCTCTACCTCTCTTGATATACACGTGTATTGCGAAAGAAAGGTAGCGCGTTCATCAGGCCTATTCCCTTTCCCAGCCTACACATTCATTCGATAGCATTAACCTATATGTTTCAGACAGCCTGTTTATTTTCTTATACTTAAGATCACCATTGTATTTTGCCTACCTCCCTCATATTTGAATGAAGTTCGCTACTTCTCCTACAAGTCATTTCGTCTGTTTGTTGCACGGTTTTTTTTTTCTACAGAGCTACCCATAGATTGAGCATGTGACTGTTCATTACCAATCCACTGTCCGACTCGTTGGCTGAACGGTCAGCGTACTGGCCTACGGTTCAGAGGGTCCCGGGTTCGATTCCCGGCTGAGCCGGGGATTTTAACCTTAATTGGTTAATTCCAATGGCACGGGGGCTGGGTGTATGTGTTGTCTTCATCATCATTTCATCCTCATCGCGACGCACAGGTTGCCTACGGGTGTTAAATAGAAAGACCTGCACCTGGTGAGCCAAACCCGTCCTGGGATATCCCGGCACTAAAAGCCATACGACATTTCATTTCATTTACCAATCCACTCATGTTTTAAGCACAAGTTAATTTCACATACAAGAGTACAAAGAAAGTTAGCTGTGCATGCCAGTCTGCGATGTTGTTAAGACGTTACACAATGAGTTCTAACTCATCAGCTCTTATATGCATTCTTATTTTCGTATCGGGCCAGTACTGCGGATGTCTTTGTATTTGCGTTCCAACTACATGTCTCAAGAATACATTGTACATATATATAATATTCTGCACTTTAAGTGTACAAGACCTTACATAATTTAGGAAATGACGTTTTTCACCGCCTCGCACCCCTTCTCACCCTCTCAACTGAAAGTGCTCTTCGAGACTTAATTTTAGTTAAAATAATCATGTTCATATGTTAATCATCTTATGGGTTATAAATATTGTTGCGTTAACGGTTGAAAAATGTACTATCGCTACAAATAATCAAATTCGGTTCTGAATACAACTGAAAATGATAACCTAAAACCTGTTTTCCAGTCATTTTTTTTTTGCTAGGGGCTTTACGTCGCACCGACACAGATAGGTCTTATGGCGACGATGGGATAGGAAAGGCCTAGGAGTTGAAAGGAAACGGCCGTGGCCTTAATTAAGGTACAGCCCCAGCATTTGCCTGGTGTGAAAATGGGAAACCACGGAAAACCATCTTCAGGGCTGCCGATAGTGGGATTCGAACCTACTATCTCCCGGATGCAAGCTCACAGCCGCGCGCCTCTACGCGCACGGCCAACTCCCCCGGTTTTTTTTTTCCAGTCAGTGACTGGGTCGAGGATGGAATGAGTGAAGGCCCCATCCAGCGGCAAGGATAGGAATTGGGCCGGCTGCCGAAGCCTGTCACACTCCTCTGGGGCTATGATTAATGACTGACAGATGAAATGATAGTGGAGCGTGTTGCTGGAATGAAGGATGGCATGGAAAACCGTAGTACCCGGAGAAAAACCTGTCCCGCCTACGCTTTGTCCAGTACGAATCTCACATGGAGTGACCGGGAACCACGGAACCCAGCGGCGAGAGGCCGACGCGCTGCCGCCTGAGCCACGGAGGCTCTAAATACAATTATAATGATTAAACATACCAATACTTACGTTTTGATGAAATTTTTTCCAGTTAAGCTGTTTCCACTCTGCTCGTAACTCACTTGGAAGTGCTCCTGGAGAATCATATTCGTTCGTTAGACGGTTTAAGAACCATAAGGGTAGAAAAAGTGTAAATATCTATGAAGCAGCGCATCCTAGGGCTATTTTGTCTCTCTATGCCGAATTATTTCTTTATGATCACAAGCAGAAACCGGGAGCCAGCCGTCATAATAATCAGTATCCACAAACCCAAACGGGGAATGGCATCCAACCGTAAAAGTTAGCAGAATTCATGCTCGAAACATGAAAGGACAACCGACTTCATAACCGGTCTCCGTTCATAAACTCAAACAGGGAAGGATGGGCCGCAATAAAACTAAGTAAAACCGGCGTGGGCATATCGCTATACAAATTGGCGTCATTGTATCCAAACAGGGAGGAGGAATCAGCCGTTAACTCCGCGAACTCAAACCGGGAAGGGTAGGCCTGTGTAAAACTAGGTCATATGCAAACAGAGAAGAGCAGCCAGGCGTCAAAAATTCGCTTTATACAAATTGAGAAGGACACCCGGCCGTAAAACTGCGCTTCATCTATCTTACAGTCATAGTATGTGTACCAGGACGCCACCTTTTTGGTGAAGTGGAACGGGCTTTACATTAGAACTGGCGCTGACCTAGAACCCACGCTGGGGTAGAATAGGCACAGGCATAGAACCCGCGCTGGCCCATTCCCCAGTCATAATAACTATTTTACTCACAGCTGGTCTATTGAAATATTAATTATAAGCAACATCATGTAGTAATATATCGTTTTATAAAGTCTGATTTTATTTTCCCATTCGCTTTTTACAACTTATGTTGCAGTTGAACTTTTAATTTCACCGACAAGGTACTTTGAGTAAAAATATATATCGGTGGCTCTTTTAAAACCTCCTATGCCCCATTGCTCTTAGCACCAATTATATTACTTAACATTGATCACGTCTCCCAGCCATATATTTATACGCAGTCCATCAGATTAATTTTCGTTGCGTTCATTTCCCTACGCTGTGTAAAGGAAAATTGACAGGACCATACCGCATTGTAAGGATATTGTTTGCATGGCGAACGTACGCACTCCTACAGTATAATGTATTTAAGGTTCATTTTCCTTTACATCTCAGCGTAGGAAATTGAACACAACGAAAATTATTCTGACGGACTGCATATAAAAATGTGGCTGGGAGGCGTGACCTGCCTTAAGGAATATAATGGGTAGGAAGAGCATTACGACATACGAGGTTTTAAAATAAAGCCATCGATATTTGACTGCGCTATGTTACACATAATATTATTGTTTTAATTTCGTTAAACTGGGTTTGTTCCTATCACTGTGAGACCCTTAGAGGTGAGCAAAACATATATCAGGTGTATATCGTTGGCTTTCTTTTAAAAACTCGTATGTCCCAGTGCTCTTCCTACACATTATATTCCTTAAGACTGCTCACGTACCCAGCCACATACTTCTAAGCAGTGCATCAGAATAAGTTTCGTTGCGTTCAAATTCCTACGTCGATGTGTAAAGGAAAATATACCTTACCATACCATATTGTAAGAATGTTGTCTGCATGGTGAATTTACGCACTCGTACAGTATAATGTATTCAAGGTTCAATTTACTTTACACATTAGCATAGGAAAACGAACACAACGAAAATTATTCTAATGATTTGCATTTAAATATGTGGCTGGGGGCGTGACCATTCTTAAGGAATATAACTGGTAGGAAGTGCATTACGACATACGAGGTATTAATAGAAAGCCATTTCAGCGGCTATCGCTGCCGTATTGACGTTCAAACTGGCAGATAATTGTCATGGATAGATGGCTACACTCAGTCGTATACTCTCACAATATTTATTTAGCTCTTTCTTCTCTTCTTCTCCGTGCTTCATCTCGCTATGGATCGGGCCGGAAGCCAGAAAACACCTGAACTCAGTTGTTACATACACAAATGAAACCAAACACAGCTGCAAAAAAGAAAACAAATTAAAATAAAATAAAATATAGTTATTATAATAAATTAGTACGGGTAGAAAACGCCGCGTTCAGTACATCCACCGACGCTTGTTAACTGTGCATGGAGTGAAGGTGTTTTTAATCCATTTTGACGAGTGTGCATTTTTTTTCAGCATGAATGTCAATTGTTATACTGGGTGGTACAGCTGCCCCTATGTTTTCACAAACATATGCAACCAGCCAGGAATTATAAGTCTCTTATTTCTATCTTGCGCAACATATTACAGCAATTTTGTGTGCAGTTAGACCCATATAGACTTCCAGCACAATGCAAAAACGGTACAAGAGGCAGTAAGTGAGGCCCATGTCCAAAACACTGTACCTTTTTATGTAGAGCAGAGTCCAATACCCCAGTTATTTTTACGAAATATTACTGTACTGTACAAACCATAGCCACTAAAGATGCCATTTTCTTTTGACAGAAAAGGGTAATCACAGTATCATAGAATACATGATCGGTTAGGACCAATTACAGACATGTTAATCCACCACAATTTTGTATGGTCTCATCACATCGAAATTGATAGAAACACGTTTTTCACAGTATTTTACAATCAATGACAAGCAAATGCTGTACATCAGATATGATAGCTGACGCCATGCAATTACCACCGTTACAGCGTTCAATAAAGAAATAAAACTGGACCATCAGGCTGTAACACATCAGTAAACTTACGAATCGAGAACTTTCGCTCTTCTCGTGAATACGGAGTTGTAAGAGCTAGACGTTCCAGCAGCAAGTACGTGCGCGGAGTTAGGCACGTTAAATGTATCTGGATAAGCTGCAGGGATCAGTGGGTGTTCGAAACTTTATTGAGTCATGCCTTTTTAAAATTTTATTGTGTGTCCTTCTAGGCAGCCTTTAGAAAGACTTGAATTTTCTGAAGACTCAGATATCCTTCTAAGGAAGTTGTAATAATCAGACATAAAAATTATCGCTACGTGAGCACCCACTACGCAGAAATTTATTGTGAATACCACCTGAAACGTAATGCTGGACTAATTTAACCAAGTAATAAGTTAGTACTCTATTAGTAGGGAATGGTCGCAGCTATCTGGGCTTAAAAGAGACATGATTCTTTAGCACGCTGTGGTGTTTGCAGCAAGGTAAACTTGTCTGTACATTCGAATTCAGAACTTGTAACACACAAGATCAGTTTCGAAGCGATAGCGTAGATTATTCCATTAGTACAGAGATACGAGACCTAATCTACGTCGCCTGAAGTGGCTGCATGGTACTAAACGCAGCTAGCATGTGATTTTTCCGACGGATTCAGAGTTCAGATCTAGCTACGAGCTTTCCATATTTTATTTCTATACTCTTACGGCATTCGTAGTTAAGGTTTAACTTATTACAACTTAACTTCCTTAAGCCCCAAAAGTCACTTTTCACCTTCAGAAAGAATACATCAGAAAGGAATAAACCGATAAGATTTTTATATGACAAACGGCTACAACGAATGAAGTTCACTGCACTTATTGTCAACATTATGACAAACCCATTCAACCAAACAACTGCGCACGTTCGACTAGAAGAACGTCTGTACTTCATACGTAAGGCACATGACACAGCACATAGTAATTCTCACAGCAAAGTGCAGACAGGTTGCACCACATACGCTGCAGCAAGCAAGAATAACTCACCTGTACCCTTCTCAGATATGCATTAACGAAGGAGGTGGTCACTTTGAACATTTACTTCATTAATCGAATGGGCATACACAAGCCCAATGCACCTCTGTTGGCAGTAGCTTATTAAAAAGCAAATAGCTCTTTTATGATTTGCTTAGAAGTGAACATAACAGAGCACCTGCAACATAACAGCTGATGATGATTTAGATTTGTCTTCAACAACACAACTCACACGAATATTTAACAACGAAATAGAAAATCGTCCTATACCGGATTCGAATCTCCGACTAAAGAGCAGCGCTTTCCTCCGCTAACTTCGAGCACGCTCGGCTATCACGAGCCGTTGCTTGCCAGCGTTATATCAACACTACTTCTAGTCATTCAGCCATCATATTCTCTGTACATGAACTTTCTGTGATACAGAATTTTCACTTTTCTTTACAATCATTCGTTTTTTTTATCGCTAATGCTGATTTTGTTGACATGAATAAACAAATTATAGAATGCGTAGTAAAACCAGACATTGCTGTGAGTATCCAAGGTCAATGTTTTTATGTTAGACTATAATCTGCAGGTTGCATAAAACTGAGTGAATAGGGGCAGCTGTACCACGCGGTATAATAATTATTTTTTTTTCTTCTTGTTCAGAGAAATTTGTATCAGTACAGGTTGCTTTGTTCACCTTTCGCTGTCATTTTGCACTCAAAATAAGTTTCCAGAGCTCATCTCTCATGTAGAAGACTCCGTTTATTTATTTCATTCAAAGCTGCTGTATCAACGTTCTTCATCTTCCTTCTGTTCCTCTTCTATTAGTGTTTTTCCAACACACTGGTGGGGTCAATCTCAGTTTTCTGGCTGAATGGACAGCATAGCGTCCTTCGCTTCTGGAGGTCACGGGTACTATTCCCGGCTTGGACAGGGATTTTAGTTATGTCAGCTAATTCCTCCGGCCATAGTACTTCGTATTAGCACACAATACATCACACTACCAACCACCATCGAAACACTTAACAGTACAAGACAACCCTCCATATAATGTCGGTTTCAGGAAGGACATCCAGACTCAATACACTAATCCACCTCTGAGACACATATCATACCTATGACTCTACCAGACTGTGGGATGTGCAACGAAGAAAACATAAAGCAGTGAGTGATATTTATGTGTTTTACTGTGAATAATAATCGCTTTATGGTCTCGTACTTTTCGTCGTTGTGTCTCGAAATACCATTATGTGATAATGTTGTCCGAGAAATACTAACCCGCAACCCAGCTATCACTTAGAACAAAAATCCCTTAATATACATTAGGTGATAGAACCTTTCGGGTCAGAGTTCCAAGGTGAAATATATCACATAGCAGTTTTTCTGGCCACAAGGATAGTTTGTTGGAATGCCATTTTGTCGTTAAAATATTACTTATAAAAGTCAGCGAATGTTCCATGTCCAGAGCTATGCTGTTAATGACAGGGTGGGATGAGATCCACTTAAACCACCCGATATCAACAGAACCGTTTTGTTCTATGTCCATATTTCCCATTGATGTGTGGACCATACTGTTCCATGTCCAAGAATCAGAGTACCAACGTGACGTCCGACACAACATGCCGATTGCCTTAATGAACTTTTTGGAAAGCGACAACCATAACACAAACACTATACAACATAAATACCAAAAACCTGATCATAGTCCTGTTCAAGATGTGGATTCAATGCATGCAGTTATAGAACGAAACATTAGAACAGGGCCTCTCAGGGTGCATGCGCGTGGTGCATGCACTGTGCACGGTGCAAAAGACGACTTGGCTTGGTTGACCAGAGTGCAGACCCCCCACTCCTCGATTTGGAGCAATAGCACTTACTCTCTCTTTCCTCACGCCTCTCTCGCTCGCTCCGCCTGTCTCCCTCTGCCCCACTTGCGCCGTAGCGCTCCAAATCCGGGCTGAGTTGAGCCGAGTATTGCCGAGTAGAGCCGAGCTTAGCCGAGTAGCCCAGAGACGAAGCGTTGATCCGAGCTATACCGAGCGGCACCGATGCACAGTGCACGGAGCTCTTGCGCCTCGCTCTGCACGCGTGAGATTTTGGGCGTTTGAGAGGCCCTGCATTAGAAACATGAAACTTCATAGACCATTGTGCGTGGTTACGGTCAAATAAGGAATTCAATGTTTGCCAAATGTTGTCAAAAGACGTTTAGATTTGGATGTTAACCCAGTTGATCTTAAATTAAATAAAAACACAGTAGGCTAACATACTCAAATTTAAAGCATATTGTTGCTGCCGGGACAAAACCTCCTATGTGAAATATTTTAGCTTAGAACATTGGCCGGTAGTGTTCTGTCATCTAAGGTGCAATAATGTGTGAATATTGTCAAGGCATTCTCGCTCTTCATAATATATATTCTGCGGGTCAGTATAATTCCAAAAATACTATCACATAAGAGGTTTTGTCCCGGCAACGACTAAATGCTCATTTTCAGACAGTGATTTAAGGAAGTGAACATATCAGTTTACCACAAGCAAAATTAAATAGCACAGCAAACCGTAAAATTGATGCCAAAAAGATTACGGACATTAAGTCACTTTACAAGTATTTCTCATTAGAAGGCAAAGAGGTATGGAACTTTTTCCTGACGTGAAACTTGTATCAATGATATCAGAAACTGAGAATAATAGTGTATTATAATTATTTGTAATGAACGTAACTAATATGAATTTTCTATGGCCTTCATCTCTGAAAAAATTGATTTCTGTATTTTTTACTATGTCCATAACCGTCACTTCCCCATGGCCTATTCATTTCTAGTGTTCCGAATATTTTGTTCATTAATGCATATTATAAATACATAGGAACCTTATAAAGTCGCAAGGTAAGCCTATGATAGTAAATAAGATTTTAATTGACGGCCCGAAAATGAAACGGCTTCTACTGTGAAATGAGTTAAATGAGACATGGAACAACATAGGTCTAGACTATCGATATATCACGTAGCGACTTTCACAGGCAAAACGACGAATTGTTAACCGGTAATGATATGTAGATAATGCGAGTAGACGTAATCCCGTCAGCGAAGTTATTACCTCTGGACAAAACTCGGGAAATTCCTTTAGAAGGCGTCTATCGTATAGCTATTATAAGAAATTTGGTTATTGACACGTAACTAGTATTCTAAGATATCACGTTCAAACTGGTAACCACATCTTTTCACTCGGTTCGAGCCCCACTGTCGGCAGTCCTGAAGATGTTTTTCCGTGGTTTCCCATTTTCGCACCAGGTAAATGCCGGCCGGGGCTGTACATTAAATAAGGCCACGACCGCTTCCTTTCCACTTCTAGCCCATTCGTCTCCCATCGTCGCCCTAAGACCTTTCTGTGTCGGTGCGACGTAAAGCAACTTGCAAAACTAATGTGCATCTTTTCAGTAATTCCTTCCAGATATTACATTGACAAAATAACGAAATAAGTCTCACCAATAACTTTCTCTAAATTCAATACAGGGTGGTCGAAAATAATGAGAACCGAGTATATGAGGTTAGAGCGTTGGTCATAATGATAAGCAATTTGAAATAATTACGTTGATATCTAGCGCCGTTGTCATTTATCAGCTTCTGAATTTAGCCAATCAGATCACTTCGCGGGTGAATTCAAATAGTCTTTACGAGGCGGTGTTGCTATATCTGCACGTGGCATGGTCGGGCTTGAGATCTATGCCAAGAAGTGAGCATCAAACACTGTAGCGTGCTTGCTATTGGCCGAGACTATCAGCAGGGATATCCTTGTTCAAGCTCCTCCCCTGGAGAAGTTTCTTTTTTTCTATTGGCGCTCGCAAGCCGTTCATAAGCCACATGCAGATTTAGAAACACCGCCTCGCAAAGCCCATGTGAAATCGCCCGCGAACCGATCTGATTGGCTAAATTCAGCAGCTGATCAAATGCCAACGGCGTGAGGTATCGAAGTATATTTGTTTCAAATTACATATCAGTATGACCAACGCTGTAACACTCATTTATTCTGTTCACGTTTCTTCCTACCACCCTGTATTGCTGAGTAAATATATTTCGTGTAAAATTTGTTTTATAAAACTCACCTCAGAGTGGTTCTTAAACATTCAAGTTTAATAGTTTCTCCTTTAACTTTGAACTAGAATTAAAGTTTCGTGCAATCTGATGTTTCATTTAGGTGTTTAAAAATACAAATAATATTATGAAAGTTGGTAAATCGACAATTGATTTCCACTTTATGCGTGATGGAAACACATAATCAGTGAGTGTGGCTTTCTGTACATCAGTGCGTATTCACAGTCGATTAACACGCTAAATATTAACCTTTACAAAACTGGACAATATTTAGAAACCCGTATAAATGAATGGACGAAAGGCAATATAATTGTCTTTTCCGTAACGAGTTGAAACCATACCAGGCTGTCCTAGTTCATGGAAAGTAACAGTGTTGTACAGTTGCTAGAAAGGGTAATCTGCCAGTTATTTATTTTGTCCTTAACTGCTGTACTGACATTGCTGCCTTCTTGAGATTATAATAATAATAATCTTATTTATTTTACGTTCCACTAATTACTTTTTGCAGTTTCCGGAGATGCCGAGGTGCCAGAATTTTGTCCCTCAGGAGTTAATTTACGTGCCAGTAAATCTACCGCCACGATGCTCACCTATTTGTGCATCTCCAAATACCACCGGACTGAGGTAGGCTCGGACCTGCCAACTTGGAGTCAGAGGCCAGTGCTCCACCATCTGAGCTACGCAGCCCGGCTTCCTGAATTTGAACCTTGAAGAACAACAGACCACAAGAGACAACAGAATGGTCTTTTATGGAGTACTTATCCTCTCCTAGGGATGCAAATACATGATATTCCTGTTCTTAAAAAGAACTACGTCGGGCTGAGTAGCTCAGGTTCTAGACTGCCGGTCTTCTGAGCTCAAGTTTGCGAGTTCGATCCGGGATTAGACCGGTGGTATTTGAAGGTGCTTAAGTACGTCAGCCTTTTGTCAGTAAATAATCTGGTATGTTAAGGAATTCCTGCGTGACAAATTTTAGGCAGATAATCGTCTCGGAAGATCATAAACGTAGTTATTGGGACGTAAAACCAACAGCAATATTATTATTGAAAGAACCAAGGGCGGAAAATGAGGTTTCACCTATCAGTTGAGATTTGTAGAGCCGTGCATTCAGGTGAAGCCGGAGTTTAGAAACGATTTCTTTTTTACAAGTTGCTTTACGTCTCACCGACACAGACAGGTCTTATGGTGACGATGGGACTGGGAAGGGCTAGTAGTGGGAAGAAAGCGGCCGTGGCCTTAATTAAGGTACAGCCTCAACATTGTCTGGTGTGCAAATTGGAAACCACGGAAAACCATATTCAGGGCTGCCGACAGTGGGGTTCGAACACACTATCTCTCGAATGCTGGATAATGGCCGCACTCAAGCGACTGCAGCTCTCGAGCTCTGTTTAGAAACGATTACGTGAAACACTCTCACCCGTTTTCAATTTCATTTTTTTAAATAATACGCATTAAGATGAACACATTATCCTCAGCTCATAGCCCCGTATCTATAAAGAAATCGATATCATTAAAAAATCAGTCAATAGATGTATTCGGTCGATTGCCTATTGCAGCGTAGCCGTCTGATAAGCATCTAAATAAATAAATGTTTTACATTCAGTGAAAAGGTTTCTTAAGATATACTTTTATTTTGGTAGACATTGAGTGCCGTATGCAACTACAGTATTGTGAATTTCACGTACAACATTACTATAAAAACGTGAGGATATAAACTTTCGGCGGAGTATGAAATAAATAAATAAATAAATAAATAAATAAATAAATAAATAAGTAAATAAATAAATAAATAAATAACCAAATCAATAAATAAATAAATAAATAAATAAATAAATAAATAAATAAATAAATAAATAAATAAACGAATAAATAAATCAATACATTTAAAAATAAGTGTAATCACTCAACCAGATAAAATTTCCTTTACTGATTAAACATGTAGAAAATGAGAGATTCAACAGCGATATTATGAATTAGAGTTTAGAGGGGAAAATTCCAACACTGGATTGGATAATCGAACAAGTTGGGAATGACATTAAACTGGTGAGGCGTTCAGACCACATGAATTATAGTCTGAATTTTATGATAGAGGTAACACTGTAACATGGATATTCGTAAAATTCAGTTAATTATACAGTTGTTTGAATGTTTAATTAATTAGTGGAGTCGACGTCGGCTGTATTTCTGTTTTTAATTTGGGTGTATACCGTCGCATCACATCAGAAAGGTTTTCTTCTCTTTGGCACGAATGGGAAGGAAACCACCATGGGTTTAATTAATGTATAGCCCCAGCTTGTGTCTGGTGTGAAGAGGCTCCAATAGTGGCGTTCAAACCCACAATCTCCCAAATGCAAGCTAATTCACGACCTGTACCACTCAGTCAACTCGCCGAGCGTATTCTTGTCTGGTTCGCCGATATATGACAGATACATTGTAAAAATAAACCTTTTTGAAAATAACACCTGTACGTTAATATATTTAATTTCAGTGTGAAGAAAATCGAGTGAGATGGCTGAGCGGTTTACGTCACGAGACTGTGAAATTATGGTGAGTTCGAACCACAACTTCAGCAGTGCTGGGGCCAGTTATCCGTCGTTTCGCATTTTTATACCAAGCAAACGTGGGGACACACGTTAACTAAGGCCACTGTTGCTCCCCCCCTCCCCCCATTCCTGGCTCTGATCAATCACATTACCAACCTACAAGACCTCCCTGAGTCGGTGCGATGAAAAGCCAATAGCATGAAAACAAAAAATATGATGAAATCCTGATTTTAGCGGAAGTTCTTCTGTAATGGTCATGTTAAAATATATCTTATTAAAGTGATAATTTCTTTAGATGTGTGTCCTTTTACGTTTGCAATGGAACGAAATAATTTTTCTGATCTGCCTACTTTTGTACATCTTTAGAATGTCTGTGAGTCCTGGTGTCATTTTGCCAGAACACTTCTTCAAAACAAAATGATTTACACTCACCCTGTCTTCAAAAATTGTTTACCGCAGAACCCTACGCCTTAATTAGTGTAACAAATCTGCGTAGGCTACATAAATAAAATAGTTCACTTCAACGAACCCCACCTTCCACACTGTGGACAGCACTATAAGAGCAATTATGTTGGTAGCGCTAACTCGTGCTTGTAACAAAATGTAATTTGTTCGTAGACCACAATCATAACAGATTCTGTTGGTGTCATCTTCTTTGAAGAAATATTGAAGTCCGTTATTGTAATGGTCGAAGACTTTATCGAATATGTCTTGCATCGGTAAAAATATATAATGAATGATATTCAATTTCAATCCATAAATTTTCTTCTAGGACTTCGCAACATTATATCCAAAATTGAATCAAATATTTCGCCTTTTCAAATCATACGCTCACCACTTCTTGGTACGTCATGAACTGAACCAGTCCCCTTGAAATTTACTTATCAAATCACGTACAACATTGTGATTTTCACACCTGATTAGGAAAACGCGTACCAAGGTATCTTCGATGCACGAGAAAAACCGCGTATCTGACGATATCTTCCTATCCATTATTTTCCTCACGACCGGTCACGCTTCCGAGCCACACGTGGATATGCAGTCCATTAACACTATTATCGTTATATTAATTTTCCAATGGTAATGTGTGAGGGAAAATAAACCATAAGCAAACTGTGCTGCGACAGTGCGAAAAATATCATACAAACATGCAGTGCGGTACTGTAAGGTTCATTTCCCTTTACACATACACATAGAAAAATGTACTCAACGAAAATTGTTCTGATAGACTGCATATCCATGTGTAGCTGGGAGGCGTGTCCAGACTTAAGGAGAATAATGGATAAGAAGGGCGTTGTCATAAACGCGGTATTGCTCGCGCAGCGGCGATAAGTGTTTAACAAAACATCCATCCAAGTTCAGTGATGCCAGGTATGATAGTGCGTAAATGTTTTCCCACCACTAATCCAAGGCTGCAGACAGTAGCGGCCGGCCCTTAAGGACTCCCGGACGGTGTCCTCCCTAGAGAACGAAAATTAATTTTTATTTTCTCCCGATATTTGAAGTCAGAAACCGGACTCGAATAACGCTAAAAAAATTACATTTCATAGTAAAACTCTAAATTCTCATCAATAAGGAAGACTGTTAGGCAATATCAAACTTAGGTGAGTGACTTATAGCGCGCAGCTTGCTGGTAAATGTTTCCAGGTTGAAGATAAGGCACGGACCCTTGAGCTTCCGTCCCACGATATAGTGGTGATGAGGGGAAAGAGTTGTAATGGGGAAGCACGCCGGTAGGTGGTTTCGTAGGGAGGAAAGGTGATGGAAGAGGCTTTAACCTCGGCAGAGCCCGTAGGAATAAATGCATCTTCACAAACCCTTCTACGAGCATGCGCCAGCCATGGCTGCCTATAATAACATTAAATACTAATTCATGACCTTATTTGTTGTATTTTTTATTATACTGAAGACGAAAAACGATAGTGAATGATAATGAAATGTAATATATTATGATACCAGTAATGTTGATTCAAATTGCGAAGGTGAATTAACACAGGCCTCTGGCTTGCATCCCGCGTTTCGTGAGGGTTAGCAGATGTGAGAGAGTTCATTTTTGCACGGAAGACTTGAATTAGTGCGGTGATATTGGTCCGTAGTTCTAGTCTTTAGTTGTAATCTGTCTTTACGTTCGTGCTTCGTGGTGATTATTCTGTACACTATTAAGCTTTAAAAGTAGTGTGTTAATTTACAGGTGCGATTGTGATTTGGAACCACTTGTGGTGTTAGTGATATCCTCGTTACTTCTTTATCTGTGTTTATTATTATTATTATTATTATTATTATTATTATTATTATTATTATTATTATTATTATTGCTCACAGTGCTTAAACCGTAAATGTTTTTTCCTTTTTTTTAATTTTCATATTTATTCAAACCATCCTTCCTTCGTAGTGTGGTTAATTATTCCTGCTTTAAGAAATTAATTCTGTGTATGCTATTTTCAAGAGTGGGCATCTTTCTTTTGACAGTAGATTAGAACTGAAAAGGCTAGGATCTCCGAAATATGATTTAAATATTACACAGGTTCAGAATCCTTGCGAAAGTAAAACTGGCTATACCAGAAAATTAAATCGTACATTGTACAAGCACGCAGACTGGTTGTGTGGATGTGAGATAACAAATGCTTTCTTTCGCTATACGGGGTTGGCTATGAATTCTCGTGATCTCGCGTAGTCATTAACTGATGTTACGGACCTAAAACACTAAAATGAGTAAAAAAACATAAATCTAGTGAAAAGCATGTAAACAATAGTATGTACTTGGTGATGCTTGGTAAGGTAGACTTCAGGTGCCAGTTAGATCACTTACATAGTTCGTATAGATTGACAATTAAACAGTTCAATGAGGACGTATCGAAAAACCGTTACATACTCAGTAAACTGATTGACTGCATTAAGTTTTGTGGAAAATTTGAGTTTGCACTGCGAGGACACACGTGGTTTCGTTTAACTGTATTCATAATTGTATATCCTAATGGCAACAGCAGCTGAAAATGGCAGCCTTAACTTCTCAATCTGCTCTTCTCTTTCCTGTCAAACTTGTCAAGAAAGAGGTGTGGGGAAAAAGTACTGTGGCCGCCCCACCCGTGCTGTCAGTCCACCGGCCGCCACTGGTTGCAGACCTGTGAAACAATTAAGTCACTAGCATGGTAAGGATTTCTCGAACAGGAATGACGTATCCAAAATTTGTAAATAGGCACACCATTTCTGTGAAGCTATCAAAAGCATCCCTTTGTGTTCGTGTTGTGTTTTTCCGCCGCAACACTATAAACGTTGATGGAGTGGGGGAACTTATTGGAAAGCCAATCAGTCTTCGCGGCTGCTTGCTGTCCTGAAGACATCAGATGTAGCTGCCGTGTGAGCCGAGTCTCTTGTTGCTTTCAAGGAAAGTAAAAACGGAGCAAAAGAAAATTCTATAATAATAATAATAATAATAATAATAATAATAATAGTTTCACGTCCCAATAACTACTTTAACGGTTTTCGAAGATGCCGAGATGTCGAAATTTTGTCTCGCGGGAGTTCTTTAACATACCAGTAAATCTACCGACACGAGGCTGGCGTATTTGAGTACCTTCAAATACCAGCGGAATGAGCCGGGGTCGAACCAGCTAACTTTAGCTCAGAAGACCAGAGCTCTTCCACCTGAGCTACCCAGCCCAGCAGCTATATAAATGTAGAAAACTTTGAATACTTTGTCATCAAAACTCAGGACAATGTGTCCGAAAACGGACGATGTAGAGATTGAAGACCAGTTGTTTGCGTTTTGTATGATGGATATAATAATTCAGAAACAATAATATATATTTTATTTTACTAGTGAAATAACAGTAGATAGGATAGTGGAAGATGATGAAGATTTTGTGGAAGACTAAGGTTGTCATGTTATTATTATTAGTAGTAGTTGTAGTAGTAGTAGAATTAGTATTAGCATTTTTCGCGTTACAATTCATTTTAAAAACTACGTAAGGCTGCTGAATGAGCATTTAATGAATCGGAACTGAAAAGAGATGCCTTCAGACATAACAAAAAAGTGAAGAGGTGTTAGACACCTACCAATATGAAACTGAATAACTTTTGGTATATAAACCAATGAGATTTTCGGTTTTTCGTTAAAATTTTAACTGTGCGAAAACAATATTCTATTCATTACACAGAGACATTTCTTACGGGAATTAAATAATAATACACACAATTCACTTCGACGTACAGAATCATACCAAAACCAGTATTTCGCTGCACAACGCTTCACCTTGCATGGCTGCTAATCATTTCATTGCCCTTCCATTGTCTAAGCATCCTGCACATGTAGATCGATTGGATGTGCCCCTTCTGGCCAGTTTTAATGGCCAACAGTGTAATATTATCTCAAGTTTTATTTTGTATTCTCCAGCTTACTCATGTTGAATATTACAGTGATTGTGTTTACCAAGTCCTCCCTTTTACACCTTCAAGTTTTATTTTATTCCATCGCATACCAGAATACGTACACCCTGTACATTGTATTTTCCATTAAAATTAACAGTGAATTCATGTGACTGTCTATGTAGAATAGAATAAAATACCCTGATTCCGGATCGCTTCGAACTGGGGAGAAAGTAATAATTTATTGCAATCCAAAGTACTTTCGATACATGCATGATATTCTAGTTATAATTAATTTATCTATTACTACATCAAATATTGTACATAGTCCTAATCACTACTTACACCCAAACTCTAAATTGCAGTTTTTAAAACTGTATTAATTTTTCCTAGACGTTAGACAGTATATCGATGGCTTACTTCTAAAACCTCGTATCTCCTAATGCTGTTCCTATCCATTCTTTTCCTTATGGAAGGTCACGCCTTCCAGCCACATATTTATACGCAGCCCATCAGAACAATTATCGTTGAGTTCATTTTCCTACGCTTAAATGCATTATACTGTAGGAGTGCGTAAATGCGTGAAGAAAACAACATCCCTGCTATACGCTATGGTAAGGTACATTTTCCTTTACACACCAGCATAGGAAAATGAACACAATGAAGATTGTTCTGATGGACTGCATATCCACATGTGGCTGGGAGGCGTGATCAGCCTTAATACAATGCTGTCCGTTCACGTATCAATACGTGTTTCCAAGCACGGTGCTCTGCAGCCGATCACGTATAAATACGTGTTTGTGCAAGTCTGTCTTCTGATGCCATCTAACGGTTATTGAGGAACAATTTGGAGATTATCGTTCATGTGCCTAAATGGTAGAAAAACTACGCTTCTTTTAGTATTAGTTTTGCCCGTTTTAGTGCGTGTTGCATTTGTTTTTGCCTTCGAATATCTTGCGTGTATCCATTAATGCTAGTAAACAAAAATGGCAGCCCCGGTAAACAAAAACAATGGACTGAGTCCTGGTGATATTATACATGAATTATACGCTGATTTGTCATATATTTCCCGTGATTGTGAGGAGAGTGAAGATGAATTGTCTAATGATAATTCTAGTGCTAGTGTCATGCATTTATGTGGAAGTGATGCGTTGAATGACACGTTTATTACACCATGTGAGCACTGACCTGATGCTTCAGATAGCAAAGATGGTCTACGTTGATAATATTCTCCCTATTTCTGGCAGTGAGTGGCGTAACAGGATATTATACTGTTTTTGGAGTCTTTCTCGTGGACCCCTGGCGTTAAAATTTCGCCGAGTGAACCTGAAAATATAGGTTGTGATGTCAAGTTGTTCATTTGTAATGATTTGTAGGCGTATATGATGGAGGAATCAAACAGATATCAATAAAAGAATGAAACGAAATATAACATATAATAACTAACCAAAAACTTTAAAGTGGACAGATATAACTGTGAATGTACCTAAAATTATTAAATTATGATACCCTGCAATAACTGCATGTCACTGCCAAAACCTTCCGGCCACAGGGGCCAGTTATACGTCAGATGGGCCGGACAGCAATGTGTTAAGGTATATAATGGGTAGGAAGAGCGTTGGGAGATAAGAGGTTTTAGAAGTAAGCCGTCGATATGTAACTCACTTGTTTCTTTTCTTAGCTGAAAGAGATGAACGATGATCAGTAACTTTATTCCTATCTTTAAAATGTCAGATACAAAGTAAGCCGTGAAAAGAAGAATGGATATGTCGTGTGTATTTCATAATTATTTCCTTTTTGGATTTCAGGGAAATGAACTGCAGAGAAACATTAAAGCTGGTTGTGAAGGTCTTCTATGAGTATTCATGAGACATGGAACCCTCGTAGAGGTGCTGGCCTACACCGCCATGAAATATATGATGTGATTACGCCCTGGACCGGCACAAACAGGAGTTACAGGAAGAGCTGAATGCTGCTGCAGGAAGCTCTCGGCTTTACGAACAGTGGCTGTAGTACGCACACACTCTAGCAGTAAAAAGGTAACAAACGACGATGGCATAATACTACGCTTTTGTTCCTTGTATAATTTTCGAAAAATATAAGTTGATATTCCCATATTCTAGAAGCTCGGGACATGGTGTTTAGTATGTGGGAAGCCAGACTGATATTCTGAGTGGCTGTGGTGGTTCTACTTCAGTGCAGCTGTAATTCCAAAGTATTTTTGAGCAGTAAGATTATTTTAGTCTGTCCCACATATTTTATAGTTCTGAAAGACTTTCCTTAGAAAACAATGGAAAATTATTAGTTCGAAGAACATTATTCCTTTTCTTAAACTGATAATGTGTTTTCCCTACATTTATAATTTCGCACTAACACGTCTAAGGTTTTCGACGACGGAAGTATGGGAAAGGGCTAGGATTGGGAAGGTAGTTTTTTTTGCTAGTTACTTTACATCACACCGACACAGATAGGTCTTATGGCGACGATTGAACATGAAAAGCCTAGGAATGGGAGGGAAGCAGCCGTGGCCTTAATTAAGGTACAGCCCCAGTATTTGCTTGCTGTGAAATGGGAAACCACTGAAAACCATCTTCAGGGATGCCGAAAGTGGTGTTCGAACACACTATCTCCCGAATGCAAGCTCACAGTTGCGCGATCATGACCGCACGGCCAACTCACTCGGTGGTGGTATTTTCTAAATGATAAGGATAAGTTACTAGGGGTTCCTCCGGCTTCACAAGAAAGAAACTTTGAATATATTGTGATACACCTTGTGATTTCTTTGTTTCCAACTTGTAAGTGGCAACTCTAGGCATGATTAGGAGCCACATTTTAATAATAGGCCGATTTTCATGAAATTCTCCAAATAGAACAGAGAAATCAGTATGAAGTAATATAAATAGTTCAACTTAAACGATGGTTTAAACATTTAATTGCAAGAAACTGTATTACAATTGCATAAAGGAGTGAAATTAAAACCTTTTACACCCAGAACAATTTAATTTTTAAGAAGAGCACTAAGTAAAAAACTAAAAAGAAAATTTAAAAAACATAAAATTTAAACTTGAAATTGGAGAAATTAGTGGGAGTACTGTGGTCGATCATCTGCATCTACCAATGAATGAATGTCCACCTCCAGCTCTGTTCTTGCTAATTATAGGATGCTGAAAGGAATAATCTGCAATTCGACTTCTACACTGAGTTTTATTGCATTTCGTAAACGAAGAAGCACTTTCACATATGCACGTGCTCTTGAACACTGAAGTCATTTTCAGTCCAAATTGTCTTAAGTTTGGGTATTTTACGCTATATAGCAGCTCAAAAAAACTGTGATCACTTTTCTTTCCTGGTCAAAATACTGAGATCTACCTTGCAAAGGGAACTGATATTTAGTTGCAGGAGTTTCTTCGAGACTGCAGAAATGTGTTCCAGTCAACAAAATAAATAAGTGTAGAACTGATATAGCTTCTACACCGATGGAAACGGAAGTATTTTCCGTATTGATTTTATGATTGGTTGCATGAAATTTCCATGGCGAAGGTTGGCAGAATCCCATAGCCATGTTTATGATGGTTAAGACCTAACACTAATATTTGTGAAGGACCATTAACCCCTAAAGTCTGTATTTTAAATTGTAAAACTCAGTCAAATATACCTTACTTAGATCCAGTGAATTCATATATATATAGGAAGTAATATTGATGAACGAATTAATTCTCAGTCGGGTCTCTACGGGTAATGAAAATTAATGCATTTTTGAACCACCTGTGAAATATTTTTCGAAAATATTCTTCAGATTAATTTTTTTGAACAATTCACGGGGACCACAATGTGTTCTCATGGGCTGCATGCGACTCGTGGGCCAAAGTTACAGTCTCATGGTGTTGATGATGCAATTCACTGTTATAATACAGTATCTTCTAGTCCACCAGCCTTCATTCCTAACTGAACCGTACAGGTTCTCCTCTCGAGTATACAGTAGCAAGTTTCTTCTAGTCTGCAGTCCCAATAATCGAAGTGCCATAACTATACAGCAACACAGATAATATTAATGGCTTGTATATTTTACACTTCCCCAGTCTACATTTTCAAAACAATTTTTCCTTTCATCCTGAACCAGCAACAATTCAAGACTCCAGACGTTTTGCAGGCGAAGAGTGGATAGATTATCAAACCACGTAGATAAACTGATGGAAGATACATAGGAGTACTGAAAATACTTAGTTTCGTAGCATGAAAAGCATAGACGCTCAAAAAACTTAACCCAAGGTATTGTGCATTCCTTAATACTTTTCAGAATTAATTAGTTAATTTACCTTACATGCAGATACAGATCCTCTAAAAATCCACAAGTAACATTATATGCCTAAGTCCAATTGTCTCTGAGAAAGTGTACCTGCGCGTACTTATACCTACAGTAACGCTCGTAAGTCATTTGACATAGTGTGTTCGACCTCTGAACGATGGCAGCACATACACAGACGATCCAACTATGTGTAAGGGTGAAGTGGTGTTGCAGTTTTTACTACAACTCATCAGAGTCAGTAAATCTAGGTACAGCAAGTGTCCTCTAATGGGCATTATCACAGCAATGAATGTCTAAAAGTCTTTTGATAGTAACTGTTCAGATATTAGATACTCAGTTGTGAATTTCTGAGTGTTTCATGATAATTAAAAATCAATAACAAGTCAAATGTCACCTCCTAAGCGTGAAGGGTTCTCCAGAGTGTTTAAGGGGGTTGTAATTGGCCTATGTGCCTTGCAGGAGGGGAGATGTCAGGCAGTCCTAAGTACACTCAGCAGAAAACAGGGACTTGCCTTTGCAAATTACCACTATAAATGGACAAAGCAGGTAGGGTCTAGGGTGTTATGGAGGCACGAAAGCCAATCGTCGCTGCGCGAGCAATACCGCGTATCTGACAAAGCACTTTCCATCAATTATTTTCCTTAAGAGTGGTCACGAGCCCCAACTCCATATGGATACGCAGTCCACCAGAACTATTATCACTGTGTTCATTTTGCTATGCAAATGTACAACGTAAAATGAACCTTACTGATCCGCACGGTTGGAATGAATGTTTGAAGAGCGTATTTATGCACTCCTACTGTATAATGTATTTAAGGCTCATTTTCCTTTAGACATGAGCATAGGAAAATGAAGGCAACGGAAATTGTTCTCATCGATATGACCGATATGACCGATATCCATATGTGGCTGGGAGGCGTAACCAGTTCTAAGGAAAATACTGGCTAGGAATAGTACTGCCGGATACGCCGTATTGCTCGCACGGCGACGTATTTTAATATGATGTTATCTGATGGTTTTCAACAGGTTCGTCGCCCTAGAAATAAAGGTTACCATCCATACTGTCAGGTTCCTACAGTAACTTGGGTACCTCATGGTCTGGGGATGCTTCTCCGCTAAGACTATAGGTCCATTATTGCACATCTATGGTATAATGAAGGGTTCTAACTATAAGAGTGATTTGGAAAATCATATGCTAGACAATAATTATTTGCTTCGACAATGGTATTTTCAACATGGTAATGATCCCAAACTTCGATGTAAATGTGTGACGGATTATGCACATGAAAGTGTTGCCATTGCAAAGTCAAAGTCAGTATTTAAATCCAGTAGCTCATATGTGGGAGCTGGTGGTCATATGCGTAAGGACAGTACCATATACAAGTAAAGCAGCGTTGTTCAACCGTTTGAAATGGGAATGGGAAAAAGTACCCACAGACAAAATTAGATCCCTTATTTCTTCCATGCCTGCTAAACGTGATGATGTGATACAAGCAATAGGCTGTGCAACGAGATGTTAGCGGCGACGTCAGAAAGTGAACAATTGTTTAATTTATTTGTCCAAAAGATCTTCATCAAAACATTTATGAGCTCTGAATTTCAAAATGTAATTGTACACAACAATATTCTGCTTCCAAAAGGTTGGTTTGTTTCGTTGTATGATTTTTTGTTCATGTTTTCTATTAAGTACTATACAAGAGGCAAAACAATGCTTTGAATAAAAATCTATGACAAGCGTCGTAGCAAACACTTATGAGTGCTAATGCACCATGCGTTCACTTTTTAACTCAAGCATACGTCTTCATTATAAACTGAGATGCCTTTCAACGTTTAGTCTGCAAACCTCTGTGAATTTACTAAACATCTGTGAATTTACTAAACACCATCACAAACTTAGTTCTGTGGCCTCGTTTAGATCCATACCCCTTATCTCTAAATAATTAGATACTGAGTCTAACAATCTTCGTCTCGGTCTCTCTCTACTTCTCGTACCCTCCACGACCAAGTCCATTATTCTGCTCGGTAATTGATCCTCCACCATTCACCTCATATAACCTCACCACCGAAGCCGGTTAATGCGCACATTTTCAATCAAGTTCATTCCTAGTTATCCTAAATCTCCTCATTCCAAGTACGTACTTTCCTGCATTTGTTCCCACCTGCTTATTCCATCGATAATTCTCGCTACATTCACTTTTAACTTGTTGATAAGATATCCTGAGTCCACCTAGCTTTCATGCACGTTAACAAATTTGTTCTGGAAACAGACCGATATAAATACAGTTTTATCCGGGAGCTTACTTCTTTCTTACAGAATACTGTTGATCGCAACTGCGAACTCACTGCATTACATTTCCTGCTCCTGATTGAATCTCCCTTACTTTATTACAATCCAGGAGGAATACATTTACTACATAATTGACACTTGCTCGAGGTTTGTATTCCGAAACTGGCATTCAGTTCTCTAGGATTCATCCCTTCTAATATTATTTTACGGTGCGACGTAAAGCCCCTAGCAAAAAAAAATATTATTTTAGTCTTGGAAAAGCTAATTTTCATAACGTCGCCAAGTGGGCAAAATCGCGTACCTGACAATGCTCTTCCTATCCATTATTTTCCGTAAGTCTGGTCGCACCTCTCAGCCACATATCGATATGTTGTCTATCAGAACAATTTTGTTATGTTCATTTCATATAAAGGAAGATGAACCTTACCGTACCGCACTGTAGGAATATACAGGGTCATTTTTAGCTTTGGTCGCAGCACCACACAAAGCACGGCACGGCTAGCGCAATGAAACTTGGTCGCTAGTCTGCAAACGCGCGTCTTTCCTCCCCGCTACATCGCGGCAATTCGCATTTATAGGAAGTTATTTCCAGTAAAGCTATACTTCTAAAACATACCTGGAATTACATTTGATGCTCAAAATGTTGTCCCTTAGCTGTCGAACACGCCTGACACCTCATAAACAGGTTTGCAGACACTCGGCAAATATCAGCCCGTGTGATGATCGAAATAACTTGTGCAATGTTTTCCTGTAGTTCTTCTTCTTGTGTGATGGTTGTTCACGTACACTTTTCCCTTGAGCATCCCCCACTGTTCATAATCACAGGGGGTTTAAATCGGAGGTCTATTGGGATAATTAACCACACGATCTTCGTAAACTTCCCGTATTTTCCCTATAGACCCATCAGCAGTTTGTGCCGTCGCATTATCTTGCATGAAGCAACCATTACTCCTTTCTTCACCGCCAGGTCTCGAAAGAATGGGCTAAGAATAAAGTACATATATCGGTGAGCATTTATTGTTCCGTGGAAGAATATAGGCCCTATAATTCTGGGAGCACTTACTGCCCGCCAAACTCCTGTCTTTATATCATGAAGTGAATTGACATTCAGCTGGTGAATATTTCCTACACTCCAGTAGCGACTGTTTTGACTATTTACTGTATGTAGCCACTTAAGTGCAGCCATGCCTCATCATTAAAATTAAAAGTTCTAGATCAACATTCCATTTGTGAACGGTCTGAAGCAACCAGGTACAATACCGAAACCTAGGTAAACTGTCAGGTCCTCTTAAATGCCGGGCAGTGTTCAGTTTGTTCGATTTGGTTTTGTTGCTTAGTGGGCAGAAGATAATGACACATTAACGTGTACGGCGAGACGTGACAGGGATTTTGTTTCCAGTTCTTTCCAAGAATTTTCACCTAACTGAATTCCTGCCTGCCAATTTATACCTTTCAGTAGATTATCCTTGTAAACGACAACGGTGAAATGTAACCTCCTTTTCTAAACCCTGTGAGTACTTGAACCATGAACTCATTCTACCATAAATTATCACTGCACATCAATTGACAACATAAATGTCTTTGATTGGATTTTATAATCTTCCCGCAATCCCAATGTCTCTGCTGGCGAGATTTAGTGTTTACAGTGCACTATGTCTTCTGGTGTGGGCTGGAATAAATTTGTTGCTTTCATTGACCTGTCTCAGTCTCATCCTTGGCTTTGACAATATGAAAGTGACTGGGGTATGAGTGATGCTAGTATTTCCATTCCTTATGCAGCCAAGTCCCTGTTATGAATGGTGTGAAATTATCGCTCATAAGGTCGGTTGGTTCATGCATTTAAGTGGGTTGGGCAGACTGATATTTAAAAGCTTGGTGACGAAAGTAACGGGAAACTACCTCACTCATCATTTCCCTAGTACGCCGCTTCAGTGACGCCTAGTCTATTCATAACAGCTGTTCGCGGAGCTGTGGAGGATCAAACCAGCCTTCGGGCTGAATACCCAACATACAACATACCTTAATCCCATAATCCCCTGTTGTAACCGTCCAGGCTTCTCCAACCATATTAAATTAGTGTACAATCCTTTTACGCGATATCACTCGATACCAAGATTATCCGCCATCGGCAATTATTCATAATGACATATTAATTTAACTTCAATCATATGTAAATAAGGTTTTTGGAACCATATTGTATATATTAGAACATCATTTATTATCTAAATTATTATATTATGTAGGATAGGAATTCATTATGTACTGCAAATATGGTCAATGTTGAGACAGAGTTGGTGTCATTTCATCTCATACTTGTGTACACAGAAAAGTATTCTTGAAGCGGGGAAGTTGGATGTCTCACGGGTTTAACTCATGAGCAAAGGTAGTATACAGCAACCCGCGAGCGAGGCTAACAAGCCAGGCATCTACATCATCGCCACGCCTACTGGTTATTTGTGAGGAATGAAGAGAGGGAGATGATAATGCGATCTACGAATCAGATGCTTCATTGTATTGATTTTTGGTATTGAGCTGTTACCAAGAGTGGGGAGAGCCCGAGGATATATTATCTAGCGCGGAGCAACCCTCGACACACTACCACTGCCAGAACCACAACTACTTTATGTATTTTCGAGACAGTGAGTGCTCGCTTCGAGACATAGTTATTTTCCTACAGTGAGTTGTCGCTTCGACACAGTACTTGGCTTCTGTGATGCTGTCGGATCAGGGTGAGACGAAACAAGCTTACGGCTTGTGATATATTCAGTAATTATTCTGGACGAAGAACTACGTTTAGTTCAAGTCCACGGAATTTGGTACAAGTCTGTATTGTATCAGTAGAATAGCTAAGTTGGATGGAGATTTCTGATAACATGGAAATATTCATATCTCTGAATTTTCTCCTCCTACGATCAACGGTGATCAATTTTCACAAGTATAGGGCCAATGTCTAATTTAAAGACTAGGCAATTAGGGAGTGCTAGTCCAGATAGCCCAAACCATATCACAGAAGGAAGGAAGGATGTCCAGGCAGCCAATTCTACAACGAGAAGAGGGGAACGAGTAAGCACGGAAGATAGATGACCTCAACGGAAGCTGTAATTGGTGAGCTTCAATTAGATAAAGCAAGCAACGGTTAATTTCAGTAACGTAAATTCTAAAATCCCTCCAAGCTTTAATGAACTTTTCCGATTCATCTCATTTTTGTATAATAAATTCATTTTATTTTATATTGCGTTAAGTTTCTTTCTCATGCATTACTTAATGGTTAATTATTTAAAATCCTACCCCTGTGATTTAAGTATAAGTCTCTATGCTACTAAATATAAATTTTGCTTTACAGTTTTGTTTAAAACTGTAACGCTGGCGCCCAAACATTACATAGAGAAATGGGAAACCATGGAATGATAATTGATTATATTTGCGTGGCAATTTGCCGGCAAGTCACATATAGTTCATATTTATATACATGTGTTCCCAGATATTAACTTTCGTCACACCAAGTGTGAAGCATAGGAGAGCGAATAGTTACACTGTATGGCTAACTCTTTTTTTATACGGTACTCTGTCATATCCCTTGTTCAGATCTAGAAAACGTAAACATAACTGTCTAGTCCTTTCGTAGCATCCTTTGATTACTTGGCGCATGCTGAAAGTCTGTTTTGGACCGGCCCTCTGTGGTTTCAAACCATACTGGTTTTCATCCAACTTACTCTGAACGACCCTCCTTTCCAAAACGATAGCGTAAACCTTGCCTGGAGCACTGACCAATGAAGTACCGCGGTAGATGTTGCAATCCTTTTCGTTCCCTTGTTTGTAGATTTGTTTTTGTGACTGTAAGTTTTAGACAGTTCTTCCTTTTATCTATTGCCTGCTAAAGTAATTTTCAGGGTGTCATGCTAGGGTATGGCAAACTTTCAGGACACATTTCTCGGACGGAAAATATCGTCGCTTCGCGAGAAATACTGCGTATCTAACAATGCTCTTCCTATCCATCATAATCCTTACATTCTGTCACGCCTCCCAGTCACATATGGGCATGCAGTCCATCATAACAATTTTTGTTGTATTCATTTTCCTATGCCGCTGTGTAAAAGAAAATGAACCTTACCGTACGGCACTGTAGTAATATAGCTTGTGTTTGCCGGACATATTTACGCACTCTTACAGTATAATATACTTAAAGTTCATTTTCGTTTACACACTAGCATAGGAAAATTAACACAATGAAAATTATTATAATCGACCGAATATCCATATATGGGTGGGAGGCTTAACTAGTCTTTGGGAAAATAATGGATAGGAAAAGTATTACTAGATAACCGGTGCTTATCGCGCAGAGACGATATGCTGTAAAGACTTGGTTCTGGAAACGCTTTTATTTCTATGTCAGAACTCATTTTGTACAACTGCACATAGTAAATCTACCATGGAAAACACACAGGATCAGAAGGTACAGCGGGATGATGTATGCATCAATCCTAACGGAGGCCATTCGGAACATTTCATGTAAGGAAGAGTACGTTCTGACCCTGATGTTTTTTTGTGATTGATGTACTATGTAGAGTTGTAGAAAATGAGTTCTAAGGTGTGAATGAAGTGTTTCCGGACCCATGTTCATATAACATTTTCTTCTTCGTGTGAGGTATGTGTCCTGAGAGTTCGGCCGTACTTTATCGTCACATCCTATAAAAAAAAAACCATGGCACTGCAGCCCTTGAAGGGCCTTGGCCTACCAAGCCAGCGCTGCTCCGCCCGAAGGCCTGGAGATTACGAGGTGTCATGTGGTCAGCGCGAAAAATCCTCGCAGCCGTTATTCTTGGCTTTCCAGACCGGGGCCGCTATCTCACCGTCAAATAGCTCCTCAGTTCTAATCACGTAGGCTGAGTGTACCTCGAACCAGCCCTCAGATCGAGGTAAAAATCCCTGACCTGGTCGGGAATTCAACCGGGGGCCTCCGTGTAAGAGAGCAGGCTCGCTACACATTGTTACATCCCATACAAAAGAAAATCATGGCTACCATCAATGTTGTTGAGGATAAAGTGAACCTCTTGTACCTTCCATCAATAGCAGTAGAACAACTCAAAATTTTACTTATGTATGTTCATAACTACAAAACATACTACTTGATGTCGAATCGAAGTTCAAGTGGATAGACGTCTCTATTTTCTAAGAGAGTGGAGCCGTCAAATCGTCACTGTGCTACGTAAACTTTGTGTGACATAATGAGTGCCCTAGCCAGTGAGTACGTGCCCGAAACTAAATCCATCAGCTGTTGCTAATGCATTAATGAAAGAAAAAATAATAAAAATAATAAAAACAATAAAAACAATAAAAATAATAAAAATAATAAAAATTACCACATAGCAGCAAATGTTGGAAATGACTCCATTGAGACCGCAGACAAGTGACGGAAAATGTATCCTGAAGGAGAGAATAGAATGACTTGAGTGGATCTATCGCCTGACTTTCGCTTCGGACTGTTGATTAATTCCTTGTACTCCCTATTAATAAATTTGTTGCATTTCCGTCAGTGATCTTAAGCCTAGTATTTCACTATATTCCACAATTACAGCTCGTCGGAGATGGAATGAAGGACTCTGCCAACAGCATGAAGTACTTCCTTTTCAATGTATGTTTATTACTCACGCTGAAGCCTGGTTGGATTCTCAATAGCTAGAAATAGACTTCGCTAAACAGGTGTTGTTGGAAAATGAGGAGGGTGGAAGTTTACCGTTACTTTCCCCTGTGCCATAAAGTGCTAATACATATGTCTGAGAAGCCCGCTGAAATTTGCACGACATTCCGACTCTATTAGCGCTACCTCCACGCCATTCGCAACAGGGCCTGGTGGCAAAAGGAATGGTATTACTAGCATAAATCATACCTCAGTCACTTTCATGTAGTCAATGCCAAGAATCGGACTCAGGCATGTCAAAGAATGTAACACGTTCGTTATACCAGAATATATAGTGCATTTTAAACACTTTACTTGTCATTTTTATACATTTACAATGTTCAGTAGATCCTCTAGCATAGCAGGTAGAATATTTTTTCCGCGTAGAGTATGAATCCTGTTTCACGTCCGTGTCGCTGTTAATTATTTCATTCTCGAGTGCGATACGCTAAAGTGGTTTCCCTGTTTAGCTTCATAAACTGTGGAAAGTTGAGATCTTATCCATACCTACACTGGTCTTATGGCAAATTATAATAATTTACTTGTAATTTTTGTCTAAATATAGGTCATACTTGTTCACCCCTAACGTTTTGCAAGATTCTAATCAATGTGTTTTCTTTCAGAATTTATTACTGCCCTCTAATCAGTGGTTATATACTCATTTTTATATTGACCAACGTAAATCTTATACGTCACCTTCTTTAGTCCCCAACACGCGAAGTGTCCACCCATCTAGCGTAACGGTTAGCACTATTAGCTGCCTTCCTCGGTGGGCCGGGTTCAATTTCCGGTACCACCAGAAATTTAACAATGGCTGGAGGGTTGGTATGTGGTTAAAAATGGTACATGCAGCTCAACTCCATTGAGGGTGCGCCTAAAATGGCTGCACCACCTCAGTACGAGGACACGAGTTTATTCTGACATGCGAAGTAGCACCAAGATTTACTTCCAACCAGTTCTGAAAATTCGCTCTTCTGGACTTTTTCAGTAAGTCAGTTATAGAATATAAGACTACATTTCTTTCATCATTCCCTCATACTTGGATCTTTGTATCCGTCTTATAATCCAAGTTAATTTAATGCCTTTTAGTAGCAAATTGAATCGAAATTATTTAGACCTAGACTGAGAATTAGTACAGTGGTAGGCCTACCTTAGGGCCGTCAGAAGAAATTCATCCAATTGATTAACCAACTGTGATACATTGTGTATTATAAATTCCAAAGTATACTTTTTGCGTTCTTATTTTATGTTTCACGGCAGTTTGCAACATTTGAAATGGCATGAACTCATCCATAGCCGGTCCCAATCACGGTCGAGAAAGAAGGAACGTGAATGTCTCGATGTTGAGACTCGGTGTAGGTGTTTCTGGTAAATATCGGAAAATGTTTTAGTTGCAAGGCTTGCTTACTTAAGCAACCAGCAAAGTTTAACCTTCCCAGGGGAGTGGTGAGGGCTAGTTTCTGGGGCCATAATGAAGGGAGAACAACGCTGACAGAAATTCCTGCAGGTTCAGGATATTAGGAGGCAGCTCCTACATCTTACTGGCCCACCTATGGATAATTCCTACCTTGGGTTAAACCCTCACATTGACTTAATAAACAGAAGATCCGGACAGTTAAGTAGAGAAAATGACTGGCAGACCCGGCTGTAAGAGGTATAAGAGAATAATAAAGAGCAAACAGAAAAGACATGAGCATAGCCTACTCGTGACTTGTGGCTTCTACTTTTGGCAATTCAGCGCCATAATGGTAATAGAATAAATAGATAAAAGTTCGCGAGTATGGTTGAACAGGCACTGGATGGTGTAATCCAGGACTTTACAGTTTCTTGCTTAAATGGATATTGTTAAAATGGGCTGCTAATCCAAGGCATGCTCGGTTCTCATCAAAGAACGTGAGTCCCATTCCTATCAGGAATAAAACTATTTGGTACGACTTTATCAATGAATGGAGAGGCACATTGCCTTGAGGTTCACTCAGCCCACTTCAAAACTGAGTACTTGGTTAATTCCTTAGAACAAAAGAGATCACACTCAGAGCCAACCATTCTATTCCACTGTAGTGGAATATTTTATATTCCATTACCACAAAGTCCCTCATGGCCTGTACGGAGACTGCAAGAAATGTTATTAAATGTTGTGTAACAGTTATTTAGCTGGGATATAGTTTATATTCGGTACAACTTTAAGTCACAACCCCTTAAATATATACAACGACCGCTTCCTATTCGACATACATGTGCATATGAATTTGTTAATGACATCACGGGTTTGCTTTTTTTTTTTTTTTTTTTGCTAGTGGCTTTTTACGTCGCACCGACACAGGTAGGTCTTATGGCGACGATGGGATAGGAAAGGCCTAGGAGTTGGAAGGAAGTGGCCGTGGCCTTAATTACGGTACAGCCCGAGCATTTGCCTGGTATGAAAATGGGAAACCACGGAAAACCATCTTCAGGGCTGCCGACAGTGGGATTCGAACCCACTATCTCCCGGATGCAAGCTCACAGCCGCGCGCCTCTAACCGCACGGCCAACTCGCCCGGTGCGGGTTTGCTTGTATGCAGGTCTCTTACCTGGGATATTGAAACAACTCTGCCCTGCGATCTGTGTTTCCCTCCTCTGCTTTTTCCGTATACGTTAGACAGGATGGGGAGATTTGTTTCCGGGCCCGATACACTAGCTCCTCCTCGAGAGTTTGAGTGTAAGGATTTGTATTTTCCTACAGCCAATCATTTCAGAGTCTGCTCTGTATGGTATCATTTCATGTAATATTTTGCGTTTGGGAGGGAAGTCACTTCTGCTGCAGACAGAACATCGAAAAAACAGCGCACATTACAATTGTAGCCTTTTGTTGTTAATTCTATACGTTTTGAGATCAAGTTTTTCAACATCAGACACATAACATAAGGGTTCACGTGTTGTTGGCTGTAAGGGAGACGTGCTTTCTTCTGCGTGTAAGTTACCACATATTGATTAACTGTGAGTAGTTGGTATTTTCTCACTGTAACAGTTTTATTGTGATTTGGAGGTGATCTCGTCGTTTATTATGCCTAGTTTACACGATGCCAGTTGATGAGACAATTGTTTGAAGACAGTTGACTGGATTACAGTTATTGGCTACGTGCGAACACTTCGGTCAAGTTGTCTAGGCATTTGCCCCCACCATTGCCCAGGCAATCGATTGTCTCTAGGAGTAGACTGAGGACAATCAACTGGGCCCAGCTGAAACCCCTATCACCTAGAGCTCAGTACTGTCGGGACAGTTGGCACCGTGGGAACGTGATATATATGAACCTACAATCCCATCCCATACTATGTTGAGAAATATCATCTGGACTCTATATATATATTAGGCTTGATGATAGGAGCACGAGGCACCATTACTCACACATTTCACAACTTTTGTAAGAAATTTAATTTGCATAACCAATTTATTAAGGACATTGGGTTAGCAGCTCTGAAAGGATCGTTAGCAATAGTCAAAAATCATCTATACTCTTAGCTACGTCTTTGACTTATGAGGAATTCCTGATAGATTTCAAAATCATTGACTATTTCCACATTTTTAATTACTGTAATAGGTAGGCTTTAATATAATATCACTTATGGACATATTACCGGGCGAGTTGGCCGTGCGCGTAGAGGCGCACGGCTGTGAGCTTGCATCCGGGAGATCGTGGGTACGAGCCCCACGGTCGGGAGCCCTGAAGATGGTTTTCCGTGGTTTCCCATTTTCACACCAGGCAAATGCTGGGGCTGTACCTTAATTAAGGCCACGGCCACTTCCTTCCAACGCCTAGGCATTTCCTGTCCCATCGTCGCCATAAGGCCTATCTGTGTCGGTGCGACGTAAGGCAACTAGCAAAAAAAATGGACATATTATAAACGACCCTTGTAGTTATTAATCAAATTTTCATGTAAGCTTTGTCACTTTGGCAACCTCCAAATGGGGGAAGCAGAAATAAATGCATTTCTCTCTCTCTATTTTGTGCCAGTTCGCTTGTGTCAACCGAGAGATGCAGCCGAGTGCGCGGTCTTGATTCCTTGAAGTAATTTATAAATTATATGTAAGCTGTTGGCGTAAATATGGCTCCAAAGTAGGGTGACGATACTAACGTAAAACTCGTTATGCTTTATAGGGAATGATGATGTTTGTGAGACCAGCACGAAGACCTGTACAAACACAAGATGCTCGTCTAGTGGCACTTTATGAGATTACCTATAAATTTAACATTCAAGGATTGGATGTGATTAAGGTCAAAACTTTTCATTACTCAGCAATGAATTCCCGGCGCATTTAATTACAAAAAAATCCTCACGGGATACCACAGACGTTACGCCCTCAGCCATTTGTCGTCATCTACTGGCGTTGCCAGAAATACACAACCTCTTTCCCTACCCTTGTATTTATCTATTTTCATCTTCACAGTCATGATGATATCTACCATTTGAATTTCTTCCTGAATCCTCCTTGGAATATGGATAATATAGCATTCGCTTCAGGCCAATCTCTTAACCTATTTGCCAAGACTCCAGTGTAAGATCTTGCTCAGTGAGTCTAAGAGAGTTATACCTCGGTAGTTATTCGGGAGGTTTTATTCGCTTTCTTTTTATATATTGGGCAAATAATCCCATATTCGCATTCTTTGGAACTTTACCCCCATTAAACTCCTGTTAAATAATTTTACAATTCCCTCCCCCATCTGGCTCTATTTACTTATTTCTTCCCAAAATTCATTGCTAATACCATCCCGCCCACGATCTCCTCCTCAATTTACCTACAGTATGACACACTGAATTTCTTCTTCTACTGTAAATTCCTTATCTAATTAATATACTGTATACTTACTTCCATATTGCTCCATATGACCTACCTCCTTTCCTTATACCCCCATTCATCTCTTCCTTCTAATAACTGGCTGAAATATGTCACCCACTGATCATAATAAATATATATTTTTTGTATCCCTTCCCGCCTTTATTAATTATATTTATTCGTTCCCATATTCTTTCAGTTTGATTCATCCTGCATTCCCTATTTATTAGCCCTGATTATTCCTTCATCCTTAGCTTCTTCCTCTCAGCAATTTTAAGTTTGTACTCTTTCCTTAATCTACAAAGGACTTCCCGTTCTTTGCTCCCTCCTTTTACTCTATAATATTTTAACGCTCTCACCACTACTCTTCTTAAAGCCCCACATTCCTTGTTATACCACCCTCCACCTTCCATCTTTCTCCTTCTATTACGAACTGCCCGTGCCACCCACTTTATAGAATATTCTATTAACTCCAGCGCTCCATCTATGTTATTTTCCTCCAAAGTCTTTTCCCATCCCCTTCAAATTAATTGTATCTAATTTTCCATAAGGTCGTCTAGTTCCCGTTTTGTGTTCTCTATCCATTTATATTTAGTATAGCCGCTATCCCTCTCTGAGGACCTTTTCCTGTCTCTCTCATTTAATTCCTCTCTCCTTCTGACTATTCTTATCCATACCGGTGCATGATGCGACTCAAGCCAATCACCTACCCCTATACTTTTGATTTTCTCTAACGTGTCTTCCGAATTTATTACTAAGTCAATAACACTCGCCACCTGTTCCGTAATATAAGTCATTTTACCTTCTCTGTCGCCCTCCCAACAAACACTTAAGATGAAAATTCCCTACTTCGCAGAATTCCAGACGTTTTCCACCGTAACTCTTAATTTCCTTATCATTACTACTTCCTGTCCCTATAGTCATATCGTCTTCCTTACTGTACATTGAACTTCGCTCACCTATTCTGACATTCCAATCCCCAGGTAAAAAGATTCCGTCCTCCTCATAACCCCCCCCCCCCTCTAATGATACTGGTTTCTACATGTAATTCCTCAAAACCTTATCATTTGCATATAGAGCTCCCTTAGGGTGACAGTAGGAAAAAGCCAAGCAAACATATTTTTCTCTCCCTTTCTCCCTACGCATGTTAAATCTTATCCATATAACTTCTTCCAGGTCGCTCTCAATATCTTCTATTAATTCATTGTTCTCTTCTTTAACTAGTACAAATATTCCTCCGGGCCAACGCCCCTTATTATTCAATTTTTTCTTGACTTGTGCCTAACTGTAACCCCCACCCTCCCAGTTATCTCCTTGCCTATCTCTAGCCATGTTTCCAAGAGTGCTACAGTGTCAAAACTTTATATTAATTTTTTTATTTCTATATTACCTACTTCACCCAATAACATGACAGCCTATCTTCCAGTCTAGTTACAGCTTTTTCCCATGCCTTCCCCATTTCCATCTTTGTTTTTTGCTTCTCGTCACTATCTTCCTCTCTCCTTCTATCTCCATTCAATCGTACTTTGATATTTTATTACTACCTTGCCTTTCAATTTCATCTATACCTTTATTTTTTCCCACAGGTCCTTAAGGCTGTTGCTTCTCCCTTTCATCATAGTATCTCGCCCTTTCTTTTCCTCTCTCAAATCATCAATCACTGTATCTGTTTTTAGGAGCATTATGTAACAGCACTTCCTGTACATGTGGGCTTAAATTTGCACTCTCAATGCACTCTCCTCTTGACTCGATTCTTCATTAATCCTTAGAACGTTACATCCCTCCTCTTGGACGGCCTCCTGCCTGCCATTTTTCCGCGTTGTTAGGTTCTCTTCCTGTCTGAGCTCCTCCTCCATGACTTTCAATTTTGCCACAGACCAGACATGCCACCAAATACCATTAGACATCACCAGCATTTGGTCCTTTATATATGCCCTAAGACCCTGGTGCCTAGCTCTCCCTAGATGCTTCTTCAGAATATTCAGGTTCTCGTTCCCTTCTCTTCCCAAGTCTCTCTTGACCAAGATTTTTTCACCTTGCAAATTCCTTGCGTTTCTTAACACTATATCCGCCATCAGGGTTGATATTAACTTCACTTTAATTGGTCTCTGTCCTTTCACTTTTCCTACCCTTTCAACATCGTCAATGTGCGCTTCGCTGAAATTGATTTTCATTTTATTTTTAACGACGTCCACCCTTTTGTATATAGTATTCACTTTCTTCTCACTTCATTCTTCCTGTAACCTAAATATGAATATTCATTTCTTCATCCGTTCTTGGCTAATGTTGCCCATCTCCTTCTTTGAAAATACCACGTCCTTTTGCAGGTTTTTAACTTTCTCCCTTAACACTCCACTTGCAATCGCATTACTTTCTATCTTTTTTACACTGTCTCCCCATTGTTCTTGGAACCATACCTTCATATTTTCGAATCCCTTAGCCTGGTCTTTTCTCATTTCCTTTACCTGCTCGACTCCAGCGTTTTCTTTAACAGCTTCTCCTATCAACTCCTTAATATTCTCCCAGTCCTCCCAGTCCATGTTCGGGCGGGGTTCAACTCCACATCCCCTACAACTAGTAGCATGGTTATCACCGCCGCTACCAGTAAAGCCTCACCCAACTTCCCCTGCACTCCCTTGTACGCCGGACTCCCCGCCGTCTTCTTCAGCCTTCGCTGTCAGCCCCCAGTCGCTGCCCGATATTGCTCAATGCCCACGATGTCTCTCCGCACTCACCACTCAACACGTCCACACTGGTTGCTTGCTCAAGTTGAACTGTCATCAAAGTGTACGTAGCACACACGAGCATTCTAAACATAAATGAGCCCTCTCACAGGCATTAATCTACATAAATTTAATTTCACTGTTCTTCGGAAAGCAATGGAACTTAATGTCTAAGTCCTTCTGGCTTCTATCGTGGCTAGAGGAACCGTCGGTAGCACAACACACCATGGCAGAGCACAGAAAAATTAAACTGTTGCGAGTGTAAACAACATTGCTAGACTAATGGCGCTTCGCTTGCTGTAGTGAACTTGGTTGCCGCGTGACGTCAGGAGTGTGGCATGAAACTGCGCATCCAGTTGATGACCACTACCGTCTAGTCTAGTAACTCTGATGTCGTTCTTTTACCCTTGAGTTCGACAGATCTTTCCTCGGAGCGTATACAGTGGTAAAGACGCCAATCTGTATCCATGAGCACCCGCCCTAGGATCTGTTGTGGCATGTTACGGCAATCAGCGATGGTCCGTCTGCGGGGGACCGCGATGTTGTATGGGCTAGAAATATGCTTTCAGGTGTCCCCATCGAAATAAAAATACGGGTGTGAGGTTCGGCCAAAGAGAAGGCCACGGTATAGACAATCAATCAATCAATCAATCAATCAATCAATCAATCAATCAATCAATCAATCAATCAATCAATCAATCAATCAATCAATCAATCAATCGATCGATCAATCAATCAATCACCGATGATCTGCATGTAGGGTCACCGCCCAGTTGTTTACCTAGTACTTTTCTTAAATAATTGCCATAATTTTGTAAATTTAATTGAACATCTCCCTCAGTAAATTATTCCAATCACTATCTCCTCTTCCTATAAACGAATATTTGCCGCAATTTATCCTTTTGAATTTTTATTTTCTGTAGGTATAGTCGTTCTTCCTTCTTCTAAAATTACAGCTCAAACTTATTCGTCTACTAATGTCATTCCACGCCATCTCTCCTCTGATAGCTCGAAACAAACAACTTAGTCGAGGAGGTCGTCTCCTTTCTCCCTAGTCTTCACAGCCCAAATTTTGCAACATTTTCGTAACGCTACTCTTTTGTTGGAAATCACCCAGAAAAATTCGAGCTGTTTTTCTTTGGATTTTTTCCAGTTCTCGAATCAAGTAATCCTAGTGAGGGTCCCATACACTGGAACCATACTTTATGTTTGGTCTTACCAGACTCTTACATGCTCTCTGCTTTACATCCTTACTAAAACCCAAAATACCCTCGTAACTTTGTAAAGAGATTTGTACCTTCTATATATATTCCCATTCCTGTGATTAAAACAATGAAGATCTTTCCTCATATTAACACCTAGATACTTGCAGTGATCTCCATAAGAAACGTTCACCCCATCAACGCAGTAATTAAAACTGGGAGGACTTTTCCCATTAGTGAATCTCACAACATCACTTTTTAACCCCGTTTGTCATCATATCATCGCCTGCTCTCCATCTCACTACACTGCCCAGGTCTTTCAGCAGTTGCTCACAATTTTTTTAAGTTATTACACTATGTAATATAATATCATTCTCAAAAAGCCTTACCTCTGATTCCAGTTCTTTACTCAAAAGTCATGTGAAGACACTAAATGTGATGTTAATAACGAGTTGCTCCTCCGCGAGCCCTCGAAACGCTAGCAGTATGGAGAGGGATCTGGACCCACGCATCTTGCACTGCTACCCACAGTTGGTCTTGTGTAGTTGGTGTGGAGTTCATGGATCTGACACCAGCATCGATAGCATCCCATAAATACTCGATTGGATTGAGATCGGGGGATCTGGAGGGCTAATCCGTGGTCGTAACTTCACTGGAATGTTCCTCCAACTACCTGCGTGCCACCACAGAACAGTGACATGGTGCACTGTCTGTTGAAACGTGGCATCTCCATCATGGTAGTCTAGGGCCAGAAAGGGATGGAGATAGTCTGAAAAAATGTCCACATCACGTGCTCCCTCCAGCCGGAAAATGGGGCCTAATTGTAACCAGAAGAACGCCGCCCAGACCAGAACTGAGCCATCTTCCACCTGGACACAACTTTGTTGACACGCAGGATCCATAGCTTCATGGAGCAGACGCCACACACTCACGCGCCCATCAGCTCGATACAACTGGAACCGGGATTTATCGGACCGTACCACACGCCGCTACTGTTCCATGGTGTATTGCCGATGTTCGCGGGCCCATGGACGTCGTTGAACTCTGTGTTGAGGTGTCAGCAAAGGAACATCAATTAGTCGTCAGCTAATGGAGCCTATGCGGTGCAGTTGCCTCCTTACAGTCCTAGTAGAAATGGGTTCCTGACTCCCAGCATTCAACTCGGCGGTGATCTGACTCACAGTCGCCCGTTGAGCGCCCAGTAAGGTTCTACGGATGTGACGTAATGTCCGTTCGTTAAACACCTTTGGTCTCCCCGGGAGCCGGTTTATGCGGGTGGTAACATTCTCTTTGCTGTACTGAAGATCCACCCTCGACACTGTTGACCTCGGAAACCCGAGTTCGCGCGTAACCTCCGCAATGCTATGACCCATACACCGTGCGCAAATGAACATTCCATGTTCAAAGTTGGTTAACTCGCAACGTGTTGCCATCTTCACGACGCTGGTGTGTGTGACAGACTGCTCAGCTACGCCACAGCTAACCGCAACGCTCAGGGGTCATACACGACACAGTTTCTAATGGGACACCCCTTCCCGTGACTTTTGGTCACTCAGTGTATATACGTATATGTAAGAAAATATAAAGGTCCAATAATACTGCCTTGAGGAATTCCCCTCTTAATGATTACAGGATCAGATAATGCTTCACCTAATCTAATTCTATGAGTTCCATTTTTTAGAAATATAGCAACCCATTCAGCCATTCTTTTGTCTGGTCCAGTCGCGACACAGTCCATTTGATCTCCCGAATCTAGGATATCTGTTACAACTTCGGGAATCCTACAAGTTGAGCTTCAGTGGAATAACCTTTCCTAAAACCAAACTTCCGGCTATCGAACGAGTTATTAATTTCCCGGACATGCCTATTATAACTACAAATAACGATTTCCCAAAGATTACATATAATACATGTCAAACTGACTGGCCTGTAATTTTCGGCTTTATTTTTCTCACGGACTGTTGCTTCTTATTCTCAGCCCTCGATTAATATCATACAGACTGATTTTAGTACTAACTGAAGATAATCCTTTCTCAATATCCGATTCCGATCCCCTTCAGTATCTCAAATAGCTTTGTCCAATCAACATTATAGATTACTTTTTCCAGGTCTAAGAAAGCCACATACGTGGGCTTATCCTTGTTAATTTGATCCTATAAGATTAAGCGTTAAGTCAGGATTGCTTCAAATGTTCTTAAATTTCTTCTCCAGCTGGACTGACTTTCTCTCAACACAGCTTCAACATTTCTTTCCATTCTTCTGTAAATAATACGTGCTGAAATTCTGCAATCATGAGGTATTAAACTTGTATACAGCCCGTTGTATCACACACATGAATGTCATTAGTGGGATATTATAGCGATAATAATAAACGTATCGTAGAGTGACAACTTCACGTATATTCACAACTAGAATAATTAATAACCGCCATAAAATATCTATATCGCTGCAAAAGGTTTCAGACATAGCCCCCAGTTGAGATTCGAAGTGACGCCAACCACACAACATTCTTCCCTGAAAGGTTAAGAATCTGAGGACAGGGGGAGGGGTCCTCACTTGACGGCCGGATCTCCTGAGTTCAGGCTCCTAGGGCTGAGGTAGTGGGTTCGCAACAAGCATTCGACCGGTTGCATAATTCAAAAAATGAATTCCGTGTTAGTTAAGAAACATACTTGCAGAATTTATAAAGAAATGTTTCTTTCACCTAGAGCGAATTCAGTGAACCCGCAATGGACTTCCTGGAGGAAGAAATTGAAATTAATATAACTGGAATCGTATTTGGCCTGACCACACTAGCGTTACAGATATTGGAATTCGGAAATCTTACCTCAGTTGCTTTTGCAGTATATCATATTATTCATCTCCATTTTCCTACGTGTAAAGGATCATCGGCTTTCAGGCAGCACGTTGCAAAACATCGAGAAACATCTCTCTACATCAATGGACGTTAAGGGTTCGTACTTTAAGCAAGTAAGATCTTCCACTTCTAATACACGCGCATCAAAATTTCCTCCTTTCAATGTTTCACGTATCTTGCACATAATTTTATACCCCTGAATTCTTCAAGCAACATTTACAATTAAAAACCTCTGACCCGGCCGGGAAAGGAACCCGGGGCCGCCGGGTGACAGGCGGACGCGTTGCCCCCTAAATACTGCACTGTCTTTCAAAAAATAAGAATGGTCTCACTGTATTGTGTAAGTTACTCGCAGGTATGTCTTTCTCACAAACAATTTAATTTATAGATATAACATTTGTTATCGGTATCCACAGGTTTGTACATACATGGGAGAGGAATAGTATTGCGATAGTAATTAGAGCAAAAGGCTGATCAAATATTAAATACGAGGAGCACATGATGCCATGCGCTCATTTTTTTGAACGACTATACAGTTCATTTCAATTCTGTCTCTTTTATAATATTAGCTGCGCTGGTAAATCTCACGCTACATAGGGCTTCTAACCTAAAGATACCTGTCCACGACGTAATGAGGTTCACCAAATATTTGACACACCTTATTTACCCAGAACACAGAAATATCAAGTGTTCGTATAGGAGAACAGTGCAGCTAAGTAACTAATGTACTGACACATTGTCTATAACGCCATTCTCCTCTGTCGCAATTTTATGTTTATGTCCCCTTGTTTGCATGTCAAAACGAGACCTTGCATTCGGAGAAACAGTGTTATTTATTGCTTGCTTAGCACTCGTATTACTGCGAAGGCGAAAATTAATGAACAGAGCACGAAGTGGACACACAGGGTGAGAAAATAGATGCCAAATTACGTCCATTGAAAAGTTTCGAAGTACGTTATTTTCTTTCTCTTCGCTATTTGTTTTGCGACGCGCCGACCTACATAGGTCCAACAATCGGATTAGTCAGGGCTTGGAATGTAAAGGGAGCTACTTTAGCTTTAGCGATACTGCAACCCATGCATTTGCCTTGTATGAAGGCAGGAAACCAGAGAAAGCTACCCTGAGGGCACCTGAGAGTTGGGCTAAAACCTACTCTCCCCCCTATTGCAAGCTCATAATAACACATCTCGAACAGCGAAGCCATCTCGCTAGGTTTCAAATTTCTGCTACTACTACTGCTACTACTACTACTACTACTACTACTAATCACGAAATGACGCAATATTTTATATCTGTCGTTAACATATCTGAAATATACATGCGCTGACAAAATATGAGGATCACCCCTAAAACTCATTGGGAAAAATATACAAACATACAGAGACAGCTTCCGTTTTGGAAGGTACCAAGAGTTAAGAAACTATTATGCAAAAGTATAAGTAATAACAGGTAGAGATCATATATGCGACTCCATGAGCTGCATTTCAACCCTAAGTGCCAGATGCTGATATTATTGTTCCTCCGGGTAATAAAAAACTATGTTTAAGTTTTAAAAGCTTTTGGGTTACCTGCTCGGAATCTCTTGATGGATTATCAATATGTGGCAAAACTTTTACCAGAAGTAGCAACGTTTCTTCAGTATTTCTTTCACATTTATTGAGTAAAGGTTTATTTTGGCCCAGTGCACGCTGTGCAAGCTATTGCTTTAATCGAGGAAGGAAAAACGCTTATTTTCCACTATCGCAATTTGTGCACCGCTAGGAATTATCCGGCAAGCTCGGAAAAAATTATAAGAATTCGATTTCTAACATAATAATAATAATGGCGTGTGGCCTCCGAAGAGGCTGAGTGCAGGTCTTTCGAGTTGACGCCGTATAGGCGACCTGCGCGTCTATGAGAATGGGGCCCTACCTGTGATGAATTCTAATGCTGAACACGACACACACACCCAGCCCCCGAGCCATTGGACTTAACCAATGAAGGTTAAAATCCCCGACCCGGCCGGGAATCGAACCCGGGACCCTCTGGACCAAAGGCTAGCACGCTAACCATTTAGCCATGGAGCCGGACTTCTAACATAAATAATGTAGATCATGCCGTGTGATGTCTACAGCAGCCAGGTATAGCAGGTCTTACGGGACCGCCACACTATCGCGGTCCAAGCAAGAGACAGCGAGAAACATCGCAGTGAGTCAGTTGTCAAGATGTCTTCTGAGGAACTGAAAATTAACGAATATATGTATAAAAGGTAGTTTCTAAACCTCAGTGGATGATACGATAGCAAAAAAAAAACAGAAATTACAAATTAAACACCCTTAGTCGCCTTCAAAGTGCTTCCATTGGATGCAATTCATTTTTGGCAACGTTCATAGCTGTATAAACTGTATATAGTTATATGCTCGAAGCATTGATGTCACACGTCTTTGGATGTACGGCATGTCAGCACAATGTGTGCCTTTCAGGATTCCTCTGAGGCGGAGAAACAAAAAGAAGTCTGCAGGCACCAGATAGGGGAAGTATGGGAAGTTCGGTGGATCTTCAAGACGTGGTTCACGATCAAGCGCTGCTTATCCATACCGGTAGCGTTTGAAACGGTCGTGAACATATTCCCTGTTTACGGCTTCTGTTCGGTACATCACATAAACATTGCATGAGTCTCCATCGCCATTTCCCCAATTTGTGACGAAACTTGATCTTTTGATAAGAGATTCACACACACTACGTTCGGTTGGCCGCTGCTGACTAGCCTGCTTCAGCTCCACGTGGCGCTTCTCGAGATGTCTCTCTATTCACATGCGTATGCACGCAGTGTTAACATTACGTTGCCATTGCGATATCGGTCCATTAACCGTACTTTCTTAGATAACCTTGTATATATGATATACCAGAGATGTGGCAGTGGTTGCTCTTAAAATTCAAAACAATCACGAAAGCTCTGGATTCATCCATTAAACTGTAAAAGAATCTCCTTTTGACATGAAATGTTCAATTACAAAATCATTTTCTTAATTATACAAGAATGAGTTCTTCAAGTTTTGATTTCTTCTTACTTCAATCGAGAACGATATATGGGAAGAGAAAACATATTTTTTGAAAAGGGACCCTCCCAAACTAAAACCAATCGTGACTAAAGTAAGTGGAACAAAATAAATTAAAAGCGCATGTTATAGAGAATTTATTTTTAGAGAATAGTATTAATTTATTTTTCATCTAATATACATCTAAACCATGTATAAGAGTGGACACTTTTCTGAAGAAGTTGTACCAGAGGCAATAGTAGGGGAAGGGTACTGTGAAGGCTGTGGTAGAGTAAAACTGTCCCTGCTCGTCCAGACACACGTTTCTCATCATCACACTGCATCTAAACAGACAGTTTCTTGTATCCAGGCAGATATAAACTTGATTTCGTCTTTACAACTACGCATTCAATATTTCGTGTAATATAACTGTTAATTTAATAAACTGCATTTCGGCCTTTAACTGCCTCGCCTAAAACTTCCTCCGAGAAGATGCCATTTAGTGCTAGTTCCGTGAAGGTTCGGAGTGGCGCCAGTTTGAGATGTGAACGGAGCCAGATTCCGTTGAAGGACGTTCTCGGAAATCACGCCCATGCATTGAGTAGGTATTGAAAGAGCAACTAAACCCATTTGCTTCATTTATGGACGAAAACTTCAGACTGACGCTCGACACCACCCTTCGCCATGCTAACCATTGCCTGTCAAAATTCCTTCGGGACATCGGGATACAAACCCAGAATTGGCCAGCATGTAGTTCAAGAACTCTGTCCCACTGAATATATACAGTATAGAATATGCTTGGTCAGAATGTCCTGCATCGAAATTTACACACCCAGTATGAAATGTGACCAGTGCTATTGGAGGAATGGATGCGCATATCTCCAGGAACCGATCCAGGGCCGTGTGGGTAGCATGCCACGGCCAATGGAGTCTGTTTTCGTTGCCAGGGGTTTTATCATGCAACACTAGTGTGAGAAACGATGTCAGTGACAGCCTCTTTAACTCTATTGAGAAAAACATCGACATAGTAAATTTCAAGAGTATGCGTTTCGAAAATCTCGAAAAATGTTGTACTAAATACTTAAGCACTGAACTCTGGCGCTGAGAGTAGTGAGCGCAAGACACTGCCAATGCAATGCGTTGTGTAATCTATTTAAAACAAGGTTTGACATAAATAAATAAATAAATAAATAAATAAATAAATAAATAAATAAATAAATAAATAAATAAATAAATAAACAAATAAATAAATAAATAAATAAATAAATAAATAAGTAAAAGATAAATAAGGGCCTACGAAAGTGGGACAAGAATTTAGACTGCGACCAAATGAGGAACTATACAAAAGGACCGAGAATATCACAACATCCTTTAAAAAGAGAAGACTGTGCTTCTATGGACACATTAAAAGAATACCAACAGAGAGAACAACCAACAGAGTTCTGGAGTATATGGAGAGCGCGAAGACGCAAACTAACTAGCTTAAAGGAGGCAAGGAGGACCTGGAAGAAAAGAACATAACACAAGAGGCAGTATAGACAAGAATACAGGATGATCATCAACAAAATTAAGGGATTCCAAGATCGAATGAGCAGAAAACGGACCGGCAACACCTGGTCGCTAGAACGCAAAGCAGTCTATTCCGAAAGAATGAAGAAGTACTGGGCTGATCGGAGGAAGAAGAACCGGAAACGAACGATGCTTAACGTGGTCCATAGTAGACAGACAAGAAGAAATAAATAGGCATATATTATGTCACAATAACCATTGATGTATATCATTTGTATTTAGCCTAGTGTGTTGTGCAGTACGAACGATGGGAGGTCTTCAATAAGAGTAAGGCCCTTTTTTATGGCCTGCTGGAGTTCAAAATAAAAGCGAAAGGTAGTTGGAAAGTGAAAATATCCTGTATTTTGACGATTTGGACTATAGAGTGTTCTCAATGAACTGCTTGGCTGACTTGAATATATTTGACGTTTGCTCATAATATAATCGGAATCATATAAGTCTGGTCCCTAAAAGTAAAATATAGCTGCCCGAAGTATAAGTCGTCATTGCTGCCAACTTGACCTGTTTCATCGTGAAATCTCTAAATTTTACCAAAACAAACCACCTCAATGCAAACTGCAATAATGAAAATTCCCTTAAATGAGTTCATTTTTTCAAAAACTTAAGATTTAGTAGTATCCTTCATATTGCCATGTGAAATGAATGATGATGTTCATAATAAAGACAGTGTTCAAGCTCACTGAGGAATTAGGAGCACACACACACACACACACGCACACACACACACACACACACACACACACACACACACACACGCGCGCAATTGAATTCATCAATGTATACATTTCTTGTCTTTATGGTGATATTTACACTATTATTGCTGTATTCTGAAAACTGATGATACATCTTAATTGTATGAATTTTAAATGTTCGGGAATTTAGTTAGAGTGAAACTGTTTTCGATACTTCCTTCTACTCATATTCTTATTTCAAATAACAATGGTAACATGTATTTAAATAGATTGTCAGCTTGAGAGCTGATATAACCTTCAAGATTATTGCAAGAAGAAAATCTAGAAAATCCACAGGGACACTAATGTCAAAAGAAAGTAGGGTGGTTGATCATTTCACTTAATTATTTACAGCTCTAATAAGTAACAACTTTCTATAACCAACCTGAGGTGTATTGGCATATAATAATTTTTCCAGGTTTATAACACGAACTGGGATATACCACCTCAGATTGGACATAAGAGGGTAGCATAATTACCTGTACTTGAATTTTCATTTCTTCAATTGTGCATCTTCACTTGGTGTAATTAGAAAAAAACAATTGAATTTTGCGATGATGATAATAATAGATACACTTTCATTTTTAAAAATTATGAAATAATCACAATAATAATAATAAAATTAATGTTAATAATAAACAAACATCTTAATTGTATACCGTAAGGCCATTCAGTGTTCAGTCTGCAAGCCCCTGTGAATTGACTACTGCTAGTCCTTCCGTAATCCTTTAATTTCAACTAGATCTATGGCCTCGTTTAGTTGCATACGGTACACCTAATCCTTAAATAATTAGAAACGTGCCTTACCATCGTCTTCTTCGTCTCCCTCGAATTTTCTTACGCTCCATGACCGAGTCCGTTATTTGCGTAGGTAACCTATCCTTTTTACTCGTCTCACATGGCCTCAATACCGAAACTGTCTTATGTGTACCGCTTCATCTATCGAATTCACTCCTAATCTTAGCCTAAATACCCTAATTCCTAGTACTTTCCTGCCTGTTTTAACCAGCGAATATTCTCGCTACCTTCATGTCTAATATTTCTACCTTGTGAATAAGATATCGTCGTTTCCGGGACGAAATCTCCTATGTGAAAAATTTTAGCTTAGAACTTTGGCCGGTAAGGTTCTGTCATCTAAGGTGCAATATTGTGTGAATGTTGTCAAGGCATTCTCGCTCTTCACGATGTATGTGCTGCGGGTCAGCATATCTCCAAAAATATTATCACGTAGGAGCATTTGTCCCGGCAACGACGATATACTGAATCCACCCAGCTTTCACTACCGTGAACAATGTTGGTGTGAATAGAGACCGGAGAAAATATAGCTTCGTCCGGAAGCTGACTATTTTATTAAAGGAACACTGTTGAGTGCAACTGCCAATTCACTTCATTAGCTTTGCTGCACCTTGATTGCCTCACATACTATACTATCACCTTCGGAGAATACACGTCCTAAATACTCGAAATGATCTGTTATTTTATTACCAGCCTGACATTCAGTTCTCTTAGATTTCTTCCCTACTTACATTATGTTAGTCTTGGATATGCTAATTTCCATATCACTGCACGTATTTACAAATTACAAGATATTAGATTGCAAACTTTCAGCATAGTCTACCACTAACGATAAGGCCAAGTCGCCGGCATACTCCTAAATGCTTAAGTTACTGTACTACATTCCAACTAACTGAATCCTTCCCTGATGCATTATCCATTCAGTAGATTATCCGTATAAACTATAAGCAACAGAGGTGAAAGATTACAGTCTTCTTTTAGAGGGAAGATTCTCCCTGCGATTATGTGTAAGTAGGGTGGCATTCTGCTTCACAAAATGTTTCGGGCTCAGATTATTTTAAGCAAGCCTGCGACAATTTAATAGTAATATTCATAATAATAATAATAATAATAATAATAATAATAATAATAATAATAATAATAATAATAATAATAATAATCATAATCATAATCATAATCATAACAATATATTATATTCCTTTACAGATATTTGAGACCACGTTAAGCAACAATCACACATTACTAGAAGCCTTCTTTGCAAACCCATAATCTTTGCATTCTTTCTCTGGCTTTTCCGGGAGAAAGTGGGTTCGAACCCCACTATCGCAGCGCTGATGATGGTTATCCATGGTTTTCCTTTTTCACACCAAGCGAATGCTGGGGCTGTACCCTAATTAAGGCTACGGCCGCTTCCTTCCCACCCCTAGACCTTTCCTATCCCATGGTCACCATAAGACCTACCTGTGTCGGTGAAAAGAAAAACAAATTGTAATAATTAAGTTACTCTGGCAGCCTGTCTTCTTTCCTGTGCTGATCCCCTATTTACTTTCTGTTCGTCATGGAAGCCTCTGAAGCTGTCGATCACTGATCTATACTTTTCTCTATTTAGGATGTATTCCCGATTTAATCCAGACCGCTCAATATCCTTTCTTACCTCCCTGAACCATTGGTCGGAAACATTAGTTCTACTCTTAAATGTTTTAATAATCTGCCTTGTCAGCCGCTTCTCGTTCATTTTAAACGGAAGTCCATAAAATTTGAGTCTTTTCTCATCGTTGTTGGTATATTTCTCCCCATCCTCGTAACATAAACTGGCCGACCATGATTTTTGGACCCTCTATCTTGCCGAGGATCTTCCTCTCAAATTTCTCGGCTTGCCTTAGTCCCGACATTCAAAGGCATTCACTAGCATACAGACACACTGCTTTGATTATTGTATTATAATGTCTTAGTTTAGCTCGCCTTGATATGGCTTTCTTCTTGTTCAGAGCATGGCGTCCTACGAAAAGCAGAGACCATCTTATCTCGCTTGGTGTAGTTTGCTTTTCTCTCGCAAGTTTCCAGCTGTATGATTTCGCCGAGGTACTTAAAGATGTCAACTCTTTCTAACTTACCATGCTCGGTCTTCAAGTGATGAGGGGCTGTTTTGATATTGGTCGTGTGTTTGTTTCTTTCAAAGGAAATTTTGAGTCCTGGTTTATCTGTTTCCTGCTTTAGTAAATTTATATGCTCTGTAGCCGTGTTAGTGTTTCTAGACAGGAACGCGAGGTCATCTGCGAATGCAACGCAGTTGATATTCATACCAATTTTTGATCCTCCAATATATGCATGGTTGAGTAGTCCTTTCTTGTCCAGTTCTTTATGCCATTCGCGGATGATCTTCTCCAAACCACAGTTGAAGAGAACTGGAGATGGCCCATCCATCACCCTGTCTGCCCCTGTTTCAATTTCAAACTCCTCCGAGAGTTCCCCCATAAATTTTACTTTTGAACGGTTGTCCGTTAATAATATTCAGTTGTTCTTGGCGTCTACTCGAATTCTGCCAATATGTCGAACGGCACTTCCCTGTCAATCGAATCATATGCTTTTTTTAAGTCTTCGAAGACCACTACCTAATCTGTGGAGATGTAGTTTTCCAGTACCTTACTCTTTTCAGGGTAAAGTCCGGTTCCATGGCTAAATGGTTAGCGTGCTGGCCTTTGGTCACAGGAGTCCCGGGTTCGATTCCCGGCAGGTTCGGGAATTTTAACAATAAGAATTGTTAATTTCGCTGGCACGGGGGCTGGGTGTGTGTGTTGTCTTCATCATCATTTCATCCTCATCACGACGTGCAGGTCGCCTACGGGAGTAAAATCAAAAGACCTGCATCTGGCAAGCCGAACTTTTCCTCGGACACTCCCGGCACTAAAAGCCATATGCCATTTCATTTTTCCAGGGTACAGATCTGCTCCACACATGATCTTCCTTTTCTAAAGCCCGCTTGATATTCTCCAAGCTGGTGATTTATTTTCTCGATAATAATAATAATAATAATAATAATAATAATAATAATAATAATAATAATAATAATAATAATGGAATAATTGAATAGTCCGCCTCTGTGGCGTAGTGGTTAGTGTGATTTGCTGCCACCCCCGGGAGGCCTGGGTTCGATTCCCGGCTCTGCCACGGAATTCGAAAAGTGGTACGAGGACTGTAACGGGATACACTCGGCCTCGGGAGGTCAGCTGAGTAGAGGTGGGTTCGATTCCCACCTCAGCAATTCTGGAAGTGGTTTTCCGTGGTTTCCGACTTCTCCTCCAGGCAAATACCGGGATGGTACCTAACTTAAGGCCACGGCCGCTTCCTTCTTTCTTCCTTATCTATCCCTTCCAATTTTCCCATCCCCTCGCAAGGTCCCTGTTCCGCATTCAGGTAAGGCCGCCTGGGCGAGGTACTGGTCATCCTCCCCAGTTGTTTCCCCCAACCCAGAGTCTGAAGTTCCAGGACACTGCCTTGAGGCGGTAGAGGTGGGAGCCCCCGCTGAGTCCGAGGGAAAACCGACCCTGGAGGGTAAACAGATAAATAATAATAATAATAAGATGATGATGATGATGATGATTGAATAAAATTAAAAATCGACAGGTTTCAACATTAAGAGTCATTTCTTAGTCGCTTGAGTTACATAATAATTACATTTGGAAAAACATTACAATTTCCTTATAATGTTCTTGGTAAAAGCTAACCCCATGGCACTACACCCCTGAAGGGCCTTGGCCTACCAAGCGACCGCTGTTCAGGTCGAAGGCCTGCAGATTACGAGGTGTCGTGTGGTAAGCACGATGAATCCCCTCGGCCGTTATTCTTACCTTTCTAGACCGGGGCCGCTATCTCACCGTCAATTAGCTCCTCAATTCTGATCACGTAGATGAGTGAACTGGCCGGGAATCAAACCCGGGGCATCCAGGCACGCTACCCCTACACCACGGGGCCGCCAATTATTATGGCAGAGAGGAATAAATCAGAATATACAATTTAAAAAATTATGTGACCATGAAGCTGTAATAATTTTCGTATCAAGGGAATCTTATGGTGCTAGAGCAAACTCATCTTCCTCTTCCTACAAGTGGTAACTTTAATGATGAATGACAAATTCATCCACTTCTCACCTCTCACCTCATAATTATAGTATTGTAATATTTAACGTTAACAAATGCAAATTACTTTTATGTACATTATATCTAAAACATTAAAATGTATTTTATGCTCGACGATGTCGAAATAAAATATTATATGCTAAAAAACTGAATCTTAATGACGCTCGCTATGGTTCAAGTTTCATTACTATACAGGTTATCCACCAATCAGAGCTTAGATTTTCATTATGATACAACTGTTTGATCATTTAGGCAAGGATAGCAAAATCAAACATATAGGACACACATATTAACATCAATATACATTCTATTTTCAATATTCCACAATCACACGGCACATTCCCTCAAATTTACTTCATCAACTGTAAAATAAACAATTTGTTTTCTAAATAAAGCTAGGTTATGATAACCGTATATCCAAGTTTTGAAAACATATGACATTGTCAAGGTCTCTGATCCACTCACGGAAAATCAATAACCCAGCGTATGCGCTCTGCGCCTGTTCAGTCAACTCAACTGTCAAGCGACATCTTGACAGAAATTTATGAATATATAGAGTTATAATATTATCGTCCAGTATGAACAGTCGTATGCAACTCGCCTGCAATGGTAATTAAAACACTCGTATGGAAATCATAAAACTCACTTCGCTCGCTTTATAAACATACTGCTGTCTTAATTATTGCCATTATAGGCTTGTTGCATAATGTACTATTATTCAGACTTCAAACTTCTTTAAAAATTGTTCCGTGTAATGTCTTCAATGTAGACTGTAAGTAGTATAATAAGCGGGTTCGGCCGCCTCCTCCTCCTCCCGCCGCCTCCTCCGCCTCCTCCTCCGCCGCCGCCTCCGCCGCCGCCGCCGCCCGCGGGAAATTTGAATTTTGGCGGGACATTTGAATTTTGGCGCGAGATTTGAATTTGTAAACAAAGCCACGTGCTTTTTGACAGCTGTCATCGACAACAACGCAACGCTAACCTCACTGCTGCCATCTTGACGGGCCTAAACCTCAGTAGTGCCAACTTAACCTCACTAGCATGAGGTAAACAAATCCACGTGTTTTTTGACAGCCACGTGCTTTTGACAGATTTGTAAACAAAGCCACGTGCTTTTTGACAGACAACAACGCATCGCTAACCTCAGTACTGCCATCTTGACGGGCCTAAACCTCAGTAGTGCCAACTTAACCTCACTAGCATGAGGTAAACAAATCCACGTGTTTTTTGACAGCCACGTGCTTTTGACAGATTTGTAAACAAAGCCACGTGCTTTTTGACAGACAACAACGCATCGCTAACCTCAGTACTGCCATCTTGACGGGCCTAAACCTTAGTGGTACCAACTTAACCTAACTAGCATGAGGTAAACAAAGCCACGTGCTTTTTGACAGCCACGTGCTTTTCGACAGATTTGTAAACAAAGCCACGTGCGTTTTGACAGACAACAACGCATCGCTAACCTCAGTACTGCCATCTTGACGGACCTAAACCTTAGTGGTACCAACTTAACCTAACTAGCATGACGTAAACAAAGCCACGTGCTTTTTTGACAGCTGTCATCCGCCATCTTTAAACCACAGAGCACTGTGCTGCCCTCTTTATCGTAGTAGATGTAAAATTCGTCACCTATCATCGGCAGTGCTGCCATCTTGACGGGCCTAAACCTTAGTAGTACCAACTTAACCTAACTAGCGTGAGATAAACAAATCCTCGTGCGTTTTTGACAGCTGTCATCCGCCATCTTTAATCTATAGAGCTCAGTGCTGCCCTCTTTAGCTACTTACCTTTGAAATGTGGTGGCGGATAATTTGAGAAATGCTTTTTGACAGCAGCCATCTTTGTGCACCGTGCTGCCCTCTTTAGCTAGATACCTGTGGTGGCGGGCAATTCCACATGACAGCAGCCATCTTTAATCAAGAGAGCACCGTGCTGCCCTCTATATGGTGGTGGCAAATTCTACATGCTCTTGTTTGGAAACAAACTCACGCGCTTTTTTGACAGCTGTCATCCGCCATCTTTAATCAACAGAGCAACGTGCTGCCCTCTTTAGCTACTTACCTTTGAAATGTGGTGGCGGCAAATTCCACGTGCTCTTGTTTGGAAACAAAGCCATGTGCTTTCTTGACAGCTGACATCCGCCATCTTTAATCTATAGAGCACAGTGCTGCCCTCTTTATCGTAGTAGATGTAAATTCGTCACAGCTGTCATCCGCAGTGCTGCCATCTTAACGGGCCTAAACCTTAGTGCTACCAACTTAACCTCACTAGCGTGAGATAAACAAATCCACGTGCTTTTTTGACAGCTGTCATCCACCATCTTTAATCCATAGAGCACAGTGGTGCCCTCTTTAGCTACTTACCTTTGAAGTGTAGTGGCGGATAATTTGAAAAATGCTTTTTGATAGCAGCCAACTTTGAGCACCGTGCTGCCCTCTTTAGCTAGATACCTGTGGTGGCAGGCAATTCCACGTGACAGCAGCCATCTTTAATCATGCGAGCACCGTGCTGCCCTCTATGTGGTGGCGGCAATTTGAAAAATTCTACATGCTCTTGTTTGGAAGCAAACTCACGTGCTTTTTCCCGACAGCTGTCATCCGCCATCTTGCATCACAAACCTCAGTGCTGCGCTCTTTAACTAGATACCTTTGAAATGTGGCGGCGGCAAATTCCACGTGCTCTTGTTTAGTAAACAAAGCCACGTGCTTCTTATGACAGCTGTCATCCACCATCTTTAATCAATAGAGCACTGTGCTGCTATCATGCGGGCAATTTCATCACCTGTCATCCGCCATCTTTAATCTACAGAGCACCGTGCTGCTCTCTGTAGTAGCGGGCAATTTGAAAAGTTCTGTTAGCTGTCATCCGCCATCTTTAACCAAGAGAGCACCGTGCTGCCATCTATGTGGTGGCGGCAAATTCCACGTGCTCTTGTTTAGTAAACAAACTCACGAGCTTTTTTGCCAGCTGTCATCCGCCATCTTACATCGCAAACCTCAGTGCTACACTCTTTAGTTGAAATATGGTGGCGGATAATTTAAAAAGAAAAATTCTACAGCAGCCATCTCTCGGCGCTAATTGCACAAGATGGTGGCTATACATGACTCCTTAAAGGTGCTTATGCAAGATGGCTGCTATACATAGACTCCCTTGGGATGCTTGCGCAAGATGGCGGTTATACATAGCTCCTTATGAGGGATGCTTGTGCAAGATGGCGGTTGCTCTTATGAGGCGGCTTAAGGATCCTTGGCTAGAGACACCCTAAGGATGCTTGCGCAAGATGGCGGATGCAAGATGGCGGCTATACATAGCTCCTTATGAGACAGCCAGTACTCGATACAACATGTGATCAGAACATTGATTGATGTGTTCAGAACACAAAATAAGTAGAATCGAACACTGTACTCGATGTCGTTAACTTCAACATGTGATTAAAACATTGTCTGGTGTGTTCAGAACACTACATAAGTAGAATCGAACGCTGTACAACATGTTAGGGGATACCTTTGTTTAGATTGAAACATAACAAGACTAGAATTGAACACTGCACTCGATGTCGTTACATGTGATCAGAACAATGATTGATGCGTTTCCTCCTCCTCCTCCTCCTCCTCCCCCCTCCTCCTCCTCCTTCTCTACCTCCTCCTCCGCCTCTTATGTCAAGGCATAGCTTTATATCGAACAAGTTTAAACCTGCATCGCGAAGGCAAGCGTGTGCAGCGATAACATTATTGTGCATGTTTAGACTTTCGAAACATAAGAAGAGTAGAATCAAACGCTGTACTCGATACGACATGTGATCAGAACATTGATTGGTGCGTTCAGAAAACAAAATAAGTGATCAAGACTAGAATCGAACAATGTACTCAATACATCATGTGTTTAGAATATGTCAGGGGATACGCTTGTTCTAAGAAGATCAGATTGAAACATAACAAGACTAGAATAGAACAATGTAATCGATGTTGTTAACTTCAACATGTGATCAGAACATTGATTGATGTGTTCAGAACACAAAATAAGTGATCATGACTAGAATCGAACACTGTACTCGATACAACATGTGATCAGAACATTGATCGATGTGTTCAGAACACGAAATAAGTGATCAAGACTAGAATCGAACACTGTACTCAATACAACATGTGTTTAGAACATGTTAGGGGTACCCTTGTTCTAAGAAGATCAGAATGAAACATAACAAGGCTAGAATCGAACACTGTAATCGATGTTGTTAACCTCAACATATGATCAGAACATTGTTTGATGTGTTCAGAGCAAAAGTACAATTTTGATGATTTGCGCAGCTAACTCGCTCGGTAAACGATATAGCCAAAGTATAACTTCAAATTATTTACCTTCCATCATTCGTCTTGTGTGTAAAAATCAGTCGAACAAGTTATCGCATAAACATGGCTGAAAAAAAATCGTGATAGGGTATGGAACCCAGGGGTTACATCTTATCAGAAGGGCAAAAAGGATGAAAGGACTCTTCCTCCTCCTTACCGCACATTCCTTGGCTAAAGGGCTAATGGGCTGAAGGGCTAATGGGCTAAAGGGCTAATGGGCTAAAGGGCTAATGGGCTAAAGGGCTAAAGGAGCAACAACCTCGTCGATCGCTATCAGCAAGAACGCTTGTACTTTGTTAAGTGTAGAAAATTAATCTTTATTGGTAAATGGTTTCATGTTCAGAACAAGGAATGGAACCTAGGGGTTACGTCTTACCTAATAAAATCCCCGAGGTGCGATGAGTTACGTTTTTCGAACTAGTGTTTGGAACACTGAACTTTTCAAGATGATAGCAGAGAGTTTAGCAATGTTCTGTTGTTGGATTTTAAATTCCGCGCTACAACATGCATAATGTGGTAGCCTTGAGGTTTACCGCCGTAAAGATGGCAAGAGTGAGGTTAACAATGTTCTGTTGTTGGATTTTAAAATCCGCGCTATAACATGCATAAGGTGACAGCCTTGAGGTTTACCGCCGTAAAGATGGCAGCAGTGAGGATAGCGACGCTCTATTGTCCTTCAAAGTGAGGTTAGGGTTCGTCAAGAAGACAGCTGTCAAAAAAGCACGTGGCTATGTTTACCAAACAAGAGCACGTGGCCGTGACGTCACGGTCACGTAGTATGTTGCCTCAGCATGTAAATTTCAATGTCTACACCTACGTAGTTAACACTCTGCTATGTTCACAAGATTTTTTACACATAACTATTCTTTATGCTTTAAGTTCATGCACATAGGCTATGCTAAGATAGCAGTACAAACACATGCGAACTTTGTACATTCTAATGGAATAAGTTTAGTACTGTGTGCATCATGGATACATGATGTGTGCACGCATTTAATCTTGACTATACGTAATGCTGCTGCTTTGTTTACAAGATTTTTATACATTGCTATTCTTTATGCTTTAAGTTCGTGCACGCACAAGCGATACTCGTACGCTCTAGCAGGAGAAGTTTAGTACGATATTCAATACATACATTATCGATACGTGATGTGTACACGCTTTAGAACATAGCTCATCTTTATGCTTTAAGTTCGTGCACATGGGTTAGGGATACACAAAAGCGATTGCTACATGCTCTAGCGGAAGAAGTCTAGTAAGATAGTCGATGCATGTAAAATCGATAGGTTATGCTAAGATAGCAGCACACTTACATGATTTTAGCACAATCTAGTGGAAAAAGTTTAGCATGATAGTCGTTTCGTGCAAAATCATTAGGTAATGTGTAAACGCTTTGAAACAAGGCTATTCTTTGTACTTTAAGTTCATACGTACAGGTTATGCTAAGATAGCAGCACAATCTAGCGCAAGAAGTTTAGTACGATATTTGATGCATGCAAAATCGATAGGTGACGTGTACACGCTTTGAAGCATGGCTATTCTTTGTACCTTAAAGTCATGCGTATAGGTTATGCTAAGATAGCAGCATAATCTAGCGGAAGAAGTTTAGTATGATATTCGATGCATGCAAAATCGATAGGTGATGTGTACACACTTTGAAACATAGCTATTCTTTGTACTTTAAGTTCATGTGTATGAGTTATGCTAAGATAGCAGCACAACCTAGCGGAAGAAGTTTTGTACGAGAGTCGATACATGCAAAGTCGATAGGTAATGTGTACACGCTTTGAAACATGGCTATTCTTTGTACCTTAAAGTCATGCGTATAGGTTATGCTAAGATAGCAGCATAATCTAGCGGAAGAAGTTTAGTATGATATTCGATACATACATTATCGATAGGTAATGTGTACACGCTTTGAAACAAGGCTATTCTTTGTACTTTAAGTTCATGCGTCTTAGTTATGCTTGCGATAGTCGATGCATGTAAAATCGATAGGTTATGCTAAGATAGCAGCACGACCTAGTGGAAGAAGTTTAGTACGAGAGTCGATGCTTGCAAAATCATTAGGTAATGTGTACACGCTTTGAAACAAGGCTATTCTTTGTACTTTAAGTTCATGCGTCTTAGTTATGCTAAGATAGCAGCACAATCTACCTGAAGAAGTTTTGCACGAGAGTCGATACATGCAAAATCGATAGTTGATGCGTACACGCTTTGAAACATGACTATTCATTGTACTTTAAGTTCATGGGTATAGGTTATGCTAAGATAGCAGCACAATCTAGCGGAAGAAATTTAGTACGAGATTCGATGAATGCAAAATCAATAAGTAATGTGTACATGCTTTGAAACATGGCTATTCTTCATACTTTAAGTTCATGTGTATAAGTTATGCTAAGACAGCAGCACGACCTAGCGGAAGAAGTTTAGTACAATATTTGTTGCATGCAAAATCGATAGGTGATGTGTACACGCTTTGAAACATGGCTATTCGTTGTACCTTAAGGTCATGCGTATTGGTTATGCTAAGATAGCAGCACAATCTAGCGGAAGAAGTTTAGTACGAGAGTCGATGCTTGCAAAATCGATAGGTAATGTGTACACGTTTTGAGACATAGCTATTCTTTGTTCTTTAAGTTCATGCGTCTTAGTTATGCTGAGATAGCAGCACAATCTACCTGCAGAAGTTTAGTACGAGAGTCGATACATGTAAATTCGATAGTTGATGTGTACACGCTTTGAAACATGACTATTCATTGTACTTTAAGTTCATGGGTATAGGTTATGCTAAGATAGCAGCACAATCTAGCGGAATAAATTTAGTACGATATTTGATGCATGCAAAATCAATAAGTAATGTGTACACGCTTTGAAACATGGCTATTCTTTGTACTTTAAGTTCATGTGTATAAGTTATGCTAAGATAGCAGCACAACCTAGCGGAAGAAGTTTAGTACGATATTTGTTGCATGCAAAGTCGATAGGTAATGTGTACACGCTTTGAAACATGGCTATTCCTTGTACCTTAAGGTCACGCGTATAGGTTATGCTAAGATAGCAGCACAATCTAGCGGAAGAAGTTTAGTACGAGAGTCGATGCATGCAAATTCGATAGGTGATGTGTACACGCTTTGAAACATGGCTATTCATTGTACTTTTAGGTTATGCTAAGATAGCAGCACGATCTAGCGGATGAAGTTTAGTTCGATGGTCGATGCATGTAAAATCGATAGGTCATGTGTACACGCTTTGAAACATAGCAATTCATACTGCTACTCTGTTCCCAAGACTTTTAAGCATAGCTCATCCTAATACTGCTCTTAACGACGTCGAGCTAAGGATTGATTACGTGACCGTGACGTCACGGCCACGTGCTCTTGTTTGGTAAACATAGCCACGTGCTTTTTTGACAGCTGTCTTCTTGACGAACCCTAACCTCACTTTGAAGGACAATAGAGCGTCGCTAACCTCACTGCTGCCATCTTTACGGCGGTAAACCTCAAGGCAGCCACCTTATGCATGTTATAGCGCGGAATTTAAAATCCAACAACAGAACATTGTTAACCTCACTCTTGCCATCTTTACGGCGGTAAACCTCAAGGTTACCACCTTATGCATGTTATAGCGCGGAATTTAAAATCCAACAACAGAACATTGCTAAACTCTCTGCTATCATCTTGAAAAGTTCAGTGTTCCAAACACTAGTTCGAAAAACGTAACTCATCGCACCTCGGGGATTTTATTAGGTAAGACGTAACCCCTAGGTTCCATTCCTTGTTCTGAACATGAAACCATTTACCAATAAAGATTAATTTTCTACACTTAACAAAGTACAAGCGTTCTTGCTGATAGCGATCGACGAGGTTGTTGCTCCTTTAGCCCTTTAGCCCATTAGCCCTTTAGCCCATTAGCCCTTCAGCCCATTAGCCCTTTAGCCAAGGAATGTGCGGTAAGGAGGAGGAAGAGTCCTTTCATCCTTTTTGCCCTTCTGATAAGATGTAACCCCTGGGTTCCATACCCTATCACGTTTTTTTTCAGCCATGTTTATGCGATAACTTGTTCGACTGATTTTTACACACAAGACGAATGATGGAAGGTAAATAATTTGAAGTTATACTTTGGCTATATCGTTTACCGAGCGAGTTAGCTGCGCAAATCATCAAAATTGTACTTTTGCTCTGAACACATCAAACAATGTTCTGATCATATGTTGAGGTTAACAACATCGATTACAGTGTTCGATTCTAGCCTTGTTATGTTTCATTCTGATCTTCTTAGAACAAGGGTACCCCCTAACATGTTCTAAACACATGTTGTATTCAGTACAGTGTTCGATTCTAGTCTTGATCACTTATTTCGTGTTCTGAACACATCGATCAATGTTCTGATCACATGTTGTATCGAGTACAGTGTTCGATTCTAGTCATGATCACTTATTTTGTGTTCTGAACACATCAATCAATGTTCTGATCACATGTTGAAGTTAACAACATCGATTACAGTGTTCTATTCTAGTCTTGTTATGTTTCAATCTGATCTTCTTAGAACAAGCGTATCCCCTGACATATTCTAAACACATGATGTATTGAGTACATTGTTCGATTCTAGTCTTGATCACTTATTTTGTTTTCTGAACGCACCAATCAATGTTCTGATCACATGTCGTATCGAGTACAGCGTTTGATTCTACTCTTCTTATGTTTCGAAAGTCTAAACATGCACAATAATGTTATCGCTGCACACGCTTGCCTTCGCGATGCAGGTTTAAACTTGTTCGATATAAAGCTATGCCTTGACATAAGAGGCGGAGGAGGAGGTAGAGAAGGAGGAGGAGGAGGGGGGAGGAGGAGGAGGAGGAGGAGGAAACGCATCAATCATTGTTCTGATCACATGTAACGACATCGAGTGCAGTGTTCAATTCTAGTCTTGTTATGTTTCAATCTAAACAAAGGTATCCCCTAACATGTTGTACAGCGTTCGATTCTACTTATGTAGTGTTCTGAACACACCAGACAATGTTTAATCACATGTTGAAGTTAACGACATCGAGTACAGTGTTCGATTCTACTTATTTTGTGTTCTGAACACATCAATCAATGTTCTGATCACATGTTGTATCGAGTACTGGCTGTCTCATAAGGAGCTATGTATAGCCGCCATCTTGCATCCGCCATCTTGCGCAAGCATCCTTAGGGCGTCTCTAGCCAAGGATCCTTAAGCCGCCTCATAAGAGCAACCGCCATCTTGCACAAGCATCCCTCATAAGGAGCTATGTATAACCGCCATCTTGCGCAAGCATCCCAAGGGAGTCTATGTATAGCAGCCATCTTGCATAAGCACCTTTAAGGAGTCATGTATAGCCACCATCTTGTGCAATTAGCGCCGAGAGATGGCTGCTGTAGAATTTTTCTTTTTAAATTATCCGCCACCATATTTCAACTAAAGAGTGTAGCACTGAGGTTTGCGATGTAAGATGGCGGATGACAGCTGGCAAAAAAGCGCGTGAGTTTTTTTACTAAACAAGAGCACGTGGAATTTGCCGCCACCACATAGATGGCAGCACGGTGCTCTCTTGGTTAAAGATGGCGGATGACAGCTAACAGAACTTTTCAAATTGCCCGCTACTACAGAGAGCAGCACGGTGCTCTGTAGATTAAAGATGGCGGATGACAGGTGATGAAATTGCCCGCATGATAGCAGCACAGTGCTCTATTGATTAAAGATGGTGGATGACAGCTGTCATAAGAAGCACGTGGCTTTGTTTACTAAACAAGAGCACGTGGAATTTGCCGCCGCCACATTTCAAAGGTATCTAGTTAAAGAGCGCAGCACTGAGGTTTGTGATGCAAGATGGCGGATGACAGCTGTCGGAAAAAAGCACGTGAGTTTGCTTCCAAACAAGAGCATGTAGAATTTTTCAAATTGCCGCCACCACATAGAGGGCAGCACGGTGCTCGCATGATTAAAGATGGCTGCTGTCACGTGGAATTGCCTGCCACCACAGGTATCTAGCTAAAGAGGGCAGCACGGTGCTCAAAGATGGCTGCTATCAAAAAGCATTTTTCAAATTATCCGCCACTACACTTCAAAGGTAAGTAGCTAAAGAGGGCACCACTGTGCTCTATGGATTAAAGATGGTGGATGACAGCTGTCAAAAAAGCACGTGGATTTGTTTATCTCACGCTAGTGAGGTTAAGTTGGTAGCACTAAGGTTTAGGCCCGTTAAGATGGCAGCACTGCGGATGACAGCTGTGACGAATTTACATCTACTACGATAAAGAGGGCAGCACTGTGCTCTATAGATTAAAGATGGCGGATGTCAGCTGTCAAGAAAGCACATGGCTTTGTTTCCAAACAAGAGCACGTGGAATTTGCCGCCACCACATTTCAAGGGTAAGTAGTTAAAGAGGGCAGCACGTTGCTCTGTTGATTAAAGATGGCGGATGACAGCTGTCAAAAAAGCGCGTGAGTTTGTTTCCAAACAAGAGCATGTAGAATTTGCCACCACCATATAGAGGGCAGCACGGTGCTCTCTTGATTAAAGATGGCTGCTGTCATGTGGAATTGCCCGCCACCACAGGTATCTAGCTAAAGAGGGCAGCACGGTGCACAAAGATGGCTGCTGTCAAAAAGCATTTCTCAAATTATCCGCCACCACATTTCAAAGGTAAGTAGCTAAAGAGGGCAGCACTGAGCTCTATAGATTAAAGATGGCGGATGACAGCTGTCAAAAAAGCACGTGGATTTGTTTATCTCACGCTAGTTAGGTTAAGTTGGTACTACTAAGGTTTAGGCCCGTCAAGATGGCAGCACTGCTGATGATAGGTGACGAATTTTACATCTACTACGATAAAGAGGGCAGCACAGTGCTCTGTGGTTTAAATATGGCGGATGACAGCTGTCAAAAAAGCACGTGGCTTTGTTTACGTCATGCTAGTTAGGTTAAGTTGGTACCACTAAGGTTTAGGTCCGTCAAGATGGCAGTACTGAGGTTAGCGATGCGTTGTTGTCTGTCAAAAAGCACGTGGCTTTGTTTACAAATCTGTCCGAAAAGCACGTGGCTGTCAAAAAGCACGTGGCTTTGTTTACCTCATGCTAGTTAGGTTACGTTGGTACCACTAAGGTTTAGGCCCGTCAAGATGGCAGTACTGAGGTTAGCGATGCGTTGTTGTCTGTCAAAAAGCACGTGGCTTTGTTTACAAATCTGTCAAAAGCACGTGGCTGTCAAAAAACACGTGGATTTGTTTACCTCATGCTAGTGAGGTTAAGTTGGCACTACTGAGGTTTAGGCCCGTCAAGATGGCAGTACTGAGGTTAGCGATGCGTTGTTGTCTGTCAAAAAGCACTTGGCTTTGTTTACAAATCTGTCAAAAGCACGTGGCTGTCAAAAAACACGTGGATTTGTTTACCTCATGCTAGTGAGGTTAAGTTGGCACTACTGAGGTTTAGGCCCGTCAAGATAGCAGTACTGAGGTTAGCGATGCGTTGTTGTCTGTCAAAAAGCACGTGGCTGTCAAAAAACACGTGGCTTTGTTTACCTCACGCTAGTTAGGTTAAGTTGGCACTAGTGAGGTTTAGGCCCGTCAAGATGGCAGCAGTGAGGTTAGCGTTGCGTTGTTGTCGATGACAGCTGTCAAAAAGCACGTGGTTTTGTTTACAAATTCAAATCTCGCGCCAAAATTCAAATTTCCCGCCAAAATTCAAATTTCCCGCGGGCGGCGGCGGCGGCGGAGGCGGCGGAGGAGGAGGAGGCGGCGGCGGAGGAGGAGGCGGAGGAGGCGGCGGGAGGAGGAGGAGGCGGCCGAACCCGCTTATTATACTACTACTGTACATAAAGGGGCCCATGGGCTCAGCGGCAAATTCTATCCGATTAATTCAGTTCAGTTCAATTCAAACATAGACATCGGTTCGTAAACCGGTATTATTATTATTATTATTATTATTATTATTATTATTATTATTATGTGTCACATATAAATAAATAAATAAAGGCAATACGAATTAAATACTGTGTCACACATTCTGTTCAAATTAAAACAATCTCTTCACCTGCGGACACACTGACATTGACATACTTCTGTTTCCAAAACCAAACCCTACGGCACTTAACGCCCTTGAAAGCGACCACTGCTCAGCCCAAAGGCCTGCAGATTACGAGGGTTCGTGTGGTCAGTACGACACATCCTCTCGGCTGTTATTCTGGGCTTTCGAGACCGGGGCCGCCATCTCACCGTCAGATAGCTCCTCAATTCTAATCACATAGGCTGAGTGGACTTCGAACCAGCCCTCAGGTCGAGAGAAAAATCCCTGACCTGGCCGGGAATCGAACCCGGGGCCTTCGGGTGAACCATGGGGCTGGGGAACTTCTGTTTCGTTTCGCATTTATCCCTTGAATCACTAACTAACTTTACTCGTATCATTTTATTTTCTTCATAAGTAAACTGGGAAGTTATTGAACGATTTATTTTGTTTAATGTCTACGATAAACATGTGAAGTTCGATGTCTAATTCATTCATATGGTAATATTGCATTGCCTGTCTGGTTGATCTCGCGTCCATTTGGGTTTTGAGTTATATCTAACGCAAAGGGACGATGTTTTCAAGTGAATACATTCATCATTTTAAATGTGTGTGTCCTTTTTTAAGGCGCAGGCACTTGGGTACCATCCATTGGCCGCGGTGGTATGTGGTTTTTAATCTTGATATTTATGTGCACGCCATATTTCGTCAAAGCGTTAGTTACTCATTGCCTCAGATACGAAGATCATTATGCAAGCGCATGTTTTCCTGTGTACTGTGGGATAACTGCATATTATTTTACGTGTAGTTTGATGATGATGTTCATGGTAAGATGATGAGCCTGGTTTTGAAGCATAGCTTACTCCTGTTAATACTAACAAAGGGTCTGCTAAATGTTTAACGTCCCGTTCCGACGGACGAATCACCATCAACAGCGTCATATGCCCTCACTTCATATTAACACCGCAGGGATGTCTGGAATTGAACCTAAGCTTTTGGCACGGTATCAAGTGATTAGGAGTTGTATATCACCAATTCCCCTATTCTATAGGGACAACATTCTGATGGTGAACTCTATTTCAAACAACGGGACTCGAACCGCTAAACACGGTGTCGGACCTTAATCATCACGTCCACCAGATGGGCTTCATATTAAATGTAATCATGTATAATTAGTTTTTCTTCTTCTTCTTCTTAATCTGTTTACCCTCCAAGGTTAGATTTTCCATCGGGCTCAGCGAGGGATCACACCTCTACCGCCTCAAGGGCAGTGTCCTAGAGCTTCAGACACTGGGTCAGGGGATACACCTGGGGAGAAGGACCAGTACCTCGCCCAGACGGCCTCATCTTCTATGCTGAACAGGGGCCTTGTGGAGGGAGGGGAGGATTGAAACGGATAGAGAAGGAAGAGGGAAGGAAGCGGCCATGGCCTTAAGTTAGGTATCATCCCGGTATTTGCCTGAAGGAGAAGTGGGGGACCACGGAAAACCACTTAGAGGATGGTTGAGGTGGGAATCGAACCCACCTCTACTCAGCTGGCCTCCCGAGGCTGAGTGAACCTCGTTCCAGCCCTCGTACCACTTTTCAAATTTCGTGGCAGAGCTGGGAATCGACCCCGGGCTTCCGGAGGTGGCAGCTAATCACACTAACCACTACACCACAGAGGTGAACGTATAAATTGTTAATAGTAATGAATATACTGTGGATCAGTGGTAGAGTGTCGGCCTCCGTATCCCAACATAGCTGGTTCAAACCCGGCAGAGGTATTCGGATTTTTGAAGGGCGGGAAAAAGTCATTTCGATACTCCATGTCGTACGATGTCGGCATTTAAAATATCTCTGGTGATACATTTGGTGTTTACCCGACAAAATTCATTAAATCTCAGCCATAGACGCCCGGGAGAGTTTCGGTTTACTCGGTCTGCCATCTAGTGGGCCTAGAGTAAAACGTAACGTCGAAATTAACGAGCAGACAGTGAGATGGCGTCAAACTGAAATGTCTGCACACGGTAGCTGAAGCCATATTATTATTATTATTATGATTATTATTATTATTATTATTATTATTATTATTATTATTATTATTATTATTATTATTATTATTATTATTATTATTATTATTATTATTATTATTTAGAGTTTGCGGGATGTCCCACCATTTAACACATTGTAACATGCATTAAATTGATTGGGCGAAGACTGGTTTCGACTCCCTTGGAGTCATCATCAGTTCTTGTTGAATATCAAATCAGGGGGAATCTGATAACAATCATCATTAGGGTTGCCTACATACATTTCGATTGGTTGACATAAGACATCATAATAAAAATTATACACATAATGGCGAATGTCTAAAAACACATCAATGGGTTACAAAACATACACCTTGAATTGTAACATACGCATAGTATGCGATACTTGGAACTTAAAAAGTTCTTAGTTCTGGTTTAAACTGTCGTGTGTTCATGGAACACGGTACACTGGAGATATATGTGCACTGGTTGAAAATATATACAAATCTATATGAAACACATATAATGATATGAAAACATGGCGCTTTAAGAATGTTCTTGGACTTGATGGACTATTTTCTACCTAATTAAACTGGATGAAATATATACACATTAAATTATATGCACACAGTGACATAAACTACTTGGCACCTTAAAATGTTTTGGTTCTGGTTTAAAGAACTGTCGTCTGTTCGTGGAATATGGAATAGACTTGTTGTTCTTGTTTCAATCTATTGGAAACAAGTGCACTAGTTGAGAATATACACATCGACATGAAAATATATACATTGATATGAAACACATGGCACTATAATGTTCTTGGATACGATAGATATATTTCATTTAAATCAAGGGACTGCGGTGGTCTTGATAAAACTCTCCCCAATATGCAGCACACTTACAGCGATGGGGCGTGGAAAGTTGTGTAACAAAAATTATCTATACTGTCCACGTCACTAATAGGTGACTGAACATTGCTGGTCCTTTTGTGTCCACACTGTCACTCTACTAACTGTGTGCAGGTTTAATGTTGCGGAATTTGCGAGCGCCTCCAGTAATTTTTCAAGTTGCGGGATAGTTTACTCCAGGGCCTCTCAAACGCCCAAAATCTCACGCGTGCAAACAGCGGCGCAGAGTTCCTGTGCACAGTGCATCGGTCCCGCTCGGCCTAGCTCGGACCAATGCTTCTTCTCTGGGCTACTCGGCTAACCTCGGCTCAACTCTGCTCAACTCTGCTCAACTCAGCTCGGGTTTGGAGCGCTACGGAGCAAGTGAGGAAGAGGGAGACAGGGGGAGCGAGCGAGACAGGCGTGGGGAAAGAGAGAGACAGCGCTATTGCTCCACAGCGAGGAGTGGGGAGTCTGCACTCTGGTCAACCAAGCGAAGTCGTCTTTTGCACCTTGCACAGGCGCATGCACCCTGAGAGGCCCTGGTTTACGCTGCGAAACCCACCTGTTGTAGCTCAGCTAGGAGGGTTATTTTTGTATTATCTGAAGCAATTTCTTTTCAGTTTCGACTCAGTTAACTTATAACTGTTAGTTTCTTCAGTCTTACGAAACTAATTTTGAGTAATAATTTTATAAATTACCTGCAAAATAAACCACTTAATTAAAGTACAATGACATATTTCGTTCTCAAAAGAACAACAACAGATTCTACCAAAATCACTCAAAAGTACTTAGAAACATACAAACATGCATATGTATTTCTTGAAATAAGGAGCTTATCTTAATGACTTCCTCTTTTCTCTCCTTCCAAGCATAGACATAAATGTTACATCGAATGTCCTCATACAACACATTGCAAATCGTGCCCTGGGGCATCTGAATATCTCCGTCTGTGACTCTCATGTATGTTTCGGGATTCTCTTCAATACTGTTCTAAACTTCCTGTACAAACTGTGCTGCACTCATACTGCCCGAACGCTGAGAATGATTTCAATGGACTTGACCGCATGTATTTCGAGCACAACGGAATTAACTTTCGAAGAGAGTGCAGTCTCAGCATCGCTGTGCTTTACGTATATCGTAACTATCATAGCGCGCCTTTCCATCTTACGTACGCTGCTAGTCCGATATTGATGCTCTGAAATGATAAAAGTTTAACAGCAAATTAATACATAACTACAACCGCACTGTAACGTGCCCACAGGTACTTTACCCACCCTGCGTATTACAGAATACAGCAGAATATCATCATTGCGCTTCAGCCCTGATGGGCATTGGGTTACCAAGTGAACGCTGCACAGACTCAGATTGCAAGGTGACACGTGGTCTGTATGAAAATCCTCTCGGCTATTATTGTTGGCTATCTAGACCTGAGTAGTAGAATTGGATGGTTCTGCGGCCACCTCCACCTCAGGCTCCCAGAGGCCACCTCCACCTCCACCTCAGCCAAGGGCCTCCCAGATGCCTCCTCCACCTCCACCTCAGCCAGAGGCCTCCCAGAGGTCTCCTCCACCTCCCGCGGGAAATTTGAATTTGTAAACAAAGCCACGTGCTTTTTGACAGCTGTTATCGACAACAACGCATCGCTAACCTCAGTACTGCCATCTTGACGGGCCTAAACCTCAGTAGTGCCAACTTAACCTAACTAGCGCGAGGTAAACAAAGCCACGTGCTTTTTGACAGCCACGTGCTTTTTGACAGATTTGTAAACAAAGCCACGTGCTATTTGACAGCTCTCATCAACAACAACGCATCGCAAACCTCAGTACTACCATCTTGACGGGCCTAAACCTTAGTGGTACCAACTTAACCTAACTAGCATGAGGTAAACAAAGCCACGTGTTTTTTTGACAGCCACGTGCTTTTTGACAGATTTGTAAACAAAGCCACGTGCTTTTTGACAGCTCTCATCAACAACAACGCATCGCAAACCTCAGTACTACCATCTTGACGGCCCTAAACCTTAGTGGTACCAACTTAACCTAACTAGCATGAGGTAAACAAAGCCACGTGTTTTTTTTGACAGCCACGTGCTTTTCGACAGATTTGTAAACAAAGCCACGTGCTTTTTGACAGCTGTCATCGACAACAACGCATCGCTAACCCCAGTACTGCCATCTTGACGGGCCTAAACCTCAGTAGTACCAACTTAACCTAACTAGCGCGAGATAAACAAAGCCACGTGCTTTTTGACAGCCACGTGCTTTTTTGACAGCTGTCATCCGCCATCTTTAAACTACAGAGCCCCGTGCTGCCCTCTTTCGTCACCTGTCATCGGCAGTGCTGCCATCTTGACGGGCCTAAACCTTAGTGCTACCAACTTAACCTCACTAGCTCGAGATAAACAAATCCACGTGCTTTTTGACAGCTACGTGCTTTTTTGATAGCTGTCATCCGCCATCTTTAATCTATAGAGCACAGTGCTGCCCTCTTTAGCTACTTACCTTTGAAATGTGGTGGCGGATAATTTGAAAAATGCTTTTCGACAAGCAGCCATCTTTAATCCAGAGAGAACAGTGCTGCCCTCTATGTGGTGGCGGCAAATTGAAAAATTCCACATGCTCTTGTTTGAAAACAAACTCGCGTGCTTTTTTGACAGCTGTCATCTGCCATCTTTAATCTATAGAGCACAGTGCTGCCCTCTTTAGTTTGAAATGTGGTGGTGGTAAATTCCACGTGCTCTTGTTTGGAAACAAAGCCACGTGCAGCTGTCATCCGCCATCTTTAATCAACAGAGCACTGTGCTACTATCATGCGGGCAATTTCATCACCTGTCATCCGCCATCTTTAATCCACAGAACACCGTGCTGCCCTCTTTATGGCTACTACCTTAAGCACGTAGTAGCGGACAATTTGAAAAGTTCTGTTAGCTATCATCCGCCATCTTTAATCAAGAGAGCACCGTGCTGCCATCTTTAGCTAGATACCTTTGAAATGTGGTGGCGGCAAATTGAAAAATTCCACGTGCTCTTGTTTGGAAACAAACTCACGTGCTTTTTCGACAGCTACCATCCGCCATCTTTAATCAACAGAGCATAGTGCTGCCCTCTTTAGTTTGAAATGTGATGGCGGCAAATTCCACGTGCTCTTGTTTGGTAAACATAGCCATGTGCTTTTTTGACAGCTGTCATCCGCCATCTTTAATACAGAGAGCACCGTGCTGCCCTCTTTATCGTAGTAGATGTAAATTCGTCACCTGTCATCCGCGGTGCTGCCATCTTTAGCTAGATACCTTTGAAAAGTGGTGGCGGATAATTTAAAAAGAAAAATTCTACAGCAGCCCTCTCTCGACGCTAATTGCATAAGATGGTGGCTATACATGACTCCTTAAGGGTGCTTACGCAAGATGGCTGCTATACACAGGTTCTTATGAGACGCCCTTGGGATGCTTGCGCAAGATGACAGTTATACATGGCTCCTTATGAGATACCCTAGGGATGCTTGCGCAAGATAGCGGCTGATCTTATGGGACGGCTTAAGGGTCCTTGGACAAGATGGCTTGAGACGCCCTAAGGATGCTTGCGCAAGATGGCGGACACAAGATGGCAGCTATACATAACTCCTTATGAGACGCTTTAAGGGTGCTTGCGCAAGATAGTTGCTACTCTTATGAAGAATGCTAGCTTAGAGGCTAACGTGTCGTGATAGTTCGATTCATTAAATTTAGGGCTTAAATGCAAAATGTTAAATATATCGAAAACGGTGCACCGTAGAGCAAAACGGACAAAATTTTTCTGCCTAATACGTAGGTTCGCAGTATGAGGAACAAGAAAATCATAGTCTAATGATGGGATCAACGGTTCGGTTCCTACTTAGGCCCTTTGGCATTTGCTCTGTTTTAGCTTGTATTGAAGCGAGTCTTCGTAACATGATCAGGTCTAGCTATGGTAGAGAGTATAACGTACCGTGCAGGTTCGATTCATTAAACTTGGAGGCTTAAATGCAAAATGTTAAATATCTCGAAAACGATGCATCGTAGAGCAAAACGGACAAAATTTTTCCGCCTAATACGTAGGTTCGTAGTATCAGGAACAAGAAAAAACATAGTCTAATGATGAGATCAACGGTTCGATTCCTACTTAAGCCCTTTGGCATTCGCAGCTATCTATTTCTACAAGATGGTGGCTGCTCTTATCAGAAACAAGATGCCTTGAGACGTCCTAGGGATGCTTACGCAAGATGGCAGATACACAATGGTGACTATACGTAGCTCCTTATGAGACGGCCTAGGGGTGCTCGCACAAGATGGCGGCTACTCTTATGAAGAAAGCTAGCTTAGAGGCTACTGCGCAAGATAACAGCTGCTGTTATGCATGTGGTGGAGGGCAATTTGAAATTCTATGTGCTTAATCAACAGAGCACCCTGCTGCCCTCTTTAGCTGAAATGTGGTGGTGGATAATTTGAAAAATTGTTTTGACAGCTATCATCTTTACAAACAATAGCGACTATACATAGGCTGTTAAGGTCTTATCATTCTCCTCCTCCTCCTCCTCCTCCTCCTCCTCCCCCTCCTCCTTCTCTACCTCCTCCTCCGCCTCTTATGTCAAGGCATAGCTTTATATCGAACAAGTTTAAACCTGCATCGCGAAGGCAAGCGTGTGCAGCGATAACATTATTGTGCATGTTTAGACTTTCGAAACATAAGAAGAGTAGAATCAAACGCTGTACTCGATACGACATGTGATCAGAACATTGATTGATGCGTTCAGAAAAACAAAATAAGTGATCAAGACTAGAATCGAACAATGTACTCAATACATCATGTGTTTAGAATATGTCAGGGGATACGCTTGTTCTAAGAAGATCAGATTGAAACATAACAAGACTAGAATAGAACACTGTAATCGATGTTGTTAACTTCAACATGTGATCAGAACATTGATTGATGTGTTCAGAACACAAAATAAGTGATCATGACTAGAATCGAACACTGTACTCGATACAACATGTGATCAGAACATTGATCGATGTGTTCAGAACACGAAATAAGTGATCAAGACTAGAATCGAACACTGTACTCAATACAACATGTGTTTAGAACATGTTAGGGGGTACCCTTGTTCTAAGAAGATCAGAATGAAACATAACAAGACTAGAATCGAACACTGTAATCGATGTTGTTAACCTCAACATATGATCAGAACATTGTTTGATGTGTTCAGAGCAAAAGTACAATTTTGATGATTTGCTTAGTGTAAAATCAAAAACTATGGAAACACACTGTGCACATATCGCGTAGCTAACTCGCTCAGTAAGCAATATTGCAAAACTACAACTTCAATGATTTGCATAGTGTAAAAATCAAAAACACACTGTACCCATACTGCGCAGCTAACTCGCTCGGTAAACGATATAGCCAAAGTATAACTTCAAATTATTTACCTTCCATCATTCGTCTTGTGTGTAAAAATCAGTCGAACAAGTTATCGCATAAACATGGCTGAAACGAAATCGTGATAGGGTATGGAACCCAGGGGTTACATCTTATCAGAAGGGCAAAAAGGATGAAAGGACTCTTCCTCCTCCTTACCGCACATTCCTTGAAGGGCTAATTGGCTGAAGGGCTAATGGGCTAAAGGGCTAAAGGGCTAATGGGCTAAAGGGCTAATGGGCTAAAGGGCTAAAGGAGCAACAACCTCGTCGATCGCTATCAGCAAGAACGCTTGTAGTTTGTTAAGTGTAGAAAATTAATCTTTATTTGTAAATGGTTTCATGTTCAGAACAAGGAATGGAAAATCCCCGAGGTGCGATGAGTTACGTTTTTCGAACTAGTGTTTGGAACACTGAACTTTTCAAGATGATAGCAGAGAGTTTAGCAATGTTCTGTTGTTGGATTTTAAATTCCGCGCTACAACATGCATAAGGTGGTAGCCTTGAGGTTTACCGCCGTAAAGATGGCAAGAGTGAGGTTAACAATGTTCTGTTGTTGGATTTTAAATTCCGCGCTACAACATGCATAAGGTGGTAGCCTTGAGGTTTACCGCCGTAAAGATGGCAAGAGTGAGGTTAACAATGTTCTGCTGTTGGATTTTAAATTCCGCGCTATAACATGCATAAGGTGGCAGCCTTGAGGTTTACCGCCGTAAAGATGGCAGCAGTGAGGTTAGCGACGCTCTATTGTCCTTCAAAGTGAGGTTAGGGTTCGTCAAGAAGACAGCTGTCAAAAAAGCACGTGGCTATGTTTACCAAACAAGAGCACGTGGTCGTGACGTCACGGTCACGTAGTATGTTGCCTCAGCATGTAAAGTTCAATGTCTACACCTACGTAGTTAACACTCTGCTATGTTCACAAGATTTTTTACACATAACTATTCTTTATGCTTTAAGTTCATGCACATAGGCTATGCTAAGATAGCAGTACAAACACATGCGAACTTTGTACATTCTAATGGAATAAGTTTAGTACTGTGTGCATCATGGATACATGATGTGTGCACGCATTTAATCTTGACTATACGTAATGCTGCTGCTTTGTTTACAAGATTTTTATACATTGCTATTCTTTATGCTTTAAGTTCGTGCACGCACAAGCGATACTCGTACGCTCTAGCAGGAGAAGTTTAGTACGATATTCGATACATACATTATCGATAGGTGATGTGTACACGCTTTAGAACATAGCTCATCTTTATGCTTTAAGTTCGTGCACAGGGGTTTGGGATACACAAAAGCGATTGCTACATGCTCTAGCGGAAGAAGTCTAGTACGATAGTCGATGCATGTAAAATCGATAGGTTATGCTAAGATAGCAACACACTTACATGATTTTAGCACAATCTAGTGGAAAAAGTTTAGTATGATAGTCGTTTCGTGCAAAATCATTAGGTAATGTGTAAACGCTTTGAAACAAGGCTATTCTTTGTACTTTAAGTTCATGTGTATGAGTTATGCTAAGATAGCAGCACAACCTAGCGGAAGAAGTTTTGTACGAGAGTCGATACATGCAAAGTCGATAGGTAATGTGTACACGCTTTGAAACATGGCTATTCTTTGTACCTTAAAGTCATACGTATAGGTTATGCTAAGATAGCAGCACAATCTGGCGGAAGAAGTTCAGGGTGATCTGTACACGCTTTGAAACAAGGCTATTCTTTGTACTTTAAGTTCATGCGTCTTAGTTATGCTTGCGATAGTCGATGCATGTAAAATCGATAGGTTATGCTAAGATAGCAGCACACTTACACGATTTTAGCACAATCTAGTGGAAGAAGTTTAGTACGAGAGTCGATACATGCAAAGTCGATAGGTAATGTGTACACGCTTTGAAACATGGCTATTCTTTGTACCTTAAGGTCATGCGTATAGGTTACGCTAAGATAGCAGCACAATCTAGCGGAAGAAATTTAGTACGAGAGTCGATGCTTGCAAAATCGATAGGTAATGTGTACACGTTTTGAGACATAGCTCTTCTTTGTTCTTTAAGTTCATGCGTCTTAGTTATGCTGAGATAGCAGCACAATCTACCTGCAGAAGTTTAGTACGAGAGTCGATACATGCAAATTCGATAGTTGATGTGTACACGCTTTGAAACATGACTATTCATTATACTTTAAGTTCATGGGTATAGGTTATGCTAAGATAGCAGCACAATCTAGCGGAAGAAATTTAGTACGACATTTGATGCATGCAAAATCAATAAGTAATGTGTACACGCTTTGAAACATGGCTATTCTTTGTACTTTAAGTTCATGTGTATAAGTTATGCTAAGATAGCACAACCTAGCGGAAGAAGTTTAGTACGATATTTGTTGCATGCAAAGTCGATAGGTAATGTGTACACGCTTTGAAACATGGCTATTCTTTGTACCTTAAGGTCACGCGTATAGGTTATGCTAAGATAGCAGCACAATCTAGCGGAAGAAGTTTAGTACGAGAGTCGATGTGTGCAAAATCGATAGGTGATGTGTACACGCTTTGAAACATGGCTATTCATTGTACTTTAATTTTATGGGTATAGGTTATGCTAAGATAGCAGCACGATCTAGCGGATGAAGTTTTGTTCGATGGTCGATGCATGTAAAATCGATAGGTCATGTGTACACGCTTTGAAACATAGCAATTCATACTGCTGCTCTGTTCCCAAGACTTTTAAGCATAGCTAACCCTAATACTGCTCTTAACGACGTCGAGCTAAGGATTGATTACGTGACCGTGACGTCACGACCACGTGCTCTTGTTTGGTAAACATAGCCACGTGCTTTTTTGACAGCTGTCTTCTTGACGAACCCTAACCTCACTTTGAAGGACAATAGAGCGTCGCTAACCTCACTGCTGCCATCTTTACGGCGGTAAACCTCAAGGCTGCCACCTTATGCATGTTATAGCGCGGAATTTAAAATCCAACAGCAGAACATTGTTAACCTCACTCTTGCCATCTTTACGGCGGTAAACCTCAAGGCTACCACCTTATGCATGTTGTAGCGCGGAATTTAAAATCCAACAACAGAACATTGTTAACCTCACTCTTGCCATCTTTACGGCGGTAAACCTCAAGGCTACCACCTTATGCATGTTGTAGCGCGGAATTTAAAATCCAACAACAGAACATTGCTAAACTCTCTGCTATCATCTTGAAAAGTTCAGTGTTCCAAACACTAGTTCGAAAAACGTAACTCATCGCACCTCGGGGATTTTCCATTCCTTGTTCTGAACATGAAACCATTTACAAATAAAGATTAATTTTCTACACTTAACAAAGTACAAGCGTTCTTGCTGATAGCGATCGACGAGGTTGTTGCTCCTTTAGCCCTTTAGCCCATTAGCCCTTTAGCCCTTTAGCCCATTAGCCCTTCAGCCAATTAGCCCTTCAAGGAATGTGCGGTAAGGAGGAGGAAGAGTCCTTTCATCCTTTTTGCCCTTCTGATAAGATGTAACCCCTGGGTTCCATACCCTATCACGATTTCTTTTCAGCCATGTTTATGCGATAACTTGTTCGACTGATTTTTACACACAAGACGAATGATGGAAGGTAAATAATTTGAAGTTATACTTTGGCTATATCGTTTACCGAGCGAGTTAGCTGCGCAGTATGGGTACAGTGTGTTTTTGATTTTTACACTATGCAAATCATTGAAGTTGTAGTTTTGCAATATTGCTTACTGAGCGAGTTAGCTACGCGATATGTGCACAGTGTGTTTCCATAGTTTTTGATTTTACACTAAGCAAATCATCAAAATTGTACTTTTGCTCTGAACACATCAAACAATGTTCTGATCATATGTTGAGGTTAACAACATCGATTACAGTGTTCGATTCTAGTCTTGTTATGTTTCATTCTGATCTTCTTAGAACAAGGGTACCCCCTAACATGTTCTAAACACATGTTGTATTGAGTACAGTGTTCGATTCTAGTCTTGATCACTTATTTCGTGTTCTGAACACATCGATCAATGTTCTGATCACATGTTGTATCGAGTACAGTGTTCGATTCTAGTCATGATCACTTATTTTGTGTTCTGAACACATCAATCAATGTTCTGATCACATGTTGAAGTTAACAACATCGATCACAGTGTTCTATTCTAGTCTTGTTATGTTTCAGTCTGATCTTCTTAGAACAAGCGTATCCCCTGACATATTCTAAACACATGATGTATTGAGTACATTGTTCGATTCTAGTCTTGATCACTTATTTTGTTTTTCTGAACGCATCAATCAATGTTCTGATCTCATGTCGTATCGAGTACAGCGTTTGATTCTACTCTTCTTATGTTTCGAAAGTCTAAACATGCACAATAATGTTATCGCTGCACACGCTTGCCTTCGCGATGCAGGTTTAAACTTGTTCGATATAAAGCTATGCCTTGACATAAGAGGCGGAGGAGGAGGTAGAGAAGGAGGAGGGGGAGGAGGAGGAGGAGGAGGAGGAGGAGGAGGAGGAGGAGGAGAATGATAAGACCTTAACAGCCTATGTATAGTCGCCATTGTTTTTAAAGATGATAGCTGTCAAAACAATTTTTCAAATTATCCACCACCACATTTCAGCTAAAGAGGGCAGCAGGGTGCTCTGTTGATTAAGCACATAGAATTTCAAATTGCCCTCCACCACATGCATAACAGCAGCTGTTATCTTGCGCAGTAGCCTCTAAGCTAGCTTTCTTCATAAGAGTAGCCGCCATCTTGTGCGAGCACCCCTAGGCCGTCTCATAAGGAGCTATGTATAGACACCATTGTGTGTCTGCCATCTTGCGTAAGCATCCCTAGGACGTCTCAAGGCATCTTGTTTCTCATAAGAGCAGCCACCATCTTGTGGAAATAGATAGCTGCGAATGCCAAAGGGCTTAAGTAGGAATCGAACCGTTGATCTCATCATTAGACTATGTTTTTTCTTGTTCCTCATACTGCGAACCTACGTATTAGGCAGAAAAATTTTGTCCGTTTTGCTCTACGGTGCACCGTTTTCGATATATTTAACATTTTGCATTTAAGCCCTAAATTTAATGAATCGAACTATCACGACACGTTAGCCTCTAAGCTAGCATTCTTCATAAGAGTAGCAACTATCTTGCGCAAGCACCCTTAAAGCGTCTCATAAGGAGTTATGTATAGCTGCCATCTTGTGTCCGCCATCTTGCGCAAGCATCCTTAGGGCGTCTCAAGCCATCTTGTCCAAGGACCCTTAAGCCGTCCCATAAGATCAGCCGCTATCTTGCGCAAGCATCCCTAGGGTTTCTCATAAGGAGCCATGTATAACTGTCATCTTGCGCAAGCATCTCAAGGGCGTCTCATAAGAACCTGTGTATAGCAGCTATCTTGCGTAAGCACCCTTAAGGAGTCATGTATAGCCACCATCTTATGCAATTAGCGTCGAGAGAGGGCTGCTGTAGAATTTTTCTTTTTAAATTATCCGCCACCACTTTTCAAAGGTATCTAGCTAAAGATGGCAGCACCGCGGATGACAGGTGACGAATTTACATCTACTACGATAAGGAGGGCAGCACGGTGCTCTCTGTATTAAAGATGGCGGATGACAGCTGTCAAAAAAGCACATGGCTATGTTTACCAAACAAGAGCACGTGGAATTTGCCGCCATCACATTTCAAACTAAAGAGGGCAGCACTATGCTCTGTTGATTAAAGATGGCGGATGGTAGCTGTCGAAAAAGCACGTGAGTTTGTTTCCAAACAAGAGCACGTGGAATTTTTCAATTTGCCGCCACCACATTTCAAAGGTATCTAGCTAAAGATGGCAGCACGGTGCTCTCTTGATTAAAGATGGCGGATGATAGCTAACAGAACTTTTCAAATTGTCCGCTACTACGTGCTTAAGGTAGTAGCCATAAAGAGGGCAGCACGGTGTTCTGTGGATTAAAGATGGCGGATGACAGGTGATGAAATTGCCCGCATGATAGTAGCACAGTGCTCTGTTGATTAAAGATGGCGGATGACAGCTGCACGTGGCTTTGTTTCCAAACAAGAGCACGTGGAATTTACCACCACCACATTTCAAACTAAAGAGGGCAGCACTGTGCTCTATAGATTAAAGATGGCAGATGACAGCTGTCAAAAAAGCACGCGAGTTTGTTTTCAAACAAGAGCATGTGGAATTTTTCAATTTGCCGCCACCACATAGAGGGCAGCACTGTTCTCTCTGGATTAAAGATGGCTGCTTGTCGAAAAGCATTTTTCAAATTATCCGCCACCACATTTCAAAGGTAAGTAGCTAAAGAGGGCAGCACTGTGCTCTATAGATTAAAGATGGCGGATGACAGCTATCAAAAAAGCACGTAGCTGTCAAAAAGCACGTGGATTTGTTTATCTCGAGCTAGTGAGGTTAAGTTGGTAGCACTAAGGTTTAGGCCCGTCAAGATGGCAGCACTGCCGATGACAGGTGACGAAAGAGGGCAGCACGGTGCTCTGTAGTTTAAAGATGGCGGATGACAGCTGTCAAAAACCACGTGGCTGTCAAAAAGCACGTGGCTTTGTTTATCTCGCGCTAGTTAGTTTAAGTTGGTACTACTGAGGTTTAGGGCCGCCAAGATGGCAGTACTGGGGTTAGCGATGCGTTGTTGTCGATGACAGCTGTCAAAAAGCACGTGGCTTTGTTTACAAATCTGTCCAAAAGCACGTGGCTGTCAAAAAAAACACGTGGCTTTGTTTACCTCATGCTAGTTAGGTTAAGTTGGTACCACTAAGGTTTAGGTCCGTCAAGATGGTAGTACTGAGGTTTGCGATGCGTTGTTGTTGATGAGAGCTGTCAAAAAGCACGTGGCTTTGTTTACAAATCTGTCAAAAAGCACGTGGCTGTCAAAAAAACACGTGGCTTTGTTTACCTCATGCTAGTTAGGTTAAGTTGGTACCACTAAGGTTTAGGCCCGTCAAGATGGTAGTACTGAGGTTTGCGATGCGTTGTTGTTGATGAGAGCTGTCAAAAAGCACGTGGCTTTGTTTACAAATCTGTCAAAAAGCACGTGGCTGTCAAAAAGCACGTGGCTTTGTTTACCTCGCGCTAGTTAGGTTAAGTTGGCACTACTGAGGTTTAGGCCCGTCAAGATGGCAGTACTGAGGTTAGCGATGCGTTGTTGTCGATGACAGCTGTCAAAAAAGCACGTGGCTTTGTTTACAAATTCAAATTTCCCGCGGGAGGTGGAGGAGACCTCTGGGAGGCCTCTGGCTGAGGTGGAGGTGGAGGTGGCCTCTGGGAGCCTGAGGTGGAGGTGGCCGCAGAACCATCCAATTATACTACTGACCTGGACCGCTATATATGTGTCACAGAGAGTGTCTGGAACTCAAATCGGCCCCCAGATCTAGGTAAAGCAAATACACAGACTTAACGCGGAATCTAACATGGAGCCACCCGGAAATTGGCTGGCTCAAAACCCCTCAGACCACGGAACCATAATACTCTAAATCGACCAGAATAATGTACATTTATGTAATAGGCTTCTCACACAAAATGTACACTGTTTTGTTATTATTATTATTTTATTTTCTTCTTGATTGCTTTCCTTTTTGTTAAGAAGGAAGCCATTCTTGTTCTGTGTCGAATCCGCAAAAATAACAATAACTGTAATTGTAAAAACAATTGTCCATTTATTACAGATATGTTGTAGTGTTACATGTCGTGTATTCGGCAGAATAAAAAACTGTAAGTTATAGTAAATACACACTGAGCTTATAACTACGTATTTCTTAGTCCCTAGCATGTATCACCAACAACACGTTGTTTATTGGTACACTTCATCTGTCTCTCTGTACAAAAAACTATTCGTAGATTCAAGAATTTCAGTGACGAAAGGTCATCCTGCCCCAGGAATGAATAAATTCATTTCGGGTCCTCTCAAAATGTGCGGCGTAGTGCAAATGACTGTGAAGGCAGATATGAAAGAAATTACAGTATTAGAAAAACCCTGTTATAATTGGGCCAATTACTCCTTTTCATTTTTCCTACTGCGTATGCATTTATATTATGATAACATCGCTCGCTAAATTTCATACAATTACAGTAATAAGGATAATAATGAAACATGATGTGTTGTATATGTTGGCATCTCTCGGGAGAGGATATAAATATATTTATCTCTTCGCTCGGGATGAATTAGAGTGGCTTCCACAGGCTCCATTTACGAAAGATACAATTATGATAGGAAAAGCTACAGTGTGGTTTATGGTATGGAAGTGGAACTGTAGTCGAACAATCTTGTCCTCATATCACATTTCATTTATCTGGTAAGGGAAATTCATTCCCAGATGACGCTAAATATAAGCAAACAGATTCCTTAGTGTTCGTGAACTATGATAACGTCTTTGAGCGTTTATATTCTGGAGATGAAATACAAAGATACTTCGTTATGACTCCACGTTCGGATGTCGACGAAAAAAGTAATGAAATGAAATGTCGTATGGCTTTTAGTGCCGGGATATCCCAGAACGGGTTCGGCTCGCCAGATGCAGGTCTTTCTATTTCACTCCCGTAGGCGACCTGCGCATAATGATGAGGATGAAATGATGATGAAGACAACACATACACCCAGCCCCCGTGCCATTGGAATTAACCAATTAAGGTTAAAATCCCCGACCCGGCCGGGAATCGAACCCGGGACCCTCTGAACTGAAGACCAGTACGCTGACCTTTCAGCCAACGAGTGGGACGAAAAAATAATAATAGGGGTATATATACTTTGCCGCGTCATCCTCTTGGATTATCGATGCACCAAAGATTCTTGCCTTTGATTGAAGATTACATTCCCTCTTTCACTACAGTGAATCATTCATTCCAAAAAGAACCCTTTCCAGTATCATTTCAAGAGTTTATTGTATGTTAAAAATGTTACATTGCCAGTTCGTTACTTGACACCTCAAAACACCTGAATTAACAATAATTGGAAAACGCTGTCTAGATATTACAAATGTGCTACTCCCTGGAGTTACTATTTATCGAGTTAAATTATTCGAACCGGGATGCATCTCGAGGTTCAACAACGCCATGTGACTGGGCCAACCCACATAAAAATCAGTAAGTCGAGGAATATTTAAGGAAAGCTCATCTGTGATTGACAGCACCCTGAAACCTGAAATGCTTCGGTAAATTTATAGTTGAATTTTCATGATCAGTGCTTAAATCATGCACAGTAGAAACTGCTTGTGTCACTTTATGGATTAACGCTAAAGTTTAAACAAGTCTAGAGTAGAAATAAAGCAAAGCAACTTTGTACTTCTAAATGACTATTGATATCCATTTTAGTTCCAGAACCAACAGTTTTATGTGAAATCCGAACATCAATGACGCGAAATAGTCTGGAGTTGAATTCAGATCGCTCCTTAACATACAATGTGCATGCATCAAAAGTTTGTGATAACATGCTTCAGCTGGCTTTCTGATCTGAGAAATCAAAATGATAAAAGCTATAAAATATCCAGTCAGCGTGGTTGTCACAATTCAGTATTCTACAAACATATTGACTTATATAAAAAAATTAAGTTCACATTTCTGACCTGACACTCATTTGAGCCCAATACTGAAGAAGTTGAATGTTTTAAACCCTATCTTATTTAGCATCGGGGATGTAAAAGCGACCAACATGTGCAATTTTGATTTTGTACGTCGACCAGTAATGGGAGAATGAATGCTTACTAAGGGGTGAATGTTTTTAAATATTTATTAACATCTAGGTTATAGGAGACCACCCTTCATAAAAAAAAATACGTTCATGCCTGAAACGGTTTCGGAAGAAAGAATATTTTGTTTCTGAGAGTCAACTACCGTTTAAAGCTCTTAGGCGAGAAATATTTAGAAGTATACGATATTTACACCTAGGACATAAAAGAAGAATTTTCTCATAAAATTACAACTTTGTACGTCAAACGATTTTGGAGGGACGAATAATTTCGTTTACGGAGCTAACCTCATTTAACACTGTAGGTGCGGAACGTTAAAAAAACATTTCCTATTTGACACCTAGGATTTAAAATATATGCCACTATTTGGAATTTTCCCTTGTTTGATTTTGTGTTGATAATTCGGTAGTTGCCGGACCAAAAATCCTGTTCTTCGTGCCAACGTACTTCACTTATACCAACTACATCTAACTTTAGTCTATCCACCTCTCATTTAGACTCTCTAACCTACCACAACGATTCCAACTTCTAACATTCCACGCTCCGACTCGCAGGATGTCGGTATCCATCTTCCTGATGATCGCCTCCTCTCGTGTGGTCCCCACCCGGAGATCCGAATGGGGGACTAGTTTACCTCCGGAATATTTCACCCGGGAGGAAGCCATCATCAGTACATCATTCATACAGAGAGAGAGAGATGCATGTCATCGGGAGTAAGTCACAGCTCTAGTTTCCCGTTGCTTTCAGCCGTGTAGTAGTATCGACACAGCTAAGCCACGTTGTGTTTTATTACAAGGCCATATCTGTCAATCTTCTAGACTGCCGCCCTTGCAAAGTCTGAAAGGCTGCTACCCCCCTTTCGATAAACCATTTCTTAGTCCGGTCTCTCAACAGATACCCATCCGATATACTTCCACCTGCGGCTCGGCTATCTTCTTCATTGGGACAAGCAGGCTCCCCACCGCGACAAGGTCAAATGGTTCGAACGGGAGGAAATAGATCATTATTACAATAAATTAAATTATGTTTCCCGATTATACTGTGAAATATTAAACATATTTTGCTAATATATGTTATTAGAATGAAACATCCAGCAAAATACGTGTTATAAAATAACAAATGCTATTAAAGCTCAAGTTAACGAGAATTTTCTTAAAATGAATACACCTTTCTGGCTGGTATTTTGACATGCAATATTAATCATGCCCTTAAACAATATTGAATTTCACAGAAAGTCTTAGCCGTCATACTTTTTTAAAGTATTTCTTTTCTCAGGCACCCTCCAAGTGGAGGAATATTTCCAAAAGGAAAATTTGGTAGGGTAAATTGTCCCAAGAGTCTTTTGGAATGACAGTTTTAAGTTCTTGAAGGTTATGCAAAATTGTCTCTTTTTCTTTTTTCTCTTGCCTCTTTGGTAGTTCCCGGAACTCTTCACCAATATAAATCTTGTCCATTACATATTCTGACAAACACATCCATCACTGCATATCACGATTGGAAGCTTGGGCACCAAACAGTGTTCTCCTGAGTACACGCTACTAGCTCAAAAATGCTTAGTGGCCTAATGACTTGCGACCTTGTTCATGATGAAGTATTAGTAATAATAATGTACAACGGGTGATTGTTTGGTCCGCCCTGTCAATATAATATTAATATTAATATATTGTTAATATTACTATTATTAACATTATATATTATTAGCAGCAGCAAAATCCTGTGTTACATTATACTGCTTCAATCATCAATCACCACTCATCTGCATTTAGGGCTGTCGCACACGAAACAGATTTCCTATATCTTCTCTACCTAGTCTTTTCTGAAATGATTTCAAAATCTTCAACCTCGTATCCCTAGATTTACTGGAACGTAGTGAAACTCCACTGGGACAAAATTCCAACACTCTGGTTTCTTCCAAACGTGGCGAAGTGGGTCACAAAACCAGCAATTTATTTGTTACTGGTGGGGGGGGGGATTTTTTCAAGGCAATGAAACGTCCCTTGTATCCTAGAATGACAGGGGTTCGTTTCTCTGTAGGTCTAGAAACGAGAGTATAAATTCTATCACTAACCTTAAGAGAGGACTTCCATTTTAAGATGTATGCATATTTCCTTCCACTCAGAAGCTTACCTTCACGTTGAACGGACAAAACTGAATTTCACTGTCTATATAAATATCAAATCTATATAAATATAAAATTTAAACCATTTATGATTACAAACACGCAATCAAAATAACTTTTGAATCACGAAACATTACTGTAATACACATTTCATTAGTGTGACAAGGTTTTCGAGTGCTATGAATGTTTATTTTAAATATGCATAAATAGAAGCAAATTAAAATGAATTATAATTTGCTCAAATACCCTACACACTTATTTACAAAATAAAATATCGCTTATGACGTGAATTGTGCTTGAAACTAACTTTACAGAAATGATTTGCTGGTTAAAATTATTGCTAAATCGTATAAGGTACTCGGGACATTTTGATCATCAACCACATGTACGATGTGTGAGTTGTCCTTCGTTTGACAGCCTGTGTCGATTTTGTGGCCATACCAATATCTGTATTTGTGGACGGCTTATCTTGGTTTAGGAAATACATGCTAGCGGCCGTGGACAAAATATCGGGCATCATCATGGTATTCACGTAGAGATGACGTGGAGACCACGGAAAAGACACTTCTATACTGACAAGGAAAGTTTCGGTGATATCACATCGCAACTTAAATGAAATTTCGCTGACAGAATGGATATGGTGCAAGAAAATCCTGCACCAAAAAATCAACTGCGAATTGTAACATGAAAGTCCAGAAATTGAGGCTAAAATATTACGTGACACCGCCGCTTGCCAGTTGCATTAGACATCCATCTCAGCTTGGTGACTAGAAAAGAGGTGCTCACACTGGACGTTTCGTCCCGCGGGCACGCAGCGACAGGCCGTGAAGGTCATTCATCGGTGAAGGTTCATTTGAGTCGTGTGGGAAGAAAATTATTTTCTTATTTCCAGTGGACAGAAATCCAGATCATTTTCAATATAACTCACGTTATAAGGCATTAGTTATTTCGGTTCTGTTTGCGTATACTGGCCGGATACAATAAAGAGTTTACTGGTACCTCAAAATATTTATGTACTCTATTGTATTATACAAGGTGGTACAGCTGCCCCTAATATTTCCCAAACATATGCAACCAGCTAGTAATGAAATGCTTCTTTTTCCTATCTTGCGCAAAATCTTACAGCAAATTTGAGGGCAGTTAGTGCTATATGGGTAGACTTCCCCACACAAAGCAAAGGCAGTACAAGAGGCAGAATGTGATGCCCATCACAAAATTACTGTACCATTTTATGTAGAGATGAGTCAAATACTCCAGTCATTTTTACGAAATGTTACTGTACTGTACAAACCATAGCCACTCCTTTAGCTGTCGGTAGAGAATTGTGCACCTGATTGGTTCAAGAGGCCATTTTTTGACAGAAAATGGTGTTCACAGTGTCGTGGAAGACGTGATATGTTAGGACCAATTACAGCCATGTCAATTCACCGCCAGTTTGTATATTCTCATCACATCGAAATTGATAGAAACGCGCTTTTCAAAGTAGTCTACAATCTATGGCACGCAAATGTTGTACAGCAGACGTGATTGCTTACGCCATGTAATTACTACCGTTACAGCGTTCAATAAAGTCATAAAACTGGATCAGTAACTTTACGAAGCGAGAACTTTCGCTCTCTTCGTGAACGTTAAAGCGGGAAGTAGCTGCGCGCAATTAGGCATGTTATATGTACGTGGATGAGCTACAAGCAGCAGTGAGGGTTCGAAACCTTAGTGAGTCATGCGTATTTTCATTTTTATTTCGTACACTTCTAGGCATCCATTACGGAAGACTTGAATTTTCTGAAGTCTCAGATATTCTTCTAAGGAAGTTATGATAAAGAGAATAATAATTATCGCCACGTAATCACCTTCTATGGACAAATTCATTGTGAATATTACCTGAAGCATAATGCTGGACTCGTTTAGCCAAGTAATAGGCCTGGTTACATACTCTACTCGTAGGGATTGGTTGCAACTATCTGGGCTTAAGAGAGATATGATTATTTAGCACGCTGTGGGGTTTGCAGCAAGGTAAACCTGTCTGCACATTCGAGTATAGAACTTGTGACATACAAAATCAGTTTCGAAGCGACAGCGTAGATTATTCTATTAGTACAGAGATACGAGACCTACTCTACGTCGCCTGAAGTGGCTACATAGTACTAATCAGAGCCAGCATGTGATTTTTCCGACGGAATCACAGTTCGAATCTATCTGCGAGCTTTTTATTTTTATTGTTTTACTCTTAAGGCATTCGTAGTTAAGGTTTAACATATTAAGGTTTTACTTCCTTAACTCTCAAAAGTCACTTTTCACCATAAGAAAGAAAGCATACATCAGGAAGGAATAAATACATGAGACTTTTATGTAGCAAACGGCTACAACGAATGAAGAGCACTGCACTTATTGTCAGCATTATGACAAACCCATTCAACCAAACAACTGCGCACGTTTGACTCGAAGACCGACTGGACTTCATACGCAGGGCACATGAAACAGCACACAGTAATCTTTACAGCAAAGTGCAGGCAGGTTCCATCATATACGCTGCAGCAAGCAAGAATGACTCACGTCTACCCTACTCAGATATGCATTAACGAAGGAGCCCATTGCACCTTTGTCCGTAACAGCTTATTTTACTGAAAATAGCTATTTTAAGAGCTACATAGAAATAACCATAACAGAGTACCTGCAACATGAGAACTGATCATGATTTAGATTTGTCTTCAACAACGCAACTCACACGAACATTTAACAACGAAATAAGAAATCGTCCTATACCGGAATCGAACCTCCGATTAAAGAGCATCGATTTTCTCCTCTTACTTTGGCACACCCGGCTATCACGAGGTGTCCTTCGCCAGCGTTATATCAACACTACTTCTAGTCATTCAGTCATCATATTCTCTGAATATTAAGTTTCTGTGATACAAAATTTTCACGATTGTTTTCAATCATTCGGTATTTTATCGTCAATACCGATTTCGTTGACACGAATAAAAGAATTACTGAAAGCGTAGTAAGACCAGACATCGTTGTGAGTATTTAAGGTCAATGTTTTTGGGTTAGGCTTAAATATGCGGGTTGCATAAAACTGAGTGAATAGGGGCAGCTGTACCGATCGGTATTTTAAGAGGGTATGCTTTAGAAACACTCCTAATATAATAAGTATTAGAGCGGTTAAGCTGCGGCTTGTTGTTATTTGCGTTCAAATGGTCTCACAAATTTATAAACAATCCAGTCATGTTTACAGTGAGGTGAAAGGAATTTAGGCGTCGGCCCCGTGGTGTAGGGGTAGCGTTCCTGCCACTTACCTGGAGGCCCCGGGTTCGATTTCCGGTCAAGTCAGGGATTTTTACCTGGACCTGAGGGCTGGTTCGAGGTCCACTCAGCTTATTTGACTAGAATTGGGGAGCTGTTTGACGGTGAGATAGCGGCCCCGGTCTAGAAAGCCAAGAATAACGGCCGAGAGGTTTCGTCGTGCTGACCACACGACACCTCGTAATCTGAAGGCTTTCGGGCTGAGCAGCGGTCGCTTGGTAGGCCAAGGCCATTCACGGGCTGTAGTGCCATGGGGGAGTAAGGAACTCAGATATATTAACTAAGATGCATTTTGATACGGTTGCAGTTCTTTTTGCTTGTTTCACTGCCTACTGATTCTCTTAATACTCTATAGAAGTACTGGAGAATATTGAGTAACCATTTTTTCTGATTAACTGAAGGCATAGTTGTGTCAAAACCTCGACATTCTTCTCAGTTATGTCGCTCGTATACAGATCAACAACTGCAGAATATTTCTTATGCCAAATATGTAGAAAGGGGGCCACAGTTATAAACAAATACTGTATCATGAAGTACTTAAATGTTCTAAATATTCTCTAAGAATTCCAGTGAGTTCACCTTATTTACCAAAGTTTATATTTGTTTCTCTTTTTTGTTCCTTTCTAAGATTATTTATTGTAGTTCCACTAACTTTCCCGATGTTTGAAGAGTTAATTATGTACTGCTATTTACACACACACACACACTGGCATAGAGGCCCTGTAAATATTGCATATTCTTTAGCATATTCTTTAACATTTTTCTGTTTTCTTATATATCTCACTAACTACTTTTATGGTTTTTGAAAATATCGCACTGCAGGATATTTAGATTCCAGTATATCTATCGAAACCAGCCTGGTGTAATTGATCACATTTAAATACCTACCAGAAAACAAATGTCTCTTAGTCGTATCTTACGCGGCATCTTGCAGCAATTGTTTTATATTGCACCCATATCATTGCAAGGGTGCAGTATGCCATCAAAAGACGAATGAGCAGATGGTATTGAATGTTCCTCGCATTTAATATGTTATGAGACTTCATTTTTATAATTTTTCTCAAAGTGTAATTCATCTCTCATGTAGATAAAACCCTGCTGACATCCAAACTAAACATTAAACCTGTATCCCAATTAATTCTGAAAAATGTGTAGCCTACCTGCGAGGAACTAACACAACACCATACGCCCATTCTCTTTTTGAGTGACTGTGCATGCAGCTTCCAAGTGCAATGCAAAAGCCGTACATGAGGGATGGAGTGAGGCCCATCTTTCATTTACTGTAGCCTTTTATGTATAGCGGGGTCCACTTCTCTATTCATTTTTATTAAATATTACTTTACACACTATATCCACCCCTTTAGTTATCGCTGAGTAACTGCGTACCTCTTTCGTCCAGAGGCTACATCTTTTTTAAAGAAACTGGCACACACGTTATCATAGAAAACGTGATACGTTAGGACCAATTACAGATATGTCAATTCGCCCCACCCCCCCATTTCTTTACTGCGCGTATACCAAATGAATCTGCATTACCAGAAATTATAACTTGAAATGTTATTCACCATACCTTAAGATTATGAAGAAATTCGCATATAAACGCCATCCGAGATGGTTTACAACTATGAGACAAAGGTGACTCAAATAATGACAGCTTTTCCATCTATTACACAATATTTGTGCATATTGTTAAACAATATAGTAACTTATTAGTTGAACATGATGATTAGAATATTATCAGACAGTTTGATTGTCCAGTGTTTATAAGTACCCTACGTTATAGTGTTGTAATTGTTTCTACAGACTGAAAAGTCTAAAAGTTCTATCTTTTACAGTTATACAGGAAAATTCAGATGATTTAGAATCCCTTCTTGCAACAATCATCATTTTAGAGAAAAGGCTGTGAAACTATTAAATATGCTGCACTTAACATTTTAACGTAATATATCGGAACAATAGCTTAACAGTATTTTACTGTAAATCACATCGTTTCTTTATGTAAACGCAAAAGAAACAATGTATACATGATACTGTATAGGCTTTTGGGCTTATGCCGTGTCAAGAAAATAAGGTGAAATTCTTTACGTTTGGCAGAGAACTGTGCTCTGCGTCATCAGAAGAAAATCTCGACTGTCCACGAGAAAGTCATAAGCCCAAAAGCCAATACAGTATCATGTCTATAAGTAAGGGCCGTGAAAGCATCAATGGTAACAGAAACAATGTAGTCAGATTAATTTGCCACGGACGGCATGCTGCTTATGATATTGACTCGTGAAATGCTCATTAAATAAATAATACTCTAATTCATGGCATTCCATGGAGCAATGAAAATATTTTGGCACCGAGCGAGTTTGCCGTGCGGTTAGAGATGCGCAGCTCTGAGCTTGAGTTCGGGAGGTAGTTGGTTCGAATTCCACTGACGGCAGTCTTGATGATGGCTTTCCGCATTTCCTATTTTCACACAAGGCAAATGCTGTGACTTCATCATACTTAAGGACACGGTCGCTTCCTTCCCGCTCCTAGCCATTCCATCTATAGTCATCACTGTAATACCTATCTGTGCAACATAAAGCCAATCGTAAATATTATAGCGCTACCTCCTTACGGTTTCTATGGTCAAGATTGGTAAGGAATTAAATGTTTCATTCAAAATCCATTTCTTCATTTCGGCCGTCCGTACATTATGTTGGATAACATATATTTCAATCAAACCATTTACCTTTTGTCGAACATAGCGGTAAGACTAACAAAACTGATAAGAAAGAAAAATATATTTCTCGGCAGATAGCATATTCATGGAATAAATGCTGAGTGTTGGACTGCTCCAGGAACTAGAAGATGTTATTTATTTCCCTGAATGTACAAACACTGGAGTCACGGCACACATTTGCTTGTTGTAGGTCAGGGACTGCTCCTGTACTTCGGTCATCCAGTGCCCAGGGTCGCCTAGCGAGAGCGGCCAACCGCAGCCAAATATCGTCCCAGATCAATACCTACTGGAGATAACACGGCCGATTGCCTACATGTGATATATTACAGGTTTTAGGTACAAGAAACTTCTGGCTTCATCAGTAATTTGGTAAACTGTCGAAGAGGAAAATGTACAGTTCAGGAAGAGAGCACTTTCCTGTTCAGAAATTACAAGTATTACTATCACTCAACTTCTCGGTACAGAATTTTTCTACTGCTGCATACGTTCGAGTATTGATTTACGCACAGCAGTAGGAAATTTCGTGAGCTAATCATCGACATGCCAATGGTTGGCAATGCTTTTGTGACATCTGCTGATGAGGGGCAAGGGGGACGTGGAATTGATTCGAACTCACAATTTATTTCCCACATTGATAAATAATGTATCCCACAACTTCCAAAAGACATTAGATTTTCATATGATCTGGCATTAAAGTTATTATATATTGTATTCGCCGTAAACGTTTTAAGTGTCGGCCCTGTGGGCTAGGATGGGGGTTTGTGAGCGTGCAGAGCCTGCCTCTTATAAAGAGGCCTTGGATCCGATTCCCGGTCAGGTCTGGGGTATTTTACTTAGATCTACCGGCTGTTTCGAGGTCCATTCAGTTTACTGTATGCGAGGGCAGTATGTAGTAGCTATCTGAGGGGGAAGATTTTGGCCCCGGACCAAAATAACGGACAAAAGGATTGGTAGCGCTGATCACGCATAATCTCGCAATCAACAGGCCCTGGGGCTAAGCAGCGGTCGCTTTACTAGGGCTGTAACGCATTTTTTATAAAATATTAAAAATACCCAGCTTTGGATTGTTAAGATGAAATTCAGAGGCTTACTAACCGAGATAGTAATGGCGTACTTGGTTCACCGGTCGGAATATGGATTCGATTCCCCGTCTGGAAGTCCAAAAATTTAAAAACAAGGTTCCCACTTCTGAAGAAATGCATGGTCCTGAGGTTCACCTGACTAAAATAAAGATTAATTGCAGGTTAATTTTTGAGGAAAATAGAGGTCAGGAATAGAACTAACCACCCTACCCCACACAATGTCGAGGTCGCGAACAGTGGTATTTCTACAAAGGCCTGTACGGAGAAGATTGAAATAAAAATGTGTGAATCGTTCTATTATAGAGGAAAAAGGCGTGCATTGACAAAATATTCTGACACAGGGTTAAGAAACTTACCACATGTGTTGCAATCGACCCGTATATGGTAAGGTTTATTGATGTATATAAAATAACATGTCCTGACAGACAGATTCATCATCGAAGAGCCAAAACTACTGGACATAAAGAAATGAAATTTTGCGGATACATTTATATTACAATGTAGGTGTTTCTAAGGGCGGATTTTTTAATATTCCGTCGCTAAGGGGGTGAAAAAGGGGTTGACATTTTAAATGAGTGTATTTATATTTCAAAACTTGAACAGCTTAAGGACGTGAAAATTGGTATTTGGAATCTCCTGTAAATGTAAAGGGACACGCATAATTTGTTTTCTGAAAATCCACTTAAGGGGAGGTGTTAAAAGGGGGTGAATTTTCAAAATGAGCATACCTACAGTATAACTCTAAAACTTAACATATTACAGAGGTGAAAATTGGTATTTAAATATCTTTTGAAACAAAGTAACATGCTTTATTTGTTTTAGGAAAAACACTTAAGGACTGAAACAGGTGAATTATTTTTATTATAATACCGGTATCTTCAAAAATGAACATTTTACTGACGTAAAAATTGGTGACTGGAATCTGCATTAAACATAAACATATCCATACTTTTGTTTTCGCAAAATTCACTGATGGGGGTTGTAAAAGGAATTGAAAAAGGGGTTGAATTATTCTTTATGAGGATACTCATATTTCAAAAACTGAAGATGTTACAGACATGAAAATTTATATTTGTAATCTTTAAAAATGGAGAAAGAATAATTTTTTGTGTTCGGAAAATCCACGTAAGGGGATGGAGTGGATGAAAAGAAGTGAAGAAAGTGTTGAATTCATTTTATGATTATATTTATATATCAAATAGTGAAGATGTTACAGATGTGAAAATTGGAATTTGGAATCTCCTGTAAAAGTAAAGGAACACAAATAATGTTCTTTTCTGAAAATTCACTTAAGGGGAAGTATTAAAGGGGGTGAATTTTAAAATTAGCATATCTACAGTGTATCTCAAGAACGTAACATATTGCAGACGTGAAAATTGGTTATTTTAATCTCTTTAAAAATAAAGAAACCCCGTATTTTTTGTTTTCAGAAAATTCAGTTAAGGGAGTTGTAACAGAAACTGAAAACGTGGTTGAATTATTTTTTATGATTACAATTGTTTTGTGCAAAATTGTTGATGGTTCCCCATACCTAATAATAATCGAACAACTTCTGCTTTAAAAAAAGGTAACTCCATTAACGGCATTCATACCTTTAGTTAAGATGTTTCATACATGAATATTTGTATTTGGAATCTGCTTTAAAAATAAAGAAAAACGTATTCTTTTGTTTTGGGAAAATACAGGGGGGTAAATATATAAAAACACGAGTTGAATTCTTTGTATGAGGATACTTAAATTTCAAAAAAGAAGGAACTTAAGGGATGTAAAAGGAGTTCAATCCTTTTTATGAGGGTACAAATAAAAAGTGGACTTAAAACAATACAGTCCTAAGGGATTTTGTCTGTACGGGGGTGAGGAATGATGAAAAAGGTATGAATTTACATGGAACCGTTTGAATTATGAAGTTAGAATTTCATATTATGTCGTAGACTTAAAATAACAGAAGGTTTCAAACAAATTTAACCCCTCAGAGAGTTAAATGGGGGTTAAGATCCAAAAACAAATATATTCATTCATTCCTCCGAAATGGTTTAACGTACGAAGACAAAATTCCAAATAGCGGTATATATTTTAAATCCTATGTGTGAAATAGGAAACATTTTTAAACTTTCCACCCCTAAAGTGTTAAATGATGTTTGCTAAGGAAATTAAATTATTCATCCCTCCAAAACAATTTGACGTACAAAGTTGTAATTTTGCGAGAAGTGTCTTCTTTTATGTCCTATGTGTAAAATTATTTCTCCCCTAAGGGATTTACATGGTGGCTGACTGTCAAAAGCAAAATATCCATTCTTCCTAAACCGCTTCAGGCAATATTCTTTTAATAAAGGGTGGTCTTGTATATCCTACATATTAACAAATGTTTTGAAACATATATACTGTACATACATACATCATCATTACAGACGGTTATGCCTTTTAGCTTTCAGTCTGCAAGCCTTTGTGAATTTAATAAATGTCGCCACAGTCCTCTATTTGCAAATAGTGCTGTGGCCTCCTGTAGTTCTATACTTCTTATCTTTAATTGTTAGAAACTGAGTCTAACCTTCGTCTTCTTGGTCTCCCTCTACTTCTTTTACCCTCCATAAGAGAGTCCATTATTCTCCTAGGTAACCTATCCTCCTCCATTCGCCTCACATGGCCCTACCACCGAAGTCGTTTTATGCGTACAGCTTCATACACCGAGATCATTCCTTACTTAGCCTTTATCTCCTCATTCCGAGTACCCTCCTGCCATTGTTCCCACATGTTGGTACCAGCAATCATTCTCGCTACTATCATGTCTGTTACTTCTAAATTATGAATCAGATATCCTGAGTCCACCCAGCTTTTGCTCCCGTAAATCAAAGTTGGTCTGAAAACAGACCTATGTAAAGATAGATTCGCCCGGGAGCTGACGTCCTTCTTACAGAATATTGTTGATCGCAACTGCGAGCTCACTGCATTATCTTTAATGCACCTTGATTCAATCTCACTTACTATTTTACCATCCTGAGAGAACACACTGAACCCTTGAACTTAACGTTCCATGGCTGGTCGTCTGCCTCGGCTGCTTTAGTAGAGCAATATCGTACTCTTAGATCTTGGGGTCGTTGCGGGTTTTTTTCCTGTCACTAAATCGACCAAACGATAGGGTTCAGAAGAGAACATAACTACGACAAATAAGGAGCAAAAATGTGCTTACTAAACTATTTATTCAATTAAATCACGATAAATATATTTATAAAACTAGCCAGAAAAATCACTTACAATTTTTACATGTTTTAACGCAGTCACAATACATAAGGTCAGTGTTATCCTTTTATTATTGTTAACATTATATTTCAAAGAATGAAAACGTAGTGTAAAATTCGTGGAAAGCAAAAACCAGAAAATCGGGCACCATTTTTCCAAACGATAACTGAGAGTTAATCCACACGATCTGTGCAAAATCTGACCTTCAACAAATAGAATTCCAGATTTACATTTAATTAAGGTTATCCGCCAGTCTACTATCCTGTACGATATTGGAACATAGCCCGAATGGACCTTTAATCGAACCAAATCGTCTGTCAGTTGCTTTAGATAGGTGGCGAAATATTACTAGAAAGCATGGTGTTTATTAGAAGTTAACAACAATATTGTCACCATCAAAGATGAAATTCCACCATGTACTGTCGTCTCATGACACCCTTAAGTTACAGAAGAATCTCGATGCTGAAACATGCATCACCCCAAACAGATGTTCAGAAGGAAACAACAACACTTGACCCGATCGGATCTTACGTGAAGTCGCACAGTGTGTGGAAAAAATTCACTGCCGCAAATCAAAGCGAAACATGCCTCATTCGATAGTGAAAAAAACAGATGGTGACCTTCGGTCTTCCTTTCCTCTTTCTAGTGCATAGGTGGGAGGGTACAGGTGCTGAAACGTCTTCCTGGCAGTTATCAGCTCAGTTGATATGAGGTGTCGGAGTGAACCGAACGTTGTGTTTCTAGTGATTTCAACGAGGCGTTGTCTTCTGTAACTCATGGAATAGTGAAAAGAGGTATGTGTACTCACTGTTATGCGTAATAAAAGCGTCCTGCACTAAATAAATTATTTAGAATGCGTTGTAAAAGGATGCGGTTGTAGAAAATTAGATTGTTTTTGACTTTGCTCGAAAAAACATTATGAGTGCCTGATAATGCCACTTTACTTTAAACGTCATTCGATGGGAAATTTAATGTAGATTCACGATCTGTATTGGTTTGGTGCGCACGAATGTCAATGATGGTTTATCTTCTTATTTTCAATGACCATGTGGGCGTTACCGGGAGAAGAATTTTTCAACGCGCGGCGGTCGTGTCGTAAAGGGGGGCCTTCAGAAGTCATATTTCAATATGTTATGAATAAATGTGAGCCTAAAACTCTTACTGACACTCAGGTTCAGGAGCTAAGAAACAAAATTAAGTTGATATCCCATAATATTAACAAAAATTGTGAGAGTGCAGGAAGAAGAGAACAACGATTCCGGAAAATTCGGTGATTGGTTAAATGGAACGGATTTCATCGTGTTGAGTGAACAAGACGACGTTGATCCAGCGTATGATCCGAAAACAAGCTGTGTCCCTAACAAAGCCGGCCGTCACCCTAAGGAATTTAAAGACTGTTCCGTTAAGACGAAGAAGCAAAATGTTTGTGATATTACTGAATCGCGTAGTTTGGAGGAAGTCGCGTTTGCTGCTGAAGATTCTTTTCGATCAAACGAGAAAAGAGATGCAGCAAACATCGCGAAAGTGCTTTATTCCTCCCCAACAAGAGGCACAATATTTAAGAAAGCTCTATATCAGGGCCTCTCAAACGCCCAAAATCTCACGCGTGCAGATAGGGGCGCAAGAGCTCCGTGCACTGTGCATCGCTGCCGCTCGGCATGGCTCGGATCAACGCTTCGTCTCTGGGCTACTCGGCTAAGCTCGGCTCAACTCGCCTATGCTCGGCTCAAGTCAGCTTGGATTTGGAGCGCTACGGCGCAAGTGGGGCAGAGGGAGACAGGCGGAGCGAGCGAGACAGGCGTGAGGAAAGAGAGAGTAAGCGCTATTGCTCCAAATCGAGGAGTGGGGGTCTGCACTCTGGTCAACCAAGCCAAGTCGTCTCTTGCACCGTGCACAGTGCATGCACCACGCGCATGCACCCTGAGAGGCCCTGCTCTATATGCTCACAAAAAGGAGCAGGTCAAGTGTCCTATTGTGTTCCCATATATGTTGCTACAAGAAAAGCTAATATGCCGGCGAATTACACTAAAAGGACTATTATTCTAGGAGTATAAAGTTACAAATGTTTACGCATTACGATGCATAATAAATATTTCCATAATATTAGATATTTTAAGATATTTGGGAAGATATAGACCATTTGAAAGGAAACGCAATACTTTTTCCACCTACTTTACATCGGCCTAAGTTTTTCAATTAAACACTTGAAAATAGTTTTAAAAGCCTATACGTCTCTAACATCTAAAACTAATTTCATAATTAAAGTGAGGTGTTCTGGCAAAGAATCGTATCCCTTAACTATGTTGATGGTGCAAGGCTTGGGTGTCTCGAGCTCTGTCTATCAAACTTTGTCACATTGTTCTCCTCTCGGATTTAGCGACTCTTCTTTTGTGATCCCTTCTCCAATCCTCGGTTTAATGCCATATGTCAAAAGCGCCTTTTCTCTTTCTTTCTTTCTTTCTTTCTTTCTTTCTTTCTTTCTTTCTTTCTTCTTCGGTTATTGGCCATGTTTCACTTCCGTAATTACATATAATCCGGGCTGTAATGATGAGGTTACAAATAGTGGAAACCTTTTCTTTTTTCCGACATCTCCAGTGTCCTTCGTGGCCTTCATGGAGGTCATGGAGACACCCTTCTATTTTTTATTAACAAAGAAAGGTGATAATATTATTAATAATAATAAATAATAATAATAACGAACATAATCTCTTCAGTGCTGTCGGTTTTATTGCACACTGGATTACTATAATCTTATCATGAAACAGGGTTTTTAAAGTAGCCAGTAAATCCATTGTCTTATATCTAAATGGTCATCTCGCTGAGGATTCGATCACCAAATCGTGAATACAATAAGAAAGTGTCGCTATTCAACCGATCCGTTTTGACCTAAGCTGAGAAAAGTCATGAGTCAATGTTCCCATGCAATGGAGGCAGGCGCCAGGGGTGTTGTTACTAGGCAGCTTATCTGAAGTCAGTTAGGGTTACAGTCCTTCGCAAACATTCTTTTCTCCTGAATTGGCTTTTCCGGTCGTCAGACTTCACTGGCTGCATTCTGACAATTCTTCGTGCTGGGGCTATCTGGCCTACCATCTTTCACGCAGTAACTGTTTGCAAGCTATGCGCACTCCAATTGATGCTCTCTTCCATTTTAAAGTGGCTGAACACCGGAAGCTTGTTTAATAGATGATGATGTAAAACTGTACGAAATGCTCCAATTAAATAATTTTGTCTAGTTTGTGTGACAAAACAAACCCCATGGCACAACAGCCCTGGGAGGGCCTTGGCCTACCTTGCGACTGCTGCTCATCCCGAAGGCTTGCAGATTAGGAGGTGTTGTGTAGTCAGCACGACAAATCCTCTCGGCCATTATTCTTGGCTCTCGAGACCGAAACCGTCAGAACGTTCCTCAATTGTAATCACGTAGGCAGAGTGGACCTCGAACCAGCCCTCAGATCCAGGTAAAAATCCCTGGCCTGGCCGGGAATCGAACCCGGGCCTCCGGTAAGATGCATGCACGCTACCCCTACACCATGGGGCCGGCTTTGTGTGACAAACCTACTTTAAAATCACTTGTACAACCAACCATAAGATGACACGGTAGTGATATCTATTAGAATACAATCGTAAAATGATAAATGCGTTGGAGGCTATGACTATTACATTATTCTTTCTATACGGATTCCTCCTCCAACCCCATGGCGCAAGAGTCATGAGGAGCCATGACCTACCAAGCGACCGCTGCTCAGCCCGAAGGCCTGCAGATTATGAAGTGTTGTGTGGTTGTGTGCCGTTATTCTTGGCTTTCTATACCGGGGACGCAATCTCACCGTCAGATAGCTCCTCAACTGTAATCACGTAGACTGCGTTGGACTCGAACCAGGCCTCACATCCAGGTTAAAATCCATGACCTGGCCAGGAATCGAACCCGGCGCCTAATCTTCTATGTTTGAATGCAATCTTCGAATACCTGATGCAGTAATTTGTAATATTTAACACACTATCATCTGCAGTTTGGAAGTTTATGAAGTCCCCGAATGTCATTCTATGTACTATAAATAGATAAGAAGGCTGGGATGATGTAATCATCTCATGCACTTCATCAGGTACATGTGATTTCAGTGTCCTCCTGAGCTTTTCAGTTAAAGCGAAATGGTGATCAAAGGCCTGGAAACTGTGGCCTGATACCAGATATATATCGTCGCTGCCGGGACAAAACCTCATATGTGAAATATTTTAGCTTAGAACTTTGGCCAGTAAGGTTTTGTCTTCTAAGGTGCAATATTGTGTGAATATTGTCAAAGCATTCTCGCTCTTCATAATGTATGTGCTGCGGGTCAGTATATCTCCAAAAATATTATCACACAGGAGGTTTTGTCCCGGCAACGACAATATGTTCAATTCATTCAAAACAACTACGTGCAGCTATAAACAGACATATTTTATCAATGATTTCTTTGCCGGAAGATGTTGTTTAAGCTAAACCCTCAACTTTGTTATTGTGACGTTTAATCTTGTTAGAGAAATGGTCTCGGTCAGGTTTTCCTTCACTGTTAGCCTATTTTTAAAACCGAATTGTTATTTTAAAAAGTCGAACCTTCACACACCTGAGGAATGGAGAACGTATCTGGACCCCATAAGGCCCCAATAGAGCGAGAGTACGTGTGCAGATACCACAAACATCATCTGTCCGCGCATGTTGACCTACGACAGAGGCCTTTTAGTATGATATGGACGTACGGATGTACCATCAATAGGCCCAATCAAATGGAATCTGAAAATGTGAAGTCTACAATTATTTGAAAAAAAAAAACGTTTTACTCTTTGAACCGTAAGGCGTGAAAAATAACGATACCTAACATCATCCGCCAATGTTTATTATTCTATATAAAATTAGAGACTGACTGTTATTGAGGAGTTACAATCCAATATGTTTTATTTCACAAAAGATTTGTAAGTCCAAAATTAAAGTTAAATGAAGGATAGGAGCGTTAGACTAGACTCTTCTGCTGGAGCTCTTCATGTTCATAACATGTCGACCACAATGTTTACAACGAAATGATCAGTGCGCAGCTGAAGTGTTTACTTAAATGGAGTTCGAACACTTTATAATTTCTCCGAGCACACCCGCTACTCTTCCGTTTTTTTTTAACCGTCGGGCAATTTTAAAAGGCAAGGTGGCTCTTCCAGCCTCACTCGCCGTACAGCTCATCTTTCTCTGCAGTCTTCACCGCACTACCTCAAGGTACTGTGCTTCCACCTGGGCCAGCCGGACCAATGTGTTAGAGAGAGGTGTTACTCGTCTAGCACATAGCATTTTGTTCTGGGCAGCAACAAGCAGATCCTGACTTCCCGGACAGTCATTCCTGCCAAATGGGTTTAATAAGGAATGCGGCATTACACTTACTTCAACAACCCCATGGCACAACAGCTCTGATGGCCCTACCAAGCGATCACTGCTCACCCCGAAGATCTACAGATTACGAGGTGCGAGATGGTCAGAGTGATAAATCCTTCTTCGCCGTTAATATTGGCTAACTCGGATAGCGCCTCAATTGTAATCACGTAGGCTGCGTTTACCTCGAACTAGCCCTCGGATATAAGGTTAAAATCCCTGACCTGGCCGTAAATCGAGCACGGGTCCTCCGGGTAAGAGGCAGGCGCGCTACCCCTAGACCGAACAGCTGGCTGCACTGTAACACAGGGTGATTCGTAAATCTCTGCACAATTTTTTTGTGTGTGTAATGCAAATGTAAAAGTAAGACCAAAATGTAATATGCAACTTTATCTGAAATTGCTTTATTTCAGAGTTATGCAACATACAATGCATTTCTCCCGAAGTTTAATAATTTACGGATCACTAATTCAACTAAGGTACTGTACGTTGTGTGAAATTACGGTAAATGCCTTATATTCTTAAGGAATGGCTCTCGGCTTCATTGTGTGCCCTTAGTTTGCCAATATCGAACTCCAAAAGTCTACGTGAGGTTCGTCAACAAAATACTTTCAAAATATTGAGCATCACCGCTGGCACAGTTGGCAAAAGCAATATCCAAATAATCCCCAGCATTAAATCCTTGAACTGAAAATGCAAATGCCACTTCAATCACATTCTTGATTTCAACAATACGTACGGGATTATGGTACTCAGACGCCTGCCACGATTACTGAGACGTAAGATGATACACTGGAGCAGACACCTAGTTATGCTAAACAGAACTGCAATGAATATGTAATTTTTCAATTTAGTACCGTAATCACTGCAAAGAGACCTTATATAGTATATTATCCTTCGAGCATATGCTGTATTTTATACTCCCGGAAGAAATATACATCCAAGGGCTGTACCTATTTGACTGCTTTCGGTAGAATGGTAATGCGTGCAATGTCTATACCCCCAACTGATTCACGTGTTGATGTTGTGCCCTTTTGAGCACTGTACGACACACATATTGAACGACTAGTTATTTTCAATACCATATCAAAAGACATTCCAGAAAGACATTTTAGGTGGTCTTTTGACATTTCCCCCTTTGTTAATTACTTTTTACGTCCCACTAAAAAAATTCACCTTTTTCGGAAATGTCGAGGTGCCGGAATTTTGTCCCACGGGAGTTCATTCAATTGCCGGTAAATCTACCAACACGGGGCTGACATATCTCAGCAGCTTCAAATGTCACCGGAATGAACCAGGATCGAAACTACCAACTTGGGCTCAGAAAGCAGCGCATTAACCGTTTGAGCCACTCAGTCAGTCATTTGCTCCTTGTGCTAGCATCCCAATATACATATTTAGTCGAATATTATCTTCAATTTCCTTTTTCTTTCGGGCAGAATGTGTGTATGTTGGGTATTCAGCCCGAAGGCTGGTTTGATGTTCTGCAGCTCCGCCAACAGCTGTCATAAATAGCCTAGGCGTCACTGAAGAGGCGTACTAGGGAAATGAGGAGTGAGGTAGTTTCCCGTTGCTTTCCTCACCAAGCCAGCCGCTGCTATTACATATCAGTCTGCCAAGCCCACTGAAATGCATGCACCAACCGACCCTATGAGCGATATCTTCACATCATTCATAACAGGGACTGGGTGCATAAGCAGTGGTATTACTAGCATCACTCATACCTCAGTCACTTTCAAACTGTGAAAGCCAAGGATGAGACTGAGACAGGTCAATGAAAGTAACAAATTTGATATAGTCCATACCAGAAGACATAGTGCACTGTAAACACTACATCTCGCCAGCAAAGGCATCGGGCAGAATGGTTTCTCCTAAAGACAAACACGTAGTTTTTTACATATGTTCACTCATCTATTGTAGGAACTATGAGCTGTATTGTGTACAGACTGAACCAAAACAAATATTGATTTCCTCCTTTTCTAGATAATGTCCTACAGTAACTTAATTCATAGACTAATTAAAGCCATTTTGATTGGAATTCCAAATGCAGTCTGGCAGTATTTGGGAACTTACACTTTTCTGGTTTACTTCTTCGACAAAATGGACCCCACACTGGCGAATATCATTGTTTTCTTGTACAACTCTGTTACGCGCAAACCAAGTGACACACAATCCAATGCCTTCGCCAGCTTCTTAGGATCGTGAAATGGGTCTGTGCACACAGCCTTAAGAATAAATTATTGTTCGAGCAGAGAACCTTCCTGCGTCAGAGTAGAATTCCACCCAATGCAACACAAACAAACCAAAATGAATTCCTCCAAGACTTCAAGTAAATTAATCAAAAACGAAACTAAACCACAAGGCGCAACGTCCCCGAAGGGCCATGGCCTACGAAGCGATCCCTGCTCAGCCTGAAAGCCTACAGATTACGAGGTGTCGTGTGGTCTTCACAGCCGTTTTTCTCGGCTTTCTAGACCGGGGCCGACATCTCACCGTAATCTCAATTGTAATTAAGTGGACCCCGAAGCAACCCTCAGATCCAGGTAAAAATGCCTGACCTAGCCGGGAATCGAGCCCGGCGTCTCGGAGTAAGGGGCAGGCAAGCTACCTCTACAACGCGGATCCAGCTCAACTAAGTGAATGGATCAACATTTCAAGTTAAACTACTTACATTACAGTACATTCAGTTTACCCTAAAGCATGTCCAAAGTGACGTCCGGGGCCGATGACCTTAGATGTTAGGCCCTTTAAACAACAACAAGCAAAGTGACTTCCATAGATGTGCCGACAGGGAAGTGTTCGCCGTTGTACTGCTCTTTTAAAATCACAGACCCCGCTGAGACCTCCGCACAGCATCAGCTCAATAGGAAAAGCGATAATATAATCATTGATGTCACATGCATTCTGACCGTGCAATATTTCTCATCCACAGACCTTGCGAATGTTGAGTTTTCTCTTAATTCTAAATATTTTGAATAACTATGTCAACGAAAATGACAAGTTCGAAAGGTTTACTGGCCCACGTTTTTAATGCCTAACAGGAAAATATATGCACAAAATCTCTGAAATGAAGGCCGGGCTGAGTGGCTCAGACGGTTAAGGCGCTGGTCTTCTAACCCCAACTTGGCAGGTTCGATCCTGGCTCAGTCCGATGGTAGTCGAAAGTGCTCAAATACGACAGCCCCGTATCGGTAGATTTACTGGCACGTAAAAGAACTCCTGCGGGACTAAATTCCGGCACCTCGGCGTCTCCGAAGACCTTAGGAAGTAGTTAGTGGGACGTAAAGCAAATAACATTATTATTATTATTATTATTATTTTGAAATGAAGCACTTTCAGAATAAGTTACATATAACATTATAGTCTTATTCTTACACCTACGTTGCTCCGACAAAGTTCGTACAGTGACTTACGAATCACCATGTATAAAGGAATTGTTGAGCATTCGTTTTATTTGAGTAAGAAATGTAACTTTCCATAGAAACTTCATTCTAACGGAAGTATTTCGAATTGCTAGTTTTCAGTATATCAACTCCAAGAACATTTAGTAAATAAATCGATCTAAGATTAGCAGGCCGGTCAATGATGATGCCAGGTATAAGAAACCTGATGACAGAGAAATAATGTATGTGAACTACTCCACCAAAGTCGAACCAAATGTGAATTTTGTAGATGCGAAGAGGAATGAAACTGGTCAAGTTATTAGAAACGCTAAAATTAAATATTCACGTAACGGTTTAAGAACCAACAACACACCATGAATATCGGAAACGGTGACAAGCATTGTCTCAGTTAAAACAAAAGTAATACAAATAACATTCACGTACCATTGGACGTCTAAAATAAAAACTTCACGACTAGACCGGTTAATTGAGACCAGAAAACAAAACAACAGACCACTGAAACCATTCTCCTGGAAGAAAAATGAGTGGATGTACAATTCCACTTTTCGTACGTGACTCCAGCAGATATAATGCCAAAAGTGTATTCCATTAAGTTAACGCCAATAAAGTATTATGACGTAACTGCAAATTTTCACCTCATTTTACCCTCATTAACACATATAATTAACACCTCACTAATGACAGGCATATTAATCTTCTTTCGGAAATTAACTCTTCTCTTTCCAATTCCAAAAACAAGTATTTCTACTGAACCACATTACTTCCCACTAATTATTATCCTAACGCACCCTTCAAGAATTTTCGAAACGAACGAGTCTGCCGGGCAGTTAAGGTCGTGTAGCTGTGGGCCTGCATTAGGGGAAATAGTGGGTTCGAATCCCACTGTCAGCAGCACTGAAGACGGTTTTCCTTGATTTCCTATTTTCACACAATAAATTAATTAAGGCGACGGCCACTTCCGTCCCCCAGTCCTAGCTCTTGCTGATCCTTGTGTAGCAGGGAAACTTCAGTGTGTTATTGTGAGGTTAAACCACTAGCACAAAATAAAAATAAAAAATGTTGGAGAAAATAGTACACGGACCACCAACCCGACTTAAGAACACATCACAGTTCTAAAATCGCTATGCTTAAAGTTATAAAAGCGTTGTTGTGGCTGTGGATAAAGGACAAATAACTGTCTTAACTCTATCCGATCTCAGTAAGGCCTTGGACTGTGTTGACACATATAATCTCCTACTCGAGCTGTTCAACATCAATTTCTCAATTAGTGCGCAATCCTTGATGTAGGCTATTGCTACCACTCCAATCGCCAGCAGTGTATTTAAGTGGGAGACAGTTCTCTTCATGGCGAGCTGTTTACGATGGAATACCACGAGGATCTGTGCTAGGATCTCCCCTATTTTCAATTTTTATCACGGGATGACCTTAAGTAATAAGACACAGCTAGTATCACGTGTACCGAGGTCGATAGCTGCAGTCGCTTAAGTGCGGCCAGTATCCAGTATTCGGAAGATAGTAGGTTCGAACCCCACTGTCGGCAGCCCTGAAAATGGTTTTCTGTGATTTCCCGTTTTCACACCAGGCAAATGCTGGGGTTGTACCTTAATTAAGGAAACGGCCGCTTCCTTCCCACTCCTAGCCATTCCCTGTACCATCGTCGCCCTATGACCTATCTGTGTCGGTGCGACGTAAACCAACTAGCAAAAAAACTATCACGTGTATGCTGACGGCTAAAAATCTATGCACATAATCATCCTCAAGACCTGCATAGACTACTGTTATAAATTACATGAACGAAGACTTAAGACGCACATGTAAATGGACTGAAGACCATGCATTTAAAGTGAATACGCTGAAATTGCAATACATTCTGATAGGTACCGATAACTTAATGAAATCCCTATTCAGCCAATAGTATTTCATTAAACTTCACTTCAGTTTAAAGACAAAAACCTAATTCCTATGAACAAATATCTTAGTCGGAATGATCATATCACAAGTACAGACTATGTCAGTGGGCGTTTTATTCCTTACATTCTATGACAAATCTCAGAGAATTATTGAACTTAAAAGTGAGGATATTACTAGAAATGTAAATCCATAATTAGCGTTGAAAATTTCCTTAACACGTCACTTTCAAGCAAATTTCAAAGAGCCCATAAGGCATGTGTTTGATTTATTCACTATTCGTTTATATACCACCAGAGATCTCCGAATTTGAATAGATACGTTTGGAAGAGCGACGGAATTTTCAATGTGTGATCATCCGACATCACATACTGACCGTATATACCCCACCATAACTAGCTTCTTAGTTTCATTAACTATCTACGTTACAAGCTCTGTGTTCAGTATACCTGTTACCAAGCTCGATAGCTGCAGTCGCTTAAGTGCGGCCAGTATCCAGTATTCGGGGGATAGTAGGTTCAAACCCCACTGCCGGCAGCCCTGAAAATGGTTTTCCGTGGTTTCCCATTTTCACACGAGGCAAATGCTGGGGATGTACCTTAATTAAGGAGATGGCCGCTTCCTTCCCACTTCCTAGCTCCTTCCTCTCCCATCGTCGCCATAAGACCTATCTGTGCGACGTAAAGCAACTAGCAAAAAAAAGTATACCTGTTCACCGATCAACAGTAAATCATTCGTTGTTTCTGTAAGCGGCAAATGGAATATCCTACCTCCTGATACTAGAAGCATATCAAAAGTATTACACATTAAGGTGAAATGCACGAAATGGGTGTTCAAAATACAAAGATTGCAGTGGAATAGATATGTATAACATCTGAGCAGTAAATTAGTATATATTAATTTTAAGCCTACTTTTTATTCTAAAATAAAATCAGTTAGTTATAATATCAGTGTAGTTATTATACCCTACTGTACTTGTAAGCTTAATTATAAATCAAGTAAGTTATATTTCAAATGCAGAACAACAGGTTTCATAGACTGAGTCCCGTCGTGTAAAATAAGATATTTAATAAAACATTAATTGAAAAATGCTATGAGAAGAATATAGGATACAATGGAGTTTATGTATATCTATATCTAGAGAAGGCATACGACACCATACCTGGGGAAAGGATGTTAGCCGTACTGAGGGATTAAGGAATTAAATGTGGATTATTACAAAAAATCAAAGGCATTTATGTTGATATTTGGGATGCAGTGAGAATTTATGTTAAGATGAGTTTTTGGTTCAAGGCGTGAAAGGTATGAAGTGGCAACAAGGAATTCAGTTAGGTGCAAAGGTAGGAAAGAGCTTGGCTTACTGCAGTCACGTCCTAGCTCGTGAAACATGGACAACAGCTTAGAGGCTTAGTAAGTTGTTCTGAGAGTCGGGATATCTGGTGCTATGGAAAGGGAGTGGGCATCTCCGACATATTCGTATCCATGTTCATACCTGTGCTCAGGTGGCTAGGACTATACAATTCACCGATGGTCCCTAACCCGTTAGAAGGAGATCTTCCCTGGGACTATGTGTAATCAGGGTAGCATCTTGTTTCACAGAATTTTCACCGAGCAGGTTCAGAACGTTTTAAGCAAGCCTCAGACCTATGGGAGTAATAGAGTCCCACCCCCATACGCTAGGTGAGGAACTCCTTGCAAAAGAACTTGGCGAACGAAATAGAATTCGATGGAGAACTGTCAATTTGAATGGGACATACGGAAGAAGGAAAGTAGAACTGGCTGATTCAGCAAAGAGAATACATCTGGACATCAGGAGTTAATGATATTCGGGTAAGGGGAGATAACTAGGAAGAGACTGTTCGTCAGGAATACTATTGCACGCAAAATAGTTTATATTGGGGACACAAATGAGCAAATGATGTAGGTAGATCTGGCAGTCGGAGGAATCAGGACGAGAATTGTCTCAGTGTATTCACCATATGAGGGTGCAGATGAGGAGGAAGTTGAAACATTTTATGAAGCATTCGCTGACACGTAAGTCAGGGTAAACAACAAGACAGGATAATGCTACAGGGCGATTTCAATGAGAAAGTTTCAAACAGAACTGAAGGATAATGGGAAGCTGATGGGCAAATGTGGAAAATATATGGAAGCTAATAGGAAAGTGAAGCGTTTACTGGACTTATTGTGCTACACTCCTGCTCATAAATTAAGGTTAATTGCATATTGTGGTGCCACACAACGTGGCACTACACAAAACTGACGCTAATAGCATAGGCACATAGTGAACATAAACGCAACATATCTGGAAGTCCACGGTATTGGTGATAAGTTGAGAAAACCGTCCCAAAACACATGTGCTACAAAACGCCACTGTTTCCTGCGCATGTGCCCCGACATCAATATGGGATATGATCACCATGCACACGTACACAGACCACACAACGGGTTGGCATACTCTGGATCAGGTGGTCGATCGCTGCTGGGGTATAGCCTCCCATTCTTGCACCAGTGCCTGTCGGAGCTCCTGAAGTGTCCTATGGGTTTGAAGACGTACAGCGATACGTTGACCTAGAGCATACCATACGTGCTCGATGGGGTTTAGGTCTGGAGAACAGGCAGGCCACTCCATTGGCTGTATATCGTCTGTTTCACGGTACTCCTCCACGATGGCAGCTCGGTGGGGCCGTGCGTTATCATCCATCAGGAGGAAGGTGGGACCCACCGCACCCCTGAAAAGGCGGACATACTGGTGCAAAATGACGTCCTGATACACCTGACCTGTTACAGTTCCTCTGTCAAAGACATGCAAGGTTGTACGTGCACCAATCATAAACCCACCCCACACCCTCAAACCACTACCTCCATACAGGTCCCTTTCAAGGACATTACGGGGTTGGTATCTGGTTCCTGGTTCACGCCGGATGAGAACCCGGCCAGAATCACTGTTCAGACTATACCTGGACTCGTCCGTGAACATAACCTGGGACCACTGTTCCAGTAACCATGTACTGTGTTCTTGACACCAGGCTTTATGGGCTCTCCTGTGAACAGGGGTCAGTGGAATGCACCTTGCAGGTCTCCGGGCGAATAAACCATGTCTTTTCAGTCGTCTGTAGCTTGTGTGTCTGGAGACAGGTGTTCCAGTGGTTGTGGCAAGGTCCCGAGCAAGGCTAACTGCAGTACTCCATGGCCGTCTGCGGGCACTGATGGTGAGATATCGGTCTTCTTGTGGTGTTATACACTGCGGACGTCCCGCACTGTAGCGCCTGGACACGTTTCCTGTCTGATGGAATCGTTGCCATTATCTTGAGATCACACTTTGTGGAACTCGGAGGGCCCGTGGTACGACCTGCTGTGTTTGACCTCCAGTCGCCCTATTATTCTACCCGTTATAACGTCATCAATGTGTGTTTGTTGAGCCATTTTCACCACACAGTCACCATTAGCACGTCTGAAAACATCTGCACACTAACTCACTGCACCGTACTCTGACATGCACCAACACACCTCTGCGTATTTGGACTGCTGCCAGCGCCACCGTGCGACGACCGCAGATCAAATGCACCACATGGTCATACGCCGAGGTGATTTAAAACCGAAAACCGCCCACCATAGCGTTGTTTCACCACGTGTGAGCATTATTCTTAATTTCTGAGCATGAGTGTAGTATGGGTTCAGCATTCACGAATGCATTCTTCAAGCATAAAGATATTTACCGCTACACGAGGGAGAGTGGCGTCACCAGATCCATAATAGACCATATCTTACCAAACAATGAATTCAGGAAATCTGTTAGGAATGTGCAGGTTTCCGATGATTTATTGATGATACAGACCCCTGTCTGATCTGTATGCCTAGGATAGGGGAAAGTCAAATCTGTCTGCAGACATAAAGGATAGAAATTGTCCAGGACGAAGAAATTAGACAGATGTACATGGACATGACTAGTGAAAAGTTCCAAACAATGGACAGTAAGCAGGTACAGGATATAGAAAGAGAATGGGTGGCATACAGGGATGCTGTAGTAGAAACAGCAAGGGTGTGCCGAGAAACAACTGTGTGTAAGGATGGCAAAAGGTGGACATCTTAACGGAATGATGAAGTGAGAGCAGCTCGTAAACATAAAAGAAGGGGTATAAGAAATGACTCCAAACAAGGACTGTTGCAAGAGGTGAATTGCACATAGATGAAAGATACAGAGCTCAGCGGATTGCTATTGAATCCAAGAAATAGCGGTAAGATTTCGGTAGCAAGCCGAAAAGGGTAGATGAAACAACAGGGAAAGATTTCCGGACAGTAAAAAGTAATATTAGAGAGAGAAATAAATTAAAAAAGGAAATGAACAATGTTGGGTAAATCAGGTGAGCTAATAATAGATACCAGGGAATCACTGGAGAGGTGAAAGGAATATTTTGAAAATCCTGTCAACGTAACGGGAAATCTTCCTGGTGACGTAGCAAGAAACCGAGCTCATGGAGAGGAGAACAATGATGGTTGTGAAATTACCTTTCAGGAATTGAAACGACGGTAAATAAACTGCATTGTCGTAAGGCAGCAGGAATGGACGAAATTCGACATGAAATGGTCAAATTTAGTGGGAAGGCATGGATGAAAAGGCGTCATAGAGTAATAAGGTTAGCATGTAACGTTTTGAATGGATAACTACATATATCTGTAAATAAGGGAACATAAAGGATTGCAAGAACTACCCAGGTATTTCATTGATCACAATACGAGGCAAGGTGTTCACTGGCCTCTTAAAAGGGAGGGAACGATCAGTGGTAGTGAATAAGTTGGATGAAAATCTGTGTAGTTTCGCACGAAGTGTAGGGGGGGTGGGGTCGTGATAATATTTTTGGTATGCGCCAGGTAATTGAAAAATGCTACGAGAGGAGTAGATAGTTATGTTTATGATTCGTAGATCTAGAGAAGCCATATGACAGAGTACCGAGGGAAAAGATGTTCACCATACTGGGGGACTATGGGATTAAGTGTAGGTTATTAAATTTAAACAAAAGCATTTACATTCACAATTAACCTGCAGTGAGAATTTATGTTAGAATAAGTTCTTAGTTCAAGATACTAACAGCGGCTAGACAGGGGTGTAATATTTCACCTTTGTTCACATGGATTTTCTAATCAAACTTACTAAGTTGCAGGGAGGGGTTCACTTAAGTGAGAATGTAGTAAGTGGTTTACCATGTGCCGACAACGTGATCTTAATGACAGATTCTGCCGAAAGTCTGCAGTCTGATCCCTGAAAATAGGTGCAGTGAGTATGATACAAAAATTAGCCTTTCCAAGACTAAATTGATATCAGTAGGTAAGACATGAAAGATAACTGAATGTGAGGTTGGGAATACAAATCTAGAACAGGTAAATAATATAAAGTACTTATGATGTGTGTTCCCCGGGATATAACTCTAATGAGATTGAATTAGGGAGCAGTAAAGCTAAATCGGCGACTTCACAGTTGCCATCAACAGTACTCCGTAAGAAGGAAGTCAGTTCCCAGACGAAACTATCTTTGCACCGGTCTGTTTTCGAACCAAGTTTGCCGCATGGAAGTGAAAGCTGCGCCAACTCATGTTACCTAATTCGTAAGTTAGAAGTAACAAACATGAAATAAGCGAGAACGATTTCTGGTAAAAACAGATCTCAACAATAGCATGAGAATACTCTGAACGAGGAGTTAATGGCTATGTATGTAATTGAATCAAGGTGCAACGGTATTCTGAAAGAAAGAAATCAGATACTGGACCAAACTATAACTACATAAGTCTGTTTTCAGACCAACTTTTCTGTACGGGCGTTAAGGCTTATGGATAGGTGCAATTACTGCTTTTATCCAATCTGAAGGTACCTTACTAACACTCAATGCTTATCTTATTACGCCATGAAGCCATTTTACCACTGCCTTCCCACTAAACTTCACCATTTCAGGTCTAATTACATCTATTCCTGCTGCTTTATGCCAATGGAGTTTATTTGGGCATCATCAAGTGTAATTTTAACAACATCATTGTCCTCCTCCCTATAAGCTCGGTTGTTTGCGACATCAAAGGGAAGGTACCCTTTTACGTTGAGAATATTTTCAAAAAATCCCTTCCACCTGTCCAGTCATTCCCTTTGATCTATTATGTGTATACCTGTTTAACCAAACGCTATTCATTTCCTTTTTCCCTTCCCTTCCAAAGATTTTTAATTACCGTCCAAAAGTTTCCCTGCTGCTTGACCTAGCCTTTCCAAATTATTACCTAATTCTTTCCACGACATCCTCTTGGATTCAACAACTATTTGCTTCGCTCCATTTATTTCTTCTATAGTCCGACTCGTTGGCTGAATGGACAGCGTACTGGCCTTCGGTTCAGAGAGGACCGGGTTCGATTCCAGGCCGGGTCGGGGATTTTAACCTTCATACTTTAAGCAAGCCTCGGACCTATGGGAGTAACGGAGTCCCACTCCCATTTGACAGGCGAATGACTCCCTGGGAACAACTTGGCGAACGAAATGGAATTCGATGGGGAGCTGTCAATATTAATGGGGCTTATGGAAGAAAGAAAGTAGAAATGGCTGAGTCATCAAAGAGGATGCATCTGGATGTGCTAGGAGTAAGTGATATTCCGGTAAGGGGAGATAACGAGGAAGAGATAGGTGATTATAAAGTGTACTTGACGGGTGTTAGAAAGGGAAGGGCAGAGTCTGGAATACCATTGCACGCAACATGGTTTCTGTTAGGCACGTAAATGAGCGAATGATGTGGGTAGATTTGTCAGTTGGGAAAATTAGGACTAGAATTGTCTCCGTGTATTCACCACGTGAGGGTGCAGATGAAGATGAAATTGACAAGTTTTATGAAGCATTGAGTGACATCATGGTCAGGGTCAACAGCAAGGATAGAATAGTGCTAATGGGGGATTTCAATGCGAGAGTTGGGGATAGAACTGAATGATACGAAAGGGTGATTGGTAAATGTGGAGAAGATATGGAAGCTAATGGGAATGGGAAGCGTTTGCTGGACTTCTGTGCTAGTATGGGTTTAGCAGTTACGAATACATTCTCCAAGCGTAAGGCTATTCACCGCTACATATTGGTGGGCTAGGGGTACCAGATCCATGATAGACTATATCTTAACCGACTTCAAATTCAGGAAATCCGTTAGAAATGTACGAGTCTTCCGGGGATTTTTCGATGATACAGACCACTATCTGATCTGTAGTGAACTAAGTATCTCTAGGCCTAGGGTAGAGAAAGTGAAATCTGTCTGCAAACGAATAAGGGAACAAAATCTCCAGGGCGAGGAAATTAGACAAAAGTACATGGATATGATTAGTGAGAAGTTTCGAACAGCAGACAGTAAGCAGGTTCCGGATATAAAAAATGAATGGGTGGCATACAGGGATGCTGTAGTAGAAACAGCAAGGGAATGCCTAAGAACAGCTGTGTGTAAAGATGGGAAAAGGGGAACATTTTGGTGGAATGATGAAGTTAGAGCAGCTTGTAAACGTAAAAAGAAGGCTTATCAGAAATGGCTCCAAACAAGGGCCGAGGTAGGCAGGGATTTGTACGTAAATGAAAGAAACAGAGTGAAACAAATAGTTTTTGAATCAAAAAATAAGTCTTGGGAAGATTTTGGTAATAACCTGGAAAGGCTAGGTCAAGCAGCAATGAAACCTTTCTGGACAGTAATAAAGAATCTTAGAAAGGGAGGGAAAAAGGAAATGAAAGTGTTTTGAGTAATTCAGGTAAACTTATAATAGATCCTAGCTAATCACTGGAGAGGTGGAGGGATATTTTGAACGTCTTCTCAATGTAAAAGGAAATCATTCTGGTGGTGTTGCGAACAGCCAAGCTCATGGGGAGGAGGGAAATGATGTTGGTGAAATTACGCTTGAGGAAGTGGAAAGGATGGTAAATAAACTCCATTGTCATAAGGCAGCAGGAATAGATGAAATTAGACCTGAAATTGTGAAGTATAGTGGGAAATCAGGGATGAAATGGCTTCATAGAATAGTAAGAATAGCATAGAGTGTTGGTAAGGTACCTTCAGATTGGATGAAAGCAGCAATTGCACCTATCTATATGCAAGGGAACAGGAAGGATTGCAACAACTATCGGGGTATCTCATTGATTAGTATACCAGGCAAAGTATTCACTGGCTTCTTGGAAGGGAGGGTGCGATTAGTCGTTGAGAAGAAGTGTGGTTTCAGACCACAGAGAGGCTGTCAGGATCAGATTTTCAGTATGCGCCAGGTATTTGAAAAATGCTACGAGAGGAATAGGCAGTTGTGTTTATGTTTCGTAGATCTAAAGAAAGCATATGACAGGGTACCGAGGGAAATGATGTTCGTTATATTGGGGGACTATGGAATTAAAGGTAGATTATTAAAATCAATCAAAGGCATTTATGTTGACAATTGGGCTTCAGTGAGAATTGATGGTAGAATGAGTTCCTGGTTCAGGGTACTTACAGGGGTTAGACAAGGCTGTAATCTTTCACCTTTGCTTTTCGTAGTTTATATGGATCATCTGCTGAAAGGTATAAAATGGCAGGGAGCGATTCAGTAGGTGGAAATGTAGTGAGCAGTTTGGCTTATGCTGACGACTTGCTCTTAATGGCAGATTGTGCCGAAAGCCTGCAGTCTAATATCTTGGAACTTGAAAATAGGCGCAATGAGTATGCTATGAAAATTAGCATCTCGGAAACTAAATTGATGTCAGTAGGTAAGAAATTCAACAGAATTGAATGTCAGATGGGTGATACAAAGCTAGAACAGGTCGATAATTTCAAGTGTTTAGGTTGTGTGTTCCCCCAGGATGGTAATGTAGTAAGTGAGATTGAATCAAGGTGTCGTAAAGCTAATGTAGTGAGCTCGCACTTGCGATCAGCAGTATTCTGTAAGAAGAAAGTCAGCTCCCAGAAGGAACTATCTTTACATCGGTCTGTTTTCAGACCAACTTTGTTTAACGGGAGGAAAAGCTGGGTGGACTCAGGATATCTTATTCATAAGTTAGAAATAACAGACATGAAAGTAGCAAGAGTGATTGCTGGTACAAACAGGTGGGAACAATGGCAGGAGGGTACTCGGAATGAGGAGATAAAGGCAAATTTAGGAATAAACTCGATGGATGAAGCTGTACGCATAAACCGGCATCGGCGGTGGGGTCATGTGAGGCGAATGGGGGAGGATAGGTTACCTAGGAGAATAATGGGCTCTGCTATGGAGGGTAAGAGAAGTAGAGGTAGACCAAGACGACGATGGTTAGACTCTGTTTCTAATGATTTAAAGATACGAGGTATAGAACTAAATGAGGCCAAAACACTAGTTGCAAATCGAGGATAGTGGCGAAGGTTAGTAAATTCACAGATGCTTGCAGACTGAACGCTGAAAGGCATAACAGTCTACAATGATAATGTATGTATGTATGTATGTATGTATGTATGTATGTATGTATGTATGTATGTATGTATGTTTGTATGGTTAATTCCAATGGCCCGGGGGCTGGGTGTTTGTGCTGACCCCAACATCCCTGCAACTCACACAACACACATATCACTAACCTCCACCACAATAACACGCAGTTACCTACATATGGCAGATGCCACCCAACCTCATCCGAGGGTCTGCCTTACAAGGGCTGCACTCGGCTATAAATAGCCACACGAAGTGATTTTTTTAAATCTTCTATATTTCTTTACTTCCCTATCTGCATTAGTCCTTGTTTGGAGCCATTTCGGATACGGCTTCCTTTCACGTTTACGAGCCGCTCTCACTTTATTATTCCAACAGGATATTCGACTTTTCCCATCCTTACACTCAGTTGTTCCAAGATCTTCCCTTGCTGTTTCTACTAAAGTATCCCTCTACACCATCCGTTCTCCTTCTATATCCTGATCCTGCTTACTGTCCACGGTTTAGAATTTTTCACTAATCATATCCATGTACTTCTGTCTAATTTCCTCGTTCTGGATATTTTCTACACTTATCCATCTACAGACAGATTTCACTTTCTCTATCCTATGCCTAGAGATACTTAGTTCATTACATATCGGTATGTGTCTTCAAAAATCCCCAGAATACCCTCACGTTCCTGACAGATTTCCTGAAATGAAAGTCGGTTATGATAATAGTCTACCATGGATCTGTAGCCCCTAACCTCCAATGTGTAGCGGCGAAAAGCCTTATGCTCGAAAAATGTATTTGTAACTGCTAATCGCATACTAGCACAGAAGTCCAGTAAACACTTCCAATTTCTATTAGCATCCGTATCTTCCCGACATTTACAAATAACCCTTTCCCATCATTCAGTTCAATTTCCAACTCTCGCACTGAAATCGCCCATTAGCACTGTTCTAACATTGCTGTTGGCCCTGACTATGATCTCACTCAATGCTTCATAAAACTTGTCTACTTTATCGTCACCTGCATCCTCACCCGGTGAAAACACTGAGGCAATTCTCGTTTTAATTCCTCATACCGCCAAATCTACCCGTCTCATTCGATCATCAACGTGCCTAGCAGAATTTACATTGCGTGCAATAGTATTCCTGATGAACAGTCCTACCTCACACTCTGCCCTTCCCCTTTTGTTATTCGTCGAGTACGCTTTATAATCTCCTATCTATTCCTCGTTATTTCCTCTTACCCGAATAATATTAACTTCTAACACATCCAGACGCATCCTCTTTGCTGATTCAGCCAGTTCTATTTTCTTTCTTCGATAAGCCCCATTAATATTGATAAATCCCCAACGTATTCCATTTCGTTCAGCAAGTTGTTTCTATGGATTCCCCCATTTGTCAAATGGGAGTGGGACTCCGTTACTTCCATAGGTCCGAGGCTTGCTTAAAACTTTCTGAGCGTGGTCGATGAAAAGTTCTGTGAAGCAGGATTCTACACTTATTTCTACGTAGTCTAAGTGAGGATCTCTATTCTAACGGGTTAGGGACCACGGTTAATTTTATAGTCCTAGACGCTTGGGCACTGGGAGGTACATGATTCAGAATATGTCCGAGATGCCCACTCCCATTCCATAGCAACTGGTATCCCGACTCTTATTATCTTAATTATTATTGAAAATCATTGCAGTTGGGATATACCTCAACGGTAAAATATGCTTCCAATAGAAGAGCAAAATATATTCTAAATAAGGAAATAATGAAGTATAAAACGGTGCCCTACAGCTATTTTAATATACAAATTTGAATGTGGTGAATATTGTGTATGGAACATATTGTGCCATTTCACTGTTATAAGAAGTTCCGTCCGTAAGAAGGACAAAGATGGAGTCCAGGTCTCCGAAAATGATTAACGTAAAAATGTTGACGATACCGCGAGCGAAAGCAAAATTATTTACCTTAGGCGCTAGAGAAAAGAATTTAGATCCAGAAGGCAGTGAAAAAGAACGAATGTGAAGATTGTTACTAACAATTATTGAAAAAAAAGAAAACGAGATTGAACTGCTATTTCTAAATCAGAGTCGAAGACGGAAAAAAACTACGTCAGAATTAAAGAAGGTATCGACAAGAGATAATTTCAGCAGAAACAAGGAGCAGATTTATTGGAAGCTGCGTCGCAGATCAAGCAGAAGATTTTTAATTTCGTTCCGCGAACTTTGAAATACGTGGAAATTCAAGCATAAACTACGACAAGCTTACGTCACGGCAGTCTCTGCTGACGTATTACTCGATATCACCCAAGTTAAAGAACTACAGAAGTGGGAATCCATAATAACTCCTGGAAAGATAAAGGAGAAAAATCTGTTCATTTCAAGTCATAGAATTATACTACCCCAAGATTATTATTTGTCAAGTAGATCAACTCTTTCAAAAGGAACAATCTTTCGCGTTAAACAGATTATCACAGCTGTTCATGATGGCAATGCTAATTGATTCTGTTTGCTATTCTATTCCAACTAGTCCAGAGATGAGCAAGATGTTCTAAGAAGATGATAGGCCAGACTGCCCAAATGGGTGCCGTCGGATGACGTTGCCTGCCGAGAGAGATGACTAAGCCCAGAGGAGAATTATGCCAGTATTTCCCATTCACCTAGGGAAGTAAAGGAGGCGTGTCCCTATGTCCTGTCAGCTGGACATATGCCGACGACTGGAGCTACTGAATTCAGATAAGTCTTGTTTTGAAATTAATGTAGTAATGTTTATATATTCATATATGAGTATAATGTAATTTGTTAAGTTAGTCCGTGCGAAATAATGAAGGGACGAAAGTGGTGTATTGAATTAGATCAAAGGTGGTTAGGTAATCTTCGTATATGAATGACAAATCGATAGATAGGTTGTCAATCAGTGATGAAAGCCTACGTTCGAGATATGATCCATGTAGTGTGAAATATTGTGTTTGTTAAGGTGACAGTGAATTGTATACTATGTCAAAGAAAGACTTAGGTACGTGTGTACGTTGGTTATGAGCAAAGAATGTCAAGTTAGGAACCAGCAGTAGGATATGCTAGCCAAATAGATAGATGTGTTTACAATAATTTAAGTTTATGACGGAATTAAGGTCATAATGTTGCGAAATATGTCCATGAACCGTGATTAAAATAATAAATGCCACAATTAAATGGAGTGGATACGTATTTAGTAAAGGAGACGGGATATATGTTTGGAAGTATAATAATGATTATTTTAAGAGAAGTTGATATGAGATTGATAATTTAGAATGGTGGTAGTTATTGATTCTTCGCGAATATGAGCACGGTGATGTAGTAGTGGACTTAATGGTTTCAAGTTGAATTTGTACTAAGTGGAAATGAATATGTAGCATTTATATGTACTATTTCTATTACGAGCAAGCATGAGAAAGTTCAAGTATGATTGAAGTGACACCTATTGGTTAGCGTGCATACTTGGTAGTACCAATGAAGTCTCAGTTAGGAGGATGAACCAAACACATGCACTATGTCACAGATGTTTTCTAATTATAATCTATTCTCAAGCGAAAGGACGTGTAGTAATTTCTTAGGCAACACCCTATCACTGATGACTGACTGTAGGTGTATAAATTGTATCTTATGGTCGAGTCTTCGCACAATGCAGACCACATTAGCTAGTATACTTCAGATGAAACTAGTAGAGTAATCGTTAGAATATATAAAGTCGCACGTATGTTCAATTAAAAATGATGAGAAGATTCAGATTTTAGAATAGTATATGGAACCTACTGGTACTTGTTGAACCATTTGTTAAAATACATTAATTTAGAAGAAGACTTATCAATATTCACGCAGAAGAGAACAAAAAGCATGAATATTCAGAATTGTAAATCAGTTGTTTATAGAAATATTAGGGAACTATCCTCCCAGATTGATATTTATAGGTATCTATTGATATGTTGTGAGAGATAGGAATAACTATATGTTAGCAGATTAATATGAGCTCCAAGTAAGAGCTAGTAATTAACTCAAAAACTTCATAGGCGACAGAAGAGAATTCCAATTCATGAGATATGGTTTTAGGCCTAAAATGCGTCCTGAATATCTTGAAACCACCCTCAGTCTACACTTTAGCTTGTGAGGTAGCATATTGTAAATATTTTTCTTTGCTAGGGTGCACCCAAATATGTTTTAACTACCCACACAAGTTTTAATTATCCAAACATGTTTTAATTACCCAAACATATTTTAATTTAGTTGCTTCAGTCTATTAATCATTTAACTTTATTTCGATTTAATCATTTCTTTACAAACTTAAGATGGTGAGTTTGACATCTTTGAACTTATAATTTTTAATTTGTTAATTACGAGCTGAGTTATAGTAATGTTTAGTTAAATAACTGGTTATATGGACTTCAATAATTTGTCGTATATTCCATTCTGTCCTTGATTTTGAGGTCAGTCGACACTCAAGCACCTAGTGCAATAGATTTCAATAGATTCATTTTTAAAAATTGACTAACTCAGATAGCATTTCTTATAATGCGTAGTGGGCGCTGGACGTGTCAGTTACCGGCAGATTCAAGATGAACGTCGCTTGCATGTATTTTTACACGATACTGACATTTCTTGGATTTCTCCTTACGCCAGAAATGTGGATGCGTTAACTGAAATATTGGTATGGAGAGAGGCTAAGAGAGGAAGTAAAATGATTGATTATGCATTCGGGTAGAAGAAGTAGACAGATTTAACAAATTAAGACCATGCGCGCCAGAGATGGATGGTATAATCAGATGATCATGCAGTTTTCCCTATTAGAAATTCTTTAGGGAGGATAGTATAATGTTCGACCTTTGGATTGAAACAAGTATGTAATAAATAAGATATGTAAAACTTAAACCATTCTTTCAATGTGTATCGTAGCGTAGAGACTTAGATTTAAGTGGATGAATGCTGCAACATCTTGGTAGCGTAAGAAATTCAATAAGTAACGTATGAGAGTTGTGTCTATGTGTAATTTCAGATTTCTTTGGCTCCGTATGGTATGTCTTTCTCATATTCGGAACTCATAGCCCAAATAATGAATTATGTTAGTCAGAAGGATCGTAATTAAGCTAGCCTGTGATTATGCGTCCTCTCAGGGAGCCGGAACGGCCCAATATTACGTAATAAAAGCAGAAAGAAAATAATTGTGCAGTTATAAGGCGAATCTTATTTAGATAAAATTGCCATTTCCACTTTTCACAGAACGTATGCTCAATTAATAGTAATATAAATCATTTTCTACATCACAAGGAATCTAAACGATCATTTGGATGAAGAGGCGAATACTAGGATAAGAACAGATAAATCGAAATGCATGGAAATAACGTAGTTGTGCATTTATAGAGACCTAACGCTAGGTATCCATTAAATGTTTTGTCTTCTGTATGTTATAGCCTAGTACCTAAGATGAGCCTAAACATTTAATGTAACTTTACCGGGCGAGTCGGCCGTGCAGTTAGGGGCGTGCAGCAGTGAGCTCGCATCCGGATGATAATGGGTTTGAATCCTACTGTCGGCAGCCCAGAAGATGGTTTTCTGTTGTTTCCCATTTTCACACCAGGCAAATGCTGGGGCTGTATCTTAATTAAGGCCACGGGCGGTTCCTTCCCATTCGTAGGCCTTGCCTGTCCCATCGTCGCCATAAGGCCTATCTGTGCAAGTGTGACGTAAAAAAATAGCAAAAAAGATATGTAACTTTAAAGATTTTTCAGTCTGTTGAAATAACTAATTGTAGTGCCCATAACAATATAACTTACCTGTAAAGTAGTACAAATTAATAAACAAAGAATGTCATGTTTCGTTGTACAAGAACATCCTCAGATTCTAACAAATAATCTTAAATCATTCACATACATGTGCAATATTGTTTACATTGCGTAAACATGTTCATGCTAGTAAATTGGTGATATCAACAAGTGAGAAAAATATGACTGCAATAGTCCTCTACTGTCAAGAAACGTTTCTGTACCGACGTGCGCTGGTTCATTCCCTACATCCAGCGACTTTGTTTGTGGACTGATGCCAGTTCCCTTTCTCCAGTCATGCTATGTAGGGTAGTGAGGGGAATTATGTAAGGACTGTGTTCAGTTGAGTGGTGATGGCAAGTAGGTGGTTGTGCTGTGGACTGTAAGCAATAACTATGTTCATTGGTGAAGGGAGGGATGCACTGCTTCATCATCGTATAATGTATTTTGGGCATTAGGGAGTAAAAGTAAGTTAATAACTTAGATGAAACTGAAGTGTAGAACTGAATTAAATAATGTCTTGTAAGACATTAATTTTAGTAATAAACAATAGCCTACAAAAAAGTATCGAATAGCAACGTAAATTCAGAAAATTTGCTACAGATAAGAATATCTTAACCCATATCCCAGACGCTTAGTATCAAAGTAGACTCCTGCGGGATTCATTAAGTGTAAATACGAAAAGTGTGAAAAATTGTTTCAGAAATACTTAAGTAGCACGAAAATGGGAGGATTTTAAATGTGCGTGATCGATGAGGTGAGTTTGAATAGCTACCTTTTTGGAATATAATTTCTATAGCTTCTTTATTGTTCAAAATTTTGTTTTTATATTCGATCTGTAAGACTTTTATATCTGTGTCGATGTCTGCGAAATAGTATGAGTTGACGTGTACGAGCTCTCCGAAGGCTGAATGTCGATTGCATCTAATTGTGCTTTTGGGTTCTTTGTATCTGGTTTCGAAATTATGCTTTGTTTGGTCTGTATATGTGTCGCTGCGCGTTGGTTCTGACATTTAAGTTCATTAATTACTGATTTGGAGAAAGGTCTATTTTTGTGTAGGTTGCATTTGCTGATGTGCCTTTTCAGTGGATTTTTTCATTCTATAAGCTACTTTAAGGCCTTGTTTCTTGAAAATAGTAGCTGTTTTGTACGCGTTCTTATTCACGCGGTTGAGGATATTGCATTTTTTCCCTTTTATGTGTTTTGATCTGGTGTTTTTTTCCTTATTTCATAATTTATCTACGTACTGCGTTTAGAGGGTGGTTGTTTTCATTCGCGATTGTCTTATTATTAGAATTTCATATTTGAAATCTGTTGAGCTCATTGGCATGGAAATTACTCTTAGTATCGTTGTACTCAGGCCTGCTAATTTGTATGTTTGGGTGGTTGCATTCGTGTCAATTGTGAGTTAAATCTGAGTGGATCTTCTGTACTATGACTTGTCATTATTCCTATTGATAGTGATGTCTAAAATGCTGATTTTGTTGTTAGTGTCCGGTTACATCGTTAATTTAATTGACTTGTGTCAAGAATTCAGTGTGCTTAATAACTGTTATGCGTTTGCAACGTCATTATCTTATAAGCATACACTGATTAGCCAGAATATTATGACCACCTACCTACTATCGATATAAACCCGTTCAGGCGATAGCATCGTCACCTGCGAGGGATAACTGCTAGTCATACACACGCACAGTGCATGTAGTATCAGTGGCCGTGCTGTCCGTGTGTAGAATGGGGAAGGCGCGCCATCTATCTGAGTTTGATCGAGGGCAGATTGTGATGGCCCGGAGGCTAGGCACAAGTATTTCGCAAACGTCACGACTTGTCGGGTATTCGAGGAGTGCTGTGGTGAGTGTCCTCGACAAGTGGCAACGCAAATGTAAACCAAGGTCCAAACGTCGAGAGGTCGGGTGGCCAACCCTCAGTATAGATGTCGGATGTCGTAGACTGGGCAGACTGGTAAAACAGGATAAGCGGAGAACTGTAGCGGAACTAACATCAGGCTTTAATACTGGGCAGAGTACAAGTGTGCCTGAACACACAGTGCACCGAACACTCCTAAGGATGAACCTCCGCAGCCGACGACCCATGCATGAGCCAATGTTAACACCACGACATCGGCAACTACGACTGAAATGGGCACGTGACCATCGTCACTGCTTCACTGAACGTTGGAACAGTGGCAGAGCGTTGATGAAACCTTGTTCAACATGCCGACGGGAGGGTGCGAATCCGCCGTCTTCCAGGGGAACAATTCCCTGACACCTGTATTGCGGGACGAAGACAAGCTGGCGGCGGCTCAATTATGCTCTGGGGAACATTCACGTGGGCCTTCATAGGTTCAGTGGAGCTCGTGCAAGGCGCCATGACGGCCGAGAAGTATCGTACACTGGTTACAGATCACGTACACCCCTCCATGACGATAATGTTCCCCAACGCAGCGGCATTTTTCAACAAGATAATGTACCATTTAACCGGGCCAGCATTGTGATGGAGTGGTTCGAGGAACACAGTGGCTAGTTGCAGTTAATGTGCTTGTCCCCAACTTGCCAAATCTTAACCCGATAGAACATATCTGGGATATGATTAAACGTGGTGTCAGAGCTCATCGCCCCCTCCCCGGAATTTACGGGAATTAGGTGACTTTTGTAGGCATATGTTGTGCCAACTCCCTCCAATTACCTACCAAGGCCTCATTGCTTCCATGCCAAGACGCGTCGCCGCTGTTATCTGTGCCAAAGGTGGATATACAGGCTATTAGGTAGGTGGTCATAATGTTCTGGCTTGTCAGTGTATTACGTCATCGACATATTTACTCCAGTGCAATATTCCTTTAGAATACTAGTTGGTTGAGAAATTGTTTTCAGATATACTTAGGAAAGTGCTCGGCATTAAAGTTTATAACCGTGAACCCTTCATATTCACAACAGAGTTTGTCTCAAATCTTTTAACAATAAAGAAGCTGTAGAAAATTACATCTCAAAAGTAGCTAACCACCCATCCCCAAGGATCAAACGCATTTAAAAATACCCCCATCTCCTCTCTGCTTAATTTTGTAACAACATTTCACACTTTTTGCATTGGCGCTTAATGAATTCCAGAGGAGTCTACTCTGATGTTATACGTTTGGAATATGGGTTAAGATAATCTTAACTATAGAACATTCTCTGAATTTAGGCAGTCCACTCGCTACTCGCTACTCCATACTTTAATTTGATCAAAATCATTGGCTTATATTTACTCCCTAATTTCCAAAACACATTATAAGATGACGAATCGGCACCTCTCCTCCCCTCTCCGCAGTACGAAGTTAATGCCTACAGACTCCTCTCAACACCCTGTTTCCCTTCTCCACTCCACTGAACAGAGAGTACTTACCTAGAGATTTACCCTCATTCACCACCCTAGTGAGCCTCCGTGGCTCAGACGGCAGCGCGTCGGCCTCTCACCGCTGGATACCGTGGTTCAAATCCCGGTTCCTCCATGTGAGATTTGTGCTGGAGGCGGGACAGGTTTTTCTCCGGGTACTCCGCTTTTCCCTGTCATCTTTCATTCCAGCAACACTCTGCATATCATTTCATCGCATTTATCAGTCATTAAAAATCACCTTGTGAGTGGCCCCATTGTAATAACAGCCTATATATGTTATATTCATAACATCCCTGACCCGGTCAAAGACTGGAAAACAGGTTGTGGGTTTTCATTTTCACCTCCCTAGTAACCATGACCCGAGCAATGGATCTGGCTTAAGCGCAAACGCAGTCGCTGTAGGTAACGAAAGAAGCAGCTTGGATAAGTACAGAAAAAAGTTTCGACGTTACTAAACTAACAATGGAGGACTGTTGGAATCATAATTTTTCTCACTTGTTGATAGTGTCATCAATTGACAATCATTGACAAGTTTACGCAACTTGAACAATATTGTACATATATGCACATGATTTAAAGTGATTTGATACAATCTGTGGATGCTCTTGTAGAACGAAACATGTCATTCTTTGATCACTAGTACGCATTTTTACAGGTATGTTATAATTAGTGTTTTCGACAGACTTAAAAGCTTTAAAGTTGCATTAACTGAGAATACACTGAAAGATATGGCTTCTTTTTTTTAACAAACTATACCGGTACATGAAATGGAAATGAAGCCTTTGATAGGTGGATTTATCTGGCTTCCTACTGTAGAACATCACTGCTTAACTATGTGACTAACCAAGAATTATTCAGCCGAATTAATTAAAATAAAATGATAACATTAACACCATTAGGTAAAGGAAGCTGAAATATTTTGGGCGTATCATGAAGAAGAATGTAAATACCGAACTCTCCAGCTCGTACTTCAAGAGAAGATCCTCGAGAAGACAGGTTGAGAGTGACTATGTGTCTCCCGGTTGTGAAAACTCAGAGACTTGTACCAAATGTCTTCAACAGAACAGTTTTGAAACGCTACAAATAAGTCTGAAATGGCCATGATGATAGCTAACACCCGGAACGGATGTGGAAGAAAAGAAGGAGGATATGCATGCATGTAGTTTAACGTGACTCTATTGAAATAGCAGTTAAACAAAAATCACACGATTTCAAAGTTATTTTCTGGAATCAAGATATATGTCTCTGAATGGATGTACGTTTACCCGTACAACACTAGGTGAAATAATTTGTTAACAAAATAAGGTGTTTTTAGACTCGATTAAAGCCTGTTACACAGTAATATTTTAGATATAAAATCTTACAATACATTACATGTGCATTTTGAAGTTGGCTGTGGGGAAACTATGACTGTACTTGTGTAAATAGTTATCCTAATCATTTTAATTCCAGGGGGTGGAGTAATCACTTAAGCTGAGAAGCTGAGATGTTGGTGAAAATACTTAGTTGATGGTTTTCTCTTTAATCGTAAAGGAAACTTGAGGTACCATCGAATAATGGCTTAAGTGCCAATGGAATCTGTGAACAGGTAAAAGAATATTATGGCACGTCGCAGCAAACCAAGCACGACTTGCTTCTGTGGACCCCGGCTAATATACCTAAACCGCGTGTCTAGAAAAAATGCTTAGAAGTTATTTATATTTTGTATGGTTTTAGAAAGTATAAAAACTCATAGTTCCCCAAGAAAATATCCCCTTTTACTTCTTCCTTGCTAATAGTGCATGTTCAGAAACTGAACTTATTTTAACAAGAAGGAGTGTACTGAAAAGGATGGAAGAATACGAGCCGGGTTTATTGTTATGAAATTGCTTCATGATCGTTAAAGTTTGGTTAACATAATAACTAGCGCTTTTCAATTAGTCAAGTGTGACAAATTTTCAAATAAATTTGTTATGGGTGAATAATTAAAACTATACACATCAGATAGAAAAGAAATATAACATTCATCACATCAATTGCCTTGAGAAACGTATAAGGATTTCAGCGATGAAGTAAGTAACATAATGTTGATAAGCACCTAGAATAGAATAATATATATTACATGTTATTATACGATGGACGAATGCATTAAGGGGAGAAAAGATACGAGTGAATTTCTATTTGTTCAAAATACCATTTACCCAAATGATCTGAAAATTTACGATATGTTCACCGACTGATAATCCCATCCTATCAACACAACTTTTACCAGAAAACACTACACGTTATCGTTTCTGAACAAACTACCTACACTTTTGAATTTTATTGTTAAATAACCTTCAAATTTGTATCAATCGCTGGTGTGGTGCAGCAGTCAACCTACAGTAGCTCCTGCTAGTTCGTTTAGGTAATATTCACCTCCACTGTAGTGGTCAGAACAGCTTCCAATTAGTCTGTGGTCAGTACAGCTTCCAATTAGTCCTCCATACGTGAGTAAAATATAATGTTATTTGGTCGAATGTTTAGAGAGTTAATAAAATGCTATTTACTTCAGTGGGTGCTACGTAATGTTGGTGACAATGACGTCAGTGAGTTGTATGCGCAACTACTTCTACTAATGAAGAGGATACATGACAACCCTGCGTTTTGTTTTAAGTAATGTTGTACATTAAACGTATCATATTATAGACTACGTTATCTATAACTGCCAACTCTTATATCAACCGCCCACATTTACGAAAGACTTAGTTCTCACCATGGTGTCTACTGGCGAGTTTCATTTGACAGACAGTCAAAACTTCAAGGTCGGCTAGATTTTAAAGATGATCAATTACGAGAGACAACCTTCAACAGTTTTTATCACTTGTTAAAAAACTCTTTCTATTAAAAAGCACCATGTACCCCGTTTCTTAAGATCATCAACCTGGTCCACTCCAATTATACCATTATTACATCATGTTTAGCCTTAACGTTCAGTATTTTGTATTCCTTCTGTTGAATTTTCTAACTAAACTTCTGTGATATTTTCCAGTTTTTAATATTCGTATTTTGTTGGGAGCCCTTTTGCAGTCCAAGCACAGTCCAAGATGTCCTCGGGACAGAACAAGTTACACGTATTTCACTAACTCTTGTGTAAGAAATGACACCAATTTATTTCGTGTGGTGACGTCAATCAGAATACGTGGTTTCGTAGAATTGAGGAATATTGATAAAGCCAATCACTGGCAAAGTAATCAAAAACCCTACATCTGGTTCAGCCCTTGGTCTCTGTGAATGTGGCACTGTCTAAAATCATCTTGCATGGACACAGGATGTTATGACAGTTGACCAAATGTCACGAACTCTCACAGAGACAGAGAATGGCAAGCAGTCAACATGTAAACATGTAGTGAAGTGTTATTCGTTTTACGTCCCTCTGACTAATTTTGCTGTTTTCGGTTTCACGGTTTTGTGGGTTTCGAAGGCTCTCAGGAGTGCCAGTAAGTATACCGACACGAGGCTGATGTACTTGAGCACCTTCAAATACCACCGGACAGAGCCAGAAATGAATCTGGCAGCTTGAGCCAAGAAAGCAAGCGTTCTTAGCATCAGAACAAGTCATCCTGGCACCAACTTACTATATAGTGAAGTGCTAACACGTCTCTCAGCACTCTTGAATCCTCCTTCACAAATAACCAATGAGGTCTCAATAGGGCTGACAGACGCATTATCACGTAAAACTGTCCCTTCGACAGCTGATCCACCCGAACACTTACCTTCAGCTGTTGCTCAGCAATGCGCCGAGCGGTCCAAATGCACCACCTTCATCTTGCAACTTGACCACGGTTGTGTGAGATGGATGACGTCATTTAGCCTCTTCAGAACGCATTAAGGGTCATCCCACGCCGTCTGGGATGACCCTCCCTTCATTGTAGAGTAATACTATCACACTGGGTTTTCCTCGTTAAATCCGGTGGCGTCTACTCGTTGGCGTATTGTGCCTTCATTCGATCGCTTTCTATTCCCAATCTCCTCTGGAAGGCGGTGTGTACATCCGTCAATTTTCTGTCCTCGTCCGTCAGGGCAGGATGGTCCTCAGTTCGGCCATACGCGAATTCCGCCGGGAGGTGCAGTTTTCTTCCAAACATCGTCATTTCTGGTGTGCATTCCGTGGCTTTATGCACTGCAGAACGATATGCCAAGGGGAACAGTGGATGTTGAGTCTGTCTGGTGTTTCCTGACGGCTATTCACAGGTGATGTTCGATGATACTATTGAATCGTTCCACTATTCCATACGATTGACAATATAAAGACATGGTTCTGGTTTTAGGGACATCGAGCAGTCGGCACAGGTTTTGGGAAACCTCTGATTTGAAGTTTCGTACTTGATCGCAAGTAGTCCTAACGGTACGCAGTATCTGCTGACGAACTCATTCACGACGGTTTCCTCCACCGTATTGGTCTTCTGGTATGGGAACGGATATGCCTTCCGCCAGTTCATGGAGTAGTCAGCGACAACGAATATACAGCAATTTCCGGCGTCGCGGCAAAGAAGTGCTACGTAATAGTGCGCACACTGATGTTGATTCTTTCAAGTATCTAATTATCGAGGACTGAGCCATGGGTTGACACGCGTACTTTATTAGCAACATTTAATGCCATTATTAATGTGCTCATGAACACAGGAATACACTTCATTAAGCTCTAATTTCCCAAACGTGTTCAGACACGGTAATTAAATCTGTATTAATTCAAATATTAGCTATCGGTTATTCAGGTCATACCAAAAGGTAGAGTACCTAGGTCTGATAAATCTGAAAACTTAGAATATTCTGCACGAATTCCTACTAATTATGAACGTATCGACGCAACATTCAAATCACTATGCACTCGAAAACCTGGTGTAATTATTTAAGGAGGAAACTATGTACTGTACAGTTTGAACAGGACTTAACATGATCTAAGCATTCCTCCGAATGGAATCGATTCTATCAATTGTAACGATTTTATGTATTTCCGATAACGCACACATACGTGATTTACATGTGTGTGTGATCTGATATTTTCTAGATAACAACGATCTGTGTTTAGGTTCTTTTAGACTTCAAACTACGCTCTGAAAGTAACATGTAACAGAATGTCTTATCGATGGCCTAGTTCTAAAATATCTGAATACGTTCTTCTTACTCATTATTTTCTTTCATCCTGGTCACCTCAAGCCAATGTACTGTATTTAAGGCTCATATTCATTTACAGATTAGCATAGGAAAATTAACGAAACAAAAATTGTTCAGATGAACTGTATATCCAGATGTGGATGGGAGGCGAGACCAGTCTTACGGAATAAAATGGATAAGAAGAGCATTGTCGGATACGGATAACTAGCGTGTCGTTATGGGTTAACATTGAAATGAATGGCGTACGCCTTTTCGTGCCGGAGTGTCCGAGGACAAGTTCGGCTTGCCAGGTGCAAGTCTTTTGATTTGACTCCAGTAGGCGACCTAATTAGGATGAAATGATGATGAAGGCAACACACACACCCAGCCCCGTGTCAACAATATTAACCAACTATGGTTAACATTCCCGACCTTGCCGGGAATCGACCCCGGTGCCCCTGAGACCAAAGGCCAGCACGCTAACCATTTAGCCATGGAGCCGGACGTTTAACACTGATAGCCGAGGTAGTTGAATGCATTGTCAACATTATGGGCGATTCCGTCGTTTCAGTATTCATAGTCTTACTTGATGATTTCTCCGCTCCACGCCAAACAGATATCACTCTGTCAGGTAAATTTACGGTCCTTTTAAAGGGATTTAAAGAGGAAATCTCCAGTATACAAAGGGAAAATAGTGGACCATTGGGCTTTAATGCCTTCCTCTCTAGATGAAACGAGTGACGCTGATGAAGTACATTGAAGAGAAAGATGATAGATGGCTGTTTCGTGACTTTATGTGGTTTTATGGTCGACTGCCTTACATTTCATGAAATGTTAAGAAATCAATTTGCTGAAGAAGGTAAACATAAAATCTACTGAATGATATTCTCGAACCTCACTTAGTTCTTTTGTTAGTAAAATTGCCTGCACTCAATAATTCAGCTCTCATAGCTGCGAATGTAATATACTGCACTCGTTCCGCAGCCAGTATTATCGCGGACTCACGATCAGGACATCAGACCACATTTGCTTATTTCTGGACTGAATACCACTTTAACTGAATTAGTAACTAGGAATATGCTTTGGTATTTGGTAGTTATTATAGCTCTGTACGTCACAAGGCTCCGTATGTTTAAAATGGTGTGTAACTTTTCGTACTTATGAATCGTTATGTATGTTGTGCTATACAGTACAATTTTAGAACAGTGCACTCGTACCTTATACCACACATTAAATGATTCATCCATTTTACTGTTGTAAAATAGTTTGAATTTACATCAGAATATCATTGGGCTATTTATGAACCAGAACATTTTAAATTACATCGTACGACAGTAAGAATGATATTTCTGTTGGAAGACTGAAATACCTAGATGGAACAACCGTACACATATGAATCGGTTGGTGTTATAATCATACGAAATAGGTTCGATATTTATATCGAGCAGTGTCTTAAATTTCGTATTCAGAGTGAAACAGTCCGGTTTCCTCGATTAATAGGCAGCGTTCTCGCCTTCGGTTCAGAGGGCCACGGGTTCGATCCCGGACGGGTCGGAGATGTTAACCTTGAATAGTTATTTGCAATGGCTCGGGGACTGGCACTAGAAGACATACGATAGAAAACAAATAAATAAATAAATAAATAAATAAATAAATAAATAAATAAATAAATAAATAAATAAATAAATAAATAAATAAATAAATAAAGTCAAACAAACTCTGTTCGCGAACTGTATCACTGTTTCTAGACAAGCTGCAACGTTTGAGGGGCACCTCACTTAACACATTAATGACGGGCTACGTTAATTAATGTAGTTTCGTATTGATGCGCGGGCGACCGGCTACGTAAATTAACGTTTTCTCACACTGCTTCATTCTTATGTGATTTTTTCCTCTCCGCTGTTTATTAATCGAATTATTTCGTGTTGTTTACAAACTAAAGTCTTTCTTGATTGGAATTTACATAGATATATTCTTTCCTTGGCAATGCTTTCGGCACAGGAAGTGTAGTTTCATAACACTCAGTACCGCGTGACCGAGTGTTTTGTCAGGTGTCAGCATGGCGCGCCGTAGCAAATACACCTTGAACGATGATGAAATATTTATAGAATTGCATGCTGATAGTTTATCTGGTGTCCCCAGTGATTCTGAAAGTGTAAATATTAGTGATTTTGAAGATGTGTGTCCGTGAACATCAAAATATACGCGCGGAAGTGAAATTGCGACATTCAGTTCAGACGAGTCTGTTGCCGGCGACAATAATACGAGTGAAGATACCAGAGATAGTAGTGACAGTGAAGTTGATGGATGGACAAATAAGGATGAAAACAGAACCATAGAACCATTTATATATTTTACAGGCCTCACTTACACGGCCAGCAATTCCGCGAGTATCCCGGAGGTAGTGGATCGTTCCCTGGGCGATGACTTGCTTCAGCTTCTTGTGGAACAATCAAATCTCTACTATGAACAAAATTCCTGGAGGTATAAAACCTCCCCAAAATCCCAAAAATGGAAAATATAAATGTGATGGAAGGAAAAAGTACCCTCAGAAGCCCTGCAGAGTATGCGCTGCACACAAGAAACGCAAGGACACAAGGTACATCTGTTCGGCTTGTCAAGTTCCTTTGCACAAGGGCAGCTGCTTCAGGCAATACCACACTAAAATCAAGTACTAGAATCACTGGTAAGTGCTCTCACCAGGTTTCAATAATTTATTCCATGTCTTTTTAAAGTTACATGTATTTATATTTCATCCTACTTCTCAAGCTAGGTGTGCTTCGTTTGCCGGTCCACAGGAAAGAATGGAGTAGTGCGCCCCCGGACAACAATGTGTTAAATTTTCTGCAGCTGGTAAGCATTTTTAAACTGAAGGAAATCATAAGACAAAAATAATATCTTTTGCCAACAAAATAAACGTTGATATTTAATAGTCCACAGCTGCAATTTTTTCCGGGCTGAGTGACTGAAACGGTAGAAGAGCTGGCCTTTGAGACTAAGGTGGTGAGTTCGATAACGACACAGTCCGATGTTATTTAAAGACTCAGAAGTAGACCAGCCTTGCGTCGACAGATTTACCGGCACGAAAATAATCCATCGGAACAACATTCCACTACTTCGGTGACTCCAAAAATTGTAGTTAGTGGTGCTTAATACCAATGATATTATTTTATTATTGTAAACTTATGTTAATCAACTTATATTTGCATCAAATTTCCATTCGTGTGTCAATAGATTAGGGATACGCTTGACCTCGAACACTCTGAATCACACAAAAACAGGCTTGCAATATAGGCCGTTCATCACAAAATAAGTGGTCTGTAACTTTTCCACGCAAAACACAGCAGTTGCCTGTTAGCGCCAATAGATGGTGGCGTATTGTTTTTGCAATGACATATGTAGCTGCAGTGCGAGTGCATCTATTGGAGTGTTCGGTTGCTTGTTGAATTGTAAAATGTGTACTTTGGCATCAAGAGGAGAATTAATGCCATGAAGTTTTCAAAATATTAGAGAAAAAGTTGTGACGTGCTTAATATGGAAACGCAATCAGAGTCGAGGATATAGAGTTTGCGAATATGTTATATAGCATAATATTGCAGAAATACGGTCGGGATGATACAGAAATGCACGACTTTTTCCCGGGTAAGTACACTGATTTAACACAAGAGGAAGAGCCTTAACCTGATGGTGGCTGTTCAGGCAGAACAAGACTTTCATCTCAGAGTAACAGAAACCGTGAAATCAAATTGATTATGAACTGCATACTACAGTACAATACTGAATGTTACTACAATCGTGGTTTAAACTCTTATTGTTAATAAATCAAATAGCAATTTAAATTTCAATTATGTGACCAGCAAACAACGAGAAGGAGCTGACTTGAAAGATGTAAAGGCTGTCACAATTACAAATTTGTGACTTCGAACTAAAAAGTATGTTGCTGAACATCTCTGTGCAGTGCAGTAAAAACATTGGACATAAATAATCCAAAATTTTGGTTTACATAAGTTTTGAAGTACACAGGTTTTACATGGAAGAAAATATTTATCGAGATATTTGAAAGTTTGTGAAAATATTGTAACATTTTTGCGAAATTGAAAATACTAAATGGATAAATGGTCACTAGGTTAAAATATAAATAACGAAATTGGGCGCCACTTATAAGAAATTTACAGGAATAATTAACTCTGTAGAGCAAGAAGGAACTCCCTCTCCGAAGGCGACGCTCATCAGGCTGACGAGGCTCCAGACTTGTTTTATACCATACCTGTTACTGTTTACCACTGAAATTAAATTGGGGTAGCGTGCCAGGTTCATCTTTACTCCACTGATAAAAGAAGATTAACTGCAAGATTCACTTCATGAATTTACTCCCTAAATAAAATAAAATAAAATAAAATAAAATATGACAAACACCAACAATAACCATCACTTGATAAGACCAACTCGTCTTTGCCGTTTACAAAAGGCAAATATACAAACATCTAAAAACCACCAACAATAATTAGTTTCACTATATACCATACATCTTATATGACATACCTCCAGGTAACAGTCCCACTGCACTGCCTACTGCAGAAGAAGAAATCTCCTTATCTAATAAAGATAAGTGCGACGACTTTCACTACGTACGGATACACCCTTCTTTACTAAGACCATCCCTACCTTATTTACACTCCTCTTCATCGATGTTTTGAGTCATCCCAGCTTCCAGCACAGGTTAGTGTGGCCCCTCACTTTTCTCCAACCGAAGTACTGCATACTCGGCGGACGATTTCCTTTCGCAAGAATTAGCACTGTGCACAACCACACATTCACTCCAGAATGTGCATGCAGTATGCGCCATCACACCCAGTGTGCAGTACCTATAGAAGAAGAATACAGAGTTTGACTAACAAATAAACACTTAATGGTGTCTTATGCAGATGCCCACCCGAAACTTGCAAGCATCGTTAATAATAGAGTGCTCACTCTGTAACGAATACTAAAGAACAATAGAATAACACATCGGAAACTGCGCGAAGCAGATACCGCGCACCGGTCCGAATGAGAATGAGAATCAGAATCAGAATAACTTCCCGCACACGCGTACACACTTATATATAGGCTTGCTACACGTGGTTATAATGTCCCGAAAAGTTTACGGGTAGCAACGCCCTCACAGGTCGCGCATCACTCGATCAACCCAACCTTGCTTGAAACAAAGCCGTCGTATTGGCTATCGAGCGGCTGATGTGACATAGAACGTCCACTCATGGACATCCACGATTGATCAATTCCAATCTTCAGCCTATACTACCTGGCAGTACCCCGGGTTTCCAAGCCAATTTGTTGCAACACTTTCAACTTTCAACTGACTTCAACCATCTTTCCTGATATAGCCACCGTTTTCCGTGTTGCACTATCTTGAGCAATCTACACTGCCATCCCATGTGCAGAGGCTTACACAAATTTAATGTTACACCAATATAAAGATACACAGATACAAAATTCCCCTACTACAAATTATTCTTATAATATTATATTTTTACATTATAAATTAGCAAAATTATTTTTTTTCCACTACATTAATATTACAAATTATTTTACGAAAATTTCCTAACCTAAAATTGGGAATCATACTCTTGTACAGTTACTACATATAATAATTCGGAATACCTTCATAAGGCAAATGCGCATAAAACTTAAAAATCAGAAAATTATTTCACATAGCTTTCTTAATTTAGAGCTTCGACGCAGATAATATTAAAGAAAAAATATCACATTTCATGATCTTCTCCCTAATATTGCATCGCCACTGTATGCTAATGAAATAGGCCTAATACATCGTCGTTGTGCCCAGAAAAACCGCTATGTGATAATATAATGTTTTGAACTCTGACCAGAAGGGTTCTCTCATCTGTGGTTCAGTATTGCATGAAATCTATCAACAAATTGTCGTTCTAAGTGATACATTGTCTCCCCCAAACACACACACAAATAATAGACCAAATTTCAACTGAACTCGCTTTCGAGCTGCGCGAGCAATACCGCGTATCTCATAATACTCTTCCTATCCATTATTTTCCTTGCGACCCGTCACGCCTCCTAGCCGCATATCGTCTCAAGACTGGCCATGCCTGCCAAACACATATGGATATGCAGTCCATAAGAACAATGTTCGATATTTTTTTATGTACCATCGTTTAAACGAAAATGAACCTTACCGTAATGTTCCGTACCATACCCTATGTTTGCGTGGCGTGTTTTGGCACTCCTACAGTATAATATATTTAAGATTCATTTTCCTTTGTAAGAATAGAAAAAGGAGCGCACTGAACATTGCTCGTATAGGCTGCATATCCATACGTGGCAGGAAGTCGTGACCAGTCTTAAGGAAAATAATCGTAAATAAAGAACATTGTGGAATACGAGGTATTTCTCGTGCAGCGACGATATACACAATCTAACTTGTCCTGACTGACTGACTCATCATCGCCGAGCTTAAACTACTGGACATAAAGGAATGAAATTTTGGGAATACGTTCATATTACAAAGTAGGTTCTTGCTAAGGGAGGATTTTTGGATATTCCATCGCTAAGGGGATGAAAAGGGGGTGAATTTTTAAAATGAGTGTATCTATACCTCGAAAACTGAACAGTTTGAAGACATGAAATTTGGTATTTCGAATCTCCTTTAAAAATAAAGAAACACGTTTTCCCTTTGAGGGGGTGAAAACGGGGAAAATTGGTTGAACACCTTTTATGAGGGGACATATCTCAAAAACTGATGATGTTACAGACATGAAAAATGGCATTTGGAATCTCCTTTACAAATAAAGAAACACGTGTATTTTTGTTCTTTGGAAAATCCAATTAATGACGGTTAAACAGGAGTGACAAATGGTGTGAACATTTAGACATTTTTAAAATTAATGTATATATATATCTCAAAACATTAAAAGTTTACGGATGTAAAAATTGGTATTTAGAATCTCCTTTAAAAATAAAGAAACACTTACTTATTTGTTGCTAAGGGGGTGAAAAGGGGGATGAGATTTTTGAATGAAGATATCTAAATCTCAAAAACTTAAATGTTTACAGTCGTAAAACTTGGTATTTGGAATCTTCTTTAAAAATAAGGAAACACTTTTTTTTGGAAAAATCCCATTAAGGGGTGAAAAAGGGGGGAAATTGGTTGAATACCTTTTATGAGGATACTTATATCTCAAAAACTGAAGAGATTACAGACATCAAAATTGGTAATTGGAATCTTCTTTAAAAATAAAGAAGCACGTATTTCTTTCTTTTTGAAAAATCCAGTGAATAGGGGGTGAACAGGAGTGACTAACGGGGTGGCATAAAAAATGTATATCTAGGCCTACAATGTATCTCAGACACTTAACATGCTACAGAAGTGAAAACTGGTAATTTTAATCCCTTTCAAAAATAAGAGACACGTACTTTTTGTCTTCGGAAAAACACTTGGTGGTGGGGGGGGGGGGCGGGTAGAAAGGATATCTCAAAAACTGGAGACGTTACAGACGTAAAATTTGGTGATTGGATTCTCCTAAAGAAATGCATATTTTTTTGTTTTCGGAAAATCCGCTTAGGCGGGCTGAAAAAATTGAAAGATTAGTTAGATTATTTGTATGAGTCTACATATTTATAGTTATGAATTTCATTGGTTCCGTATTGAAGTGGGATTACAACAAAATTAAATTCTTTCAAGGTCCACCTATTCAATACAATGACGTTTTATTGTGATTTAATCACATGTCAAATAGTCAAATGGTACTAGTTTCGGCATCTATGTGCCATCACCAGCCTTGAGTGTCAAATTAAAACAAGATATATATTCCTAAAACATCTAAAACACATTTGAACACATTATAAAATAACATACAATTAATGTGGTGATACATGAAATACGATAAAATTATGATACAATTGGTGTGATATAAAATTCTTAAAATTCCGGCTGTTCGTTACATAATTCAGTCTGTGTGCAAACTTTAAAGAACTTAACATTTCTTTTTACAGACCATGAAAAATCTAAACTGATAACCATGAATCCAGGCCTTCCTACAGCCCTTCCGAAAATTCACAAACCTATTATTCCTATCCGACCCATTATCAACTACAGACCCAGTCCACTCTACAAAGCATCCCAATTCATTCAAAATTTTCTAACAAAAATTATCACTTTCTCTCCAACAAATCCATTAAAAACACTACTGAACTGATTGAGAAATTAAAGGTATTAAACCTACAACCTAACCACTCCCTCCACTCATTTGATATAGAAAATATGTACCCGAGCATACCAATTTCTAAACTTCCAAAAATCACTGAAAATAATCTAAGTAAATATAGTTCTCTTAGCAAACTAGAAATACAAGATTTCATTCAGCTTGTAAACCTGGTCATCAACAATAATTTCTTTGTTTTCGACAAAATTATATATCAACAGAATGGACTGGCGATGGGATCACCTTCATCAGGAATTTTAGCTAATATTTATTTAGATAACTTAGAACATACAAAAATCAATAATAACAACTTTCCAAATATTCTCATGTGGGCTAGATATGTAGACGACACATTCGTCATTATGGATGAATCAATCAAGAACGCGGAATCCACTCTTCAAGACTTGAATAATATTGACCCATACATTAAATTCACACTAGAGTCAGAAACCAATAAAGCAATCAATTTTCTAGATATAACCATTCTTAGAAATACATCTGGCCTGTCTTACAAAATATACTGGAAACCTACACAAACTGCTAACACTATACACAAAGATTTCATACATCCCATAATGCACAAACGTATCATAATTTTATCGTATTTCATGTATCACCACATTAATTGTATGTTATTTTATAATGTGTTAAAATGTGTTTTAGATGTTTTAGGAATATATATCTTGTTTTAATTTGTACTCAAGGCTGATGATGGCACATAGATGCCGAAATTAGTACCATTTGACTATTTGACATGTGATTAAATCACAATAAAACGTCATTGTATTGAATAGGTGGATCTTGAAAGAATTTAATTTTGTTGAGTCTACATATACATCAAAAACTATAGATGTTTCACACGTGAAAATTGGTGTTTGGATTCCCCTTTAGAAGTAGAGTAACACATATTAATTTGATTTGGGAAAACCCAATTAAGGGGGTGAAAGAATTGAAAAATGTATTGAATTATTTGTATGAGGATACATATATCTTATGAAAACTTACGTTGATACAGACGTGAAAATTGGTGTTTGGAATCTCCTTTGAAATAAAGAAACGCGCATTTTGGGGGGGAAATAAACTTGGGAGGAGGGGGTGAAATGGAATAGAATTCCTTTTATGAGGACACCTATCTCGAAAACTGAAGATGTTATAGTCGTGATAATTGGTATTTAGAAGCTCCTTTATAAATAAACACGTATTTTTCGTTTTCGGAAAATTCACCTAAGGAGGAAGGGTGAAAGGAAGTGAAAAAATTGAATTCTTGTTATGTGGATACTTATACCTCAAAAACTGATGGTTACAGGCGTGAAAATTGGTGTTTGGAATCTCCTTCAAAATAAAGAAACACGCATTTTGGGGGGGAATTAACTTAACTGAGCGTGGGATGAAAAAGGAGTTCAATTCTTTTTGTGAGGATACTTATATCTCCAAAGAAAAGATGTAACAGATGTGAAAATTGGTATTTGGAATTTTCTTCAAAAATAAAGAAACATGTCTTCTTTTGTTTTCGGAAATCCACTTAAGGGGTTGAAAAGAATTGAGAAAGTGGGTGATTTTGAAAATGAGTACCGGTATATCTACAGTATATGTCAAGAACTTAAAATGTTACATACATGACACTTGGTATTCGGAAATTCCTTTAAAAATACAGGAACACGTACTTTTTGTTTTCGGAAAAGGAACTTACCGGGGGGGGGGTTGAAAAGAAGTGAATAATTTTTAACGAGGATGCTTATATCTCACAAACTGATGATGTCACAGACACGAAAATTAGGATTTGGAATCTCCTTTAAAAGTAAAGAAACATGTATTTCTTTTTGTTTTCGGAAAATGGGAAGGACTGATAAAGGGGTTAAATCCTTTTTATGGGAATTTTTATAGCCTATATGAAAAAATGAAAATGTTACGAAGGGGAGATAAATATTTGGAATCTACTTTAAAAAAATATTTCTTTTTTTCGATTTGAGAGAGGACTGTCTCTCATATGTACAGTTCTATGTTGCACGGTCTTAGCCCCAAAAGGCAATAACACAAACGTGGTTTACAAAGCGTTTCCGGGGTAAATGAAAGTCAATTTGTCGGTGAATGTTTATACTTTAGGGATTTTCAGATAATGTCTTAGTACAGTAACGAGGAACGATTACTTTTATTATTTTACGAAATCCAAGCGAGTGAAGCCGAGGAAAATGAGGTAAACCATTGAGGCGTGGAGAAAAAATTGTAACATTATTTGTGTTTCAAAATTTTGAAACATACGAGTAGAGCAATTTTCATCACTGGCATGTGACAGTGAAGCTCTCCGGTTTAATGTGCGGTATGTTCCACATCAGTGTCGATGATAATTATGTTAGCTAACCGATGGATATCGTTTTGTCTGCAAGTAGAGTAATGGAGTCCATTTTTCATTTATGTGTTAAAACAACACCTACAGTACTATCTGCACCGAATAGTGTATAAGGAAATACAATCTTGTACTTGTTCGTGAACTACTGATTCCTACACTAGCTCTAGAGCTTGAAGACACGCTGTCCAATCACAGGCTAGCTCTAAGATGTACACCCAGAGGAATGTACTCTCGAGACTTGTCTCCCCGCAGAGCTGCTCTCCCGAGAGACATCAGGGCTTTTACTGCCGCAGCCAAGAGCCAACAGTAAACTATATTGTAATCGCTTGTACTAAGTCACAAGAAACTTTGCCACAAGAAATATATTTCATAATTAATCCGTATTGTCATCTTCTACAAGATAGAAGGTCTTAATTATTGAGTGACTCCACCTTTACGATACAGTACTATGTTATCCCTTATTTACGTTATTTTAAAACAGGGGACATGTTTCGTCTCTTCCTGGTGAGACATCTTCAGCCTTAAACATTATGATGATAAACACACGACATTCAAACACTGAGAAACAATGACTTATCCATAGCATGTTACGAGTCAAGATGACTCAATGTGTCACACGTAAACACAGTTTTGGTAACAGTACATGTTGTTAAAATTGTTGTTAAAATTACTAAATGATGAAAGTCCGTTTTGAGTTTTGATACTGAAATTTTTTCTTTCTTTGCTAGTGGCTTTACGTCCCACCGACCCAGATAGGTCTTATGGCGACGATGGGATAGGAAAGGCCCAGGAGTTGGAAGGAAGCGGCCGTGACCTTAATTAAGGTACATCCCTAGCATTTACCTGGTGTGAAAATGGGGAAACCACCGAGCTCGATAGCTGCAGTCGCTTAAGTGCGGCCAGTATCCAGTATTCGGGAGATAGTAGGTTCGATCCCCACTGTCGGCAGCCCTGAAAATGGTTTTCCGTGCTTTCCCATTTTCACACCAGGCTGTACCTTAATTAAGGCCACGCCGGGCTGAGTGGCTCAGACGGTTAAGGCGCTGGCCTTCTAACCCCAACTTGGCAGGTTCGATCCTGGCTCAGTCCGGTGGTATTTGAAGGTTCTCAAATACGACAGCCTCTTGTCGGTAGATTTACTGGCACGTAAAAGAACTCCTGCGGGACCAAATTCCGGCACCTCGGCGTCTCAGAAGACCGTAAAAGTAGTTAGTGGGACGTAAAGCAAATAACATTATTATTATTATTAAGGCCACGGCCGCTTCCTTCCCACTCCTAGCCCTTTCCTGTCCCATCGTCGCCGTAAGACCTATCTGTGTCGGTGCGACGTAAAACAACTAGCAAAAAAATGGGGAAACCACCGAAAAATAAAAATTAATATGATGATCACATTGTTCTAAATTTGGAATTAAATCTTGAAATTAGGTCTATGTCATCCCAAGCTGGAAACTTAAACACGCATATGTCTGGTTAAACAGGGCTTGATTTTTAGGTGGAATTACTCTGTATGTTAGTTATGTAGCCGGAAAATTCGTGCGATCCATATATTATTGGTGTATGAAATAAAGATTTTCTCCGCCCTGTTTATCTGTCTCTCTTGTCCGGCCGGCTCGTGTGTGGTTCTGTGTGGGACTGCTGTTTGCTGTTGAACTATAGCTGTTGAACATCAAACAGCAGTCGCACGCAGAACCACACACGAAACGGCCGGGCAAGAGAGATACATAGGGCGGAGAAAATCATTCATACACCAATAATATGTGGACCGCACCAATTGTCCGGCTATATAACCAACATACTGTCCGGCTCCATGGCTTAATGGTTAGCGTGCTGGCCTTTGGTCACAGGGGTCCCGGGTTCGATTCCCGGCAGGGTCGGGTATTTTAACCATCATTGATTAATTTCGCTGGCACGGGGGCTGGGTGTATGTGTCGTCTTCATCATCATTTCATTCTCATCACGATGCCCAGGTCACCTACGGTGATTCAAATCAAAAGACCTGCACCTGGGGAGCCGAACATGTCCTCGGACACTACCGGCACTAAAAAGCCGTACGAAATTTCTTTTCACCAATATACCGAGTAATTCCACCTAAAAACAAACCCTGTTTAACCAGACATATACGTATTCAAGCTTCCAACTTGGGATGACATTGACCTAATTTCAAGATTTAATTCCGATTTTAGAACACCGTGATCCTCATATTAATTTTTATTTTCAGTATCAAAACTCAATGGGAATTTCATCACTTAGTAATTAGTCTTAAGACAATTTTTAACAACATGAACTGTTTTTAAAACTGCGTTTACATATGACAGATTGAGTAGTCTTGTCTCTTAATATTTTAAGGAAATGCCATTGTTTTTAGCGTTAAGAATATCATTTGTTTTTCACCATAATATCTTAGGCTAAGATCTCTAACAAGGAAGAGACGAAACATGTCCCTATTTTAAAATGAAGTAAAAAAAGGCATAACATTGTACTGTATTGTAAAGGTGGAGTCACTCAAACATTAAGACCTATCTTGATAAGGAACTTCGTTAAATTCGTTCTACTGGGAGTACCAAAACGAATGGAAAGGTATCTTCTCGTTCTGGAGTACAAGAATTGTTCATTACAATCACAATTAAAATCCACCGAAGCAGAAAATCCAAGTTTCTGACTTACAAAATTTTCATTAAATTGAATTCTAACTGCCAACGATACATGATAGAAATTAATTTTTAATGTAATTGTGATTCGATCTTCCTCACCTCTCCAATCTTGCCAACAACATAAATAGAATCGGTAAAATAATCATCTTGCCGACAACTGCGTTATGGAAGTTCCTGTTGAACTGGCTCGCTATTTGTAATACTGTAGAGCTCTATCCATTTAGCTTAGTCAATTCTTTTGTTATCGATTCCTTATATTCCCTTTGAGTTTCCAGGCGAACCTAACTTTACTTTTCATCATCCCACACTCGTTAAAGAAACTTTGGTATTTACGTTAACGATATAAATATTCCAAGAGGTACAATGTGTGGAAAGTATTGTTACTTTTAAAATATGAACGTTCCGAGTAAAAAACACCGACCGTGAAATTGACAATGAAGACAAGTAACAATATTAATGTTATTAGACTTGCGTCCCACTAATTAATTTTTACGGTTTTCGGAGACGCCGATTTGCGGACTTTTTTCCTCGGGAGTTCTTTTACGTGCCTATAAATCTACAGACAGGAGGATGAAATATTCGAGCACATTCAAATTCGATCGGATTGAACTAGGATTAAGACAAGTAAAGGATTAAATTCTCTGAATCGATGAAATACGTGCAGGAATTGTAGTTTTCAGAATATTTCGTTCATTATTAGACTTACTTGTAACTCTTACGATCTACAGCTCCTTTTGTGGTATATTTATGATTTAATTTCCTGTGACTAGTCTCCGATGATAGAAAAATAAGAAAATTTTAAATTTTGACCATTAACTGAATTATTTTATTGCGAAGAACTGGACAGTTGTATATAAATTTAATTAACTAGGACCAAAATCCGAAGAAAAAGAACAGCTGTCAACTGGACGGAAACATTTGTGGTTTTACTTGTATTGAGATGGTCGTGGTGGTGTTCTTGGGAGTTACGTGTATTGCAAACTAAGTAACCGTATTTTACAAGCAAAATACTACTTTTCAGGATATTTCTCCTGTTTATGTACTGCTTTGTTTAAGATAGTTCACAATTACACACTTGTTTTCATTCATTATGAAAATTAACGAGAAAAATTTCTGTATATACCTCGTAAATTTCTAAAAATGAAGTTTATATAGTTCCTTCTTCTTCCTGTCGGGCAGAGTGGCTCAGACTGTTGAGGCGCTGGCCTTCTGGTCCCAACATGGCAGGTTCGGTCCTAACTCAGTCCGGTGGTATCTGAAGGTGGTAAAGTACGCAGCCTCATGTCGGAAAAAGATCTCCTGGGGGGACAACATTTCACCAGCATCTGGGTCTCTCCGAAAACCCTCAAAGGAATTTAGTAGGACGTAAAACGTGATCATTATTATTATTATTATTATTATTATTATTATTATTATTATTATTATTATTATTATTATTATTATTATTTACTGTCTTCTTCCATGGCCATTATTCCAATTATCTGGGATCGGCAGAGATGGGAATAAACCCCAGTTTTTACGACCGGGATGCTCTTCGAGACACCAGCATTCTGTTGTTGCCTGTTTCTGTGTTGGCTAGTAGTGTGAAGTGTTTTATGCAGCTGCGTGTTAAGACGATTACAGAAACCTAGCCCCCGAGCTTGGAGATTTAACCAAGTGAGTCTAAAATCCACACCCTTGATTGGAATCCAAATTGGAGCCTATGGACCGAGGGCCCTGGCTTACACAATAATTCTAATAATATATCTTAATTTCAATCGGTTAAATTGATAAATATAATTCACCATCGCCGTTTCGCCTGAAAAAACCGCTATGAGATATATTTCAGAACTCTTTTAATGAAATTACGTTCTAACTGATACATGTGCATCAGTATTTCTCTGATAACTTCGTCATTCAGCGTCATTTCGAGCCTCAACGACGATACATTCCAGATTATTTTCACATACCACCATCTTACATTTTGCACTGACGGAAAATTTGTGTTCCATGAAACATTACTCCCACGTAGCTTCATGTAATTGTATAACACACCGTGCATTAAGGGATAGAGAAAGAGTACCTAGGCTATTAGCTTAAATAAGCTATTAAATGCTCCTGTGGAATGCAGTATAATTTGTGATATGAGCCTGGTGGCTTTATTGATCTGTTCTCTTTTTCGTTCACACAATACGATTTCATTTGCGAATATTAACTTACATAACCACAAAGGTAAACCGAAAATTCAGTGAGTCATAAAGCTGGTCGTCCGGTTGATTGTTCCATGTGATTGCAATTCTGCGCCTCACGCTTCTCTATATTTATGTCCGCTATTCTGACAAACAGTGTCTCAGAAAATGAGTTGACCCCGTTAGTGTGGACAACACCGGGGATAAGGAAGAAGTGTCTTAGAGGAAATTGACGATGAACTCCCGGAAGGAGGGAAATGATTTAGCTCTTCTTGGACTCATAAATGTTATAATTGTACATTGGTTAAAGGTCACACGTATTTCATTCAAAGAGCAATCTCTAGTTTATGATTTATCGTGGCTGTTGCAGCAAAACCTCGTATCTCACAAAGTTCTTCATATCCTTAACAATTGTCGCGTCTCCCAGCCACATGTGGATATGTAGTCCATCAGTACAACGTTCATTGTGTTCATTTTCGTATCGTTGTTTGTAAAGGAAATTGAACCTTACCTTACCGCGCTGTAAGAATGTATGTTTGCATAACGTTTCTACAGTATAATGAATTTGAGATTCAGTTTCCTTTACTCATTAGCATAGGAAAATGAACTCATCGAAGAATTGTATTCTTGGACTGCATACCCATATATGCATGGGAAGCGTGAGTCTTGTGGAGAATAATGGATAGGAAGGTTTTTTTCAATTTGTTTCACGTCGCACCGATACAGATAGGTATTATGGCGACGATGGGATAGGGAGGGCCTAGGAGTGGGAAGGAAGCCACCGTGGCCTTAATTAAGGTACAGCCCCAGCATTTGCCTGTTGTTAAAGTGGGGAAACTACGGAAATCCATCGTCAGGGCTGCCGACAGTCGGGTTCAAACCCACGGTTTCCGGGATGCAAGCTCACAGCTGAGTTCCCCTAACCGCACGATTAACTCGCCCGGTGGATAGGAAGAGCATTGGGATATACGAAGTTTTGTTGTAACAGCTACGACATCTAATATATTTGTAATACATCACCAAAATTATTTCGAAATTTCTCGTAATGTGTAGATTCATCGTAATAAAAACCTTCTATGATAACCATAAAATAGAATGTGCTTATGTTTCCATCATTCTGATAACTTAGAACATTGCATTTTGCTGCCCTACTAAGGTATTTTCAAATTTACGATAACTTCGCCGTTTTATGGATACTTTAAACCATGTTTCGTGTCAATTGTCATTTAGGACAAATGCATGTTGGGTTTAGAAGACGCTTGACATAAAGCAAGTATTACCCGTGAAACCTCCCTAATATTTCGTACTTGTATGATAATAATAATAATAATAATAATAATAATAATAATAATAATAATAATAATAAGGGTATGAAGAAAATTGAGATTGCTGAACAGATTAAATATCGGATTTCGTAGTAAACAACGGGAAATATAAACCCAACGAACTTTTATTAATACAACTAGAACCTATTATGGATTCGGTTCTGAATGGTTTAGAAATCCAAGTGTAACATCAGTATTATATTTTGCGTTTACAATCACTCTACAATTGTAGACTTTGGCTCAAGCGGTGATTCAGTAAACAGTATACAAGATAGGGAAATAGCGAGGCTGCGGTTCTGAGCGTGTGCCGCATCACGCTCCTGTGCCGGTGTACCACGAAATAGTCTAGCTCTTGTTATATAGCTAAGAGCAGTAAGTAATAAAATTTTACTCAATATTTCTTTAAAGTGAGCAAAAAAATAATCAAGAGCTCAGGCATATTTACCTTTCAAAACGTTCTGAAATTAAGGATTTGAGTTTTTAACGAGGAACTTCAGCATGCCATGTCTTACACAAAAGGTCAATTACTGATGAAACTGAAGACAAACACAGGAGCACTTTCTGTAAAACTGAAAGAAGTCTCTCACGTTATTTATCCCTCTTTTTTCTATTACTGCTTTCACAACAGCTTCAAATTGAATGGATTCGTTCTGACTTCGTTTGCTCTTAAGTTTTGTCAAAGACTTCAACATATCCCTTTCCAATCAGAAACTTATCCATGCTCAACTCAGATTTCATAAAGGGTATAAATTAATCAATAACATCTGTAAAACTGACTCCCCCAAAATATACAAGAACAGAGAAAAAATGACGTCAGTAATGCAAGCCCACAAACAAGCGATTGCAAAAGACCAGCTGTTCGCACGCATTGTTGCCAACTCGTACGTTACTAAGCCGGTCGAACTCTCTTTAGAGGCCATTGTGCCGTGAAAAATACAAGGTTGTGAACCAGTGCTCCAAGACTTGAATCTATAAGACCATTCATAGCGTTTTGCATTGAGCGAGGTCTTTCCAAAACTATATGCAGATGATAATTGGTGCACTAATATACAATGACATGAAAACAGTCATAGGATGGCAGTATTAATGGTAATAGTTGGTGACGCCACAGTGCGGTGAAGACTGGGAAGTGCCCGGACCAGTATCAGGTGTGATCTGACATCACACGAGAGTGAGTGTAAACCTCGTCTGTGCTGGTCGTGACAAGACAACGTGAATTACCGTCTTTCGAACGAAGCAGATGGAGTGAATATTCCATTGTCGAAGTAGTGCGGACATTTAACATTCTTCGAACGACGGTGTCACATGTGTATCGGGAATATCTCATTGACGGTAGTACTACCCACTGTGAAGAGTGCTGTGGCCGACCACGGATGCCTAATAATCGAGATTAAGGGCATATAGTTTGAATATCCCGTGGTAATTTACAAGCCCCACTGGATCAAGTAACATTCACATTCAATGCAGGAGGTAGCAGACGCATAATCAGCAGATTAGCGTAGCGCGTGTTAACTTAAGTGAGGAGTGGGAGCAGAAGACCTGCCAACCATCGGGGAGCGTGACGTTGCTAATTGGATTCTAGAATACTGGCGACATGTAGCTTGGTACAATAAATCACTGGTTGAGTTGTTTCTAGCTGATGGCAGGTTTCGGATATGATGCAGGCCAATGATGCCATGGACCCCACTTGACAACACGGCACCATACGTGCTTATGGTATCTACGTAATGGTGTGGTTCTTGTTCACGTGGCATGCATTGGATCCACTGATCAAACTGAACAGCTCATTGACCAGTGAGTTCTAGGTTCAAGTGCTTGATGATCACTTGCAGCCATTCATGGGCTCCATGTACCCCTACGACCATGAAATATTCCGCTAAGATAATGCACCATGGCATCGGGCCCAAGCTGTCATAAACTAGTCCGAGTAGCATTCTTGAGAATTTCAACGACTGCTGTAGACGCGTGGTTAACCTGGTATGAAACCTGCCGAAGTCCATTCACACCCAAGACCCTGCACCTGCAAATAGCAGGAAGCTATGTGTAGCTATTCGAATAGCATGTGCCATAATCATCCAACAGGTGTTTCTTCCACTTATAAAATAGATACCACAACGAGTTGCTGTACCTGGCCTAGGTAGAGGAGGGACTGCATGGTACTAGACCACTATCCCATCACGTCTGGCTTGTCTGTGTACAGTGGCATTTATTAAGTATCCGTGAAGGAAGAAATACCTGTCTCGAAGAGATTCATTGTTAAGTTGTCAAAATTCTGCAACTAATTCTTCGAAGTGTGTGTAATTTTTTTATTACACGGGCTATTTAGCTCGTGACTCCACAAACCAATCCGGTACCAAAATACCAGGAACTTCAACAAATCACCAGCTGTCCATCGCCACAGTGTTCTGCTTTCTGCGTTATTTTAATGCACCCACGCGCACTTATTTTTGCATACATTCATCAAATTTGGGCACTAAAAATGCTTCAGTAATACATCTGACTACGGACCGCACAATCAAATGGATGTAACTGTTCTATGCTGGTGAAGCCGACAGGTGAGATATTGCGAGACTGCAACCTAAAAGTTTAAATGAAAATTGAAACAGTGTATTTTCATGCTGAAAGTTTTTCTCTGTACAGGATACGTGTACCTATATTTTTGATATGGTTTTTATTTATGCATTTTGATTATTATTACTTAATACTCTAGTTACGACTCCAGCTGTAAATCATCTTTGTTTAAATTCTGGAGTTCTCGTCATATAACTAAAGATACTGTAATACTTTAGAACTGGAAAACATATGAATGTCTTTAGTTAACAACTTTAATAACTTTTAGATGAATTGTTATTGTGGCTTCAAGTTTGAATGCAAACAAAATGGAAGTATTCCTATGCTCTGTTCTTTCTTGCTATTTGCTTTACGTCGCACCGGCACAGATAGGTCTTATAGCGACGATGGGATAGGAAAGGCCTAGGAATGGGAAGGAAGCGGCCGTGGCTTTAATTAAGGTACAGCCCCAGCTTTTGCCTGCGTGAAAATGGGGAAACCACAGAAAACCATCTTCAGGGGTGCCGACAGTGGGGTTCGAACCCACTACCTCCCGATTACTGGATACTGGCTGAACTTAGGCGACTGCAGCTATCGAGCTCGGTCACCCCTGTTCTCGGACGGCATCATTTCTTCGACGAGTTCCAAATAGCATGTACACTGACTTAGCAAATGTCATGGAATTGCCACCTAATAGCGTGTGGCGGGGCCTCCTCTAGCCCTGCGAACTGCAGTGAGACGCCATGGAAGTGAGTCGACAAGTCCCTGGTAGTCCTCTGGACGCAGCTGACACCAAATCGTTTGCACAGCGGCCGCCAATGCTGGTCTGTTCGTGGGTGCAGGATCCATGGCACGGAGCCTGCGTTCCAGGACATCCCAGATATGCTCGATAGGGTTCATATCGGGGCTCCTGGGTGGCTATGGCAGTCGTTGGACCTCCGCTGCATTTTCCTGGAACCATTCCCGGGCGACGTGGGAGCGATGTGACGGCGCGTTATCATCTTTAAACACCGCAAAACCGTCTGGGCGCTGGAAGGCCAAAAATGGGTGGAGATGGTCTCCGAGCAGTTCAACATACCAGGTACCATTCAAAGTCTCTTCCAGAATAACTAGGGGGCCCATTCCATACCAGGAAAATGCATCACAGACCATAACAGAGATACCAGCGCCCTGGATCACACCTTCGAGGCAGACGTGATCCATCGCTTTATGTGGTTTGCACCATACTCGGTGACTCCCAGAGGCATGGTGCAGTTGAAATCGTGATTCGACCAACCATATCAGGTTACGCCATTGTTCCAGTGTCCATCCCTGGTGACTGGCGACAAATGCGCGTCGTTGTGCCCGATGACGTTAGGTTAACTGTGGCACCCGTGTGCGGCGCCGGCTCCCATACCTCATAGAACCCATGTTCCTACGGAGTGTCCACTGGGAGACGTGTCTAGCACGGCCTGTGTTGAACTGAGCCGTGATTTGTTGCATGATTGCCCGTCTGTCACTTTTGACAATCCGTCTCAGATGTCGCGGGTCACGGTCATCGAGGGTGGCTGGACGGCCGGTCGTTCGTCTGTTGTGGACGCTGACACCCGCATTCAACCATTCACGATACACCCTGGACACAGTTGATCGTGTGAAGCCGAACTCCCTCACCACTTCCAAAATCGCACTTCCCATCCGTCGGGCACCGACCACCATACCCCGTTCGAACGGTTTCAGCTCACGACGACGTTCCATGTTACACCTGTCACATTCAAAGCCACTGCTCACAAGGTCTCCCATACAACTGCCGCTGGCACAGGGGGCGTGTCGTGCGCAGACAACACACTTGCGCATCAGTGCTCCGCTATCCCATGACATTTGCTCAGTCAGTGTATTTGAAAGATAATAATTCATAGCTCCCATTGCCCAAGTACCAGCTCTAAACAAGATGGCCTTCTTGGGACTTCAGGACCTGGCTCCTAAATTTAATATGTTCAGCATTGGGGATTTTGTAATTATTTGACTGCATTCTTGGAGGAAGCCTAAATACATAAAAGTTAGTTTCACAGGTAAGTTGGTACAAATGCATATACTGAGACCATCTTCTTTTTGATTTTAATGACGTGCCATTCTGAAGTTGATTACCACGTGGAGACGTATCCCAGTTAATTTATTGCCGATACGTGTGACCTGGCACGTACGACCTTGGTAAAACTTGAACGCAAAATGACCCAAAGGTACACCAAGTTACAATTAAGCCCATGCGGCATGCTTAGACTTCATATTGAATACTGTAAAGAATGACATTTTTGCAGTACCGGTATTATGTATTAATTATTAATTATATTATATTATATTATATTAATTATAATATGTAAAAATAAGGCAGAATTTGGGAAATATAGATGCACACGTGTTGGTAAGATGAGAAGCGCACGGATACATTGAGGTAACACAAATGAATAGTGCGAGAGAAATGTGAAGCTCCGGATGGTAAGTGAATAGGAGCAAAGAAATGAAGGCAATATTTGAAATCGCCTTTATCTTATGAACATTTTGATATATTGCTCGAGTCAAGTATGGGACACTTTGGGACATTCTACGCTTTATGTGCTTTTACCCGTCAGAGTTTTGACGGGATATAGGTCCCCAACTCACCTGTGCGACAGCAAGCATTGGCACATACATCTCATAGAAATGGTAGAGTGTAGGCGTTTTAGTATCGCTCCGGAGCAGTCTTTCCCCAACAGTGTTCGGTCTTGGCCTATAAACCGGCTAGTCTAGCAATTAAGAGGTTCATCTCTGGTCTCTAATAATGAAAGGAGTATGGTCAGATACTATTATTATATTTCATGTAAGGAACAGTATTCCCGTCATCAGTGAGAGTCTATCCAGTTACCATTAAGTATCGAAATATTCATTGAAGTTAATGAGGCCAGCGAATATACAGGGAGACGTGGTCCTCATAAGTATTCTTCGAGGACGAGGTGGTCAACACAGTTTGTACCAGGCGATTGAGGCAGTCAAACGCTGCACTTTTACCAAGAATTCCGCGTTGAGTTCGGGCGCGAACCGATATTATAAAATGAACACGAATCGTCTGCGATTGTAAGGTGTCGAGACGTCTTCCATGTGCTCTCTTTTTCAGATACTTTATCTGAACGGGCTACAAAAGGTGATGAATGAAGGCATGAGGCCCAATCTTGTAAACCAACAGGCAGTCACAGTGATGTCACACCAGACCCATGAATACTGACGAGACAAGCATAGAGCCGACAAATTAAGGGCTGTAAAACGTTTTGTTAATTAACATGTAGACTTGTGCTGCTTACCACTGTAACTGTTTCTGATGCGGGTGAAGCCCCGAGTTTTTCTTGTTTAATTTTGTAGGAGTATCCCGTGGTGTAGGGGTAGTGTACCTGCCTCTTACCCAGAGACCCCGGGTTCCATTCTCGGCCATGTCAGGGAAGTTTACCTGGACCTGAGGGCTGGTTCCAAGTCCACTCAGCCTACGTGATTAGAATTGAGGAGCCATCTGACGGTAGGTAAGGCCCCAGTCTAGAAAGCCAAGAATAACGACCGAGAAGATTCGTCGTGCAGACCACACGACATCTCGTAATCTGCAGGCCTTCGGGCTGAGCAAAGTTCGTTTGGTAGGCCAAGGCCATTCAAGGGCTGTCGTGCCATGGGATTTGGTCTTTTATGATGTAAGTTGATCGGCAGATGATTTGGGAAAAGTGTGCCGATTAATGTATATATCTGCGTTAGTCAACGAAGGTTCATGTTAGGCTTTTGTCACTGTATTCGAGAATAGATTGATATGAGGTGCTGTGTCGAAGGAAAGACGTTTGATACTGCTGCAGAAATTATTTGTTACAATTATTTTCAGACGTTTTAAGTGTGAATTGGTATAATAATAATAATAATAATAATAATAATAATAATAATAATAATAATAATAATAATAATAATAATAATAATAATAATAACAATTCTACCGTTTGGTACACCTACACGCTGCAAATATGAATTTTCCGCCTTAAAGTACCTCTCTACAGGAGAAACCCTGAACTGTAACAACTGAATCAACTCTACTGTTTATCAGAAAATGTCACTGGGTGTTTTTACTTTGCTTTTGTTGATCAAGAAGTGTGGACATTCTCTAACAGATGAGTACTAAAAGAACTATGATAAAGCACTCTGGTGCGAAGGAATGAACTTTCGTGGAGAAATTTTGTATTCATAAGTTTTGTCTTTACTAAATTTTGTTCTTTCATTTGTGGGTTGGCAATATTAAGCTTTCTATCCGCCTGTTTTGAATTTAACCAATCCTAAATTTCTGCAATTAATTTCCCACCAATAAGGTGTTTCTTCATCGATTTGTGTGTAACTTTAGCTGTTAACCAATAAAAGTTTGTGGGCGAGTCTTAATCATTCATGAAAGGTCTCGAATTTTCCGCGAGGGTTTAAAAACTGCTGATTTTCTTGTCTCCGCGCAACTTCAATAACATCTAGCTTAGCGTGTGGATATGTAGCAGGGGGCGGGAAGCGCCTCTTTCTTCGGGCAACAGATCTTCAACAAGGTAATGGCCGTTTAACATCTTTTCTTGCTAGCTCAGCAGTTTAACTCGCGAGGAAGGTTCGAAACCTTTAATATGTAACCCATCTCTTTAAAATGTAAATCCCTCTTCAATCTATGTAAAAACTACTAATTTCTTCAACTGTAAATCGGGGATAGAGAATGCTTTACCCTCTCGAGCTCCCCTTCATTTTGAATTTGAGGTGACTATGTTCTTGCAACCGTTTTTCTCTTCATTCTTAATGTGTTAAATTTATTTTGTATACTAGTCACCTCCATAGATTGGGATTAGCCCCTGTGTAATCGGCCTAGTGCCTCTTAGGTTTTAAAATGTGTATTTAGGAGTGCTAACTCACGCCTCCATTCCTTTTGCATTTAGGGCCATTTAAATTAACCTATTATTTTTCGTTTTAGGCCCAGTAGAATGGGTACAAGTTACCCCTGTTTATTTATAAGTATGCCTTAAGGGCAGTTAAGTGTAAAGTCTGTTTAGGGCCTTCTGATAGGCTTGAACTATTGAGAGCGGGTCTGCTCTTTCCTAAATTTGATCTCTGTGTGCCTCTAGGAGGCTTAACATTGTTATTAGGAGCAAGTGCTCCTTGGTATGATGGAGTTTTCTGCCCCTTAGTTCAAAAGGCTACCTTGGCAAAGTTGGGCTTGAAGCTCAAAGATGTAAGGTGGGGCTTGAAGTCCAGGACTTGTAACGAACATTGGACTTGTTCTTTCATTGGGGATATCATACTTGTGCCTGGATTTTGCTTTATGGTAATTTCACCTAGTGAAAATATGTTTAATTGCCTCTAAATTTTGGCTTTCCTGGTCTTGCACCTTATTGTTGGTTATTGGTTGACTTGCTGTTATTTGTTGAAGTCTAAAGCTTTGTTGAATCTTGTTAAGTTTTGGCATTTTGAAAATATAACCTTTATTGAAATTTTAATTCGCTTTTAGGACTTGTAGTTAGACCCATTCCAGCCCGCACCTTCTTTCACCTCTGTCTTCCACGGATAACTCCGTAACAAGTGGTAGCAGAGCGTGGTTGAATGGGTCTCATTTAGCCTCTTTTGACGATTAAATAGTCTATTGAACTCTAAGTAATTTCTCAGTTGCTGGATTTTTTTTTTAATTTGTAAAATCTTTTCTATCATGTCTGGCCCTCGCGAAGTCCTCCATCCCGGCCACTTGCGCAAGGAGGAATTTTTTTTATAAACTCCCCATTACGAAGGTCGAATCTGGTGGCATGCTTGTTCAAGGGATTGTGTAACTTAAGGTTCCGTCTGGTTGCCCCTTTCAAGTGGTTTCTTTTGAGTGATGATCGTTGTTTTGGTCGTGTGACATCAACCTTGTCATTCGCTTCGAGTGCTTCTTAACTGCACTTTTGCTATCGGTTGCCACTTTTAGATGTAGTTTTTGGGCGAGGTCGTTGGGTATGTTCATGTGCTAAATTCTTTGCGATACACCTACTCTCATTGTATAGGTACTATGCCTTCAGGCCAACCTCTCCTTATCTCCCCTATTAAGCCTTGCTGGATGTCACGTCTAATGGTTGTCTGCTATGATAAAATGTGCATATTTTATTTGCGCGGCTTATTTTTCTTCCTGGGTCGGGCATTTCTCTGCCCAATTCTTCCCGTGTATCGAATAAGCTTTGTGGCGTTCAGGTGTCGCTTACGTCCTAGTTCTCTGTAATGGAAGCTTTTTATGTCGTGTGGAATCTAAGTTCCTTGGGACCTGTACCCTTCTCTAGGTAGGATCTGTATATCGTCTATTCCCTAGGCTTGATCGTAGGTTATTCTAATTTTGCGGCACGTATTGGTTGGTAAGGTTGCGCGATTGTGAGGTATGCAAACGAAGTATGTGTTCCTTTCGGCCAACATTCTGTTGTGTCTTCACTTTATATATCCCTCCCGTTGGTGATGTGTCAGATGTGGTAAAACTTCCAACACACTTAAAGTGTTTCCCGTCATGATTTTTGATCTTCCCTGTTTTCATCCTCACGACATACACATTTCTCGGTCTCACTTCTCTATTTTTGACAGTGCCTACTCAGTTGAGGAATTTTTCTTTCATTTGAGATGTGTTTCTACTCTTTCGACCCGCCATCCGGTCCTCCTGCTCAAGTTCACCCATGATGTCTTTTGTATTTTGATGCTTTGTAGGGTCATATTGTTGTGTAATAGGGGATCTTGTATCGGAGTTATAGGCTCCTTTTGATATACATTTTTCTCTTTTGTGAATTAGGGTATTTATGATGTAAGAGAATGGGAGGATGTATTGGGAGTAAGTTGCTCCTTTTGGATATTGATGCATCTTCTCGTGGTATTTCTTGTCGGTATTGTGAGGTCATGGTGTTACCTCTTTTCTTGTGTAATTTGTATTGTGTCTTTTGTCTTCTAACATGGGTGTAACTAAGTCACCCCAGAGTGATTATCCCCGGTAGGACCATTATATCGGTATGAGGCGTATTTCGGCCTTTGGATTTATCGATGAGGTTCTACACATTAATTACTCCTGGGAGTTGGTTTTTTCTTTGGGGCAGGCTCTTATACGGTAGTAAACCATCTGCATCGTTAATTTGAGGTTCATCCCTGTGAAGTTCTCGATATTTTTTAATTTTTTTTACCATCTCAAGAATTCCTCCTGGGAAGTAGGTGCCATTCATTTTCTTCCGTTAAATTCTTTCGGGAGTGTATCATAACAGGCTTTCCTGATAGATTGTTTCTGAATTTCCGTGTCCCCCTGTTTTTGGATTCGGTGTTTTTATATCGTAAATTGAGTTGCTCTTTCCTCTTTTTGGTACCCTGGTAAAGAACTAGATACGATCATGGACGGATGTCCACCCATTTAAATGTCGGGAATCAATTCATGTTTAAAAGGTGTGTTCCCGCGGGCAAGCTTGCCCCCAGATTTCATGGGCCGTGTGTCATTTCAGTTTCTTGACACTTGTTACATTCTTAGTGAGTAACCCAGCCACCGAGAGGATCTTTAGGGTTCACCTGTCTCAGGGGAAACCTGTGTAAATTACTTACTCATTGGATCGTTAACTCCTTGTAAGAATCCCAAAGGTTATATTTTTGGGTTTTATTTTTAAGGCCTTCTGCCCTCTGTTTGTCCATCTACCTTGTACAACTATGTAAAACGTTCCCCATGGTTACTCTGCTGTCCTTGCCCAACGGCCATTACCAAGCTCCCGCCTCCTACTAAACCGCACCAATGGCAAGTAAAATTTCCACGCCGCTGGCCACTCAGCCTCACCAATATGATAGTACCCTAAAGCAAAATTTCCAACAAAAGGTCTGTCGCAGAGATCTTACAGTTTCAGTGCCCCTCAGCCATCTACCGCCGCGCACCAACTTGAACGGAACCTGGGCCCCCATCGTTCCCGTGAAGACTCTCTAAGAACGGCGAGCCGGAGTTCAGCTCCCGGCAAAGGCTGATGTGCGTCGCACCAACCGCAAGCTACTCAAGGGCTGCAAACTTCGCATCTGCGGCGTGCTTCTCCACGACTACCCCTCTCATAGTGCGGGTGAGTGGTATCTCAGGGTACGGGAGGAGTCCGCGCGACTCGTATGAACATCGGCTGCGGCGGCAGATCTGGCCGTCAAGCATTAGCAGCGTGTAGTGGTTTCACCTATCTCTAAATTGGAATTTCAATTAATAACCACAAAAGACTTTGAAATTTTTTTCTTTCTCCAAGATTCGTCGGCTATTCAGCAAAAAGTACTTTTTCATCTATTAATGTTCCGTCAATATATTCTCACCCATCTAATTGCAAGGAAACTGGAATCCAATTAATTTTTAAATTCTCAAATATGGATTTTTTTAAACTTGTTAAAGCATTTCTCCTGTGTCACCCCTTGGAAGGACTTTTGTTTTGGGGGGGAGGGATGTTTGTACCATTTGGTACACCTATACGCTGCAAATTTGAATTTTCCGCCTTAAAGTACCTCTCTACAGGAGAAACCCTGAACTGTAACAACTGAATCAACTTTACTGTTTATCAGAAGATGTCACTGGATGTTTTTGATTTGCTTTTGTTGATCAAGAAGTGTGGACATTCTCTAACAGATGACTCTACTAAAAAACTATGATTAAACACTCTGGTGCGAAGGAATGAACTTTCGTGGAGAAATTTTGTATTCATAAGTTTTGTCTTTACTAAATTTTGTTCTTTCATTTGTGGGTTGGCAATATTAAGCTTTCTTTCAGCCTGTTTTGAATTTAACCAACCCTAAATTTATGTAATTAATTTCCCACCAATAAGGTGTTTCTTCATCGATTTGTGTGTAACTTTAGCTGTTAACCAATAAAAGTTTGTGGGCGGGTCTTAATCATTCATGAAAGGTCTCGAAATTTCCGCGAGGGTATAAAAACTGCTGATTTTCTTGTCTCCGCGCCACTTCAATAACATCTAGCTTAGCGTGTGGATATGTAGCAGGGGGCGGAAAGCGCCTCTTTCTTAGGGCAACAGATCTTCAACAAGGTAATGGCCGTTTAACATCTTTTCTTGCTAGCTCAGCAGTTTAACTCGCGGGGAAGGTTCGAAACCTTTAATATGTAACCCATCTTTTTTAAATGTAAATCCCTTTTCAATCTATGTAAAAACTACAAATTTCTTCAACTGTAAATCGGGGATAGAGAGTGCTTTACCATCTCGAGTTCCCCTTCATTTTGAATTTGAGGTGACTATGTTCTCGCAACCGTTTTTCTCTTCATTCTTAATGTGTTAAATTTGTTTTGTATACTAGTCACCTCCATAGATTGGGATTAGCCCCTGTGTAATCAGCCTAGTGCCTCTTAGGTTTTAAAATGTGTATTGAGGAGTGCTAACTCACGCCTCCATTCCTTTTGCATTTAGGGCCATTTAAATTAACCTATTATTTTTCGTTTTAGGCCCAGTAGAATGGGTACAAGTTACCCCTGTTTATTTATAAGTATGCCTTAAGGGCAGTTAAGTGTAAAGTCTGTTTAGGGCCTTCTGATAGGCTTGAACTATTGAGAGCGGGTCTGCTCTTTCCTAAATTTGATCTCTGTGTGCCTCTAGGAGGCTTAACATTGTTATTAGGAGCAAGTGCTCCTTGGTATGATGGAGTTTTCTGCCCCTTAGTTCAAAAGGCTACCTTGGCAAAGTTGGGCTTGAAGCTCAAAGATGTAAGGTGGGGCTTGAAGTCCAGGACTTGTAACGAACATTGGACTTGTTCTTTCATTGGGGAAATCATACTTGTACCTGGATTTTGCTTTATGGTTATTTCACTTAGTGAAAATATGTTTAATTGCCACTAAATTTTGGCTTTCCTGGTCTTGCACCTTATTGTTGGTTATTGGTTGACTTGCTGTTATTTGTTGAAGTCTAAAGCTTTGTTGAATCTTGTTAAGTTTTGGCATTTTGAAAATATAACCTTTATTGAAATTTTAAATCGCTTTTCGGACTTGTAGTTAGACCCATTCCAGCCCGCACCTTCTTTCACCTCTGTCTTCCACGGATAACTCCGTAACAGTAATAATAATAATAATAATAATAATAATAATAATAATAATAATAATAATAATAATAAAAGAAATTTCTTGTGGCTATTTCATGCCGAGTGCAGCCCTTGTAATGCAGGCCCTCCGATGAGTGTGGGCGACATCTACAATGTGTAGGTAACTGAGTGTTATTGTGGTTGAGGATAGTGTTATGTGTGGTGTGTTAGTTTCAGGGATGTTGGGGACAGCACAAACACCCAGACCCCGGGCCACTGGAATTAACCAATGAAGGTTAAAATCCCCGACCCGGCCGATAATCGAACCCGGGACCCTCTGAACCGCTGATCATTCAGCCAACGAGTCGGATATGTGGATCGGCAATTTTGCCTCTGAACAAGCAATAGATACCATATGCACTTATGATGTCGTGTTGTCAAGTGGGGTCCATGGCATCATTGGGCCTGCGTCATATCCGAAACCTGCCATCAGCTAGAAACAACTGAACCAGTGGTTTATGGTACAGCAATAGACTGACACATCGATGGTAAAAGTGCATACAGTTCAAGGAGATTATGTTGAGAAGATGGACGTAACAATTGATATGTAATGTATTTCATTTGGGTAGAAAACATAGTGTAAAACATTATAGAACCCCCTCCGTATTTAAGGGTTTCACGATTACATTCGGTGTATTCAGACGGAACACATGGTCATGCGACCCGACCAATCAATGAAGTAATGAAACCATACCGAGTAAAACTTTTCTCTGTAATTAAATTTCAGGAAAACCATCGTGATCATTTCCTTTATGTTTCCTCCTTGAGGACATGCATGCTCAGTTTTCATTTAATAATTAAATAATGGTCAAGCGTAATGGTGATAGTTATTAACTTGAAACCAAGTGACCAACGGTTGTTAGTCTGAAAGCCATTTCATTTTTATATTTTGTTGTGGAAACCTCTCTTCCAAATGATTAAATTTTAATTGTGTTATTAAGGTTTTGTTGTTGACAAATGCACTTGAGCATTTAATAAATATTTAATGATTCATTGTTTAACACTTTTTTGGCATAATGATTCAATTAACTTTTATATGGAATCATCAGTCTAACAATCAGTCGTTCGACTTATCCTTTGGCCATGAGTCCTGGTAACTTAAATTCAATATTTTTGATAGTCAACCCACAAGGACATCGGAGGTCAATCCTATTCGATTTAGGGCTCATGTGACTCACAAGAATCCTGTACGATGTTGAAGTCAGTGAGCTGCCTTAACATTGAAATAGAATGACTGGAGCTCAAGTCTCGGGAGCTGTACTTTCCAGAATCAAATATAACAACACACGGTTGACAGTGGAATTTGATAGATCGACTTTCAGGTTGTTATCCTGGTTGTTTTTGAGGAAGTTACTTTCACTCATGATAGTTTTTCTCTTTCTTCGCCCTCAGGTAGCAATATAAGAAGGCATGGGCATGTGATTCTGAAATAGTGGATAAAGATGTTATCAGAGTGTTCGTCAATCCTGATGACTTAATGAATTTCAATTTCATTTATTGACATTAGATTTTAAAAAATAATACCGTAACCTTCTACATGCCTTTAATTTCACGCAGTTAGGATCTAACCTGTTCTCGCAGTCATGTCAGCAAGTGACGAAGAACCGAAAGAAACTCGGAGAAGGTCCTAAATGCTGCCGACTTAGTCCGGTGAAGGATTTCATTTTACTGACAGGCCACGCAAAGGTTCAATATGTATACTAATATTTTGGTACATGTACATATTTGTGGTACCTCAAGCCATCCCGTTTCATTTCCTACCGAGATAATGTATAACTAGTATGGTCTTCAGTCTTCCAAAATCATTTTTAATAAATAAATATATAAAGTACCTGAAAAATAAAACATATGGTAACAGAATTATGCCTGGAAAAGAAACAATTGAATTAAATTAGAATGACATGTTTCGTTCTACTTTAATTAAGTTGTTTCATTTTGAGGTAAAATTCTGTTACCATGCGATTTCTTTTTAGGTTATTTATAAGTATATTAATTCAAAATTTGTTTCAGCAGGTTGAAGAACCGAACAGTTGTAGATGTACAAATGTATCTGCTCCGAGTCAGAAAATCTGTCTGCTGACTAATTCTACAATGTGATGCTGATGGCATTTTAGGAGTGTTCTGCATCTTCCTTGATGAATACGAAGACATATAAGAAGCTACAACTGATAATCATATTTTAAAGGAATTGTCATTTTCCACTAATCAGAATGACTTCACAGCAACAGTCGTAAATTGGCTGAATTGGAAGTATCGACGCTGCGTAATGTTATACCTAAGTGCTCTGCATGGCTAAAGAACACCTGGGCTCAACGAGAACGCTGTGGAGAAGATTTGTGACAGCACTCTCATCGTCTCTGCCATTTTCATAAAATTTTAAGTTGAGTTTGAAAATCATAGGAGATTACAAGGATGAGTCGTTAAATTGTTTGATTATGTAGTTTCTCTTTCCCTCACACGCGCGCACACACACACACACGCACATGTAAGAGAACATGAACCTTAAAAATATTATACTGTACAAGTGCGTAAATACGTCACGCAAACATACATTCCTACAGTACGGTACGGTAATGTTCCTTTTCCTTTAAACACATGCATAGAAAATGAACACGACGAAAATTGTCCTCATAGGCTGCATATCCGAATCTGGCTCGGAGGCGTGGCCAGTCTTAAGAGAAATAATGCATAAGAAGGTTTACTTTCTTCAACGACGATAAGTAGAAAAGTACCGTTTATGAACGTTTACAGTGTTCGTGAAAATTAGCTCATGTTTTTAGTACAATTTTTTAAGTGTATAATAATGTTTAAACCGTCGCCATAAGACCTATCTGTGTCGGTGCGACGTAAAGCCCCTAGCAAAAAAAAAATAATGTTTAATCTGCCACACAGACGTTTCAAAATTCTAATTACGAGAAGACCCGGTTTTGTACAACAGTTTGTTGAAGAATTGGTGGCTCTACATTGAACGTAATGACGCGTACTGCCAGTAAAAACATGCTTTCCAGTCTTCAATCACAATTAAAACTACGAGTAATACGTAGTAAGTGCCTGTCACACGTATTACATGGAACATACTAAAATACTACGCACGCTATAAAAGTTATTTTGATACGAAACGGGAATGCCTTGTCGACATTCGAATCAAAGTATTTCTTACGCATCTCGCGCTAACACCCGTCTACTATGATTGAAAAAGACCGCTGAGCACTCCGGCAGCGGATGTGACAGCGGGGCAGGTGATCGCTCGCTGCAGGGAACCAGCCAAGGCCAAGTGACGTCACGATCGAACATTCCATCGCTTCTATTTCATTATTTCCAGAATGGAATGTCCGATCGAAATATCAACCACGTCATCACGTAGACCGTCATAACAGACTAGAAATTAACCGCGGATTCGCACGAGTGGATTTCGTAATTTGATCAAAGTAAGTTTCTCCAGAAAAAGAATCTACATTTTTTACTCCCTTTCACACTCCTCACTCAAGTGAATTTTCTATAAACAAACAGTACCCGTTTCTTTGAAACAGCTTCCAAATACCAATTATCACGACTGTAACATCATTAGTTTTTGATATACATGTTTCCTCGTACAAGGAACTGATCGCCGTTTTCATCTCCCCCTGCCAATTTGATTCAACCCACCCCACGCCCCAATCAAATGCGTGTTCCTTATATTTAAAGGAAATTCCAAATACCAGTTTTATGTCTGTAAACTTTTAAGTCTTTGAGATATAGATATCCTCATTTTTAAATTCACCCCCCTTTCCACCCCTTAGCGACGGAATATCCAAAAATCCTCCCTTAGTGAGCACCTACATTTTAATATGAACCTATCGTCAAAATTTCGTTTCTTCCTGTCCAGTATTTTTGGCTCGGCGTTGATGAGTCAGTCAGTCAGTCAGTCAGTCAGTCAGTCAGTCAGTCAGTCAGTCAGTCAGTCAGTCAGTCAGTCAGTCAGTCAGTCAGTCAGTCAGTCAGTCAGCCAGGACAAGTTATTTTTTATATATAGATAATAATGTACCAAATTTCAGGGAAATCGGCGAAAGAATAGCCGAGTTATTGTAGGTTGAAAAATCTTGTATTTGAAACATCGCAGTCCGACTCACGCGTATAAAAGAAGCGTACTGGTTCTGTAGAATTCAGTGTAGTATGAATAGTAGTTGTGTGTGTGTCCCAGCTGCCACCTCGCGTGTGTCAGCTGTGGAAGTTGTACTTGCGTTCATTGCTATGTCCGGCCGAGTGCCGTTGACCAGACGTGAGTGATACAGTAAAATAATCTAAGTGCTAAAAGTGCGATCTTTGAACTTTAACTTCATGCGAGATTGAAGGAGGTGAATTATTTTGAGTTATTGATATTGGCTAATTTTAAATAGAGTAATAAAGAGTGATAGAATCGGCTTCGTAATGTGTCGAACGGGAAAAGCTTAGATGATTGGTGTTTTAAACCATCACGAAGTGACTTCGGAATTTAATTTGGCAAAGCCTGTACTTATTTTACGGGACTGTTCCGCATGGACTTCTCTATAAGACTGGGTTCTTCGTAAGACTGTGATTAACTCATTTCATAAGGACTGTGCCTCAACGAAACCTCGCTTTCTTCATAAAACTGTGCTTAACTCATTTCATAAAGACAGTGCCTCAGTGAATCTTAGTATTTTCTATAAGACTGTGCTCGAATAAGACTGTGCATTCGTGCAAGGTCTGAATTTCTTTTCATTCGATTTTGAGTGCTCTAGCTTGCATTTCTAGAACTGTTCCTAGAACTGTATATTTATTTTATCGCGCTCAAGCATTACGTGAGACTGTGTCCTAGCGACTTAATTTATTTATTTTCATCGGACTGTGCCAAGGTAATGGTGTTTATTTCATTTCGTGAGACTGAATCTTAAAATTATAGGAAGTTCCAGAAAAATTTCGAGTTCGTCGACGAGTGCATCAGACGAGTATTCTTTCATATTTTGAATTGTGCTAATCTTCCTGTTTTCCTTCAAAGTATTCGCGTCCAACCCTACTAATTGTGGAACTTTAAAATTTTCGAACAGTGACATATAACAATCTTTAATGCAGTGTGGTGAAGAAGTGTCGTATCAGATTCTATTGGCATTCTGTGCGAATTTCATACATTTCTCTACTCCCTTCATGGGATTTTGGTGGAATAAAGCTAATTAAATATTCCACGCTGCACGCAGTCTTCACCGGACGTCAGACTCCCAGGTTCGAGTCTCAGCCGAACTTCGAAAGTCGTCAACCACCGTGGGATAACGTGGTACCATGGTGTTGAGAGTAGTTCTATGGTGAGGGGACAACGTGGGACATCGCCGACACCGACGCGGAAGAACGACGTCTCTCCCTATCTCTACCTGGACATTCAAAACATTTACTGTTAGTCTGTAAAATGTGATATAATTTGTCTTTTTTCAATAAACACAAGTTCAAACTTAATAAGAACTTATTATACTACCCAGCTCTCTCTGACTCTCTGAGCATGGACCGTACACGCCCTGGCGTCAATCCATGCGCTCCACTGATCTAAAGTATGGACGCTCCTGTTAAAATATATCATGTAAACATACATGTTTACAGTACGGTACGTCAACGTACATGTTCCTGTACACGTAAACAAAGGAAAATGAACACACAGAAAATTCTTCTGATGTACTGCATATCAGTATGTGGCTGGGAGGCGTGCCCATTCTTAAGGAAAGTAATGGGAAGGAAGAGTATGGTGGGACACGAGGTTTTATTTCTTAAGTGAAAATATATCGTACTAGAAAGTCTTCTCTACTTTCCAATCGATTGTTCACTCATCAGTTTAAGAACAACACCAACGAACCAAAAATATATAACGACTAGCAGTTAACCGTGTCATCGCTCGCGTGGATTTCGTAATTTCTTAAAAGTAATCGTTCCTCAGTACTGTAGTAAGATATTATCTCAAAATCCCTAAAGCATTAAAACTCACCGAAAAATTGAGTTTAATTTACCCCATAAACTCTTTTTAAACCACATTTATGGTATTGCTTTTGGGGCAAAGATGATCATGCGACATAGAAATGAACGTGTGAGGAACAGTCTTCTCTCAAGTCGAAAAAAGAACCAAACATGTTTCTTTGTTTTTATAAGAGATTTTAAGTATCTATTTCCACGTCTGTAACATCTTCTGCTTTGGAGATATACGTACTCCATAAAAGAATTCAAACCCTTTATCAGTCCTTCCCCAAACCTCGCCCCCACCTAAGTGAATTTTCAGAAAACAAAAAAATACATGTTTCTTTACTTTTAAAGGAGATACCAAATACCAATTTTCACGTCTGTAACATGTTAATTTTTCACATATACTGTAGATATATCGGTACTCATTTTAAAAATTCACGCTCTTCTACAATTCTTTTCTCTCCCTTAAGTGAATTTTCCTAAAACAAAAGGATATGTGTTTCTTCATTCTTAAAGGAGATTTTAAAAAGGTGTTTTCACGTGTGTAACATCTTCAGTTTTTGGGTGATCAGTATCCTCATAAAAATAATTCAACTTCTTCTTCACTTCTTTCCACCTTTCTTTATTTTTAATGGAGATTCAAAATACCAACTTTCAAGTCTGTTTCTAGATTAAAGTATGCACATAAATAGAATTCAAAACTTTTACTTATTTCCACAACCGCCTTAATTCGATTTTCCGAAAACAAAACTACGTTTTTATTTATTTTAAACGAGATTCGAAATGCCAATTTTCACGTCTATAACATATTTATTTTTAAATATAAGTAGGCCTACCCTCATACAAATAATTCAACTAATTTTTCAATTCATTCATCCCCACTTCAGTGGGTCATCCGGAAATAAAAGAATGAGTGTTTCTTTACTTAGAAAGAAAATTCGAAATATTAATTTCCATGTCTGTAACATCTTCAGTTTTTGAGATATAAGTATCCTCATAAAAAGAGTTCAACTCCTTTTTCACGTCCCAACCCCCGTTAAGTTCATCCCCCCCCCCAAAAAGATGTGTATTTCTTTATTTTAAAAGTAGACTCTAAATACTAATTTTCACGTCTCTAATCTTTAGTTTCTGAGATACATGTATCGTCATACAAAGAATTCAACTACATTTTCAATTCTTTCACTCCTCCCCGTAAGAGGATTTTCCAAAACAAAACAATACATGTTTCTTTATTTCTAAAGGAGATTCCATATACCAATTTTCACGTCTACAACATCTGTAGTTTTTGAGATCTAAGTATTCTCATATAAAGAATTAAAATAATTTTTGGTTTCTTTTATGCCCCCCTAAGTGGATTTTCCGAAAAAAAGAAATACGTATTTCTTTACCTTTAAAGGAAAGTCCAAATACCAATTTTCACCTCTATAACATCATCAGTTTTTGAGATATCACTATACCAATTAAAAGAATTCAACCCACTTTTCAAACCTTTTACCACCCCCTTAAGTGGGTTTTCCAAAAACAAAAATACAAGTTTCTTTATTTTTAAAAGAGATTAAGATACCAATTTTCTCGTCTGTTACATATTAAGTTCGAGATGTTTTGCAGATATTCTCATTTTAAGAATTCACCCCTTTTTCCGAAGGTTTCTTTACATTTGCAGGAGATTACAAATACCAGTCTTCACTCATGTAATACGTTATGTTTCTGAGATATACTATAGACATTGCTTTTTTTTTAAATTCACCCGCTTTGTCACTCCTGTTCACCTCCATTAAGATATGTGTATGTATGTTAATTTCCAAATTTCGCAGCCGTGTAGTGCCACTGTCAAGGCAAAGCGACCAGAAACTTAATTCGAAGATTGAGAGTTTGTTTGTGCACAGTATTCTGTACTTCTTCATGAAAAACTGTGACTTCCGTGGTACATCTAGTATCTTCTGTTATTTTCTGTCCAAGGTACATGGACGTTTCAACTCGTTCAATTTAGTCGCTACGTATCTTTAAACGAAGATTTGCAGGCATGTGTGCTATTACCATGCTTTTAGATTATGAGTTCTTCTTCGTTTTCTACCGCTTTGTCGCACACCTGTAGGATTGCGGGTGCAAACTGTGTCGCACATTTGGATTTGGCCCTATTCTACGGCCGGATGCCTTTCCTGACGCCAACCCTACTGTATATGGACGGATTTAATCACTCTTGCGTGTTTATGTGGTGGTTGGTAGTGTGGTGCGTTGTCTGAACATGAGGAGGGAAGTGTTGGGACAAACACAAATACCCAGTCTCCGAGCCAGAAAAATTAATGAGATGCGATTAAAATACCCGACCGAGAAGGGAATCGAAACCGGGACCCTCTGAACCGAAGGCTCAAAGCTGACCATTCAGCCAACGAGTCGGAGTATATTCTGAGCTGCTGGTCTGGATTGAATAGGTATCATATGTGATAGTACATATATCACACCCCCGAATTATATGTGGAAGTTATAGATATTATTGTCAGTATTCGATTTATTATTATAATTTTATTATTATTATTATTATTATTATTATTATTATTATTATTATTATTATTATTATTATTATTATTATTATTATTAGTATTTCATTTATATATTTTGCCATTTATATTGGTAAGCTGGAAGATATCCACATATGTAGGTATGAGTAATTTGTTTTGCACGAGTGGGAAAACATTGCTTTAAGAACTCGGGTAATTTGAATGAGTCATCTGGCTACCCCAGTGTTTGTTGATGTACTTGTGTCAGGAAATTCCATTAGTCATGTATATATCCCAGCCTGATGCGATGAGCTTGTTGTTGTACCAGGGAGATTTGATGATTCATGTAAAACTCCCGAGTGTTTGTTTATAACTTGGGAGAAAGAAGAGGTTTACTCATGATTGGCTGGCAAGCACCAATCCAGACGTATCATCTGGGAGGAGGGGGATGTTGATGTCTATAAAGGTTGATCATACGGCGGCAACCAGGACATTGTAAGAGACATTGTAAGGATGATTGTAGAGGTGATTGTAAAGGAACGAGAAGGAAGATAACTACAACTACAACTACAACTGACGCACTGTACGGGAAGGAAGTGGTGCTGATACACGGTACTGGAGTGACACGGCTGCAATGGACTGGACTTCAAACGTTCGTGGAGCGTAGTCTTGTGATGTTTGTGGAAAGTGGCTGATTGTGGAGAGTGCTTGCGCATTAAGTATTGTAGCACTTGTGGCGGCCTAGCATTATATGTTGGTGAAAGCTATCTCAGACTTTCTATAAATTTATATGTTGAGGATCGACAGACGTGTGTATATATCTTTACAACAAGTGTTAAAATATGTGAACACAGTAGTACAAGGTACAGTATTTGTGTGATGTGATAACTGCCGATTATGAGAATCGGTAAATCGAATTGATATAGAGACAGTGAAGGGTGTTTATCTTCATACATGTACATTGTTCATCGGACCATCTACAAATGGTAGCTTAGTTCTCGCTTTCGTTTTCCCACGGTTTTCATTATGGTTGTTGTTGTAAATATGGAGTCTTCCAGCAATATTTTATGTGTGTATTATATGTATAATGTTGTATGTTGATGAGGTGCTCATGCACGGAATTTGTTCAGAATATAGTTAGCTATTTTAGAATCAGTGTTATTGATGAACCTAGGTGCAGTTCCTACCTAATTAGTCGTTTTCAGGAGGTTAGGTAAGGCCTGCAGCAGATGTACCAGTACGCAGCATTATGTACACGCCCTGGGATATAAAGTTCATCATGCTCTTATCTAAATTCGAGGGATCCATTATGGTGAACTCTGGCGCCCATACTACGGACATTTCGGTTAATTATGCTTATTAATTTTATTAAGTTTTTGAGTAATTTTATTTATATATTTTATTCATTATTATATTTATTTATCAGTAGTCATCAAAAATAAGTTACAATTGGCTTCCCAACGTGTGGCTGAATGATTGGTACATCTGTTAGGCTTATAAGCGTAGCTGCACTTGTCAGGTGTGGATGGAATTCTACAAACTATGTCAGTGAAGTGTTTTATATGTACGTGATATGTATGTTGGAGTATGAAGAAATGTTGTAGCGAGTCGAGTATTATAAAATTGAAAAGTAGAGAGGTTGTTAAATTTGTTGGTACTATGAATCAGGATAAGAGAGTCAAAAGAATTCCACCACATTGAGTTTATCTAATTTAAGTAAGAGTAGCGAAATGGCTAATAGTAGTGAAGTTCAGTTGGCAACGATCGGTGAGGAATCTAGTAACCCGTCTCAAACTCAGAATGTAGGGGTTGTTAAGGAAACGGTTCAAGGGGAGGTTTTAACTTTTAGTATGAGTCAAAAGAATTCCACCACATTGAGTTTATCTAATTTAAGTAAGAGTAGCGAAATGGCTAATAGTAGTGAAGTTCAGTTGGCAACGATCGGTGAGGAATCTAGTAACCCGTCTCAAACTCAGAATGTAGGGGTTGTTAAGGAAACGGTTCAAGGGGAGGTTTTAACATTTAGTATGATTAAATCACTATTTAATGAATTGTCCAATAAGTATGATGAATTGTCCAGTAAGATTGATGAGAGGGGTAAAGTGTTAAGGGAGGCCTTTGATAAAGTAGGGAGTGTAATCATTTATCAGAGAGATTTTCAGAACAGGGGGCGTGATGAAGGTAAGGAAGCTGTGTCGGATGTCTTACTTTGTGCTAATGGTGATGGTAATAGCGGTGTTGCGATCGATAATCTTGTGGAAGTTTCTGAAATTGAAAGTGAAGTTTTTGTGAAGTTGATGAAGGTTGTTTAGTAAGTGAAGAGTGTTCACGGAGTATACATCATGAGGATGTTTTTGTTGATTTAAGTGTACGTGAGGAGAGTAAAGTTAGGTCCATTATGTGTGAAAATGGTGACTTTGAGATTAATGAAACTTCTGATAAGAGAGTCGAAAGTAGCAGTGTTGTTGGCATGAAAGTGGTGCAAGTAGGAGCTGATATGGAATGTGGTGAAGATGGATTAATTGTTGGGTCATTAAGTAGTAATGACAGCAATTTCAAGGTGTATTATGGTAAGAATTTCAGTAATCGAGTGAGCGTGTGTGAGAATGGAAGTGTGCGTGAGATGAAAGAAAGACTATCCAAGCGGGTGTGTTATGTTTTATTTAAGGCTGAGAGTTGTGTGAATGATTTGAATGACGTGCTGAGTGATATCGATGTGGAATGTGTGAAAAAGTATGTGATCTGTTTGCCTGCAGTAATTATGGTTTTGTGGAAGAGTAAACGTAGTGAGATTCCCGCGCATTTCAGAAATAGGGATTTCTTTGTTATGAATGTCCTGAATGAAAGTTTGTATGATTCTTGTGTGACTGGATGGGATGAATGCTTGTGTGTGAGATAGTGTGGATTCTAGACGTAGTTAGATTTTGTTGCGGTACGCATTCCTCGTCTATCGATGCCAATGTTAAGTATATGTATAGTTTTTTTCATTTATATCAGGGTCCGTATACGGTGGACAGTAGAATAGGCAAGTGTGCTTACAGGCTCCTAACCACTGACAACAAGGTTCTTGGAACATTTAATATCTATAGCCTTCGCAGATATAAGAGATAGGATCTGCACCTTGGATGTATATATTATCAATTATGAGTTATGTGTACAGTAGCAAGAAGGGATTGTGTTCAATGGTATATAAAACAATCAGAGTTGTGTGTATATAGCCATATTATTATTATTATTATTATTATTATTATTATTATTATTATTATTATTATTATTATTATTATTATTATTATTATTATTATTATTATTATTATTATTATTATTATTATTATTATTATTATTGTTTGGACAAATTGTATTTCGTGTGTGCGAATACAATGCAGTAGACGCAATGTATATATCATTATTACAGTAAATTATGTGTTCAGTTATGTCATTATAAGGTTATGTATGAAGTTCTGTTTTATGGTGAATCATAATATGTGATATCATCGATTCACCAAGGGGGCGTTATGTGATAGTACATATATCACACCCCCGAATTATATGTAGAAGTTATAGATATTATTGTCAGTATTCGATTTATTATTATTATTATTATTATTATTATTATTATTATGATTATTATTATTATTATTATTATTATTATTATTATTATTATTATTATTATTATTATTATTATTTCATTTATATATTTTGCCATTTATATTGGTAAGCTGGAAGATATCCACATATGTAGGTATGAGTAATTTGTTTTGCACGAGTGGGAAAACATTGCTTTAAGAACTCTGGTAATTTGAATGAGTCATCTGGCTACCCCAGTGTTTGTTGATGTACTTGTGTCAGGAAATTCCATTAGTCATGTATATATCCCAGCCTGATGCGATGAGCTTGTTGTTGTACCAGGGAGATTTGATGATTCATGTAAAACTCCCGAGTGTTTGTTTATAACTTGGGAGAAAGAAGAGGTTTACTCATGATTGGCTGGCAAGCACCAATCCAGACGTATCATCTGGGAGGAGGGGGATGTTGATGTCTATAAAGGTTGATCATACGGCGGCAACCAGGACATTGTAAGAGACATTGTAAGGATGATTGTAGAGGTGATTGTAAAGGAACGAGAAGGAAGATAACTACAACTACAACTACAACTGACGCACTGTACGGGAAGGAAGTGGTGCTGATACACGGTACTGGAGTGACACGGCTGCAATGGACTGGACTTCAAACGTTCGTGGAGCGTAGTCTTGTGATGTTTGTGGAAAGTGGCTGATTGTGGAGAGTGCTTGCGCATTAAGTATTGTAGCACTTGTGGCGGCCTAGCATTATATGTTGGTGAAAGCTATCTCAGACTTTCCATAAATTTATATGTTGAGGATCGACAGACGTGTGTATATATCTTTACAACAAGTGTTAAAATATGTGAACACAGTAGTACAAGGTACAGTATCTGTGTGATGTGATAACTGCCGATTATGAGAATCGGTAAATCGAATTGATATAGAGACAGTGAAGGGTGTTTATCTTCATACATGTACATTGTTCATCGGACCATCTACAAATGGTAGCTTAGTTCTCGCTTTCGTTTTCCCACGGTTTTCATTATGGTTGTTGTTGTAAATATGGAGTCTTCCAGCAATATTTTATGTGTGTATTATATGTATAATGTTGTATGTTGATGAGGTGCTCATGCACGGAATTTGTTCAGAATATAGTTAGCTATTTTAGAATCAGTGTTATTGATGAACCTAGGTGCAGTTCCTACCTAATTAGTCGTTTTCAGGAGGTTAGGTAAGGCCTGCAGCAGATGTACCAGTACGCAGCATTATGTACACGCCCTGGGATATAAAGTTCATCATGCTCTTATCTAAATTCGAGGGATCCATTATGGTGAACTCTGGCGCCCATACTACGGACATTTCGGTTAATTATGCTTATTAATTTTATTACGTTTTTGAGTAATTTTATTTATATATTTTTATTCATGATTTTATTTATTATTATCATCAAAAAGTTACACATATAAAACAAGCAACAGAATCATGCATTATTGCATTTGGGACATGTATTTGTTTTTAAACTCGGTGATCATGGACTTACGGTTGCTGATGTATACAATATGGCTAATTTTAATTTTAAGGGACTACCTGATAAATTTAGTGATGTTACGGTGTTTTCAGATAATATCAATGGTTATAACATGGTTATAGCTTTTGTTGTAGATAATAAATTTAAGTTTAAACGCAGTGTGTATTATTTGCTTAATGTGCAGTGGTGTAGTAAGTTTAAGAGGTCAACGTGGAAATGTCAGATTTCTCGGTTAATACAATGTAGCTGTGTCTTATAGTAACAGTTAAGCAAAATTTTAATTCCGATCTTGGAAGTTTCATATGTTTTTGCTATACGACGAACAATAGCGTGGATAATCATGGTTATTTGTTTCATATATGTATGCTGAATGCTCAGCCCGAAGGCTGGGTGTATCCTCAACAGCTCCGCCATCGGCTGTCATAGATGGCCTAGCCATCACTGAAAAGTTGTACAGAGGAAATGAGGAGTCAGGTAATTGCTCATTGCTTTCCTCACAGAGGCAGTCGGCTGTCAAGCCCACTGAAATACACGCGCTAACCGACGCTATGAGCAACATTTCCCCACCTTTCGTGATAGGAGCTGGCTGTGTAACAAATGACATTTTTGAAGGGCTACAAAAAGTCCACTCGACACTCCATGTTGTGTGATGTCGGCATCTAAAAATCTCTGGTCGCATAGGTCTATTTGATGTTTAACCGACGAAATTGAAAACTCAGCCATAGACGCCCAAGAGAGATCCGGTTTACTCCGCCATATTGTAGGCCTAGAATAAAACAGAACGTTGGTGTTAACGAGCAGACAGCCAGATGACGTCAAATTAAAATGTCTGCACACGGTAGCTGAGTCCATACGATATTTTTTCTTGATTCGTTATGCCCATCTGAGGAGCGCGTGTGAACTTATTCAGCATAACGTTTCTTCTAGTCTTCGCAAAATCTCTTCATCTTTTCGCTCTGCTTTTTGCGTTCTTCCGTCCATCCTGTAGCATGTCTTTTAGGTTGATCAGCCTATTTGTGTTTGTTTATGAGATTTCTCAATTTTTTCTGTCTTGCAGGATTTCTTAATTTATACCAGTTTCCTGAAGATCTTTGTTTATTTCTGTAAGCAGTTGTGATTTTTTTAGAGATACTGCTAGATTTTAGTATTTTCTTTGTTAGCCTATTGTTATCCATCCTGATCAGGTGACCAAGAAATTTTAATCTTCTTTCTCTAATGGTGTGTGATTTTTTCTGTTACTTGATAGATTTCCTGTGATTTCCTTTCCATCCAAACACCATTTTCGCATTTAGATCCTAGAATTATTATTATTATTATTATTATTATTATTATTATTATTATTATTATTATTATTATTATTATTATTATTATTATTATTATTATTATTATTATTATTACCGAACATGACTAATAATATATTTGATTTTCGTTCCACTAATTACATTGACGGTTTTCGGAGACGCCAAAGTGCCAGAAGTTTGTCCCGCAGAAGTTCTTTAACGAGCCAGTAAATCTACCGACAGGAGGCTGACGTATTTGAACACCTTCAAATACCACTTGACCGAGCCAGGATCGAGCTTTCGAAATTGGGCTCAGAAGGCCAGTGCTCTGCCATCCGAGCTACTCAGCCCGGCTGAACAAAAAAACTCCTCCCTGTCTTAATCAACATAAGGTACTGCGAAATAGTCCTACTTACAAACTTTCCGTTCAATCGCATTTATTTTTAACTTCGACAAAAGCAGCTTTGTGATCACTTACGCCGTCTGCCACACCAATTTCTCTACAGAGCTCATCTTTGTTTATCAGCACCTCGTCTAAAATGATTTCCCCTCCAGCTGGTTCCATCAATTTCTGATTCAACTGACCTTCTCAAATTTACTTTAATACGATCTGCTGGCCATGCGTTCTGTCATTCGCATTACCTTCCTAGTTAACAATTGGTAAAATAAGATCATTCTACCCAGGTTACCTCCACACACTTTCCCTAACAATCTAACAATGGAGTCCCCCATGACCAGATCCTCAACAGAAATATGAATAGAACATACACTTAACCGTTCGGGATAAAACTCCAACTTAGAAGTGGAGGTTTGGCAACTCCAAACAACTCCAGGCGCACAGTAGGCATATTTCCATGGCGGCCGCAGTGAGTCCGCCCACTTTTCCGTGGTCTCCATACCCCTATTCCTTTTCTCCATCAGTCAGGCCGTCTACGGACTCACTCTACACTAAAATATCAGAAAACTTCTATTAACATTGTGATTATACACAAGGGTCTCGCGTGACTAAGTGGTACCTGTTTCATCCCTCAATCCAGAACTGAATTCTCTGGACTGGCCAAAAATCGAGTGCCATTTGAAAATGAAGAGAAATATTTCATGTGGCTATTTCTAGTCTGGTGCAGACCCTTTGACGAGTGTGGGTGGCATCTGCCGTTTATAGGATAACGCATGTTAAAGTAATGGAGTATGGTGTTATGTGTGGTATATGTGTTGCAGGGATATTGGGAACGGTACTAAACACCCAGTTTCGGAGGTGAGGGAATTACCAATTAAGGACAAAGTCTCTGGCCCAGCCGAGAATGGAACCTGGGGCCCCGTGAACCGAAGAACACTACGCTAACCGTTCAGCCAAGGAGGTGAATAACTACCTACGCACTTATTACGATACAATAATTATATCATTTCTAGTATTATCACAAACGTCTGAATCGAAAAGAGTACATACGAAATATGTAGTCACCGCGAGAGTAAATGTAGATTGATCATTCTTAACACATACTTCGATATGTCCAATAATGAGGAATTTTCTACTACAAATACGATTCCTGCAACTTAATTTAGCTCAATAAAACCTAATAAAGTGATTATCAATGTATATACCGATATTGTCATACATGGGTGTTCAACTTTCTCAACAGTGATTCCACAAATTTGTGTAAATAACTGTGTGAATAATATAACCTTACATTTGTGTTATGGTTATTTTTTCAATCAGTCCAAGCCACATTTGAATGGCTGGTCTGAACTCTTTACAGATTTTATTGGCATTGCATTTCACGTGCACTAGTAGTTCGAGTGTCAACATTTCACTTGCTCTCACGTCAATGATTCCATATAACATTGACAAATTTCTTTCCCCACACAAGGCCAACGGCCGTAGCCGTGTTGAAACACCGGATCCCGTGAAATCTCCGAAGTTAAGCAACATTGGGCGTGGTCAGGAGTTGGATGGGTTGCCACGCGCTGTCGGTGGGGGTAAGGGAATGGAGGAGCGGAAAGGAACTGGCCACCCTTCCGCACGTAAACTCCGGCTCAGGAACACCTCTGCGGAGGTTCGGACCTGCCTTCGGGCAGAATAACCCTTACCTACCCCACACAACAGGAATAAAAAAGTACAATATAGGGCATTATGACCCTAAAAGAGTACGATATTCTTAAAATTATTATGGTACCTCATGACCTTCCTCATATTATAATGGGTTTATTGTGGGTTGAACAGCCTTACACAGATGAGTAAGGATTGCTTTATAGCGATTAAACTTTAAATGTCACCTCTCTCACCTGGATGAAGTGACATCGACTGAAAGTCACAACATTAAAGACAATATTTGGAATATAGCTATTACCTTACATTGTGTTCGGTTCACCCGGAAGGACGTGCTTTCGATCCCTCGCCAGGAAGTTGCAAAATTTATTAAAAGAGATTTCCACTCCCGGAGGTGTACATACCCTGAGGTTCCCTCACCCTACACAAAAAATGAGTATCAGGTTAATTTATGTGATCAAAGGCGGCTGGACGTAGAACGAACCACTCTATTCCATCAAGTGCCGAGGTTGTGGATAGTGGAAGCCTTTGTCTTCCACCCCTCCAACGAGCAAAATGAATGTAACTGTACACAACCAAACCAAAGTAAATGCTGCTGAGTGAACTCTTTGAATTTTTGTGAAATTTCCTTGTGTATTTCGGGTATTTTAAATAATCCAACTTCAGAAAACTAATTTCATCAGCATTGCTGGATCCGAGGCAGACGGTAGCAGGTGAATGATCTTCTTAACTTGATAAATCCGCCCACTTTAGTATTTGTGGTACATTGTGCTTTCTGGTGTGGGCGAGAACAAATACATTACTTTCACTGATTTTTCTCATCGTTTGCTTTGACGGAGATAACTGGGACGTAGACGATGCGTAATACCTTTCCATAATGAGGAGAGTTCTAGTGATCAGTTGTATTTGGTTAACGAGTGCATGTCACTGAGCTTGTCTGGCTGATACGTAATTGCACATGCTGACACGGCGAGAAAAAAAAACAGGAAATTACTTAACTCTTCATTTCCCCAGTACAACTCTTCACCAACACCGAAGTTATCCATGACAGCCAATGTTGAAACAATTGTAGATACAATCAGGCTTCGACGGTAGTCTTAACGCACAATATAAGAAATGTAAAAATAGTGTCCCTTGGATAGGTTACATATTACATCCTCATTCTTCATCCAGGCAACCAATGCTTCAATTAAACTACCAAGTGGAACACTTCTAACCCCGGGAGGTAAACGAAAAGAAGGCAATGTTAGTGCGATCGAGTTTACATGTTCTTGTTTTTAAATTTTAACTGCTCCTTGTCCAGAAAATCCACAAGAAGGACAAACTGAATTTTAACTCAGTTATATTTCATACATGAATTTGTGGAGAAATGAATGAATGAATGAATGAATGAATGAATGAAAGCTCAGAAGGTTAATGCCCCGGCATTCTGAGCCTAAGTTGTCAGAGCTAATCCTGGTTCAGTCCGGTGGTATCTCAAGATGCCCAGATACGTGTGCCTCAAGTCTTTAGATTTTCCGGTACGTAAAAGAACTCCTGTGGAACAAAATTCTCGCTTCTCGACGTCTTCAAAAACCGTACAAGTAGTTACAGGGTCGTAAAACCAATAACGTTGTTACTACTAATATTATTATTATTAATGGACGAAGGTGTATTATCGTAGTTACTCTCTACCGCTGAGTATCAAATTATTATTGGTTGCCCAACTTTGACTGCTTTGATGATGATGATGATGATGATGATGATGATGATGATGCTTGTTGTTTTAAGGGGCCTAATATCGAAGGTCATCGGCCCCTTTGACTGGTTTGGAACGCTAGTAAAACATACGCATATATCAGTATTAATCAATGCGTTAGAGTATTTGGATTTCTGGACTTCTTTCACAGGAGAATCATTACAATGTGGCAATTCAAGCTGCTTCAAGTTCTCATTGAGAAATTACAATTCTTTCCAATGTATTCATTTCTTTTTGGCTGCCGTTTCTTTAGTTTAAATGAATTCATTACCTGAAACAAGTAACTGTATGAAATGTACCGTATTGCTTATTAGTGGTGATCGTTTTCAGATATGGATCGTACACTGACTGACAGAGCAAATGCAACACCAAGAAGGAGTGGTTCGAAAGGGATGAAAGTTGGGGAAAAAACAGAGACGGCACGGACGAATAATTGATGTTTATTTCAAACCGATATGCAGGTTACACAATGCGCACGGCATCGACTCAGTAGGATGTAGGACCACCGCGAGCGGCGATGCACGCAGAAACACGTCGAGGTACAGAGTCAATAAGAGTGCGGATGGTGTCCTGAGGGATGGTTCTCCATTCTCTGTCAACCATTTGCCACAGTTGGTCGTCCGTACGAGGCTGGGGCAGAGTTTGCAAACGGCGTCCAATGAGATCCCACACGTGTTCGATTGGTGAGAGATCCGGAGAGTACGCTGGCCACGGAAGCATCTGTACACCTCGTAGAGCCTGTTGGGAGATGCGAGCAGTGTGTGGGCGGGCATTATCCTGCTGAAACAGAGCATTGGGCAGCCCCTGAAGGTACGGGAGTGCCACCGGCCGCAGCACATGCTGCACGTAGCGGTGGGCATTTAACGTGCCTTGAATACGCACTAGAGGTGACGTGGAATCATACGCAATAGCGCCCCAAACCATGATGCCGCGTTGTCTAGCGGTAGGGCGCTCCACAGTTACTACCCGATTTGACCTTTCTCCACGCCGACGCCACACTCGTCTGCGGTGACTATCACTGACAGAACAGAAGTGTGACTCATCGGAGAACACGACGTTCCGCCATTCCCTCATCCAAGTCGCTCTAGCCAGGCACCATGCCAGGCGTGCACGTCTATGCTGTGGAGTCAATGGTAGTCTTCTGAGCGGACGCCGGGAGTGCAGGCCTCCTTCAACCAATCGACGGGAAATTGTTCTGGTCGATATTGGAACAGCCAGGGTGTCTTGCACATGCTGAAGAATGGCGGTTGACGTGGCGTGCGGGGCTGCCACCGCTTGGCGGCGGATGCGCCGATCCTCGCGTGCTGACGTCACTCGGGCTGCGCCTGGACCCCTCGCACGTGCCACATGTCCCTGCGCCAACCATCTTCGCCACAGGCGCTGCACCGTGGACACATCCCTATGGGTATCGGCTACGATTTGACGAAGCGACCAACCTGCCCTTCTCAGCCCGATCACCATACCCCTCGTAAAGTCGTCTGTCTGCTGGAAATGCCTCCGTTGACGGCGGCCTGGCATTCTTAGCTATACACGTGTCCTGTGGAACACGACAACACGTTCTACAATGACTGTCGGCTGAGAAATCACGGTACGAAGTGGGCCATTCGCCAACGCCGTGTCCCATTTATCGTTCGCTACGTGCGCAGCACAGCAGCGCATTTCACATCATGAGCATACCTCAGTGACGTCAGTCTACCCTGCAATTGGCATAAAGTTCTGACCACTCCTTCTTGGTGTTGCATTTGCTCTGTCAGTCAGTGTATAATGCAGTTCTACAGAGTTTGTAATATTTTCTGCCACAGATGTAACATTCTAACGCTGTCTTCTCTTGCGTACTATGAATGGTTGTTTGAAAATAACGGCAGAAATTAATTCGACTGGAATTCCTCAATATCACATTATGTACAGATTGTTTGGTAGTTACCGTAGGCTTCCAGTCCAGTGCTCTCGATATAACCCTGTTTCTATTTAGACCAGTTTAATTGCGCTTGAGAAAATTCGATTTGTCTAAAAGGAGGTGAATTTTCACATATAATAAGATATTGATTATGTGGAATGTAATAAACAAAATTACAACATATCGACGTCTAAGAAGCAATATCTCGTACGTCAAAATTCTCTTCCTGTCCATTATTTTCCTTCAGTCCAACTCGTTGGCTGAATGGTCAGCGTACTAGCCTTCCGTTCAGAGGTCCAGGGTTCGATTCCCGGCAGGGCCGGGAATTTTAACCTTAATTGGTTAATTCCAGTGGCTGGGTGTGTTTGGCGTATTTAGAAATCATCCTAGGTAGGGCCCTCATCTTCACAGACATGCAGGTCGCCTAATCGGCAGTCTACTAGGAAAAGTCCTGCACCCTGCCTCTCCGGAGGCCATACGCCATTATTTTTTTTTCCCTTAAGAATGGTCACGCCTTCCAGCCCCGTATGGATATGTAGTCCATCAGAACAATTTCCGTAGTGTTCGTTTTCGTATACCTGAGTAAAAAGGAAAATTAACCTTATGTACAGTATATCGTAGGAGTGCATAAATACAAACATTCATCCCCACAGTACTGTAAGGTTCATTTTCCTTTACACGTAACCATTGGAAAATGACCACAACGAAAATTGTTGTGATGGACTGCATATCCACAAGTGGCTGGGAGGCGCGACCTTTCTTAAGGAACATAATGCATAGAAGGAACAGTGTGAGATACGAGGTGTTGCTTCTTAGGCGACGATACCCGTAGTGATGAAATGAAACGAAAAGGCGTAGGGCTTTTAGTGCCAGGAGTGTCCAAGGTCATGTTCTGCTCGCCAAGTGCAGATCCTTCGATTTGACTCCCGTAGGCGACCTGCACGTCGTGATTAGGATGAAATGACGATGAAGGCGACACATACACCCAGTCCCCGTGCCATCGAAATTAACCAATGATGGTTAAAATTCCCGACCCTGCCGGGAATCAAACCAGGGACCCCTTTGACCAAAGGCCTTAGGCTAACCATTTAGCCATGGAGCCTGGATATTGATGTATATCCGTTTCATTAAACTGGTTCAGAGGCATCAAAGTAGAATTTCATTTTGTCTGTTAAACGCGAAATTTATGACAAAGAAGGCTTTTGTCAATCGTATAGCTGAACCAATACTTACAGATAGTTTCTATTTGTTGGGAAATCCTCAAATCATTCCAATAAGCATGAATCAGCCTTGAGTCCTGTACTTCATCCATTCTAGGAGCATATCGTCTTTGCGTCTGCGAAAACCGCCTTTAGAACTTTGACTGCTAAGGTTCTGTCACTTCAGAATCAATATCGTGCGAACATTGTCGAAGAATTCTCGCTCATCATATTATATGTGCTGCAGGTCAGTATTATCACATAGTGGATTTCACAGGCACAACAACGATATTCTTACACACAAAGCTAATCCAAAAGTTCAAAGAATGTGCGCACCCAGGAAACCACTCGAACGTAGTTTACGTAATTATATCTGAAACGCATACAAAGACCCTTAATCTCCATAATCAGAATGGTTGAACTAAGACGGCTTGGTGTGCGCCTGTGATTTCGTCTGTTATTAGCTGCGTTTGTTCTGGAAAGTAAAAACGTGGACGTTGAAGAGCGGCTTGCAAACGATAATTTCTGCCAGCCTTTGGGAACATCGCCATAGGAAATGTTCACAATATCAGCTACAGTGTACAATAACTCTACTATGGAGAGATGAACAGTTATTGAGTGTTGTTTGTATTTTACAGGCAGGCCGAGGATCCATTGGTCTGTTACTGCAGGGACAAAATTAATTTCAGAGTGCCGGACAGTAAACAAGGAAGTGTATCAGCATACAGTATATCGATGGCTTACTTCTAAAACCTCGTATCTCCTAATGCTGTTCCTATCCATTCTTTTCCTTATGACTGGTCACGCCTCCCAGCCACATATTTATACGCAGCCCATCAGAACAATTATCTTTCAGTTCATTTTCCTATGCTAACATGTGAAGGAAAATGAACCTTAAATGCACTATACTGTAGGAGTGCGTAAATACGTGATGAAAACAACATCCCTGCTATACGGTATGGTAAGGTACATTTTCCTTTACACACCAGCATAGGAAAATGAACACAATGAAGATTGTTCAAATGGACTGCATATCCACATGTGGCTGGGAGGGGTGATCAGCCTTAAGATATATAATGGGTAGGAAGAGCGTTGGAACATACGAGGTTTTAGAAGTAAGCCGTCGATATTGGGTAGAAAAAGCACTGGGACATACGAGGTTTTAGAAGTAAGCCGTCGATATGAAGTTATCTGCGGGAATCCACCTAACATAAGCGGTCTGAGATGTGGTGAAGTGGATATTTTTACAGTCTCTCGGGAAACGCGCCTGTACATTGGTCCTTACCGGTTCCAGTGTTTTTCGCTAAATACGAAACTTTGTTTTCCAAACTTTTACCCATTAAGCCGATTTAAACACCTTGCGATTATTAACTCCTTCCAAGGATGATTTATTTTACTAGCTACCCTAGCACATCCTAGGATGAATTAAGGACTGTATGACTTAGGTAGTTCGTCGTATTTTAACCACCCTGGTATTTCAAAATAGGGTGTTATATGAGTAGAGCAATGTACAAAAATACGAATCTTTCACAGTACACGAATTTAGTGCTTTTTGCAGCTTACTGGACTGCTCACTAGTCGCATCAATAAGTACAACATCACAGTAATTAAACAACAGAAGTATGCCTGTCTGAATCAATATCGTTTTTAAATATAGTGATGGATAATATTGTTGATATTTGAGAAGATGAAGAGAAGCATACACTCTCCTGCATACGCTAGTTATGTGTTCATTCCAATTTAGATTTTCCATCAAAATTACATCCAGGCCTTTTTCGGGGATTCAGAAAGTAATCAAAGTAATCATCATAATACAATACAAGGTACGGAACACGGTAGAGATGCGCAGTAGCAAAGTGGAGCTGCGACGTCACGCAGGACCCTCACGCTGAAGCCGACCTGAACGAGGTAGAGGTAGTTCGAATAGGAATCGCTGTGCATGCAGAAGCTAAGAGCTAATAATACACGATAATAGCATATCTGTGGTGTAAAATAAACAGTGTATATTTAGTTCGTGTGGTAAAACATAAAACGCAGTAATAGTGTACTCGTTTCAGTATGGTTTGTTGTGCCATTGCAGGCTGTACGAATCATAGCATGCACGAGATATACACTTTCATTTATTCCGTAACGTCACTGACCTAAATAAACAATGGCAGCACGATGTAATAAAGAGATTATTGAAAACTATTTTCCTCAGCTTCGAGGGCTCGAAAATTAATATGAGCATCCTCTTCCGACAGCTGTGATGCAAAGGGTTAAATCATTGCTTCTCACATCAGCCTTAACACTTCGGAGGTGATACAAAGTTCCAACCGTTCTCCAGAAGATTGTGAAACATTAAGCGCAAATATTTTATCATATGCTACTGACGAAGTCGATCGAAATTCGGATAACATGTGCCAGCCTAAGGTCAGGGCTGAGCCCGCAACATCCTATTATTTACCGGAGGATGATCAAGGATTCCTTAAAGTCCTTGAAGAGCTAGTGGAACACCTCGAGGACAGTCGCGAAACCAAGGATCGTGATCATCTGCTTGAATACTTCGCTGGCTATACAGTTTTCATGGTAAAGAAGAAAATCTCGGCATAGAAAGCGATTACTGATAGAAAACAGGTCAACCTACGTCAAGGGATGAAAATTGGCTTTCAAAAGAGGTCTAGAGGCAGTTTGATGAAGCCTACAGAGAGATGGTACAACACGGTAGTGCAAATGGAAAAAGAGTTCAATATTTACCACGGGAAGGAATTGAAAGTGCGTTCTACCGTCATCGCAAACCTTACGGATATCCTGAAGAAGAAATTCCGCTAAATTCGTGAATTATCAGTGAGGTTCTTCGTGAGAAGCCGTTCTTCTATTGGAATGAACGCTTTTTAAATAAAAGTAAGGCATTCAAGGGGCCGAGTTTCAGTGAATACAGTACGGATAAAAATGACTTAGAAGGAAGAAGAGCAAAGAAATTGAAGAAATTTAAGCAATGCCATACAGTACATAAGTGTGTTGGATGATATTTCAGTAAATTAGCATTATTCTTCCTGTATAACACACCTGTTTATTTTTCATGAAAGAGTTTATTATGCTGTATTTGAAACCAGAGCTAACAGTGTTAATATACAGGCTGATTACAGACTATCTAACGCTAACCTGAAATTTGACAGTTCTTTGACATTCGGAGGGGAACATTGCTCTTTGCGCTGTGGACAGTTATATTGTTTGTAACAATGGACATACTTCCTGCAGTCATCAAGCTTTAAAGTTCCAGTCTGTAACTATTAGAGTTCCTTGTTATTGTTTTCATAATTAGGTGTTGGGAACATGAACATATTGAATGGCAATTCCACAACGATCACAGTCAAAACCTCTTATACAGACCTTATAAGTATTTCAGAAACGCTAAATGATTCACATTGTATTTGATCTAATATTATTACTCTAATGTAATAGTGGAATGCCTTTTCTTAGATGAGATTAATATACCAATCAATGCCTCTTATCTGGAACTTGTGGCTAAAACAGAATCGCGCACAGCTGTGCATTATCTCATACAGAGGACAAGGAGCTGAGGGTTCCGACGACGTCACCGACGGCTAGCGTAGTGGGGAGACCTGCGCGTGATCCTTACCCCTTACTCTAACTGCCTAGATCATAATATAAGATTAATACACTGACTGACAGAGCAAATGCAACACCAAGAAGGAGTGGTCAGAACTTTATGCCAATTGCAGGGTAGACTGACGTCACTGAGGTATGCTCATGATGTGAAATGCGCCGCTGTGCTGCGCACGTAGCGAACGATAAATGGGACACGGCGTTGGCGAATGGCCCACTTCGTACCGTGATTTCTCAGCCGACAGTCATTGTAGAACGTGTTGTCGTGTGCCACAGGACACGTGTATAGCTAAGAATGCCAGGCCGCCGTCAACGGAGGCATTTCAGGCATTTCCAGCAGACAGACGACTTTACGAGGGGTATGGTGATCGGGCTGAGAAGGGCAGGTTGGTCGCTTCGTCAAATCGCAGCCGATACCCATAGGGATGTGTCCACGGTGCAGCGCCTGTGGCGAAGATGGTTGGCGCAGGGACATGTGGCACGTGCGAGGGGTCCAGGCGCAGCCCGAGTGACGTCAGCACGCGAGGATCGGCGCATCCGCCGCCAAGCGGTGGCAGCCCCGCACGCCACGTCAACCGCCATTCTTCAGCATGTGCAAGACACCCTGGCTGTTCCAATATCGACCAGAACAATTTCCCGTCGATTGGTTGAAGGAGGCCTGCACTCCCGGCGTCCGCTCAGAAGACTACCATTGACTCCACAGCATAGACGTGCACGCCTGGCATGGTGCCGGGCTAGAGCGACTTGGATGAGGGAATGGCGGAACGTCGTGTTCTCCGATGAGTCACGCTTCTGTTCTGTCAGTGATAGTCACCGCAGACGAGTGTGGCGTCGGCGTGGAGAAAGGTCAAATCCGGCAGTAACTGTGGAGCGCCCTACCGCTAGACAACGCGGCATCATGGTTTGGGGCGCTATTGCGTATGATTCCACGTCACCTCTAGTGCGTATTCAAGGCACGTTAAATGCCCACCGCTACGTGCAGCATGTGCTGCGGCCGGTGGCACTCCCGTACCTTCAGGGGCTGCCCAATGCTCTGTTTCAGCAGGATAATGCCCGCCCACACACTGCTCGCATCTCCCAACAGGCTCTACGAGGTGTACAGATGCTTCCGTGGCCAGCGTACTCTCCGGATCTCTCACCAATCGAACACGTGTGGGATCTCATTGGACGCCGTTTGCAAACTCTGCCCCAGCCTCGTACGGACGACCAACTGTGGCAAATGGTTGACAGAGAATGGAGAACCATCCCTCAGGACACCATCCGCACTCTTATTGACTCTGTACCTCGACGTGTTTCTGCGTGCATCGCCGCTCGCGGTGGTCCTACATCCTACTGAGTCGATGCCGTGCGCATTGTGTAACCTGCATATCGGTTTGAAATAAACATCAATTATTCGTCCGTGCCGTCTCTGTTTTTTCCCCAACTTTCATCCCTTTCGAACCACTCCTTCTTGGTGTTGCATTTGCTCTGTCAGTCAGTGTATAAGATTATATAAGATTACCAAATTAAAGTAAGATTATACAGTGCATCATCTCAGACTCGCTTATCCCTCACTTACAAGATTAGCTTAAGAGATCCACTTCACTCCTTAATGTAAGATTACAGTGCATATCATTGTTACCGTGTTCTGGTGGATCAGCAGAGAAGAAAGAAGGTGCGGGCTGGAATTGGTCTAACTACACGTCCGAAGGATGAATTTAAAATTTAAATAAAGGTTATACTTTCAACAGACAACAATATTTAACAACTTTTCACTAGGTGAAATAACAATGAAAATTCAGGTACAATAATGCTTTTACAAACGAAAACAAGAGTTTCGGGTATTAACAAGTTCTGGGCTTCGTGCCCCAAGTTACTATTCCTGAGACCTCAGCTCACAACCACAAATTACCAAAGGGCAGGAAACCCCTAATTACATGGAGCATTTGCTCCCACCTCGTAATGTCAAGCCTCCTAGAGGCACCTTTCAAAATACCAGAAAGAGCTGACCCGCTCTCAATCGTCCAAGCCTATTAAAGGCAATAACAGCTTATTACACTTCACTGCCATCAAGGCACAACTTATAAAGAAACAGGGGTATCTCGTACCCAATCTACTGGGCCTTATTGGACAAATACAAGGTTAAATTAAATGGTCCAAAACGCAAAAGGAATGGAGGCGTGAATTAGCACTCCTAAATACACATTTTAAAACCTAAATGGAGCTAGGCCGATTACACAGGGGCTAATCCCAAGCTAGGGAGGTGACTCGTATGAGAAAACTTTAACACATTAAGAAAGAGAAGAAACGGTTCTGAAAACGTAGTCACCTCAACTTCAAAATGAAGGGGAGCTCGAGAGGGTAAAACACTCTCTATCCCCGAATTACAGTTCAAGTTATGTGAAGTTTTCACAAGGATTGAAAAGGCTTACATATTTAAAGATATAGGTTACACATTAAAGGTTTCGAACCTTCCCCGGGAGTTAAACTGCTGATCTAGCAAGAAATAAAGATGTTAAAAGGCCATTACGTTGTTGAAGAGCTGCTGCCTGAAGAACGAGGCGCTTCCCGCCCCCTGCTACATATTCACACACCGAGAAAGATGTTATACGAGTGGCCCGGAGACAAGAAAATCAGCAGTTTTTTTACCCTCGTGGAAAGTTCGAGTCCTTTCATGAATGATAACAACCCGCCCTCAACCTTTTATTGGCTACAGTACACAGTTACATACAAAATTGGAGAAGAAAGCCCCGATTGGCCGAAAATTAATTACAGAAATTCCTGATTGGCTACATTCAAAACAGGCGGAAAGAAAGGATTAATATTGCCAACCCACAAATGACAGAACAAAATTTAGTAAACAGAAAACTTATGAATACAAAATTTCTCCAAGAAAGTTCATTCCTTTACACCAGAGCGCATTATCATAGTTTTTGGTAGAGACATCTGTTAGAGAATGTCCACACTTCGTGATCAATAAAAAAGCAAATCAAAAACACACAGTGACATCTTCTGATGAACAGTAGAGTTAGTTCAGTTGTTAAAGTTCAGGATTTCTCCAGTAGAGAGGTAAGTTAAGGCGGAACATTCAAATAGGCGGCGTATAGGTGTACCAACCGGTACAATCATAATTATAAAATTCACTTCGCCTCTTAACTTCAGATTACAATGCATACAACATCCTAATAATTAAACAACGGGAGTATGAGCGTTAGAATCAATCTAATTCCTAAATTTAGTGGCAGATAGGATTATTGTTATTTGAGTGGATGAAGAGACGCATGTACTCTCCTGCGCCCCTTACTGTATAACTACAGTGCATATCATAATTATAAAATTCACTACGCTCCTTAAATTCAGATTACAGTGCATATCATATACTCAACTTAATATTACAGTGCATGTCAAATAATACTGTCTTTTTTCTAGACATTTGTCTTTTTGTGGGTTATTTCATCTGTTATACCCCTTTATATCCTTATTTTCAGTTTCTTGTTAGTTGTCTAAGCCATCGATGCAATCTAGTTTATGTTAAGTTTATATCTAGCGAGCTTTTGACGGTGTGTTAATTCATCACCCATCCAAAACTCAGCTAGATATGTGTTCACGTGTTAATCGATTGAACACCCCTATACCCACTTTGTCTGTCGAAGTGGTCTACTGGCTTTGGCAAAGCAGTAAGGAGGAATAGACGTCTCCCACCTCCTCTCCCTTTCTTTTCGTTCTCGGATTGTTTTGAAATACGTGAGCTACTGTATTGCAAGTGTAGGCTGAAGCACAGCCTCCCACATTCCTGACTAAGATGATCTAGATACGGCCTAGGTCAGCCACGATATAACATCGAGCATTCCGACCTGTCGTTGAGGAGATCGTGAATAAGGCCTCATCAGCCACAGCTATTCCATAGGGTAAGGGAGAGTCAAATAAGGCATTGTTTAGAAGAGCATAACTCTATGGAAGTCTCCCCCTCTCTTTTACCTGGGGCTGACGATCTCGAAGACTTGGCCCTTTAGAATAACTATTATGATCATCATCACCATCATTGTCATTATCACGCTCTTCCCGGTATCCAGCTCGTAATTTGAGAGGAAATTTTTATGACAAGACATTCAGTTCCTTCCCATTATTTTTATATCTGAGTGAGTTGCACATCCGGCGATTCTCGTCGAAATGTCCATTTATTTGCCATGTCTGTATTAATATTATAAAGAGAGTAAATTTGTGACTATGCATCTAAAGAGCAATCTCAGGGACTTCTCAATCGATTTCGGCAATTATTTTACCACTAGACAGCTTATTCTTTCCAAATTATTATTGGGCTATGTAAGATGTTGCTAGCTTATCTAAGGTGCGAGTAATTTAAATAAAAAATGGTGCAAGCCGACAAGATTGCGTATTCGGAACCCATAAAAGTACTGAAACTATTGTAGATACATCAATGTTTTCTGGGTAACATTTGCAGCTGTGAATGAAACTTACGAAAAATCTGTCCGCGATACCATAAGTTTGAAATAAACGCTATAATGGTTACTGTATTTATGGTTTACCGAACAGCAAAGAGTATGAACGAATATCGTTGAAACCCACAAGAACTTACGAAAATGAACCAGGTAATAAGCGACGAAATTTTATAACGATATACGCTTCATTAAGTATCTTCGATCAGTAGTACCCATTAAGATGGGTTTGAGCAAAAACATCCTGTACGTACTCCACTACCTCAACTTCCACAAACAAGGTTCACATAACGTTTGTTTATTTGTGGTTGTTGCCAGTTTGGTGTGTTAAGTGCAAAAGAAGATGTGTTTCTTAAGAAGAACACAAACATCTCGCCCCAGAGCCACTGAAATTAACCAGACGATAGCTGAAATAACCGGCTCAGTTGGGAATCGAACCCGAGACCCTCTGGATACTGACCATTCAGCCAAGAAGTTGGACAGAAATGTTCCAATTGTGAATTTTTTAATTTTAAGTGAAGCACTTGCTTGTATTTTTAGAAGCTGGGCTGAGAGGCTCAGACGGTTAAAGCACTGGCCTTCTAACCCCAATTTGGCAGGTTCAATCCTCACTCAGTCCGATGATATTTGAAAGTGCTCAAATACGTCAGCCTCGTGTCGGTAGATTTACTGGTACGTAAAATAACTTCTGCGGTAATAAATTCCGAAACCTTCAATTTCAATCGGCATTTAATGACCACCAAGTTCAGATCAAAATCTCTGAAAGTTTTCAAAAATGTCAAGCAATCTAACATCTGATTTCTCAATTTCTGTATTACATTATGAATTCTAGTTGATATCATCCATTATTAATAATAATAATAATAATAATAACAATAATAATAATAATAATTTTAGACACTCTTTGTTAGCTTTAAATTACAATTTCCTTGCATACTTGGAAAATTCCCAGGTCTTACACATACGCATCCTAGTCATAATCACCTCATCGATCACGTGGAAAAGCACTGACGGACAACATGATGACACAGATTTTCATACAGTTATGCATGAAGCGAAATCGTGAACTTTAATGTAGGAAATATAATTCTACTTCACCTTCCACGTTGTATCATCTCTGTGGAGAGCAGGTACTGGTATGGTGCTTTTCCCACAGGCTATGACAGTCTGTGGTTTCAGTGAAACATAATGGACTACTCCAATCACCAAAGTAATCTGATATGCAACGTTAGCAAATCGGTAAAGATACCATGACTGTATATAGAGTATACAAACAAAAACACAAAACAAAAAGTTTTTATCCCGCAAATATTGGATGGACATATCTCTTTTCCATATTTTAATGAACTAGAAGTATGTAGTACACACGGTACGGTCAGAGAGGTTATCATACAGCCCCGTTTGCGAAGCAAAAGCAGCAAGTTCAACATGGAAGTACTTCCACGGTCTAAAATACTTCAGTCGTGTGTGTTCAGTGTTTAATCATGAAACTTGTTTTACACTGTGACTAAATGGAAATGTCTCTTATTTCCTTGAATATCGAGGCAGATCACTGCTAGGTATTAACCTATCAGCATAGTTGAAATGGTTTAAATAAACTCACACAATATGGTAATTGGTCTCCTTCTTCAATCTTCATCTTCCTGGTCGTACTACTTTTGTTAGCGTCGCTCTAACACATCGAAAGTTTTTGGCGACAGAAGGATGGGAAAGGGCTAGGACTGGGAAGGTATCAGCTGTGACATTAATTATGGCACAGCTGAGAATTTGCCTGGTGTGAAAATGGGAAACAACGGAAAACTATCTTCAGGGCTGCCGACGGTGAGTTTCGAACCTACTACCTCTCGAATGCAAGCATACCGCTGCGCGACACTTACCGCACAGCCAACTCGTTCAGTTTCTCTCTATTTTCTTCCCTTTTTTTCCACATCCTGGTGAGATCGCGATGCGAACTGGGTCACATATGGGGACTTATTTCTGCTTTACGGCCGGTACCAAACCTATATGTAGTTACCTATTCAATACTAAAACTTCTTTCCATTTACATAAAACACATCACACTACCAACCATACAGAAACAGCCAATAGAAAAAAACATCCTCCACTTACGGTTGAAATCAGGAAGGGCATCCGACGGACAATCTGGGACAAATCCAAGTCAAGTGCCAATCCCAATAAATTGGGAAAGGCTATGAGGAAGAAGAAGAAGAAGAAGAAGAAGAAGAAGAAGAAGAAGAAGAAGAAGAAGAAGAAGAGAATTTCGGTCATTGGTTGCTTTAGAAACACGTACATGTTTTAAACTGTCTCTCAAAAGTTTTAGTGTATACTGAAGTCCATTTTACACTTGGTTTCTTCCTATCATTTTCATCCGTAGCCTGCATGATTTTATTCCTTCGAACTATCCAGGTGCTTCCTTCTCACTTTTGTGTTACTGTACTCCTCCTGCAACACATTTTAGTGAATACTCCATCACCAATTTTTTTCATTAACATATCTATATTTCACCGCTTTACTTTCTGTCCTGCTTTCAACTTCAGTCGGCATTTAATGACCACCAAGTTCAGATCAAAATCTCTGAAAATGTTCAGAAATGTCAAGCAATCCAACATCTGATTTCTCCATTTTTGTATTACATTATGAATTCTAGTTGATATCATCTAGTGTCTCGAGGCCTTTTCCATGTACCATTTATGGTTTTTGAACAGCGTATTAGAGTTAGCAAGGATTAATAATAGTTTCGTGTGGAAGAGTACATAAAATGCAGACAAAAGCAAGGAAGGTCATTCTTAAACAAATAAATGTTCTTCCTTCGAACATTGATATAGGAAGGCCGTGTTTAAGACTTTTGTCTGGAGCGTGAAGTGAAACATGGACAATATGTAGCTCAGAAAGGAAGAGAACAGACGTTTTTGGAACTGCTGGTACAGAAGGGTTGCCGAGGGTGAGATGAATGGATGGAATCACGAATGAAGAGATGAATGAACGCTACGCTACTGTTAGACTGAATAAATAAGTCATGCGAACATAAATTCCTAGACCACGGTACGGTAAGGTTAATTTTCCTTTCCACGTGAGCATAGGACACTGAACATAACGAAAATTGTTTTGATGGACTAAATATCCATATGTGGCTGGGAGTCGTGGCCAGTCTTAAGGAAAATAATGGATATAAAGCGAATTTTGAGATGTGTCCTTTTTCCCGAATAGTGATGATTTGTCCCTTTCGCTATAGTAATATCTGCCATGGTATATCCGAAATATCCCTGTCCCCATCAGTTCGGATAAGTGGGGCTTTACTGGACTGCACTGATTACGTACATAAACATGGTCAATATTTATATTCTCCTCCTCAGACTTTCTAGCCTTAGCCCTGTTTCCAATTGACTTCATAAAGTTGAGGAGGTAGTTACTGTCGAAATTGTCGATATATCGGTAAAGACTTCGTGTCGTTGAGCAAAATCTCAATTTTTATTTGTTATTTCATCATGTTCTAGTATACAATTCCTCTTCGCGACATATGATTTGTATGTGGCCCTCGACCGTCGCTTGTAACTCGCCGATAGCTCATACAGCACCAATAAGCCAAATATTAATTTCTAAAATCTGGTGTGACGTTGACATCAACTGGAACAAATTACTGCAGTGCTGTGCAAGCGTCTTCCTGAACAGGAAGCTACCGATAAGATGGCAGCGAAGCTCCTGCTCAGATGTCGAGGCGCCAGTGTGAGAAAGGTGAAGAAAAGTCAGTAAGGCTCTAGAAATAGCTAAATTTGAAAGCGTGGGAATCATAAAGCATGCCATACGGGATAAGTGTGAGAGACACATGAAATGAACGGCGTTTTAGGCGCGCATTCGAACCATGCTATAATTACTGTAAATGCTAAAAACAGAGAGAAGGCATATACACTGACTGACAGAGCAAATGCAACACCAAGAAGGAGTGGTTCGAAAGGGATGAAAGTTGGGGAAAAAACAGAGACGGCACGGACGAATAATTGATGTTTATTTCAAACCGATATGCAGGTTACACAATGCGCACGGCATCGACTCAGTAGGATGTAGGACCACCGCGAGCGGCGATGCACGCAGAAACACGTCGAGGTACAGAGTCAATAAGAGTGCGGATGGTGTCCTGAGGGATGGTTCTCCATTCTCTGTCAACCATTTGCCACAGTTGGTCGTCCGTACGAGGCTGGGGCAGAGTTTGCAAACGGCGTCCAATGAGATCCCACACGTGTTCGATTGGTGAGAGATCCGGAGAGTACGCTGGCCACGGAAGCATCTGTACACCTCGTAGAGCCTGTTGGGAGATGCGAGCAGTGTGTGGGCGGGCATTATCCTGCTGAAACAGAGCATTGGGCAGCCCCTGAAGGTACGGGAGTGCCACCGGCCGCAGCACATGCTGCACGTAGCGGTGGGCATTTAACGTGCCTTGAATACGCACTAGAGGTGACGTGGAATCATACGCAATAGCGCCCCAAACCATGATGCCGCGTTGTCTAGCGGTAGGGCGCTCCACAGTTACTGCCGGATTTGACCTTTCTCCACGCCGACGCCACACTCGTCTGCGGTGACTATCACTGACAGAACAGAAGCGTGACTCATCGGAGAACACGACGTTCCGCCATTCCCTCATCCAAGTCGCTCTAGCCCGGCACCATGCCAGGCGTGCACGTCTATGCTGTGGAGTCAATGGTAGTCTTCTGAGCGGACGCCGGGAGTGCAGGCCTCCTTCAACCAATCGACGGGAAATTGTTCTGGTCGATATTGGAACAGCCAGGGTGTCTTGCACATGCTGAAGAATGGCGGTTGACGTGGCGTGCGGGGCTGCCACCGCTTGGCGGCGGATGCGCCGATCCTCGCGTGCTGACGTCACTCGGGCTGCGCCTGGACCCCTCGCACGTGCCACATGTCCCTGCGCCAACCATCTTCGCCACAGGCGCTGCACCGTGGACACATCCCTATGGGTATCGGCTGCGATTTGACGAAGCGACCAACCTGCCCTTCTCAGCCCGATCACCATACCCCTCGTAAAGTCGTCTGTCTGCTGGAAATGCCTCCGTTGACGGCGGCCTGGCATTCTTAGCTATACACGTGTCCTGTGGAACACGACAACACGTTCTACAATGACTGTCGGCTGAGAAATCACGGTACGAAGTGGGCCATTCGCCAACGCCTTGTCCCATTTATCGTTCGCTACGTGCGCAGCACAGCAGCGCATTTCACATCATGAGCATACCTCAGTGACGTCAGTCTACCCTGCAATTGGCATAAAGTTCTGACCACTCCTTCTTGGTGTTGCATTTGCTCTGTCAGTCAGTGTAAATAGAGAACACAGAGTGTTAGACAAATACTATTGTGTAGTAATGAAATGTTTTAAACAGTACCTCCTATGTTATTTCTTGCCTCCATCTCCGTAACTTCTTCTCGGGATCTGAACTAGAACCTTAATGTTTCTGTACTAATAATGTTTACTCTAACCCTACGTATAACCGCGGCGGCTGGCACGACTTTAGCCGGCTACATATTATATTACTAATTCCAAGTAACCTTGATAAATAATATTAAATACTGCAAATATACCTTACTATTTAAATATAAAACTATATCCACAAAAATTCACATGTAAAACATATAAAAAAGTAAGCAACTAAGCAAGAATAAAACTTTTAAAACTTATAGTTAAGTGATGGGTCAAATAATATATTATTACTAATAAATATAACATCACATAGTGATTTTGGTAGTTAAAGTATTATTTTGGGAGTGATATTCTCATTAAAATCTCTATCATCAATACTACCTGTAATACTCTTACATTTTTGAATTCTAAATTCAATGCACTTCTCTGCCAAAGTAGTATTAATATTTATCACACTGAACTAAAAATGATTTTGAATATTTGGTCCTTTCGTACTAAAACATTCATCCACTATAAAGATGGAAACCGATCTGGCTTACGCCGGTCTGAACCACAATTTAATAGAAGGAAATTGTAGTCAAGCTACCCAAAGATTATTTTTTACAATCTTATTAGGTATTTACTTCACTATTCTACAAGCCCATGAATATATTGAAGCCCCCTTTACCATCAGTGATGCTGTATATGGATCAATTTTCTTTATAGCAACATGATTCCATGGTCTACATGTAATTATTGGTAGTACATTCCTCCTACTTACTGATATGCTTGATGCAGCTCTCTCCGCAAAGGGACAATTGACTTTTATTGGTAATTATAGCTGTAGTTTACCGTTGTCTTCAGTCGGATAGCAGTATCAACAACTCTCAGCCGCGTTGAGCAATATTTCAAGATCATTTCCGTTCTTAAGGCTGCGCTTCTTAGGCGGGGCGGTCGCCTCCAACAATAGTGGAAGTTATACTGTGGCGCATTCAACGACATGAACAATGTTACGCTTTCCCGACCTCGAAGTAGAAAGTGTCTCGTGTGTTAGTAGTTCACTCAGAAGCCTGTTCAACCACTGATTCTAATAGCAGAAAAAGGACATGTCTACTAAACATCAACAGTTTCACACCACCACACAAACGCTCAGAACCCCACATGCCGACTCTCAGGCAAAAAATCAACATAAGTACACTTAAGCATGCAATATAAGTAAAACACAGCCAAAGCATTGAAGGTGCCGATGTCACTAGGGCTCTGAATACAATTGCCCCCACACAAACTCAGCCTGAAGTTGGGACGGTGTCGAAACTGAACCCGTACCCAGCTCCGAAGGTCTCTCAAACTGGGTGTGAGAGGGAAACTATACTGTTATGCCTCCACCAGCACCCAGGTCAAAGCAACTACAACCCTCGCAGTCAAAGGCTGGAGAAAAGAGCAATTGCATTAGGGAGATGGTGGGTTAGAATTCCACAGTCAGCAGACCTGAAAATGATTTTTTCGTGGTTTACCATTTTCACACACAAGGCAATTAAGGCCACAGCCGCTATCTTTCCAATCCCTTTCCCATACTTGCGTTGCCGAAGTTTTGGTGTGGCGTTAAAACCATCGGCAGGAAAGAAAAGGGCAAAACCCAGCCCCCTAAGGCAAACTTCACCAATAAACGCCCCAGTTGATAGTCCGGTGCTAAAACCGCCAGCGGCTATACCACTCGGCGTCTAGCTGTAAGCATCCGATGAAATGCACCAGATATTGCACCAACCAAAACCGCTCAAATCGCGAGGTATCCAAGCAGAATGCAGAATTCACTGGTAGAAACTCTAAGCCTCATTTCCTGGTCACCCGACCATTAAGACGGCAATGATGACAACACGAAGGCACACGACACATGCCCAGATTACTGGACTTACAACATACACCGCCCATGAAACATTAAAATAAAAAGCACTGTCGCACTGGCCACGCAATTCGTAACCAATCTCATCGCGACGCATTGGAACCAAGTAGCAAACGAGGTGAGTGCAACTCTTTAAAATCTAAATTCTAAACGAGAAAATCGATACTCATCATACATATCGATGGCTTACTTCTAAAACCTCGTATCTCCTAATGCTGTTCGTATCCATTCTTTTCCTTATGACTGGTCACGCCTCCCAGCCACACATTTATACGCAGCCCATCAGAACAATTATCGTTGAGTTCATTTTCCTATGCTGATATGTGAAGGAAAATGAACCTTAAATGCATTATACTGTAGGAGTGCGTAAATACGTGATGAAAACAACATCCCTGCTATACGGTATGGTAAGGTACATTTTCCTTTACACACCAGCATAGGAAAATGAACACAATGAAGATTGTTCTGATGGACTGCATATCCACATGTGGCTGGGAGGCGTGATCAGCCTTAAGGTATATAATGGGTAGGAAGAGCGTTGGGACATACGAGGTTTTAGAAGTAAGCCGTCGATATAACAGTTAAGCAACAGTCGCAGTGGTCACGTTTTGGAAGGTGACCGCTTCTCTATGCGGAAGTTGGCAGCGAAATCCCAGTCAAATCTTCACAAGGGGACAGTGAGAGCGTCTGCCACGGATCGTACATACACTGGTACCTTGAGAATATACCGAACACACACACACGCACGCATTGTCAAAGGTCCAATATCGAAAATTTTATAACGATAACTACCTGCTAAAAGCTTGCTACAACACGTTAGAACTGTCGGCATCGAGTGGCGGTAATGTGATAGTACAGATATTAATACTCCGAGCTATATATACCGGGATAGTCACCAGCCTCTTATAATTCATGAAGAAACGAAACCCACCTAGCACTGACAATCCTTACAGGAGAACTGAACTGAAATATGACAGTGTCCAATAAGCATATCGTCGTTGCGCCTGAAAAAAACCACTATTTTTCTCTAACACACGATTACGAGGCGCAAATAGTATCGTGGGTGACGATCGAAATGTGTGTGTGTGTGTGTGTGTGTGTGTGTGTGTGTGTGTGTGTGTGTGTGTGTGTGTGTGTGTGTGTGTGTGTGTGTTTGTGTGCACCATCTCTGCCCTTAACTAGTCCACAATGGGCTGCGTTTGTAGATAAACATCCATACCAAACCAAACAAACCAAATCCCATGGTGCAACAGCTCGGAAGGGTCCTGTATTACCTAGCGATCGCTGCTCGGCCCGAAGACCTGCAGATTATGAGGTGTCATGTGGTCAGCGTGGCGAATCCTCTCGGCCATTATTCTCGGCTTCCTAGACCGGGGCAGCCATCTCACCGTCAGATAGCTCCTCAATTGTAATCACTTAAACTCCACATACTCTTATCTGTCTGTCATGTTCATGTCTTGGTCTACCACTACCATTCATACCGCCAACACGTCCCTCAAAAACTAAGTGAACAAGTCTTAGGTGTCTTATGATGTGTCCTATCGTTATAACCATTCAGTTCATTTAGCCAAATCATTCCCCTTTTACGAATTCATATTTCTTCGTTAGTGATTCGATCTATCCATCTCACCCTTAGCATCCCTTCTGTACCATCACGTTCCAAAAACGTCTGTTTTCTTCCTTTCTGAGCTAGCTGTTGTCCATGTTTCACTTCACGCTCCAGACGACAGTCTTCAAACGCGTCCATCTAATTCCTGTACCAACGTTCGAAGGAAGCAAATGTCTTTTCTTAAGAAAAACCTTCCTTGCTCTTGTCTGCATTTTATGTCCTCTTCCACACGAAACATGGAAAAGGCCTCGAGACACTGCAGGATATCAACTAGAATTCATAAAGTAATACAGAAATTGAGAAACCAGACGTTGGATTGCTTGACATTTCTAAGAATTTACAGAGATTTTGATCTGAACTTGGTGCTTATTAAATGCTGACTGAAATTGAAGGTGGAAGAGAAACCAAAGCGGTGGGATATAGAGAAGTTGAAGAAAAATGGGTGATGGAATGTTCCGTAGAATGTGTTGCACGAGGACTACGTTAACATAAAAGGAAGAAGGAAGCACAACAGTTGACTTAAGCTGAGTAGACCTAGAACTAGCAATCAGATCCAGGTAAAAATCCCTGACCTGTTCGGTAATCAAACCCGGGACCTCCGGGTAAGAGGCAGGCACGCTACCCCTACACCACGGGGCACGGGGCAGGCAGACAAACATCCTGTAATCCAAATTACATACACAAGTTATCATTAAATATTCCTTTCACATACCTCCATAATAATAATAATAATAATAATAATAATAATAATAATAATAATATTACTTGCTTTACGTTCCACTTACTACTTTTACGGTTTCCGGAGACACGGAGGTGCCGGAATTTGGTCTCGCAGGAATTCCTTTACGTTCCTGTAAATCTACCGACATGAGGCTGGCGTACTTGAGCGCTTTCAAATACCACTAGACAGAGCCAGGATCGAACCTACACCCTACATTCTTTCCCTTATTTCCCATATAAATATTTCCAATACACAGCTCGGGGACTTAAATGCATGCAGTTCTAAACGTATTTAAATTTACTGAAATGAGCAATACAAATGTCACTCTGACTTACATTCAAGAGTTCATTTACATATTTCACGTGGTCCTTCCTAGTGAATCTATATATCACTTTACATGCATAAAGAACAAAAGGACTTAACTTGAAGGCAATCTCTCCATCAGCGGCGAATCACATGCCACTATGCCACCAATGTTGAACCGGGATAGTGGATTAGACTAGAGCGAGTGTAGGCTAGGATGTTATGTTGCATGAAGCATGAATTCAGCTGTGAGAGTGCTCAAGGTGAGACTTTTCAACATCGAGGGTAGCGTAGAATGTTTCAACGTATTGGCAGGCAAATTATGGATATGTACTATGCGTGGTGCCACAGGACCAGCGCCTCAACCGTCGGAGCCACTCATTCTGGCATACCTCCATGTTATGCAAATTGAATGAACATACACACCGTAGCCTATCACTATAGGAGGATAGTGTACCGTATCCTGTCCTAATTTCGTGCTAGCTTAGGGCTAGAAGCGCGTAGTGGATCTGAATAGGGTCAAGTGAAAATTTTCAAAAATCTAACTTTTGTAACACACTAAAATATATGGACAGGTAATACAACCATAAATCTAGGGAATGAGAACTCGAGAATTCGGTAAAATGGATTAATTGTAGTAAAAACATAAAAAGAAACCATACTAAAAATCAAATAAAACAACCGACCACTTGTGTCAATCAATGAAAATCACACGAATTTTTACATTAATTACAATTATCAAACAAATCGTTTACAAACGATGCGGGTAACGAACCCGAGATGGAAAATTGTGCATAATGCGGTTGTGCGCTTTGTTTAAGTCCCTAGTTATTTACCCGAATGTTCGAATTCCTAAAACGTTCATAATATGCTACAGTAATACCCGATCCACTAGTAATTGCCTAAATTACATACATATTCCGAATACTCGGACACAAACATGTAAAATACTTCTTCAGGACTGGATCTGAATCACCCTTCCAAAATTGTCACAGATTCTACAATATGGGTCCAAACTCATGATCAGAGACACGGTCAGAACCTCTCTTTCCAAAAATAGCCATCGGGCTATGTCTCCCGATTATCGAATAAATGAGAATATTACAACAAAAAATAACGCACTGGATACAAAATACAAAAACACAATATGAAAGTAAACAAAACCTGGAAGTTAAAATACACAAAATATATACACTAAAGTTGATAGAGCTATCGAGACAAGAACCCAACATATCCGGGCACTGGATGTCACATATCTCATGTACATGCAGCATAGTAGTAGCATGTAACACGGCAGGAAAGTCAGCTGATGGGCAACAGAAATAACAACTAACTAGGTCTTTGTGGCTAGGCAATTCACAAACATAACACGACTATTTTAAAATTTCACTACCCTTCTCTGAACAGCATACAGCAGAGTCAAGGATCCCCAGCTACCTGGGACAAGAATGAATGGCACATCCGGCCTTGACAACATTCTCAGTGCTAAATGTAAGCACACAAATCTGGCCAGCAAATACGGATGACAGCCTTATATCATTTCATATTTAACAGGCCGGTTCATTATCTCATGATCCTCATGGCTCCAAATATAACATCACGGCTTTCATAGCCTATTTCTTAGCATCTCATCCCCAGTAAATATCCACAGGAAACTCTCTAGCCTCACATATAAATAAGCCTCGGTTCGACGACCGGTACATATCCATAATTTGCCTGCCAATACACTGAAACATTCTACGCTACCCTCGATGTTGAAAAGTCTCACCTTGAGCACTCTCACAGCTGAATTCATGCTTCATGCAACATAACATCCTAGCCTACACTCGCTCTAGTCTAATCTACTATCCCGGTTCAACATTGGTGGCGTACAGTCCACTAAATTTTTCACGAAGAATCTTCCCTAAAACTCCATCTTAACTCAATATAAACCGGAATAAAACACAAATTACAGTGACACACACCTACAACTAACGCATTCTTTCCCTTATTTCCCATATAAATATTTCCAATACACAGCTCGGGGACTTAAATGCATGCAGTTCTAAACGTATTTAAATTTACTGAAATGAGCAATACAAATGTCACTCTGACTTACATTCAAGAGTTCATTTACATATTACACGTGGTCCTTCCTAGTGAATCTATATATCACTTTACATGCATAAAGAACAAAAGGACTTAACTTGAAGGCAATCTCTCCATCAGCGGCGAATCACATGCCACTATGCCATGCGGGCTTAGCCCATGAAAACGACACACAGCACGGGCATGAAGGTCCTCTTGTCGACTCCTGGGTAGTTCATGGCTGCTGTCTCTTTGATGTTGGGCTGTACCTGGAGCTACCCCTACACCACGGGGACAGACAGACAAACATCCTGTAATCCAAATTACATACACAATTTTTCATCAAATATTCCTTTCACATACCTCCATAATAATAATAATAATAATAATAATAATAATAATAATAATAATAATAATAATAATAATAATAATAATAATAATAATAATAATAATAATAATAATAATAATAATAATAAGGTTATTTGCTTTACGTCCCGCTAAATACATTTTTACGGTTTTCGGAGACACCAAGGTGCCGGAATTTAGTCCCGCAGGAGTTCCTTTAGGTGCCTCCAAATCTACCAACACTAGGCTGGCGTATTTGAACACCTTCAAATACCACTGGACTGAGCCAGGATCGAACCTGCCAAGTTAGGATCAGAGGACCAGCGCCTCAACCGTCGGAGCCACTCATACCGGTATACCTCAATATGATGATGCACATTGAATGAACATAAACACCGTAGCCTATCACTATAGGAAGATAGTGTGTTCAGTGACATTGATTAACAGAGAGTAAATTCTGTGAAGACAATCTCAGGGCCCGGAATGAATGGTTCATATGGTAGAACGCTGGCTTCCTGAGCTAAGTAGGCAGCTTCAACCCGGCTCAGTCAGGTGGTACTTGAAGGTGTTTAAATACGTCAGCCTCGTGTTGTTAGATTAACTGACACTTAGAAGAACACTTGCAGGACAATATTCCAGAAAATCGGCGTCTCCGAGAACCGTGAAAGTAGTCAGTGATACGTAAAACACTATTAGCCTATTATTACTAGAACAGCGAAAGACTGACTCAACTAACCCAAACGTTATTACTATTGTAATAAATTATTATTGCAATCCGCTTTACGTCGCACCTACACAGATAGGGCTTATGGTGACGACAGGATGAGAAAGGGCTAGGAGTGGGATGGAAGTGACCGTGGCCTTAATTTAACACCTGCTATGCTGAAAAGGGGCCTTGCGAGGGAATGGGATGAGTAGAAGAGATAGACAAGGAAGAGGGAAGGAAGCTGTTAACTTCATTCATTCATCATTCATTCATTCATTCATTCATTCATTCATTCATGCATTCATTCATTCATTCATTCATTCTTTCTTTCTTTCTTTCTTTCTTTCTTTCTTTCTTTCTTTCTTTCTTTCTTTCTTGTTCCGTTTACCCTCCAGGGTTGGTTTTTCCCTTGGACTCTGCGAGGGATCCCACCTCTACCGCCTCAACGGCATTGTCCTGGAGCATGAGAGTTTGGGTTGGGTGATACACCTAGGGAGGAGGACAATTATCTCGCCCAGATGGCCTCAGCTGAACAGGTACCTTGTGGGGGGATGGGAAAAACGGATCGGATAGACAAGGAAGAGGGAAATAAGCGACAGTGGCGTTAAGTTAGGTACCATTCCGGGATTTGCCTGGAAGAGAAGTGGGAAACCACGAAAAACCACTTCGAGGATGGCTGAAGAGGGAATCGAACCCCCTCTACACAGATGATCTCCGGAGGCTGAGTGCACCCCGTTCCAGCCCTCGTACAACTTTTCAAATTTCGTGGCAAAGCCGGAAATCAAACCCAGGCTCCGGGAGTGGCAGATAATAACACTAACCACTACACCACGGAGGCGGACAAGCTGTTAGCTACGTGGCGCAAACTCGCTGTGCCACTTGCTGGACCCCAACGTTATTATTGGGACTAGAATTCGGATTACTATTTTGGAACGGATAACGTGTCACTAAATCTGAAAATCCGGCGACAATGGGATAGGAAAGACTTGGGACTGAATAGGAAGACCCGGTTGCCTCAATTAAGGTAGCGTGTTAAAATGAGAAATAACGGAAAACCGTCTTCAAAAATATCGGTGGATGTATTCGAACTTATAGTCACCCGACGACCAGCTTACAGTTACGCGGCTCATACCGCGCAGCTACCTCGCTTGGTAGAATTGGAGTATTTTCTGGGATAAAATTTAAGGAGTTCTATTCACTAGTTGCGTGTCCAATTCTTGCAGCACGTGTGACAAATGACGTCTTTAATGAATGTATTTTCTTCGTCATCAAGGTCTTTTCTTCAAATCAACATACTGCATTTAATTATATCATTATCAGGATCATGAGTAGTTTATCGATATCAGCAGCACACACGCCTCCATTAGATACCCGATAGTTCATTCCATTACCAAGCCATGATGCAGTACGCTGAAGCCAACTTGCTGGCTCGGGCACGCTTCGACTGTCAATGGAATTATTTAACGCCCGATTCAATCACCATTTGAACAATTCTGACGTTATACACTAGATTTGTCAGGCTCATGCCATTCCTCCGTATGCAGAACGATGCCATTGTGGTTTGGCTGAAGGCAAATCTCTGAACAACGCATGGAAATTGAAAAGTTCCCCATGGCATATTTTATTGAGTGTGATTCTGTGTGGTAGTGATACACAATTATTTTAGCTCACTTCAGAACTTCCACTTGAACCCAGAAATTAATTTATTGCGAGCACAATGCAACTGTGACTATAGTTGCATTCTCCACCAGACTTTCAGCACAAATATTTGCAGCTTCCTAAAAATATAAATAATAATAATAATAATAATAATAATAATAATAATAATAATAATAATAATAATAATAACAATAATTTTAAATTTTTTATTTATTTAATCCGTTTACCCTCCAGGGCTGATTTTTCGCCCTGGATTCAGAGACTGATTCCACCTCTACCGCCTCAAGGGCATTGACCTGGAGCGTGAGACATTTGGTCTCACAACTGCGGAGAAGGACAAATACCTCGCCCAAATGGACTCTCCGACCAAGCAGTGGCCGCAGCAGGTCGACAGGTTGTACTGAGCTCCGAGTGAAGTTACAGTCTATTATAACGAGTATCGCGACGTTTAGTACAGTTTGAACGCTTACAGTTTTTAACTGATGAAAGTGTAATCAGTACATGTAAGAAGTAAAACGCAACAAATCAGGAAGAATACGCTGAAATGTACTTTCCAACGGAATCAAACTCGTCCATCTGCATCCGAAATCCTTGTGTCGGTATCAGAGGCACTGAAGATCATTACGGATCAGCTGGATACCAATTATCACGACTCTAACTTCTTCAGTTTTTGATTTATGTGTCCTCGTGAAAGGAATTCAACTTCTTTTCACTCCCGCCCTCCAAGATGGGTTCCCCCAAAACGCGTTTTTCTTTCTTTTTAAAGGAGATCCAAATACCAATAGTCACGTCTGTAACAACTTTAGTTTTTATTAGATGTATGTATTCTCATACAATTAAGTCAATTAATTTTTCAATTCTTTCACCCCCCCCCCCCCCCCATTCATTGGATTTTCCAAGAATATGTGTTTCTTTACATTTAAGGCAGATTCCAAATATCAAATTTCACGTCTGTTACATCTTCATTTTTGAGATATCAATAGCCTAATTAAAAGAATTCAACGCAATTTTCAGTCACTTTTACCCACCCCCCCACCCCCCACCCTCCCACACCACCCCAAGTGTTATTTCCTAAAACTAAAAATACACGTTTCTTTACTTTTAATAGAGATTAAAAATACAATTTTTTACTTCTGTAACGTGTTGAGTTTTTTGAGATACTGTAGAAATTCTCATTTTAAAATTTCACCCCTTTTTAGTTCCCCTTAAAAGGAGTTTCCAGAAACAAATCACCTATGTTTCTTTACATTTACAGGAGATTCCAAATACACACTTTTACCTCTGTAAAATTTTACGTTTCTCAGATATTCTGTAGATATAGTCTTTCAAAAAATTCACCCCAATTTGTCACTCCTGTTTAACCGCCATTAATTTTATTTTCCAAAAACCAAAAAATGCGCGTTCCTTTATTTTTAAAGCAGATCCCATATACAAATTTTCAGTTCTGTAATATCTTCAGTTTCTGAGATATATGTATGCTCATTAAAGGCATTCAACCCATTATTCACACTTTTACACCCCTCCTATTGGGATTTACGGAAAACCAAAAAATACGTTTTCCTTTATTTTTAAAGGAGATTCTAAATACCAATTTTTTACATCTGTAAACTTTTAAAATTTTAAGATGTAGTCACACTCTTTTTAAAAATTCACCCCTCTTTTCACCCCCCATTATTTGGATTTTCCAAAAACGAAAAAAATCCTGTTTCTTTATTTTTAAATTAGATCCCAAATACCAATTTTCTGGTCTGGAATATCTTCAGGTTCTTAAATATAAGTAGCCTCATTAAAAGCATTCAACCCATTTTCACCCTTTTCCACCCTTCCTATTGGGATTTTCTGAAACCAAAAATATACATGTTGCTGTATTTTTAAAGGAGATTCTAAATACCAATATTTACACCTATAATCATTAAAAGTTTTGAGATATAGATACACACATTTTAAAAATTCACCCCCCTTTTCACTCGCCCCCCATTAATTGGATTTTCCAAAAAACAAAAATGCGTGTTTCTTTACTCTTAAAGGAGATCCCAAACACCAATTTTCAGGTCTGTAATATCTTCAGGTTCTGAAATATAAGTAGCCTCATTAAAGGCATTCAACCACTTTTTCACCCTTTTCCACCCTTCCTATTGGGATTATCCGAAAACAAAAAAGTACGTGTTTCGTTATTTTTAAAGGAGATTTTAAATACCATTTTTTACATCTATAAACTTTAAAAGTTATGAGGTATAGATACACTCATTTTAAAAATTCACCCCCTTTTAACCCTCCATTAATTGGATTTTCCAATAACAAAAAAATACGCGTTTCTTTATTTTTAAAGGAGATCCCAAACACCAATCTTCAGGTCTGTAATATCTTCAGTTTCTGAGATATAAGTATCCTCATTAAATGCATTCAACAACTTTTTCACCCCTTTCCACCCATCCTATTGGGATTTTCCGCAAACAAAAAATACGTGTTTCTTAATTTTTATTGAAGATTCAAAATACCAATTTTTACATCTGTAAACTTTAAAAGTTTTGAAATATAGATGTACTCATTTTAAAATTTCACCCCCCTTTTCACCCACCCATTAATTGTTTTTTCCAAAAACAAAAAAATACGTTTTTCTTTATTTTTAAAAGAGATCAAAAGTACCAATTTTCAGGTCTGTAATATCCTCAGTTTCTGAGATAAAACAACCGGAATCCTGATTAAAGGCATTCAACCAATTTTTCACCCCTCCTATTGGGATTTTCTGAAAACAAAAAATACGTGTTTCTTTATTTTTAAAGAAGATTCTAAATACCAATTTTTACATCTGTAAGCTTTTAACGTTTTGAGATATAGATACACTCATTTTAAAATTTCACCCCCTTTTTCACCCCTTTAGCGACGGAATATCCAAAAACCCTCTCTTAGCGAGCACCTACATCTTAATATGAATATATCCTCAAAATTTAATTTCTTTATGTCCAGTAGTTTTGGCTCGGCGATGATGAATCTGTCAGTCAGTCAGGACAAGCTATTTTATATATATAGATTCCCTGCTGCTAATGGAATAAGGCAAATTCAAATTGAATTAATATATCAAATTCCATTCTTTATTACTGTAGAACGGTTTCGAGTTCAAGTTATCTACGATAAACAAGAAAGGACGTACGCGATATGTAATGCCACCTGCGTAGTGCATGTCTGCACCGCTCATACCCTATGATGCACTTAGAAAAACTTCACGCGTCCAGTCAACCTCACTCCTAATCTGTAGCTACATCCAATAATAACCAAAACGAACAGCAGAGACTACGATATAATGCAGATTTCCTCCGTTATTGAATATGTCATCAAGAGATAACCACAAAAAGGGATCAGGTTGAACTCACCACCCCAGACAAGAGAGATTCACAATACAGGCGCTAGAACGTAAAATAGTCTGAAGCACTGCGGCCGCTTACACAGCCAAACATATTCCGGGAACAAGAATCGAAACTACCCAACCAAGTCCAAAACGAACAGATACAAAAAACAAGTAGTTCTGAAGTGAGGCAACATGACATTATTTATATGGATTTGGAAGTTCTTACTAGACCAGATATTTATAATATACAGACATGACTACTTACATTTACCTGTCTTCATTGGCCCTTATTTAAGGCCATTTCTAATAAGCCTTCTTTTTTACGTTTACAAGCTGCTCTCACTTTATCATTCCAACAAGATGTTCGCCTTTTCCCATCTTTACACACAGTTGTTCCTAGGCATTCCCTTGCTGTTTCTACTACTATCCCTGTATGCCATCCATTCGCTTTATATATCCTTGACCTACTTATAGTCTACTGTTCGAAACTTCTCAGTAATGGTATCCATGTACTTCTGTCTAATTTTCTCGTGCTGGAGATTTTCTACCTTTATCCGTTTGCGGACAGATGATGCAGGGAAATGATTGCATCGTAAAATGGATGTATAACAGGTCAGTCCTCCTAGCCTCAATCTGTACTGGTGCATTCGCTACACATTTTGTCAGGCGATGGGAAGAGGCAAACAAATCTTACATTGAGTTGATGACACCAGGCTTGTTCTTACCTAACTCCTCAGTTGAAGGTAGAGTTGTGTGAGGGAATGGTATCATTTCACCGAATTTCCAAGATAACAAAGAATGTTCCGTTTGAGTTTTCTTTCATTTAGTGGATTTGGCCATTGTTAATTCATGGATTGAATATGGGAAGGACCAGAAATCTCCTGGTCATAGACGTAAAAAAAAATATGTATCTCCTTCAGTTCAAGATCTACATTGGGTATCATTGAATTTTGCTTCCACCGCTAGAAGACAGGCAAATTATTATTCTGATGAGGACGTGGATAGTCCTGAGCCACCTAGAAAGAAGAATTCATCAGCTGCAGTTCTTAATGAAGACGTCAGAATACCAGGAAATAAACATCTAACTGTCAGTGGAATTTGAACACAAAAACAAATGGATGAGATGCCGAAACAAGGAAACAAGAAATCTAAAACGCAATTCAAACTGTATTCAGTGCAATGTATTTTTATGTATTTCGAGTGAGTCAGCGTTTCCTACAGTTTAATAGCTGAATGTTACATTGTTAACACCAGATGCATGAGATATCCGCAATACAGTGAGGTAAGGTTCATTTTCCTTTACACTCTAGCAAAGGAAAATGAGCACTGCGAAAATTGTTCTGATGGACTACACATCCATATGTCACTGGGAGGCGTGACCAATGTTAAGAACAATGACAGAACGCTGATTGTCTATTTGACAAGCCCATGCATGCACTGTGCTTTCTTGTCATTTTGAAACGTAGATATTGTGAAATATGTGTGGTAAGTCACGCAACATCCTCATTAACATCGTTCGGAAGCCTTGAAGTTGTTAAAGTATAAACAGCACGATAGTCACTTCGACAAGTTATACAAGCCTACAGCATAATTTCATCGTTCATTGCACTTTTAATCCCATCTCCAAATCAAACTGGTCCCATAACGGGGTTGCGTTCAATTCGAAGCCATAACAATGTCCGTAAAATGTCCTCACCTGGATGATGAAGCATTTCTTTCAGGTTCATTTCAAGAAAATATTGAAGTGTTCTTAATTGAAACCCAGGTTCCCATACTGTATGACAAAATTCTGCATAGGTCAACATCTATTTCAGTAGTATACATTATACGGGTTCTGCAGCCACCTCCACCCCCGACCCCCTGGGCGAGGCCTCCACCTCATTGACTGGGCTCACTAAAACTGCTTGCTTAACCTCACATTACGTTATTTGGAAGGCGAATTTGAAAAGTAAGATGGTTGGCTGAGAGTTCACCCTTAATCTCACATGATGTTACACCGGATACATGTCCCGGCTTAACTTTACAGACCCCGGATTCGACCATAGGCTTAAGGGCCTAAGTCCCAAATTCGACGCCATGAAGTGGAAGCTGGACCCAACTGGTAACGTGATTATAGTCAAGAGTGTAAGCTTAACCTAACAGGTACGGATTCGACTCCAAGCTTAACCTCACAGACCCCGAGTTCGACCCTAGGCTTAAGGGCCTAAGTCCCAAATTCGATGCCAAGAAGTGCAAGCTAGACCCAACTGCTAACGTGATTATAGTCATGAGTGTAAGCTTAACTTAACAAGTACGAATTCGACTCCAAGCTTATCCTTACATGTCCTGGATTCGACCCTAGGCTTAAGGGCTTTAGCTTTACAGACCCAAGTTTGATACCCAAGAATGCCAGGTTAACCTAACTATTAACTTGATTATGGTTAAGGGTGCTAGGTTAACCTAACAGGCACACATTTGACGCCAGGCTTAACTTTACAAGGGCGTTACAGACTCAAGTTTGAGATTCGATCCCAGGCCCAACCTAACTAGACAAGCTGAAACATTGTCCAGAGGCATTGGAACTGAAACTGAAACAAGATAACGCCTACACATAGGACTAGGGGGATGTTGTAAGGCATAATACATATGATTTATTCATAGCGGGTGTGGGATGTAATATTGGGAGGAATCTTTGAGGTTATAAAACGGAGATCGAGTGTGAACAAGAGAAGAACGACTGCGGGACTAAATTCCGGCACTTCGGTGACTCTAGGCTCCTATTCGAATGGCGTTAAACGTAGAGACCCTGGTTCGAAGCATGTGCTTACAGTTAACTAGACAAGATGAGACATGGTCTAGGGTAACTTTAGGGAGCTTTGATGCTGGGATTGGTAGAAGCTGAACTTACTGCAGGTAGTCCGGGTAACGAAATTGAAGGGTGGGTCGGGAGACTTTATTCTTTATTAGGGAATTCTGATAATACGCGACAACCTGCGAAGCTAAATTCCGGCAGCACATTATTATTATTATTATTATTATTATTATTATTATTATTATTATTATTATTATTATTATTATTATTATTATTATTATTATTATTATTATTATTATATTAGGTATTCAGTACGAAGATTGGGTGAGACCTCCTGTGTGAATGTATCTAAGTCGCAAACTTGTGGAAACAATGAACTTTGTATTCCCTGAGTCAGCAAATACTTTCAAAGCCAGCCAACCTGCACGTGCAGTTATGTTTTGCTGATATGTGCATACTAAGCTAAATGCTAAAACAATAAATTTGTTATTTCATGTCTCAGTAAGTACTTCCAAGAATTATTATCTTCTCACTCCGTACTAACAGTCCAGTCTTCCGTGGGGGGGGGGGGAAGGTAAAGCTGGGCATCGATTTTTTTTTCTCTTATACACTTCAGCTCATCAGTTCTGAGTCCAAATAAGCTCCAGGTTCGAATCCTAGTCTGGTTGGTTCAGTCTAAGGAAGAAAAATCTAGTGTTCGATTTTCCTGGTTAATGTAGAGCTTCAGTCTAAGAGAGTTTCAAGTTCGATATCCGTTTTTCTTTTGTTGAAAGGAGTCCTAAACTTGATTTCTCTGTAGGTTAGATATTTCGACTAATGTTACTTTTGTTCAAGGACGCCCCACGACTCGAACTCTGTTTTTAGTCAACTGTTAATAATGATATTGGCTTTACGTCCTAATAAAACGTTTTGGAGTCACCGAAGTGCCGGAATTTGGTCCAGCAGTTTTTCTTCTCTAGTTCAGACTTGATCTCCGTTCAGAACCTCAAAGATGCTTCCCAGTATTACGCCCCCTATTAATAAAGCATAAGTATTACACCTTACACCACCTCCCTAGCCCTATGTGTAGCCGCTATCTTGTTTTAAGTTCAGCTTCTACCAATCCCAGCATCAAAGCTCGCTAAAGTTACCCTAAACCATGTCTCACCTTGTCTAAGTCCAGGCAGATGCTTCGAACTGGGGTCTCCACGTTTAACGCCCTTAGGCTCGAGTCTAGAATCACCAAAGTGTCGGAATTTAGTCCCGCAGTCGTTCTTCTCTTGTTCAGACTCAATCTCCGTTTTAGAACCTCAAGGATGCTTCCAATTCTTACGCCCTCCCACCATGAGTAAAACATATGTATTACACCTTACACCAGACGACATCATGTACTTGCTCTAAGGAGCTGGTGTTACTTGCTCCGCTCCGGACGTCTTTCAGTCACGTGACAAGAGAGCAGCGTACAGGCGGGTTGCATACCGTGGCGGTACTGTACTTGCCGCTCGGAAATGTTACCATATGAACAACAGCAATGAAATACATACCGGTACAAAAAATAAATAATCTCTGAGGAATTATCAAACATTATGAAATAAATAGAGTTAAGTAGCGTAATATGAAATGTACGTAAATCCTGAAATGTATTATTTTTAAGTTTTTCTAGTAACGCTATGCTTTCCTGGACTTCATATTTATCATATTTGTTGGAATGACATAAGGTACAACGACGCTGCATATTAAACTTTTGATGTGCTTCAATATTATATTAGATATTAAAAATGTTGTGTGTTATTTTCTTGAAGTATCAAATACTCTTCTTCTCAAGATGTCTTGAAATTTATTGGCGTCGATGACCTAGGTTGTGCTGAACTCTCTTCCATAGTAAATGCAATATTTACCGACTAGGCTTGAACGCCGTGTGGTGTGAGGATAAAGGCGGGAACACACTACAGTCACCTCACATGAGTTCAAGCCTATCGTGTCGCAATCAAACCTGTCCATACTTTTCAAATCGCCCTCCAAATAAGGTCATGTGAGGTTGAGCAAGCAGTCAGTGAACGCAGTCAATGAGGTGGAGGCTTCGTCCAGGGGGTCGGAGGTTGAGGTGGCTATAGAACCCGTGTAAAGTATACTCACTGCAATATGCAATTATCCCACTGATTCAAAACACACATAACAACAGCGAATTGACGAGTAAGGTTGTTCCTAGCTCTTGGAATAAGTCAATGACCACAACTGGAGCATAAAAAAATTAAATACCGTACTGTCTCAAGAGTTACATCATTGCTTTTACACTGACTGACAGAGCAAATGCAACACCAAGAAGGAGTGGTCAGAACTTTATGCCAATTGCAGGGTAGACTGACGTCACTGAGGTATGCTCATGATGTGAAATGCGCCGCTGTGCTGCGCACGTAGCGAACGATAAATGGGACACGGCGTTGGCGAATGGCCCACTTCGTACCGTGATTTCTCAGCCGACAGTCATTGTAGAACGTGTTGTCGTGTGCCACAGGACACGTGTATAGCTAAGAATGCCAGGCCGCCGTCAACGGAGGCATTTCCAGCAGACAGACGACTTTACGAGGGGTATGGTGATCGGGCTGAGAAGGGCAGGATGGTCGCTTCGTCAAATCGCAGCCGATACCCATAGGGATGTGTCCACGGTGCAGCGCCTGTGGCGAAGATGGTTGGCGCAGGGACATGTGGCACGTGCGAGGGGTCCAGGCGCAGCCCGAGTGACGTCAGCACGCGAGGATCGGCGCATCCGCCGCCAAGCGGTGGCAGCCCCGCACGCCACGTCAACCGCCATTCTTCAGCATGTGCAAGACACCCTGGCTGTTCCAATATCGACCAGAACAATTTCCCGTCGATTGGTTGAAGGAGGCTTGCACTCCCGGCGTCCGCTCAGAAGACTACCATTGACTCCACAGCATAGACGTGCACGCCTGGCATGGTGCCGGGCTAGAGCGACTTGGATGAGGGAATGGCGGAACGTCGTGTTCTCCAATGAGTCACGCTTCTGTTCTGTCAGTGATAGTCACCGCAGACGAGTGTGGCGTCGGCGTGGAGAAAGGTCAAATGCGGCAGTAACTGTGGAGCGCCCTACCGCTAGACAACGCGGCATCATGGTTTGGGGCGCTATTGCGTATGATTCCACGTCACCTCTAGTGCGTATTCAAGGCACGTCAAATGCCCACCGCTACGTGCAGTATGTGCTGCGGCCGGTGACACTCCCGTACCTTCAGGGGCTGCCCAATGCTCTGTTTCAGCAGGATAATGCCCGCCCACACACTGCTCGCATCTCCCAACAGGCTCTACGAGGTGTACAGATGCTTCCGTGGCCAGCGTACTCTCCGGATCTCTCACCAATCGAACACGTGTGGGATCTCATTGGACGCCGTTTGCAAACTCTGCCCCAGCCTCGTACGGACGACCAACTGTGGCAAATGGTTGACAGAGAATGGAGAACCATCCCTCAGGACACCATCCGCACTCTTATTGACTCTGTACCTCGACGTGTTTCTGCGTGCATCGCCGCTCGCGGTGGTCCTACATCCTACTGAGTCGATGCCGTGCGCATTGTGTAACCTGCATATCGGTTTGAAATAAACATCAATTATTCGTCCGTGCCGTCTCTGTTTTTTTCCCAACTTTCATCCCTTTCGAACCACTCCTTCTTGGTGTTGCATTTGCTCTGTCAGTCAGTGTAATATTTACTTCTATTGTGAGACCTCCAAGAGACTTTATAAATTAGTTTACCTAATATTGAACCGCGAGTTTCGTTGCAATAATTCAAAATATTACAAGGGTTCAATATGGCACATACACAATTGTATGCAATAATTACGTACATAAAACTGTTATACGCTAGATAAACCTACGCTATTTTTGAAACGAACTACTAGTTCTTATGGAAAGTCACCACACAGTGGTTCGGATGCCACGTGAAACGGTAGTTCATGTGGCTTATAACTTAGGATTAACATATATTTATTTATTTCCATTATAGACTGTTTTGCCTTCTGGCGTTCAGTCTGCAAGCATCTGTGAATTAATTACGCGCTCTCACAATCATATACATATATGCAAGTAGCCACCTCTTAACTATCTATATATAAAAGCCACTCACTGATCACTTCATCCCCAGATCCAAAAGACCTAGAAAGATAATATTAGGAATATTGTTTCATCTTCTACCCTGAAGGTGAACTAAGAAAGGATTTTTCAGAATGCAGCTCCTGTACTAGATTTAGGCCGTTTGCCAATTAGCATAGGCTAATTTAGGCGAAAATCGAATTTGTCGTACAAGGACGAGGCAAAGCCCATTTTAATTCTTACTTCACGAGAAACAAATCTCAGTAAGTCTCTACGGGGACCGAAAAACAGGTTTTAAGGCCCTGAAACGAACCGTTTTCGAGATATTAGCACCATGCTGATACCGCACATGTTGACAGAATCAGAAAGGAGGCGAGCATTACAAAGTACAACTTCCGCTTAGGCAGATTTCGCAAGAACGCAGAAATATTCCAGGAAGAAGACATTATTCTGTAGAGAAGTTGACGGTGCTCACTGTCAGTTCTCTAACTTAATTCAATACGATGAGACGTGCCTCTGCGTTATATCAGAAAATCTTAACTGCTCAATGAAATATTATTTGTCGGCCACGTTTTCTTTTCTTTTATACCTGTCTTCCATTTTTTTATTCTTAATACTTTCCACCTTTTCGGACTCATTTCGATCACAACGCTATAGTATCTCTATCAATAACTGTTAGTGCTCCTGTGTACTGTAGTTCCTCATATCTATATATACACTGACTGACAGAGCAAATGCAACACCAAGAAGGAGTGGTTCGAAAGGGATGAAAGTTGGGGAAAAAAACAGAGACGGCACGGACGAATAATTGATGTTTATTTCAAACCGATATGCAGGTTACACAATGCGCACGGCATCGACTCAGTAGGATGTAGGACCACCGCGAGCGGCGATGCACGCAGAAACACGTCGAGGTACAGAGTCAATAAGAGTGCGGATGGTGTCCTGAGGGATGGTTCTCCATTCTCTGTCAACCATTTGCCACAGTTGGTCGTCCGTACGAGGCTGGGGCAGAGTTTGCAAACGGCGTCCAATGAGATCCCACACGTGTTCGATTGGTGAGAGATCCGGAGAGTACGCTGGCCACGGAAGCATCTGTACACCTCGTAGAGCCTGTTGGGAGATGCGAGCAGTGTGTGGGCGGGCATTATCCTGCTGAAACAGAGAATTGGGCAGCCCCTGAAGGTACGGGAGTGCCACCGGCCGCAGCACATGCTGCACGTAGCGATGGGCATTTAACGTGCCTTGAATACGCACTAGAGGTGACGTGGAATCATACGCAATAGCGCCCCAAACCATGATGCCGCGTTGTCTAGCGGTAGGGCGCTCCACAGTTACTGCCGGATTTGACCTTTCTCCACGCCGACGCCACACTCGTCTGCGGTGACTATCACTGACAGAACAGAAGCGTGACTCATCGGAGAACACGACGTTCCGCCATTCCCTCATCCAAGTCGCTCTAGCCCGGCACCATGCCAGGCGTGCACGTCTATGCTGTGGAGTCAATGGTAGTCTTCTGAGCGGACGCCGGGAGTGCAGGCCTCCTTCAACCAATCGACGGGAAATTGTTCTGGTCGATATTGGAACAGCCAGGGTGTATTGCACATGCTGAAGAATGGCGGTTGACGTGGCGTGCGGGGCTGCCACCGCTTGGCGGCGGATGCGCCGATCCTCGCGTGCTGACGTCACTCGGGCTGCGCCTGGACCCCTCGCACGTGCCACATGTCCCTGCGCCAACCATCTTCGCCACAGGCGCTGCACCGTGGACACATCCCTATGGGTATCGGCTGCGATTTGACGAAGCGACCAACCTGCCCTTCTCAGCCCGATCACCATACCCCTCGTAAAGTCGTCTGTCTGCTGGAAATGCCTCCGTTGACGGCGGCCTGGCATTCTTAGCTATACACGTGTCCTGTGGCACACGACAACACGTTCTACAATGACTGTCGGCTGAGAAATCACGGTACGAAGTGGGCCATTCGCCAACGCCGTGTCCCATTTATCGTTCGCTACGTGCGCAGCACAGCGGCGCATTTCACATCATGAGCATACCTCAGTGACATCAGTCTACCCTGCAATTGGCATAAAGTTCTGACCACTCCTTCTTGGTGTTGCATTTGCTCTGTCAGTCAGTGTATAAAGTAACTTGTCCTGACTGACTGACTGACTGACTGACTGACTCATCATCGCCCAGCCAAAACTACTGGACATAAAGAAATGAAATTTTGAGGATATATTTATATTACAATGTAGGTTCTCGATATGGGCGGATTTTTGGATATTCCGTCGCCAAGGGGGTGAAAACAGGGGTGAATTTTGAAATGAGTGTATCTATATCTCAAAACTTTAAAAGTTTACAGATCTCAAAATTGGTATTTAGAATCTCTTCTAAAAATAAAGAAACACGTATTTTTTGGTTTTCGGAAAATCCCAATAGGAGGGGTGAAAAAGGGTGAAAAACGGGTTGAATGCCTTTAATAAGGATACTTTTATCTCAGAAACTGAATACATTAGAGACCTGAAAATTTGTATTTGGGATCTATTTTAAAAATAAAGAAACAAGTATTTTTTGTTTTTGGAAAATAAAATGAATGGGGGGTGAACAGGGGAGTGAATTTTTAAAATGAGTGTATCTATATATCAATACTTTAAATGTTTACAGATGTAAATATTGGTATTTATAATCTCCTTTAAAAATAGAGAAACACGTACTTCTTTGTTTTTGGAAAACCAATAGGAGTGGCGGAAAGGGTGGAAAAGGGATTGAATGCTTTTAATCAGGATACTTATATCTCAGAAACAGAAGATACCACTGACCTGAAAGTTAGTATTTGCGATCTCCCTTGAAAAATAAAGAAACGCGTATTTTTTGTTTTCGGAAAACCCCAATAGAAGGAGTGAAAATGGGTTGAATGCCTTTAATGAGGACACGTTTATCTCGGAAACTGAAGATATCAGAGACCTGAAAATTGGTATTTGGGATCTCCATTAAAAATGAAGAAACACATATATTTTGTTTTCGGAAAATCCCAATAGGAAGGGTAAAAAAGAGTGGAAATGGGTTGAATACCTTTAATGAGGATACTTATATCTCTGAAACCGAAGATTTTACAGACCTGAAAATTGGTTTTTGGAATCTCCTTTAAAAATAAAGAGACACATACATTTTGTTTTTGGAAAATCCAATTAATGGGGGGGTGTATTTAAAACGAGTGTATCTATTTCTCATACCATTTAAAGTTTACAGATGTAAAAAATTAGTATTTAGAATCCTCTTTAATAATAAAGGAATACACATTTCTTTTATTTTCGGAAAATCCAAATAGGAGGGGCGAAAAAGGGTTAAAAAAGGGTTGAATGCCTTAAATGAGGATACTTATATCTCAGAAACAGAAGATATTACAGACCTGAAAAGTGATATTTGAGATCTCCTTTGAAAATAAAGAAACATGCATTTTTTTGTTTTTGGAAAATCCAATTAATGGGGGTTAAACAGGAGTAACAAATGGGGGTGAATTTTTAGAAAGACAATATCTACGGCATATCTCGGAAACGCAAAATGTTACAGACGTAAAAATTGGTGTTTGGAATCTCCTGTAAATATAAAGAAACATATGTGATTTGTTTTTGGAAACTCTACTTAAGGGGAACTTAAAAGTGGTTGAAATTTTAAAATGAGCATTTCTACAGTATATCTCAAAAACTTAACATGTTACCAAAGTGAAAAATAATATTTTTTATCTCTATTAAAAATAAAGGGACATGAATTTTTATTTTCTGAAGAAACACTCGGGTGGAGGGGTAAAAGTGACTGAAAATAGGGTTGAATTGTTTTAATTAGGATACTGATATCTCAAAAGCTGAAGGTGTTACAGACGTGAAATTTGGTATTTGGAATCTCCTTTAAAAATAAAGAAATACGTACTTTTTCGGAAATACATCTAAGGGGGGGGGGGAGGTAATTGAATAGATAGTTGAATTATTTGTAAGATGATAATATTGTCTCAAAAACGAAAGATTTTTCGGACGTGAAAATTGGTATTTGGAACTTGCTTTAAAATTAAAAGAAACACGTATCTTCGAAAATCCAATGAAGGAAGGAGGGAGGTGAAAGAATTGAAATATTTATTGAATTAATTGTAAGAGGATACTTACATCCAATAAAAACTAAAGTTGTTACAGGCGTGACAATTGGTGTTTGAATCTATTTCAAAACAAAGAAAAAAGCGTTTTTTGGGGGAAATCATCTTGGGGGACGGGGGTGAAAAGTAGTTGAATTCCTATTATGAGGACACATATCACTAAAATTGAAGATGTTAGAGTCGTGATAATTGGTATTTTGAAGATCCTTTACTATTAAAGAAACAAGTATTTTTTGCCGGAAAGTTCACCTAAGGGGAGTGTGAAAGGAAGTGAAATAAAGTGAATTCTTCTTATGGGGATACTTATATCTCAGAACTGACGGTAACATACGTGAACATTGGTATTTGGAGTCTCCTTTCAACATAAAGATACATGCCTTCGTTTTATGGGGGGGGGGGGGTAAATCAAATTAACAGCGTTGGGGTGAAAAAGGAGTTGAGACCAATTGATTTTACTCTTCATAATGTACTCATTCTGATCATGAACCGATCATTTTTAATCTTTCCTGGCTTCGTTTTCAAGAGCCATATTTTCCGTTGGAGAACTTAAAGTTAGATTCAGTAGATTCTCCTGGCATATAAATAAAAATTTAAACACATTTGAAATAAACGATAGGAGTAGTATTGACCGTGCAATTGTTCACCTCTATAATAAGGTCAATAATGCACGGAAGTATATCATTCGTGTCACCAGAAATCTCGCACACTTGCCTACGTGCGACGATGGTGCTGGTCACAATGTCAGCAATGACAATGGCAGCAGATGTAATTTACCGCAAAGTAGCGATCTTGCATCTTGCTGTGGGGTCCAGAACATCAATAAATAACAATAATAATAATAATAATAATAATAATAATAATAATAATAATAATAATAATAATAATAATAATATATGTTCCGAGGTATCTGTGGAACAGCAGAGGTGAAAGAAGGTGCGGGGGTGAACAGGTCCCAAAATACGAAATTAAAGTTAAGATAAAATTTAACAAGGTTATATTTTATTTTAAAGATTAAGAAATAACAAATAGAACAGGTACTCAGAAGCCGAAACACAATTCGAAAATGTACAATTACAATGATTACAGGATTTGGGCTCCGAGAGCCAGACACACAATTCTTGAGCTATAAGCCCAACCTTACGATATACAGAATTCAACAAAGGGGCAGAAGACCCCAATCATGCCTAGGAGCACTTGCTCCTCTTTACACGGTAAAGCCTCCTCGAGGCATACAACAACTCAATTTCAAGAAAGAGCAACTCGCTCTCAAACTTTAAGCCTATCAAAGGCCACACCAAACTCCACATTCAAGTTGTCCTCCAAGGACATGAAAACAGGGGTAAAAATACCCAACCTACTGAGGCCTATCAAGTAAAGAAACAGAAATATTACATGGCCTCGACAATACCAATTTGAAAGGAGGCGAAGCTGCACTCCTAACACATTTTGTTTAAAACCTACTTGGCACTAGGCCGTTAATGCAAGGGCTAATCCCATACTAAAGAGGTGACTTATATGAGAAGACAATTTACATTACGCTAGACTGGAAGAAACGGTTGAGAAAATAAGTTCACCTCAAAGCAATATGAGTGGGAGCTCGAGAGGGTTAAACACTCTCTATCCCAATATGTAGTTTAAAAGATAGAATAGATACTAAGTGTCTTTACATTTTAAGGGAAAGTTACATGGTAAAAGGCTTCGGACCTGCCCCGAGAGTTAAACTGCTGAGCTAGCAAGAAAAGAAGTTATTAAAAGGCCATTACCTTGTGGTTGAACTGCTGCCCGAAGAAAGAGGCGCTTGCCGCCCCCTGCTACGTACTTTACACACTGAAAGATGTTACTGAAGTGGCCCGGAGACCCGAAAATGAGCAGTTTATATACTCTCGCGGAAAGTTCGAGGCGTTTCAGGAATGAGAACACCCTCCCACAAGAATTTTATTGGTTAGGGTTAAGCAACATATCCAAGTTGAAGAAGATACACCTGATTGGTCATAAATTAATTAAAGAAATTCAGGATTGGCTAAGTTCAAACCTGGCGGAAGGAAGGGGTTAATATTGCCAACATAAACAATAACTGAAAGAAGCTTAACAAAGAACAAACTTATAAACACAAAATTTCTTCAAAAACATAGTTCTTTCACTTCGCACTAGGGTGCATAGTTGTATCTCTTCAGTAGTGCCATCTGGAAGAGAATGTCCACACTTCTTACTACAGGCAAAACAAAAATACATCGAAAACGACCCAGTTCAGAAACTTCAAAATTTACAAGTAGTGACATCTTCTGAGAAACCTGAAAATTTACGCAGTAGCTAAAGTTCAGGCTTCCGCCAGTAGAGGAGTTTCAACTGGCTCAAAGTTCGAATTAGCGGCGTGGGGGTGTACCACCCGGTACAATAATAATAATAATAATAATAATAATAATAATAATAATAATAATAATAATAATAATAATAATAATAACCTAAAGTCAATAATGATGTTCTTGACCGTCATCAAAATGTGCGGAACGCGCTGGAAACGGGTCCTGGCCGGGTAATGACTACGATTGCAGTCCGGCCGCGGGTTCAGAACCGCCAAGGCTCCCAAGACGACACCACGCCAGATCTCCTCAAGGATTTGATCATATTAAAAATGCTCGTAGGAAAGGATGGCGAAGATTTAGGGACCCAACTGACCGGGTGGAATACCTAGACCTAGACCGGGAAGTACGAAATCGATTGCTGGGAAGAAAGGTTGAAAAATGGGAGGAAATTTGCCGTAATCTCTCAGAAAACGAGTCAGATGACAAATTTTGACGGATTCTCTCAGAAAACGAGTCAGATCGCGAAATTCGTCGGATTATATATAAAATGTTAAACATTCAATTATAAATGTCATTTATAATACCGTAGCGAAGCACGGGTATCATGCTAGTCTTATATATTCCATTTTCGTTTCTGCAGCTATCGTCCATACTTAGAAGAGCAGAGACGAGCTTCTGTGTGCAGCTGTCTAATTTAAAACAGTTCTATCAGACGTGATTGTGCTTTCTATCTTAAAGCTTCATACTGCTTCATACAGATCATTGAAGTAAATGTTACTCGTCATACACATCTCCATTCGTTTACCTACATCTCCTGTATATAGTAGGTTCTGTTCCTCATAGATTACTAGTAGTATTTTCCGTAATAGGATTCGTTTGGCATGGAGCTCATTGCTACTGGCAGCGTAATGGAACCTCGCAATGTTACACCTGCAAAGGGAGACGGATCCTGTTTCCTCATGTAGGTATGCCACTGATTCGCTGGCATCTCAGGTGCGGGTTAGTTTCATAAAGCACATTTGTAACAATCAATCAATCAATCAATCAATCAATCAATCAATCAATCAATCAATCAATCAATCAATCAATCAATCAATCAATCAATCAATCAATCAATCAATCACTACTGATCTGCATTTAGGGCAGTCGCCCAGGTGACAGATTCCCTATCTGTTGTTTTCCTAGCCTTTTCTTAAATGATTCCAAAGAAATTGGAAATTTATTGAACATCTCCCTTGGTAAGTTATTCCAATCCCTAACTCCCCTTCCAATAAACGAATGTTTGCCCCAATTTGTCCTCTTGAAGTCCAACTCTATTTTCATTTTTTGATCTATCCTACTTTTAAAGACACCACCCAAACTTATTCGCCTACTGATGTCATTACACGCCATCTCCCCACTGACAGCTCGGAACATACCACTTAGTCGAGCAGCTCGCCTCCTTTCTCCCAAGTCTTCCCAGCTCGAGCATTCCAACATATTTGTAATGCTACTCTTTTCTCGGAAATCACCCAGAACAAATCGAGCCGCTTTTCTTTGATTTTTTCCAGTTCGTGAATCAAGTAATCCTGGTGAGGGTTCCATACACTGGAACCATACTGTAGTTGGAGTCTTACCAGAGAATTATATGCCCTCTCCTTTACATCCTTACTAAAACCCCTAAACAACCTCATAAACATATGCAGAGATCTGTGGCCTTTATTTACAATCATATTTATGTGATTACCCCAATGAAGATCATTCCTTCCTTCCTAGATACCTACAATGATCCCCAAAATGTACTTTACCCCATCAATGCAGTAATTAAAACTGAGAGGACTTTTACTATTTGTGAAACACACAAACTGACTTTTAACCCTGTTTATCATTATACCATTGCCTACTGTCCATCTTACAACACTATCCAGGTCATTTTGCAGTTGCTCACAATCTTGTAACTTATTTATTACTCTTTACAGAATAACGTCATCTGCTATAAGCCCTATCTCTGATTCCACTTCTTTACACATATCATTGAAATATATAAGAAAACATAAAGCTCAAATAATACTGCCTTGAGGAATTCCCTTCTTTATGACTACAGGGACGGATAAAGCTTCGCCTACTCCAATTCTCAGAGTTCTATTCTCTAGAAATATAGCCACACATTCAGTCACTTTTTTTCTTGTCCAGTTGCACTCATTTTTGCCACTAGTCTCCCTTGATTTACCCTATCAAATGCCTTACACAGGTCAATCGCGATACCGACCATTTGACCTCTTGAATCCAGAATATCTGCTATATCTTTCTGGAATCATGCAAGTTGAGCTTCAGTTGAATAACCTTTCGTAAACACAAACTGCCGTGTATCAAATCAGTTATTAATTTCTCAATTATGTCTGGTATGAACAGAAAGAATCCTTTCCCAAAGCTCACATGAAGTGCATGTGAAACTGACAAGCTTGTAATTTTCAGCTTTATGTCTATCACCCTTTCCTTTATGCTCAGGGGCTACTATAGCAACTCTCCATTCATCTGGTATAACTCCTTCATGTAAATAATAATCAAATAAGTACTTCAAATATGGTACTATATCCCAACCCATATTCTTTAGTATATCCCCAGAAGTCTTATCAATGCCAGCCGCTTTTCTAGTTTTCAACTTTTGTATTTTACTGTAAATGGCATTAATATCATAGGTAAATGTTAATACTTCTTTAGTGTTAGTCACTTCATCCACCTGGACATTATCCTTATAACCAGAAATCTTTATATACTGCTGACTGAATACTTATGCCTTTTGAAGATCCCCGCATACACACTCCCCTTGTTCATTAATGATTCCTGGAACGTCCTTCTTGCAAGCTGTTTCTGCCTTAAAGTACCTGTATTTAATCTTCCACCTTTCTCTAAAAGTTGTATGACCACCCATTATGCTTGGCATCATGTTATCCTTAGCTGACTTCTTTACTAGATTCAATTTCTTATTTAGTTCCTTCAATTTCTCCTTAGTTCCACAGCCATTTCTAACTCTATTTCTTTCCAACCTGCACCTCCTTCTAGGTCTCTTTACTTCTCTGTTTTAATATACTGGATCTTTACCATCCCTTACCACCTTTGAAGGTACAAACCTATTTTCACATTCCTCAACAATTGCTTTAAATCCATCCCATTTATATTTTTATTTACCGTTTTCCACCGATCATAGTTACTTTATAAAAACTCTCCCATGCCTGTTTTATCAGCCATATGGTACTGCCGAATAGTTCTAATTTTAATACCTTTCTTTCATGTTTATTTCTAACTATGGTAAAAACAGCTTCGTGATCACTAATACCATCTATTACTTCGGTTTCTCTATGGAGCTCATCTGTTTTTACAAGTACCACATCCAGTATATTCTTCCGTCTAGTTGGTTGCATCACTTTCTGAATCAGCTGCCCTTCCCATACTAACGTAGTTGCCATTTGTTGGTCATGCTACCTGTCGTTCGTATTACCTTCCCAATTGACATTTGGTAAATTGATATCACCCGCTACAATCACGTTCCTTTCCATATCGTTTCCCACATAGCTGTTTATCTTATCAAATAATTCTATATCAGTGTCTCTGTTTGCACAATCCAAAGACATCAAGTTGCCTTGCACCTAGAATGTCATGTTTGTAATCTTTAAATTTGCCGTAGCTTACAAATTCTTCCCTCCCCAGAATGAATACTCCCCTTCATGCCATTCCTATCCTATCTCTACTATACACACTCCAGTCCCATGAGAATACTTCTGCATCCAATATATCATTTCTCAGCCACGATTCAACTCCTATTACAGTATCTGGTAAGAATATATCTATTCCTTTCTTTACACTGCTTCTACTGTTCAGCACTGATATTTTTATGTCATCCCTACTTGATTTTTATTTCCCTGTACTCTTATCATCGCTCCCTACGCCAACCCGTTTCCCTGAATATACCTCCGTATAACCCTTCTAAACAAATTTCCTAAGTTTTATGTACCACGGGGGCTTAAGTGAATGCCATCTGAGTGTAGATCCCTATCTCCTACCCACCAATTAGGATCTAGAAATCTCACTCCCAGTTTATCAAATACCCACTCCATAGTCTCATTTAAATCCCCAGTCACCTTCCAGTCAGTATTACCCCTAAACAGTATTCCACTGATAAAAATCTCCACTGGCAACGGTTTCAGTTATGATGCCGTGTGGAAACAACTACAGAACTATGGTTGAGTACCAGTCTTAGTTCTCCCTCCTTACCCTTTACGCCACCCACTGCGAAACTGTGGATGTTGGAGAAATACACTATTTACACACGGTGGAATAACGGAAGGAAATGTGATAATTCAGCCTGAAGAGCCTAGTCCCATGGTGTCATCGCATTTTGAACCACTCGTATTCGGCATGTTCCTCCTCATTAACAACCACCCGCTATCGCTAGCCCTGTCCTTACAACATTTAATGTATTCAGCCCTGCAGGTATTTTTATTCAAGGCCGATGACCTTCGATGTTAGGCCCCTTAAAACAACAAGCAACAACAATTTTTATTCAATGCTCTGCCATTGACAGAATGGTCATTGAATTCCTTCCACTTATTATCATTCCCGTCCTAAAATCAGGCATCATTCTCTTGTGCCTGACGGTGATCTAAATTCTCCCGCAGGCTCTAAAAACGGTTCAAAAATTCCATCATCTAATGAAAATCAAGTAGGGAACAAGCGCCGAACTAGATTCCCCGATTCACCTTCGACAACAAAATCTTTATCAGGATTCATGTACGACTGAAGTACAGATTACAGTAATGAATGGTTGTTGGTATTGGCCAGAAAGTGGTGTCACGCAATAAATGGAAAGAAGAAAGGCTCGGCCTGTGTTGTAGGAACGGAAAGGTACATCTCGCTTCTATTTGAGAGTCTTCTCAACCTCTACACAAACTCCTTACTAATGATCATCCTGAGTGTGAGTATTTATTTATGAACATTAGTAAGTACAACCGATGTCTTCGAATGACGTACTTTGGAGCTAAGGAGGTAAATGAGGGTAATTTTATACTAACTTTGAAAGTTCAAGGCCAAGTTTACCACGGAATAGGACGTTTGTTATCTTCATCACCAGAAAAAGACACATTTCAAAAAAAATTAGCCCATTCTTTGTTGGCAATAATGAAAATGAGTCGGAAATTCGGTCCAATACCTTCCCCGCTGTGAAGCCTTGATTAGTTCTACAACTACAAAAAATTATGCAAAATCAAAATCCTTTTATAAGAGATTTTAATACAAAGTTGCAGAATGCCTCAGAAGGTCAATAGTGAAAAGTTGTGATTCATGCTGAACGACAAGCACCAGCTGAACGTAGGTGTCGATATAACACACCTGAAACGAGAGATGTGGCGTTGGCGATTATGGGCAGGACTTTGGAAAGTGGGGGCTTTGTTCTTCACAGCAGAGACACGACGTTGGTGTGGATCAATGAAACTCACCGTGTCTATAACGCTCTTCAGTATGCTGTTATGTTCTTCTTTGGAGAAGGTGGATACTCCTTTACAATCCCCCAGCTTGATCCAAATTCTAAAGCCCCCCCCTTAATAAAACGGTTCTTGCTTCAGAATTTTACTGTTACCGAATCATGGAAAGAGATGATCAAGGGAACTACACCCTAAACTATCGCAGTATCCTTAAACAGTATTTAATGAAAACTCCCCATCTGGATCGTGACTTCTACAACAACCCTGGACAACATAATTTGGACGGCAGAAGGGAAGGGTGGGTTTGTATTTATAATGACAACCACAAAACTCAATTTGGACTGGCTGTAGGAAAGGGACACTGTCATTATAATGAAAACACAACAATTCGGTTTTGATTTGTAGTGGACAAGCGGGACTGCCATTATATTAAAAACTCCCCAACTCGAACGTGTCTGGAAGTAGGAAAAGGGGCTTGATACCTCAACTTTGACATTACATGTGAAACGACGTGGTGTTACTCAGGTAACGGTATAAGAGCAATGCAAACTAATTCAATCTTACTCATAACGTGTACAGAATTTTACCTATAACTCCGTATACGATATAGAATTCCGTAGCGAAGCACGGGTATATGAGATAGTAATTACATAAAATTAATCTAACTATCGTTACGTTTGATCCCCTCCAGGTCTCCACGACCTAGTCCATTGTTCTTCAGATAAACTATCCTCCTCCACTCGTCTCATATGACTCCAACACCGTAGATGGTTTATATGTACGACTTCACCTTTGAGCTTATTCCAAACTTATCATTTATTTCCTCATTTCGAGTACCCTCTTGCCACTGCTCCCACCTGTTTTCACCAGCAATTATTCTCGCTACTTTCATGTCAGTTACTTCCAAATTATGGATAAGATATCCTGAGTACTCCCAGCTTTCACTCCCGTGCATCAAAGTCAGTGTCCCAAAGGCCAATCTAAAGATTGTTTCGTCCTAGAATTCACTTCTGTGTTACTGTTGACCGTAATTTTGAGATCACTACACTAGCTTTTCCGCATCATGATTCAATTATTCTACATTCATTTCAGGAACAGGTACTTCTACCTAAATACACTAGAGTCCAAAAGTTATGCACAAGTTACGAGTAAGCAGGGCAACAGGAAATAGACTGCAGATCGCACGACATATGCCCCTAACAACCTTACGTGTTCACTCTGTATAGGAAAGGAGTATTCCCTGCTTTGACTAGCGGCGTAACCGCAAGATACACACAGCCAGTGCCTGCGCCCCATATTCCCTCACCCGTGTTTGCCCTGTTATAGTGTGCGGAGTGTAGCCTCGTGGTGAAAGTGACAACATAATGGCACAACGACGCCATTTGGACCCCCTTTTGCAATGTAGAATACTCGGCCACCTAGAAGCAGGCCAGGCACAGTCCAAAATCACTGAATCATTGAATGTGCCACAAAGTGTCATTTCCAGGCTTTGGAGACGATTTCGAAACACAGGAGATGTTAAATGTAGGCCAGTACCAGGTCGACCAAGGGTAACCACCCTACAGCAGGACCGATACCTGGACTTAACCGCCCGACGAAATCGGAGTGTACCTGCAAGACAAATGTAGGCGGAGCTTGCAGCCGTCTTAGAGGTTGCCGTTTCCCGGCGAACTGTGAACCGGAGGCTCATAACAGCAGGGCTATTTTCCCGACGTCCAGCGGTGTGCGTCCCGCTCACTCCAGCACAGAGACGGGCCCATTTACTGTGGAGCCGTCAACATTGAAACTGGACCATGAATGAATGGAGGCATGTGCTCTTCACAGATGAATCCCGCTTCAGTTAGAAGAACGATTCCCGTGGCACATTAATCTGGAGAGAACCGGGTATCCGTTACAACCACAGGAACATCGCGGAAAGGGTCCAGTATGGTGGTGGTGGCATCATGGTGTGGAGCGGCATCATGTTGAATAGCCGTACGGACCTGCACATCCTCATGGGTGGTCCGAGGAACACTGTTAACGCTCGGAGATACAGGGATGGTACTGAGACCACATGTTCGACTCTTCAGAGGTGCGGTTGGTCCAGACTTCCCCTTAATGGACGATGATGCCCGACCCCACCGCGCTGCTCTAGTGGATGAACTTCTGGCTGGGGAAGACATTCAACTCATAGACTGGTCATCGAGGTCTGCGTATCTGAATCCTATAGAACATTCCTGGAATGCGTTGGGGAGGCAAATTGCATCCCGTCAGCCTCCACCAAGCACCCTCCAAGACTTTCTCATTACCCTTTCGGAGGAATGAGGAAGACATTCATCGCATGGACTGGTCAGCGAGGTCTGCGGATCTGAATCCTATAGAACATGCCACAAGAGCTCTTGGACCATCTGATAGAGAGCATGCCACGTCGCTGCAAAGCATGTGTGGCCGTTAGGGGTAACCATACACCCTATTAACGGCATAGTTTTTTGTGGAAGACAATGTCAACCTTTCTGACACTGTTTTTTTTTTTTTTTTTGGACAAGTTGTGTGGCATATGGTGTGTGATTGAGCTTCCGGTTCTTCAGCAATCCGTCTGACATTCCTATCAGGCGATATGGCCTCGTTTAGTGATTATGCTTAACTTTTGGACAATAGTGTAGCATGAGACTCATCAAAATTACTTTAATAATTCTTTCAGTTTCGAGATGAGAAGCTGGAAGGTAATTCTATTATTAAAATTTCAGGTAGACGCCCTTAAAGAATATACGTAAAAATTGAACGTCTCAGAACTGGAAATTGATCATTGAAGAAGCATAGTGTAGAAATAAAGTGACATATGAATGACATACTGCATTACGGTAGGAGCTACCGCGGTACGAAGTTACTATGGAAATTATAAAAATTGCAAGTTTGGGTATTAGACTTAGAAATCACTTTGGAGGTGGGAGATACATGCTATAGGCTCAAAAGAAAAAAACCGATAATATGGCGAGCGCGTGTAGTGTTGTTACATTTGCTCGAAGAGGTGACAAACACAATTTTATGCAGAAGCGGCATAGGAAAATGAACACAACGAATATTATTCTGATGGTCTGCATATCCACCAGTCTTAAGGAAAATAATGGATATAAAAACATTGTCAAATACGCGGTATTGCTCGTGCAGTGACGAATTATTACACAGACTATCCAATTATGCATAATCATAATCGTTTCAGACACTAATTTCTCCTTATCTATTCTATAGGGAACAATCTGTATCATACCTACGAACCAAATCGTGTGTGCATGTTGTTACTTCCGCGGTTAATTAAATATTCAAATTGTCCCTGATATGCTGATGTTTTAAAATGATACAAAACTATCACTTCTTGTGATGACTCACTGTAACTACAATAATAATAATAATAATAATAATAATAATAATAATAATAATAATAATAATAATAATAATAATAATAATAATAATAATAATAAGAATAATAATAATAATAATAATAATAATACCGAGCTTGATAGCTGCAGTCGCTTAAGTGCGGCCGGCCAGTATCCAGTATTCTGGAGATAGTGTGTTCAAACACTACTCTCGGCAGCCCTGAAAATGGTTTTCCGTGGTTTCCCATTTTCACACCAGGCTGTACCTTAATTAAGGCCACGGGCGTTTCCTTCCCACTCCTAGCACTTTCCTATCCTATCGTCGCCATAAGACCTATCTGAGTCGGTTCGACGTAAAACAGCTTGCATAATAATAATATTATTTGCCTTACGTCCCAATAATTACTTTTAGGTTTTCGGAGACGTCGAGGTGCCAGAATTTAGTCCTGCAGGAGTTCTTTTACGTGTCAGTAAATCAACCGACACGAGGATGACGTATTTGAACACCTTCAAATACCACCGGACTGAGCCAAGATCGAACCTGCCAAGTTAGCGTCAGAAGGCCAGCGCTCTACCATCTGAGCCACTCAGCCCAGCACAGCAACAGATAATGACAATATTTATGAATGGGCAATCTTTTTTTTTTTTTTTTTTTTTTTGCTAGTTGTTTTACGTCGCACCGACACAGATAGGTCTTACGGCGACGATGGGACAGGAAAGGGCTAGGAGTGGGAAGGAAGCGGCCGTGGCCTTAATTAAGGTACAGCCCCAGCATTTGCCTGGTGTGAAAATGGGAAATCACGGAAAACCATTTACAGGGCTGCCGACAGTGGGGTTCGAACCTACTATCTCCCGAATACTGGATACTGGCCGCACTTAGAATGGGCAATCAAAAATAAGGTAATGTTTAATATTAATAAGTGCGTATGTTTTACATTTTGAAGGAAAGTCCCTTCATGTTTATTTGATTACAAAGCGAATCGTATAATTCTCTTGAAGGCGAAGCTGTGGAAGTTCTACGACCTTCAGTCAAAGAAATGAACCACTGGTTAGAATGCAGTATGTGAACAGTTTAATAGAATAGCCCGCCCGAACTGTTAATGCCATTGATTTTGCAAAGCAATTAACGATGCTTGTTCAATATTTGTTTACATATGTCCCATACGTGAAGTTTCTCCAAGATTTATATAAGGTTTATTTTACTAAACATTACATTTTTTGTTTATGTATATTATTCCTTTATTTGTTCCAAACCGAGCTCGGTAGCTGCAGTCGCTTAAATGCGACCAGTATTCAGTAATCGAGAGATAGTGGGTTCGAGCCCCACTGTCGGCAGCCCTGAAGATGGGTTTCCGTTGTTTCCCATTTTCACACCAGGCAAATGCCGGGGCTGTACCTTAATTAAAGCCACGGACGCTTCCATCCAATTCCTAGGCCTTTTCTATCCCATCGTCGCCATAAGACCTACCTGTGTCGGTGCGACGTAAAGCAAATAGCATATATATATATATATATATATATATATATATATATGTATATATATATATGAATAAATAAAATTTCTCTTACTTTACTACTATCCCGGGAGAATACAGACCTAAGTACTTGAAATTAACCATATATTCCATTTCCTTGTTTCGACCTGACATTCATCCTTGTTAGGTTTCTTGTCACTGATATTACTTTAGTATTTGAAATGCAAATTCTTAAATAATATCCGCTTCACCTCTTTTTCTTCTCCTTCTTCTTCTTCTTGATCTGTTTATCATCCAGGGTCGGTTTTTCCCTCGGACTCAGGAGGGATCCCACCTCTACCGCCTCAAGGGCAGTGTCCTGGAACTTCAGACTTTGGGGATACAACAGGGGAGAATGACCAGTACCTCGCCCAGGCAGCCTCACCTGCTATGCTGAACAGGGGCCTCGTGGAGGGATGGGAAGTTTGGATGGGACAGGCAAGGAAGAGGGAAGGAAGCGGCCGTGGCTTTAAGTTAGGTACCATCCCGGCATTTGCCTGGAGGAGAAATGGGAAACCACGGAAAACCACTTCCAGGATGGCTGAGATGGGAATCGAACCCACCTCTACTCAGTTGACCTCTCGAGGCTGAGTGGACCCCGTTCCAGCCCTCATACCACTTTTCAAATTTCGTGGCAGATCCGGGAAACGAACCCGGACCTCCGGGGGTGGCAGCTAATCACGCTAACCACTACACCACAGAGGCGGACTTCACCTCTTTTTAAGTCTCAAAATAATACATTGCATGGTCTTTACTACTAAGGCCATGTCGTCGGCTTAGTATAATAGTTGTGAAGTTTTTCTCATTCAGTATCATTATGTTATGTCCTGCTACAAACTTCAGAACACACTATTCGTAAGTTTCTCTGAATCTGAAGAAACAAAGTCACAGCGAGTCATTCAAAGACGAGATGACGAATTTCCTGTCCCTCGTTTAAGAATCCTTAATGGAATACTAACTTTCTGAACATCTGACTAGATTTTCTTTATAGCCTATTTCTAGTTCTGAGGATAGTGTTTAAGTTTATATGTCTGTGTGTACACCCAGTTACAGAACATGACAGTTTATGTTTAATTTCACCTATTCTTGAATTGTGCCTTTGCTGGCAGGACCTAGTGTTACAGTGCACTATGTCTTCTGGTATAGGCTAGAGCAATTTTGTTACTTTCATTGATCTGTCTCTGTCTTATCCTTGGCTTTGACTATATGGAAGTGACTGAGGTATGAGCGATGCTAGTAATGCCATTCCTTCTGCAGCCAGTCCCTGCTATGAATGGTGTGAAAATGTTGCTCATAGGGTCGGTTGGTGCATGCATTTCAGTGGGCTTGGCAGACTGATATGTATTAGCAACTTCTGGCTCGGTGAGGAAAGCAACGGGAAACTACCTCACTCCTCATTTCCCTAGTACGCCTCTTCAGTGATGCCTAGGCCATCTATGACAGCTAATGGCAGAGCTGTTGAGGATCCAACCAGCCTTAGGGCTGAAGACTGAACATACATACACTCTTGAATTTTAAGGCCCACTTACGGGAAGTGACAAAAGGCGTATTTGTCTCAGTTGAAAGGATGTGGGTTTCATTCCACGTTTAAAAGTTAATAAATTCAGAAACAGGATTACCGCTCCATTACCTTGGAATATACTCTACGTGAAACGGAAGAAGATTCGAAGCGTAATACCTGGGGATTAAAGTGGCCCACACTGAACTCACTTCACCATCCCACACAGTACGGAGATTAGAACTTTGGAAGTCCTGTACGGCTATGTCTTTATTCTTTGCTGGCTTTATACGATTTTAGAAAGCATAGAAGATCACCCGTCAAGCGAATTTAGGACAAATACTGTTTGTTTACTTTTATTGTGCTATGCATATAGGGCCTACGTCATCATCATCACCTGTTTACCCTCCAGGGTCGGCTTTTCCCTCGGACACAGCGAAGGATCCCACCTCTACCGCCTCAAGGGCAGTGTCCTGGAGCTTCGGACTCTTGGTCGGGGATACAACTGGGGAGAATGACCAGTACCTCGCCCAGGCGGCCTCACCTGCTAAGCTGAACAGGGGCCTTGTGGAGGGATGGGAAGATTGGAAGGGATAGGCAAGGAAGAGGGAAGGAAGCGGCCGTGGCCTTAAGTTAGGTACCATCCCGGCATTCGCCTGGAGGAGAAATGGGAAACCACGGAAAACCACTTGCAGGAGGTGGGAATCGAAGCCACCTCTACTCAGTTGACCTCCCGAGGCTGAGTGGACCCCGTTCCAGCCCTCATACCACTTTTCAAATCTCGTGGCAGAGCCGGGAATCGAACCCGGGCCTCCGGGGGTGGCAACTAATCACGCTAACCACTACACCACAGAGGCGGACATGCTATGCATATACGTACTAAGGAATATTCTATAAGTATCAATATACAGGGTGAAGTGAAATTCGCGCACTCGGGCGTCGCAGCGCGACTCCTCATATGCCATCAATAAAAAAATGTCTCTCAAAAAGGATCGTCCTGCGAGTATATCCGGCAGTAAAAGAACGTTGAAGTGTGGCAATTTGGCAACACTGTAACCACATACAGGGTAACTACCTCTGTCAGCACGTATTTACCGTGCTGTATAGTTGGTGCAGTGGATAGAGTATTGCGTTAGCGTGCAGGAGGTCGAGGGTTCAATCCTGGGCTATGGTGCATTTTTATTTGCTAATTTCCATAGGACATAACATACTGCAATACAGTAAGACACCCTTTCTTAGGTCACATGTATCCTACATTTACAAAATTTAGTAACACTGAACACGTTGTAATGCATCTAGTAGAAGAAGTGATGCGAATAAATTCACGTCCGCGTCGTGGAAAGGACGTCTTTCAAAGCTGACCAATGAAAACGAATGTTCGTCCATTCCTAGGATCGTAGTATGTAAGTACAAATGGTTTCTAGAGGACGCGCTGCAATCTCTGTTGACGATTAAGATGCCAGCTACCATACCACCAGGATTATATTTACGAAATAAAACATAGGCCTCATCCCAGGATCAAGCACTCGACCTCCTGCATGCTACCCTAAAACTGTATCCACTACTCCAATGGTACAGCACGACTAACACGTGCTGACAGAGGTAGTTATCCTACATGTGGTTACAGTGTTGCCAGATTGCCACTCTTCAACTACCTTTTTCTCCCGGATATACTCGCAGGACGAACTTTTGTGACAGACATTTTTTTATTGCTGGCATGTGAGGAGTCGCGCTGCGACGCCCCAGTGCGCGAATTTCGCTTCATCCTGTATTTTGCATAACGATAAGAGAAAGTAGTTAAAATGAATGCAGGGAAGTCTTGTGCCGAATATGACTGATTGCTCATGCATCATTCCTCGTTCATCATTCCTGCATGAAATTATGGTTACTATGGGCAATAGACGCCTCTGTGGCGTAGTGGTTAGTGTGATTAGCTGCCACCCCCGGAGACCCGGGTTCGATTTCCGGCTCTGCTACGATATTTGAAAAGTGGTATGAGGGCTGGAACGGGGTCCACTCATCCTCGGGACGTCAAGTGAGTAGAGGTGGGTTCGATTCCCACCTCAGCCATCCTGGAAGTGGTTTTCCGTGGTTTCCCACTTCTCCTCCAGGCAAATGCCGGGATGGTGCCTAACTTAAGGCCACGGCCGCTTCCTTCCCTCTTCCTTGTCTATCCCATTCCATCTTCCCATCTCCCACCAAGGCCACTGTTCAGATTAGCAGGTGAGGCCGCCTGGGCGAGTTACTGGTCATTCTCCCCAGTTATATCCCCCGTCTCAGAGTCTGAAGCTCCAGGACACTGCCCTTGAGGCGGTAGAGGTGTGATCCCTCGCAGAGTCCGAGGGAAAAACCGACCCTGGAGGGTAAACATCTTACAATACGACGATACGATACGATGGGCAATAGACAGGGGCTGGCTGGCGAGGCGGTAAAGGTGTGCTCGGTTCGCCCGGAAGGACGTGGATTCGAATCCCCGTCAGGAAGTCGTAAAATTTAAGAAACGAGATTTCCACTTCCGGAGGTGCATGTGGCCCTGAGGTTCACTCAGCCTAATTCCTGGGGGCAAAGGCTGCCGGGTGTAGAGCTAACCACTCTACACCATCACGTGCCGAGGTTAACAATGGTGAGAGCTTTTACCTTCCACTCCTCCAAGGGCCTTCATGGCCTGTACGGAGGTGACTTTGCTTTCACGTTTTTATGGGCAATAGATACGTGACCTTTAAGGGATCAGTACAAAGTCCATGTAGAACTATCATGATAACAATTAACTAAATGCTGATCAAGCCTTTTCCCGAAATTTTAGCAATAAAACGTTTATTGTTTCAGTAATGATTATTTGCCATCACCAATTAGCATTGATAAACAATACCTGCACGTAACATTGCAGTTTCCTGGGCCTTATACTCTTAGAGATATTTTTGTGTAGACAATAGACGGTCATAATAAGTATTATGTTTAGTTATAATTGTGATGTCTTGAATGCTTATCGACCTCTTCAAATGTTACAGCTAACAATCATAAGACTGTCGATCTGGAATGTTCTACTATTTTCACCGTTCTGTCGGTTTAGATGAACATGGTGGCTACATATGTGACAGATAACAATGTGGTGAAGGGTATCCTCGGGACTGGATTCGCACAAACCCTATCACACCAGTGACTTGGGTTATGGTCTAAGGTTTTGTTGGGTATGGCAAGAAAATCCGAACCATCATTACGAGTACCCATTATCTTAGCGACCTTCTGAGACCAATATGTCATCTCTTCTTGCAGCCTGACCTCCATGCAACATTTTGACAATTTTTTAATACCAGACAATGTGCCTATTTTGAGGTTCTAGATGTTTATTCGTGCAGAACACTAAGAGGAAGACAGCACCTCTCTGATTCGACGTTATTTTATTCTTTGATGGAAGCAAAGAATTCAAAGTATGTTACTTATGTGAATTTGCATTATTTAAAAAGAATAACTTGCTTCCTTCATTCAACGACATAAACATAGCAATGAACACAGATGCATTCATATGGTTTAATGAAATTCTTCTTCTAATGCGGTCCGCTGGGTAGTCAGATTTCTCGTCCTTTTAATTAAGTGTGGGACATAATCAAACAAGGAGTGCAGCACTATAATCCTCTTCCAGTATGTGTTGGTAGGCGTTAGTGAATCAGTGCTGATGGTTATACCTCAGAATACCATTTGAACGGTGTTTGATTCAACGGACAGATTAATACAGCGGGATCCACATGCTAGCGTAATTCTATAAAATCTGAACCCATGACAATAAAATGGGAATCATTTCCTACATCATTCGTAAACTGGGTTGCCGCAATTCTTGAAGGAGAAAAGGGACGTTGTACTTCTTGATCCGAACTTGAGGAAATTAGATCACCGATGAAGATGTAAAGACCAGATTGATAATTATGGAAAATAATTGATTAATCACATAAAACAATGTTAGGTATTCGTACATTTATGTCTAACATATCACATTCGCTATTGTGAGGTCCCAGGTTACGGCTCTTCATGCAAGTCATTTGCAGGAAGAAAATACTAATACGACTCAAACATAAGTTTTTGATTCATTTGATGGAATCAAATACTTCGCTGTAAGTTAATTTAAATCACAGCATTTAAAATGTACTTCATCATCATCATCATCATCATCATCATCATCTGTTTACCCTCAAGGTTCGGTTTTTCCCTCAGACTTAGCGAGGGATCCCACCTCTACCGCCTCAAGGGCAGTGTCCTGGAGCTTCAGACTCTTGGTCGGGGGATACAACTGGGGAGTATGACCAGTACCTCGCCCAGGCGGCCTCACCTGCTATGCTGAACAGGGGCCTTGTGGAGGGATGGGGAAGATTGGAAGGGATAGGCAAGGAAGAGGGAAGGAAGCGGCCGTGGCCTTAAGTTAGGTACCATCCCGGCATTCGCCTGGAGGAGAAGTGGGAAACCACGGAAAACCACTTCCAGGATGGCTGAGGTGGGAATCGAACCCACCTCTACTCAGTTGACCTCCCGAGGCTGATTGGACCCCGTTCCAGCTCTCGTACCACTTTTCAAATTTCGTGGCAGAGCCGGGAATCGAACCCGGACCTCCGGGGGTGGCAGCTAATCACGCTAACCACTACACCACAGAGGCGGCCTAAAATGTACTTACCTCTGATATTCAAAGAAACGAATGCACATCTCCAGTAACAACTGAAGAGGACTCAATCGTCTTTGAGTAATCGAATTGAAATAGTCTAAGTCAGCAACATGATACCGTAACAATGAAATGTTTTGTTGGTGAGCAAATAATTCCTTTGGTAAGTCCTTTTCCACTACATAACAAAATTAAAAATATATAACTTTCAAAACAGAAAATAAAGCCATTTTCAGATTTCTTCGTAAGCATGGTACGGACTAGACATAGATAAAAATGCAACTTTTCCACACAATGTACATGGAATGGTATGGCGTATGGCTTTTAGTGCCGGGAGTGTCCGAAGACATGTTCGGCTCGCCAGGTGCAGGTCTTTTGATTTGACTCCCGTAGGCGACCTGCGTGTCGTGATGAAGATGAAATGATTATGAAGACGACACATACACCCAGCCCTCGTGCCAGCGAAATTAACCAATGATGGTTAAAATTTCCTAACCCACCGGGAATCGAACCCGGGACCCCTGTGGCCTAAGGCCAGTACGCTAACCATTTAGCCATGGAGCCAGACACACAACGTACAGCTGCATGCTAACTCCACGGATATATTATACACTGGCGGAATAATTTGCAACATCTACTGTGTAATGTCCAATTGAACTCATTTAGACTAGTTCGACTCAGCTAGTCAGCAAGCATAATGAGGCTGTTATACTTGGGCAAACATTTCATAGTGGGCTGGTCGTTCTCCGAGTATACCTTATAAATCAATACCGCGTGTTGTAGCTATCAGAATATAGGAAAATTAATCTGTTCAATATTACAAAAGTAATATGGACAAATACGTGCGGAGATGGTGCTTCTTGGTTTACACTTGCTTGCAAATTCCTTCAGTTCTGTAATTACAAGAGACCAATTCCTAAGACTTCTAGACATGTTGTATTGTTTTATATTTTTCTTTCATCATCATCATCATCATCATCATCATCATCATCTGTTTACCCTCCAGGTTCGGCTTTTCCCTCGGACACAGCGAGGGATCCCACCTCTACCGCCTCAAGGGCAGTGTCCTGGAGCTTCAGACTCTTGGTCGGGGGAAACAACTGGGGAGGATGACCAGTACCTCGCCCAGGCGGCCTCACCTGCTATGCTGAACAGGGGCCTTGTGGAGGGATGGGAAGATTGGAAGGGATAGACATGGAAGAGGGAAGGAAGCGGCCGTGGCCTTAAGTTAGGTACCATCCCGGCATTTGCCTGGAGGAGAAGTGGGAAACCACGGAAAACCACTTCCAGGATGGCTGAGGTGGGAATCGAACCCACCTCTACTCAGTTGACCTCCCGAGGCTGAGTGGACCCCGTTCCAGCCCTCGTACCACTTTTCAAATTTTCGTGGCAGAGCCGGGAATCGAACCCGGACCTCCGAGGGTGGCAGCTAATCACGCTAACCACTACACTACAGTCCTCTTCCTATGAAGGAATATTTTCTTCATTTTTTCCTCTTGAATTCCAACTTCATCTTCGTATTGTGATCTCTCCCACATTAAAAACGCCACTCAAATTATTCGTCTACTAACATCATTCTACGCCATATCTCCGATTATAGCTCGGAACATACTACTTAGTCGAACAGCTCGTCTCCTTTCTCCTAAGTCTCCCCATCCCAAACTTTGCAACATTTTCGTAACGCTATCCGTTTGTTGGAAATCACCCAGAACAAATCGAGCTGCATTTCTTTGGATTTTTTCCAGTTCTAAAATCAAGTAATCCTGGTGAGTGTCCCGTATACAGGAACCACTCTCTAGTTTGGGTGTTAACATAGACTTATATGTCTTCTCCTTTACATCCTTACTAATACCCCTAAATAAACCCATAACCATGTGTAGAGAACTGTACCCTTAATCTACAATAACGTTTATGTTATTACCACAAGGAAGATGATTCCTTATATTAACACCTAGGTACTTAAAGCGATCCCCATTAGGAAATTTCGCATCATCAACGCAGCAATTAAAAGTAAGAGGACTTTTCCTACCAGTGAAATTCACAACCTGACTTTTAAACCCGTTTATCATCATACCATTGCCTGCGGTCCATCTCACAACGTTGTCGAGGTCTTTCTGCAGTTGCTCACAATTTTGTAGCTTATTTATAACTCTATACAGTATAACGTCATCCACAAAAAGCCTGCCCTCTGATTCCAGTTATTTACTCATATCATTTATATATATAAGAAAACATGAATATAAAGATCCAATAGCACTGCCTTGGGGAATTCCTCTCTTAATGGTTACAGGATCAGATAATGCATCAACTACTCTAATTCTATGAGTTCTATTATCTAGAAATATAACCTCCCATTCAGTCACTCTTTTGTGTAGTCCATTTGCACTCATTTTGTCCATTTGTCCCCCATGATTTAATCTGCCAAATGCCTTGGATAAGTCAATCGCAACGCAGTCCATTTAACCTCCAGAATCTAGGATATCTGCTGTAATTTTCTGATAACCTACAAGTTGAGCTTCAGTGGAATAACATTTCCTAAACTCGAACTGCTTTCTATCGAACGAGGTAATAATTTCGCAAACATGTCTAATATAATCGTAAATAATGCTCTCCCAGAAAAGCTTACATGTAACACATGTCAAATTGACTGGCCTGTAATTTTCGGCTTTATGTTTATCACCCTCTCTTTTATACACAGGAGCTACTATAGCAACTCTCCATTCACTTGGAATAGCTCATTCATGCAAACAGTAATCAAAAAAGTACTTCAGATATGATACTACATCTCAACCCATTGTCTTTAGTATATCCCCAGAAATCTTATCAATTCCAGCTGCTTCTCTAGATTTCAAACTTTGTATCTTATTGTAAATATTTTTGTTATGGTAGGTAAATTTTAATACTTCGTTAGTAACAGTCACCTCTTCTATCTGGTAATTTTCCTTGTAACCAACAATCATTACATACAGCTGACTGAATTTTTCTGCCTTCTGTAAATCCTCGCACACACACTCCTTTTTTTCATTAATGATGACTGGAATGTCCTACTTTGACCTGTTTCTTTTTTTTTTTTGCTATTGGCTTTAGGTCGATCCGACACACATAGGTCTAATGTCGACGATGGGAGAGGAAAGGGCTAGGACTGGGAAGGAAGCGGCTGTGGCCTTAATTAAGGTACAGCCCCAGCATTTTCCTGGTGTGAAAATAGGAAACCACGGAAACCCATCTTCAGGGCTGCCGTTAGTGGGGTTCGAACCCACTATCTTCTGAATACTGGATACTGGCCACACTTAAGCGACTGCAGCTATCGAGCTCGGTGTTTCTTTTTTAAACTACCTATACACACCCTTCCATTTTTCAGTCAAATTTGTATGATTTTTACGGACTGAAAATATTGAACATAAATAGACTCGGCTGGATCATTCATAATCGATTGTAGCCTTCAGTACTGTTTCACGGAAATGCTTGGTACTTTGCTGATAGCTTATAGCTGGGCGTCAGACTATTTCATTTAACCTTTGGTCTTCATGGTAGGTCATACAAGGCTCTAGTGCAATAGCTGCATGCTTGGATATTGTAATTAAACCGATGAACGTTTCAAGGACATCGTCCAACAGATGGCATGTTACCATTTACTTCGCTGTGTCTTGACCAGCCAAGCAAACGAGAGTACCGTGTGCTCATGGAATAATAAATATATGTGTTGTGTGTACCAGCCGTGTTACAGCCATGCCATGAAAACAGTTACGTGTCCCTTTTGAAGCAGTCGATTCGTGGGACTTCGCGAGACGGGATAGACATTTCAACAGATTGCTGCTCATTTTTACCGCTTTCGTATATTGGTGATGTCATCAACGGTGTTAGTTGAATGGGCCCACTCCCGTACACCAAGATCTGGACATCCACGTAGTACAGATATACGTCAAGATCGGCGTGTTATTAGGGCATCACTTGATGACCTTAAGAGTAAACATCCGAGTGAATCTGTGCACACGTACCCTTGGGGCCCATCTACATACAGCAGGACTGCGAATATGTGTGCCTTTTCCCAGGCTTCCTCTTCTGTCGCCACAATATCTTGCACGTCACTTTTGCTGTCTGGCAAGGATCACATGAAAAATTGAATGGCACTCTGTTTTTTTTTTTTTTTTGTTTTTTTTTGTTTTGTTTTTTTTGCTAGTTGCTTTACGTCGCACCGACACAGATATGTCTTATGGCGACGATGGGACAGGAAGGGGTTAGGAGTGGGAAGGAAGCGGCCGTGGCCTTAATTAAGGTACAGCCCCAGCATTTGCCTGGTGTGAAAATGGGAAACCACGGAAAACCATTTTCAGGGCTGCCGACAGTGGGATTCGAACCTATTATCTCCCGAATACTGAATACTGGCCGCACTTAAGCGACTGCAGCTATCGAGCTCGGTGGGCGCTCTGTTGTGTTTAGTGATGAAAGCAGGTTCTGCCTACATTCACGTGGTGGTTGTTTACGTATGCGACGTCGACCTGGAAAGTTTCATCTTCCAGAGAGTATTTTGCCCTGACCTACAAGCCCAACTCCTGGCAGCGAAATAAACTGATATTGCCGTTCGCTTTTAGTGTTTGTGGAGGTTCCGTTAAACAGCGCCCGATACATCGAGGACATTGTCGGACCTGTCCTGCTGCCATACCTGTAACAGGAATGAGATGTACTGTCTCAGCAGCACAAAGCTCGTCCACATACAATTGCTTCCACGCGACTTGTTATTCGTGGTGCCAGGCAATTCCCCTGGCCACCACCCTCTCCCAATAAACTGTTTTGGGTGAAGTCTGACTCAGTCTGTACGGTCAGCTACAAACCTAGCACAGTTGAAACAACACGTGCAAGAAGCTTGGAACAATATACCGCAGGATGATGTTCATCACCTGTTCGATCGTCTACATGACAGAATACAAGCCTGTGTAGCTGAGCGAATACACTGTGTTCGGATGTGGTTTTAAGCACCTTCAGTACGTGGTAACTATTGCTTTGTTTGGACTGTACAGTTGATCATTACAACGTCATCAAACGATACTTCCTCTAGGTAGGATCGTGAATAAATCGTAACGTACACAATCACGCTTTTGCAATTTTATCCCCCAAGCGTACTGAGAAATTAAGACGACTATCGCTTCTGCTTCTTCCTGTTCGATTATCTGGAGAACAGTGTATATTCAAGGTCAGCATTCGAAAAAAATTCATCGATTTATAATTACGACCTCACTTATGCCAACAAAGGGTAACTAATGAAATTTCATTACTAACGGGGCGTAATGGCACGGTAGAAAATTACAGAGCCACGTGTGTGAAGCAGGAATAGGGATGAAGTAAATTTCAAAGGGAAATGGTAACAGTTATCCGAAAGAGTAAATAACCAGCGAAAATTGTATGTAAATAAGATTATGTCTTGCAAAGCCCGTAATTTGAGGATTGTTCGCACTAGATAACACTGTAAACATATGGGAACTGTAGAATTTGATGTAACGTAATATTTCGCTACTGAGTGAAATATACACGACATGCTACGTGAACAGGACTTCCGAAGTGAGTTAGTCAAGTATCTACTAGTATCTGAGAAAAATTGTTGTATCTACTTTGATCTGAGAGAGTCTTTGAATAAGTGAACATTCTAGAAATGTCATGCGGTTTCAGGTCAGAATTTGAACCCATCGCCCGGCTGAGTAGCTCACACAGTTAGTTAAGGCACTGGTGTTCTCACACCAACTTGGCAGGTTCGATTCTGGCTCAGACCTTGTGGCATTTGAATGTACTCTAATACGTCAGGCTCGTGTCGGTAGATTTACTGGCGTGTAAAAGAACTCGTGCAGGACAAAATTCTGGCACCTCGACGTCTCCGAAAATCGTCAAAAGTAGTTAGTGAGACGTAAAAAAACATCATTATCGAGCCCATCGTGGACGATTTGTACTGTTGTTATCAATTTACAGCATGGCATACTGCCGGCCCCGCGGACTTGGGGCAGTGCGCCTGCCTCTCAACCTGAGGCACCTAGTTCGATTCCCGGCAAGATTACGGATTTTTACTTTTACCTGGGGGTTGGCTCAAGGGTGACTCAACCTACATCAACTACCGCACCAGTTAGGTTTACAGACGACATTCCCGATGCGAGGTGACAAAAGAGCACAATCGTAGCTCTGCTTGACTTTTCTAGGGCTACTGACACAGTTCACAAGACACACTACTTTCCAAGTTATTTAAGCTCCATCTTTTGACAAACAGGGGATGAGCTCATACATCTGAGGTCATCAGCAGTGTGAAAGGAATAACGATAATTAATGTTCATTCTGGCGATCCGTAGAGGCGGCTTTCCCGCTGGGGCCTGTCCCAGGACCACTGCTTTACTTTCGTCTATATCAAAGATATTTTGGCGTCAGTTAACAGCTGCCGACACCCCTGTACGCTGAACATATACAATTATACTTTCTGTGAACCCAAAGGAATAAAATAAATATTTCAGGAGACTTACAAGAAATTTGTAATTGAATTGAGACGCATGGACTTTGAATAAATAAGATAAAATCCCAAGCTATAATAATAATTTCTCACCCACGACTCCGTTCAAAATTCATAAGCAACTTCACTTTCCCAAAACTCCACCTCCAAAATTCACCAATTGACTTCCGTGAATCAGTCGAAGATCTCAGTGTTATCGTAGACGACTATCTTACATGTAAGCAGAAGGTTATAAAAATTTCGAGAAAAGTATTTGCTACACTTAATTCACTTAGAAGATTCCTCAACATATTTACTCGAGTAATAAAGGAAATGACCGGGCGAGTTGGCCGTGCGCGTAGAGGCGTGCGGCTGTGAGCTTGCATCCGGGAGATAGCAGGTTTGAATCCCACTATCGGCAGCCCTGAAAATGGTTTTCCGTGGTTTCCCATTTTCACACCAGGCAAATGCTGGGGCTGTACCTTAATTAAGGCCACGGCCGATTCCTCCCAACTCCTAGGCCTTTCCTATCCCATCGTCGCCATAAGACCTATCTGTGTCGGTGCGACGTAAAGCCCTAGTAAAAAATAATAATAATAAAGGAATGCTCAGGTATTACCTCATTTCAACTGCTGTGACTGCGAATACGAAGACCTGACCTCCACTCTGAATGATGAACTACAAACCGAGCAAAACGCCCGTTTTCGCTGTCTACGATACAGTGACAATGGTACCATGAACTTGGTCGGCAAAAATGCAACCAGCGCCGTAATTTTTATGATTTACGCCTTCTTCGTCAAATATTCTCCTCATGCTCATCTCCCTACTTGTACTATCAATTTCATCACCACAATCACAGTTTCTGAACACGGTCAAGAACTGATGCACTGTTATCGATTCCTGCACCGCAAGATACACAAAGTCATTTGTTATTTCCTTAGTACGACAATAGAATCCAAAAAAAATTCTGTAAGAGGAGCCTCACCAGCTAGTTTGAGGCAACGTTGTCACCAATATCTACTAGGTAATACATCAATTGTCATTCATCATCATCATCATCATCATCTGTTTACCCTCCAGGTTCGGTTTTTCCCTCGGACTTAGCGAGGGAACCCACCTCTACCGCCTCAAGGGCAGTGTCCTGGAGCTTCAGACTCTTGGTCGGGGGATACAGCTGGGGAGTATGACCAGTACCTCGCCCAGGCGGCCTCACCTGCTATGCGGAACAGGGGCCTTGTGGAGGGATGGGAAGATGGGAAGGGATAGGCAAGGAAGAGGGAAGGAAGCGGCCGTGGCCTTAAGTTAGGTACCATCCCGGCATTCGCCTGGAGGAGAAGTGGGAAACCACGGAAAACCACTTCCAGGATGGCTGAGGTGGGAATCGAACCCACCTCTACTCAGTTGATCTCCCGAGGCTGAGTAGACCCCGTTCCAGCCCTCGTACCACTTTTCAAATTTCGTGGCAGAGCCGGGAATCGAACCCGGGCCTCCGGGGGTGGCAGCTAATCACGCTAACCACTACACCACAGAGGCAGACAATTGTCATTCATACGTTACGTTAATATTGTAGATCAAGCTTTCTTGAAGCTATACACTGTGTTTAAACAACCTGTTGTTATTAAGGATATTAGAAATTAGCTCTGTTAACATTTTTGTGAGTAATATGGTCATGTTATGTACATCATTGTCGTCAACATCGCCATCATTATTTCTTTCTTATTTCTGTTATTATTAATTTTATTGTAATAGTGTAATGTTTAGTATTTGTAATATGTTTCATTAATAGTCAATTCATTTTAATCCTGCACATGTAAATATTATATTTTCTGGTTGGATTGAAGATAGGGCCAGATGGCCTTAATCTTGTCAGAGACCGAGCTCGATAGCTGCAGTCGCTTAAGTGCGGCCAGTGTCTAGTATTCGGGAGATAGTAGGTTCGAACCCCACTGTCGGCAGCCCTGAAAATGGTTTTCCGTGGTTTTCCATTTTCACACCAGGCAAATGCTGGGGCTGTACCTTAATTAAGGCCACGGCCGCTTCCTTCCCACTCCTAGCCCTTTCCTATTCCATCGTCGCCATAAGACCTATCTGTGTCGGTGCGACGTAAAGCAACTGGCAAAAAAAAAAAAAAAAAAAAGAAATCTTGTCAGAGAAAGTAAATATATTGTATTCTACGTGATTACAATTGCGGAGCTACCCCGCTGTGGAAATCCAATAATAATGACCGAGAGGAATCATCACACTGACCGTGCATCACCTCGTAATCTGCAGTATTTCGGGGTTAAGAACGATTGCTTCGTAGGCCAATGCCCTTCAAGGCTGTAGCGTCAAGGGGTTTTATTTTAGGTATGATATAATACATATATTATTTAAATAAGGTCATATTAAGGTTTCGTTTAGGAAGTCAAACATTTGAGATATGGAAAAACTGCTACATTGCAGTCGAGGTGTATTGCATCTTTCAGAATATCCTAAATAAGAGGTTGCATTTCCCGCAAAACGGATCCTCAATTTTCCAAGGGTCAAGCGCCGTTAATATTTACTCTAATGTTATGGTAACAGTCTGCAGCGTTCCCGGTAGAAGCCAATAAACCCGCTTCCTCATGTTCTTGGGTCCCACCACAAAGAGGAACTCTTAATAAATAACACACACCAAAATATCAGTAGCAGTATTTCCCTGGAAATTTGAAGCTCCTGTGTGAATCATTATGTCTCAACTGATAATCACCTAGCGAGTCGACAAGGTGGTGATCGGCAGGAAAGAGAACACCGGCTTTGTTAACGATCCTACAATTACGTTTGAAGAAAATGATACAGAGGGCAAGGAAGCTGACTCTGAAGAGAAAATACGCTATGAAGCTAGTAAATGTCACAGACCTGCCAATGGCTGGAAAGTGATTAACTAGTTCTTCCATGCACGAGGAAATGTCAAAGCATTTCAACCTGGGTTGCTCTCGATTTCTCCATTTTCGTATTCCTGTTTTGGTCTAATTGGCATCAATCTAAATATTTCCGATAATTCACTGTCGAGTATATGTCACCATTTGTTCGGAATTTATAAAGCAAAATAGAGTATCCGTTATCTGGAATAGCTTCACAAGATAAGGCACAGTAAATATGAATCGGGATTAATAGCTGAATCTATATATAAACATAGATTACGTCAAGTGAGTATTTACATATTAGAAGAAAATATTTAGAAGAAAGAATGTGTATATTGACATATTAACCCTTTCCATCCTTGCGATGTCATATATAATTTATAATTTCTTGTGGCTATTTCTAGCCGAGTGGAGCCCTTGTAAAGCAGATCCTCCAATGAGGGAGGGCGGCATCTGCCATATGTAGGTAATTACGTGTTATTGTGGTGGAGGATAGTGTTATGTGTGGTGTGTGAGTTGCAGGGATGTTGGGGACAGCACAAACACCCAGTCCCCGAGCCATTGGAATTAACCAATGTAGGTTAAAATCCCCGACCCGGCCGGGAATCGAACCCGGGACCCTCTGAACCGAAGGCCAGTACGCTGACCATTCACCCAACCAGTCGGACTGTGATGCCATGTGATATAAATATCTTTGAATATTGTCAGGAAACCTCGTGATACCACAGCATTTTCCTTTACTACGTATGTTGGAAGTTGATAGGAAGCACTATAGTAGCTCAAGAAATATCATTTACACATTACAGAATCTGCTCAAGGAGAGAAATGATTTTTTAGTACTCACATGGTGCATATTACAGTATATTTTGTTGAATGTTGTGTTTGTGCTGGCTTTAAGTTATGTTACAAAATAGGCGTAGGATTCAGTAAAAATATAATGTTCTGATTTCTGGCTTTTACCCAGCTTTCATATCGTCGGTTAAGCAACAATACCGCTTATCTGACAATGCTCTTCCTATCCATAATTTTCCTTAAAACTGATCATGCCTCCCAACTCCACATTGATATCCAGTCCATCAGAACAATTTTCGTTGTGTTCATTTTCGTCTGCTTGTGTATAAAGGAAAATGAACCTTTAATGCAGTATACTGTAGGAGTGCGTAAATATGTCATGAAAACATATATCCCTGCAGTACGGCACTGTAAGATTCACTTTCCATTACACATAACCATAGGGAAATTATGGATTCCATATCCATATGTGGCTGGGAGGCGTGATCTGCCTTTAATATAAGAAAATATTTTCATTGTGGCAATAACATTAACGAGGTTGTAAATCTCTTTATACATTTATGGGGGTAGTTAGAAGTTGTAGTAAGAATGAAAAAGAAGGGGACCTGTAAGTCTATATTAAGACCCTAATCAAAGTATAGTTCCCACAGCAACATTACTGGATACGAGAATTGGAAAACATCGAAAGAAAAATATATGTTCTGGTTGATTTTCGACAAGAGAATAGTTTTACGAAAATTTGCAAACTTTGGGCTGGGAAGACTTGGGACTATGGGAACGAACTGCTAGACTAAGCGGTAGGATTCGAGCAGTCAGTTGAGAGATGACGAGGAATGATATTAGTAGAACAATAAACTTGGGTGGAGCCTTTAAAAGCAGGAATGTATTATGAAAATAAAATTGGAATTGAAGAAAATGAATTTGGGCAAATATTCATGTGTAGAAAAATGAATTAGGGAGTAATTTATCAAGACAAATGTTCGTAAATTTCTAAGTTCCTTGAAATAATTCAAGATAAACCTATGTAAGCATTTGGTAGGATACCGACCACCTGGACGACAGCCCTAAGTACAGATTTTGATTGATTGATTGATTGATTGATTGATTGATTGATTGATTGATTGATTGATTGATTGATTGATTGATTGATTGATTGATTGATTGATTGATTGATTGATTGATTGATTGATTGATTGATTGATTGATTGATTGATTGATTGATTGATTGATTGATTGATTGATTGATTGATTGATTGATTGATTGATTGATTGATTGATTGATTGATTGATTGATTGATTGATTGATTGATTGATTGATTGATTTAAAACTAGAAAAGATCATGATATGAAGATCAAATTTGATGTCAATAGGACGAATTGGGACATACATTCATTTATAGGAAGAATAATTAAGGATTTGAATTCATTATCAACGGAAATTTTCGACAATTATTGTCGATGGTCTTTGAACTCACTTCAGTAAGAACAGACAAGGAAAGCAATTGATAGGGAGTATTTCACCTGGGCGATAGCCTTAAATGCAGATCAGTGATGATTCATTAAACAATTGTTAAAATGTGTGGTCAGGCCGGAAATAGAACCCTGGACCCAGTAAACCGAACGACGTTAGGACTTAGCAAAAATAAGATATATAGCTTTAGTTGCTTTTATCCTCACTATGCAGACATACTGTGTCGTAGTTTATCTTGTAATATTGATCTTGAATTTCATTATGCGCAATTGTTATACTGTATTCTTCTTGCGCTTAATGCGTGCGTCCAGTGTGTTACTAATTTATAGCACAATTTCTTATTTAATTCAATCAATCAATAAATCAATCAATCAATCTATCTATCCATCAATCAATCACTACTGATCTGCATTTGGGGCAGTCGCCTGATCTATTATTTTCATAGCCTTTTCTTGAATGATTGCAAAGAAATTGAGCATTTATTGAACATCTCCCTTGGTAAGTTAGTCCAATTCCTAACTCTCCTTCCTGTAAACGAATATTTGCCCCAAATTTGTCCTCTAGAATTCCAACTTTTTTCTTCATATTTTGATATTTCCTACTTTTAAAGACACCACTCAAACTTAATCGTCTACTAATGTCATTCCACGCCATCTCTCCACTGACAGCTCGAACATACCACTTAGTCCAGCAGCTCGCCTCCTTTCTCACAAGTTTTCCTAGCTCAAACTTTGCAAAATTTGTGTAACGCTACTGTTTTGTCGTATATCACCCTAACAAATCGAGCTGTTTTAATTTGGATTTTTCCAGTTCTTGAATGAAGTAATCCTGGTGATGGTCCCATACACTGGAACCGTAGTCTATTTGGGATCTTGCCAGAAACATATATGCCCTCTCCTTCAGATCCTTAGTACAACTCTTAAATACCCTCATAACCATGTGCAGAGATCTGCACCCTTTATTTACAATCCCATTGATGTGATTAACCTAATGAAGATCGTTCCTTATATTAACACCTAGATACTTACAATGGTCTCCATAAGGAACCATCAACGCAGTAATTAAAAGTGAGGGGACTTTTCCTATTTGTGAAACTCACAACCTGATTTTTAACCGCGTTTATCATCATAACCTGCTTACTGCCCATCTCACAACATCATCGACGTCATTTTGCAGTTGCTCACAATCTTGTAACTTATTTATTACTCTATACAGAATAACATCATGAGGAAAACTCGTTATCTCTGATTCCATTTCTTTACTCCTACTTTTTGTAGCAAGTATTTTATCATAAATATCAGAGTTGTATACTCCGTGGTTTTCTCTTCATTTACAGGTGCATTTCCAAAAGTCATTTCCAAACCTAGAATATATTATAAAAATATTTAATTATGTTTAACATATTTCAAGGACGTTCTGTAAGTATTATAACATAATCATATGCATCTAATGTATTACATAACGACTGTTAAAGTTGTCTGATGGAAATAATACTTCAGTTACTTTCCATGAGAATTTGTTCATCCCATCATTCTAGAACGTTAGGGCTGGGAATGATTAAACAAATATGTTTTAGGTTACAATCCCCTGGTAACCCTTTTCTATTGCAGCTATACGTTATAGATATCGTCTCTCCCATTCATTATTCTAAAATTCCTACGTTGGGTAGATGAAAGGACATAGTAACATACGATCAAGCTGCAGCAAATATCACAATAATTTAAGGGTGATTTCCTCGATTTGACCACATCATACAATTAAATTATACGCAGTCTTTGTATTGTTTAAAAATATCAAAACCATTCCGCCACAGAACCTAATGTGGCTTTATGATGAACGTTAAAAAGTAACATGAACAAGGTGTCGATCGCGTATCGTTCGGTGTGCATGTCATTTTCCGTGTCAAGGTTACTTGTTCACATTAATAAACAACTGAATGTAATATTATCCGATGGTAGATTGGCTTAACATGAGGTTGGTGAGCCGTGCCGCTCAAAACGCAAGGCTGATTGTAGTCAATAAACACTGCCCCTTCCCTCACTGATGAAGCATGACAATGTATTCCCTCTGCATAGTACTTTCGAATCCACCCTTCTATTTTTTATTCAAACAAAGCATATTCTCCTTCAGCTGCATTTAAATCTCCGCGTCAGTACTGGTACAGACCATATTATAACTATTTAGCAGCAGAAAATCTGCGACGGAACTGAGCAGCTTATAATCCCAGTACATCGATTATGTGATGCAGACGGAAGAAAGGATTTCTCGTAGTTTCATGGCATAAAACTAATTAATATGTATTGGATATGAGGTAATAAGAGGATTTTATAAAATATTTGAAACCTAAAGGTTAGTCATAGGAATTGTACGATCCCTTACATCCATTTTTACGCTCCCTGAAGACAAATGCCGGTGACGGACATGAGATTACCTTCCAAGCGACCACTGAAACTAATGTTCTACAAACAACTATAACGTAAGGATATTGTATTGGTTATAAATTTAAAACATTAGAGTTTTCCATTTAGGAAGTGTTGTATTCGTATGTAACTATAATGTTTTATTCATAGGACAGTTGAAGTTAATAATGCGATAAATTTATCTTATTCATTCCAGAATGTGTGTTGTCGGTCAGTTTGTCAGAGCATTTCATATAATCTCCATGAAACTTCACAAACTATTATATGCGAACGTGTGCAGCTAGTAAAACAATAAATCTGTCTTTTTTGGTATTATTAACAATTTTATAGTTTGTAATTTATTTTCTAATTAATATTCCTATTTTGTTTAAAATTCACAATATAACTCGTATCTGATTAATAAAGGAAGTATGTGTTGAAAATAATAATAATAATAATAATAATAATAATAATAATAATAATAATAATAATAATAATAATAATAATAATAATAAAGCAGAACCTCGGCACGTGATGGGGTAGACGCCCGGACGCCTTTGCCCCCAGGAATTAACCTGGTACTCATTTTTGGTGTAGGATGAGTGAACCTCAGGGCCATATGCACCTCCGGAAGTGGAAATCTCGTTTCTTAAATTTTACGATTCCTGAGGGGGATTCGAACCCACGTCCTTTCGGGCGAACCGAGCACGCCTTTACCGCCTAGGCCAGGCAGCCCCTAATAATAATAATAATAATAATAATAATAATAATAATAATAATAATAATAATAATAATAATAATAATAATAATAATCTCTCTAGAATGTCCAACACGGGGCTGAGAAAACAGAGAGCACATTTTAAGTGGGTGATACACTGAGAACACATAGTGACATGTAAACGTTATCAAGGTCACTCACCAGTGGACATGTTTGGACTATAGAAGCAATCTGCAACAGGTTTACGATAACTGAGAGGTGAGAGTGTACAGGAACATAAAATAATAGACTGACTGAACAGCAAGTCACTACCAACCTGATATTATACTCACAAACAAGGAGGTCTACCTGATCTTCGTGTTTCTGGCTTTCTTCCCAGTTCCAAGGTTTCGAAATGTACGTGGATGTCGCCTAGTTTTACGGCCAGATGCCCATTATAACGTGAACCCCATGTGAAGGGATGTAATCGCTACTGCGATTTCTTGTGCTGGTTGGTAGTGTGATCTGTTATGTGTGGATGAAGCTGTGTATTGAGATGAACACAAACACCCTGTCTCCGAACCATTGGAATTAACTATACATTAGGTAAAATTCCCAAACATGCTGGAATCAAACACGGGTCCCTCAGAAACGAAGACCACTACGCTGGAGATTTAGGCAAGGAGCCGGTCAATGGTCACATATCTAATCCACATATCAAAATATCTCCTGAGAATGTACAGAGGAAGGGCAGGCAGGTCACCAAGTATTTGCCACAGGCAATAGTCGATGAATAAGACAAATCTGGCATCAAGATAACTTTGTCGATGTTCCAGTCGATGTTGGAGCACTACGACCAATTCTTAATCAGCTGTATGACGCACTTCACCAGCTAAACCTCAAGATGAATTCCTATTTGTAACTGCAGAAGACTGAGGATTCAGGAACATGCAGATAAGTGCTAAATAGGGATTTGATGTATCCATAACAGAAGAAAATCAGGACATCAACAATATTCAGCGAGGCTTGCATGGTAATTCCGCCTCATGTAACTAAACACTAAGCACGCCAAAAATAATAATGCGTAGAAGGAGAAGAAAGCAGTGGGAGAAAATAAAAGGAAGAAAAATCATTATCCCCAACACCGTCAACATCAACAATAATGATAAAGAATAATATCTTGTTAACTGTACACCTGCCAAAGTGTGTTGTGTCAAAGTGTCTCCAGTGGATTTCTTGACGAAAGTTGTACAAATAAGACAGATATGAAAATAACACAGATATAAAATTAGTAGATTACATTTCTGGACCTGTTAGCTGCGGCCTGGTGAGTTGTGAATGTCGCGATACTTCGTCGAAATTAATTGCGGTGTATTTGTGCGTCCTCACTTTTATCGGTTGACCCAATGCCCATGAGTAGGTGCTATAGCACAGTCTCAGAACCTCAGGTAACTTACCTTATTGTCAAGATGATCGAACGTGAAAGTCTAAGATATTGCATTAATTCCCAAAGGACACTGAGCAGTTTTAGTGGAACGTGGATAAGGATCAGGGGATGAATGAAACTTAAATATGAAATGATTGGTCATATTTCACATCAGTACTTATGATTTCAGCCGCTGCTGGCGATGTGTGATGCAGAACTACCCTGGAAAATATTATTTTTGCTTGTAAGTAGGCTGCAGCACGTGTTCCATTACACCAGCTATAGTACTTATTAATGAACGGCTGCTGCGGTTTGACAAGCAGATAGAATCCAATTGAGACAATGGGGTTATTTCACGTCTCAAATAAAAATTAATGCTGTTCTTAGTACGTAAACGGAGTGAGATATTTCTACATATTGTTCTCAAATATTTATTAAAATATATGACCGTTTATCGTAGACAAGTAACTATTTATTTCGAAGCCTTTATTCTACTGTTGTCTAAAAACCTAACCAAACCACATAGGGCAACAGCCCCGAAGGACCATGGCCTACCAAGCGACCGCTGCTCAGCCGAATGCCTGCATATTATGAGGTGTCATGTGGTCAGCATGACGAATCCTCTCGGCCTTTATTCCTGGCTTTCTAGACCGTGACCGCCATCTCACGGCCAGACTGTAATCACGTAGACTGAGTGGACCAGCACGAACCAACTCTCAGCTACAGGAAAAATCCCTGACCTGGCCAGAAATCGAACCCAGGGCCTCCGGGTAAGAGTCTAGCAAGCTACTCCTACACCGCGGGGCCGGATACTGTTGTTTAATTTTATATATAACATAACTTGAGCTTATCGGACAGTCAGCATGTAATATATGTCTGAATTACTTCTGGCAAGTGATAAATTTAAACAATGTAGAAATTAAATCTTGTTGATGATTCTTGTTTAAAGGAGCCTAACATCTAAGGTCATCGGCCCAAAAATGAAATCAAACACCAATTTAGTAAAATAGAGTGTTTAAGTTCTGTAACTGATATGAAAAACAAGAAATAGTGAGAGTGATTAAAAAACTGACACATGGATGATATAATCAATCCAACAATGTGGTCCAAACTTAGAGAGCTTGCCTCTTACCTGGAGTTTGAGATTTGATTCTCAGTCAGGTCAGGGATTTTCAACTGGATCTGAGGTTCGGTTCGAAGTACACTCACCACATCTGGGAGTAATTGAGAAACTATATGACGGTGAAACAGAGGCCGTGGTCTGGAAATCCTAAAACAACGGCCGAGAGGATTCGCCTCACCTCTCAATGCGCCGCACTTTGGAATGAGCAGCTAATGCTTAGTTCGCCAAGGCCCATAATGGCTGTAGCTCCATGGTATTTGGATTGCTCTTTAGGTGATAATTATAATCACCTGGACGTGGAACACATATTCAGGAAAATATGGTCTTCAGCGAGGGTTATACCGGGTGAATCAGCCGCCCATGTTTCTTCAGATCCATGCAACCCGCAGTGTATGGAAACGTTTCCCTTGTTCTCCGAAAATAAGTCCTAGAAATACTCGTATTCGTTGGTGGCAAACCAGGGATAAGGAGGTAACAATGGATGCTCGCACAAAACCGTATTACGTGTATAAAAGGAACGCTCCATGTTGGTCTCTGTTTATTAGTTATTTTACGTCGCACCGACACAGATAGATCTTATGGTGACGATTGGTCAGGAAAGGGCTGTGAGTGGGAAGGAAGCGACTGTGGCCTTGATAAGGTACAGCCCCAGCATTTGCCTGGTGTGAAAATGGGAAACCACGGGAAACCATATTCAGGGCTGCCGACAGTGTGGTTCGAACCCACTATCTCTTGAATACTGGATATTGGCTGCACTTAAGCGACTGCAGCTATCGAGATCGGTAATTTGGAAGAAAAGCGTTTCAAAATTAATTTTATTAGAATTCACTGTGCGATTTGGTGGTGAATAGACATGTTTGTAATTGGTCGTAAATTATCATGTCTTCTATACACTACATAAAAGGGTGCAATGTTTTGAAGATGGGCATTAGTATCAGCCTCACGTACGGTTCATGCATTGTGCGGACAAACCTATATCGGTCTATATGTGGGCCTACATAAAATGGCTATGGTATGTAGCATAATATACAACTAAGAGACATTTAATTTCTCGCAGGTTGCGTATGTACAAGAAGAAATAGACGCAGCTGATTCACCTTATATTTTTCGATTTTCATGTAATGATTTTCAGATTCTGGGAGATTAATTCAAATATTGCATAGCAAAATCCACGTCAAATCATTGTACACAACTGCAAACAGTACATTTAAGAGTGGAGTAACTCATTAAAAGCTCTTTATTGCCTAAATATCTTCAAACTCTAGAGCTTTTCGCTGCGGAAGTCGCCTTACTTCCCTATAGCATTCGTTGCGGTAATCGACTTTTGTCAACTTGGTACTTTCCTGCTATAGTTTCCACGTGCTTATTTAATAAAGACTTATTTAATAATACAAACATCTATAATCATGTATTGATTATGCACTAAGCATTGTTTTAAAACCTTGCCTCCCATACTGGACCTATGTTTATTTGTTATCTTTCACCCGCCCGCCCGCCAACATTCCTGTCAGTTGTCTGGCGATAGCAGCTTCACGCAGCAGCTATGAGCGCCCGGAACAACATTAGTAATAGATGACAGAGAATATATTTTCAATCTTTTAGTGGCCGATTCTGATTCGGATTGTTCAGTAAATTTGGACAGTGAAACAAGTGATGATGTGCATAGTGATTGTTTGGAAGAAAATGCCAACGAGGAAGATTTTCGTTTTGTATCGGACTGGAGGGATATTAGTGATGACATAAGAATTAGAAAAATGAAATTATGGGACGGGGCTAATTTTGATATAACAGTGAAAAGCGAAGTTTCGAATTTTGATGACCCATACAAGGCATTTCTTCAGTTTATGCCGCGTTCAGTGTTTGAGCATACAGTAATGGAAACAAATAGATAAGCTAGGCAGTGTTTAGATAAAACATTTGATTTTCCTCCGCGTTCGAGGTATAATCGGCAGACTGAATGCACAATAGAAGGTATTCAGGCAATGCTGGCTATTGATATTGGGATGGGATCGTTAGTTGTAAATTACAACCATGAAATGAACGGGGTTGATAAATTTCATCAACTGAAAACTAACTGTGCATTTGTACACAAGAAACTCACGTGGTATCAGGTCTTGTAGTGTTTTCTCATTGAAACTGCACTAATAAATAAAAGAATATTGTACTATCAACTTCAACGTAGGGCAATTAGTGCTCCAGAATTCAGAAATTCTGTCATAATGGGACTTCTACAAGAGTATCAGGGCAGTCCGCCGGCGAAACGAGGAAGACCTTCTGATTACATACCTCAAGCACGCCTGACGGAGAGACACTTTCTTGGGGAGCAGCAGGACAAGAGTCATAAACCTTATTGTGTTTTTCGTTCCATACTACCAGCAAAATGTTCAAAGAAGGAAAAGGGACTGTGCAAGAGAAAACAGACAATGTTTGTTTGTAAGAATTGTCCAGGACAGCCTGCAATGTGTCCAGTTCCATGTTTCGAGATGTATCACAGTAATGTGTGTTTCAAGGTCAAATGTCACTGCTAGTTTGCCAAAGTTGAGTTTAAAATGTTGCAATGATGTTGAATGTCACTAACCTTCAAAAAAAATAAAGTTTCAGCCCATTTGGAAAATACGAAAAAATTACATGTTTCTGTAAGTGTTCTGTTTAAAAATAGCGCAGTGAAAGAGTGTAGGAATGATGCATATTAACGATGATAATAATAACAATTCGACTTCCGTATGTACTGTTATGAGCTTCAATGTTCAGTCTGAATTTTGTTTTAATCAAACACCATATTAATCACCTATGATCTGTATTTAGGACAGTCGCCCAGGTGGAAATTACCGTATCAGTTGTCCGCCTAGTCTTTTCTTAAATAATTTCAAAAGAGTTGGAAATGTATCCAATATCTCCCCTGGTAAATTATACCATCCCCTACCTTCTCTTCCTATAGACGAATTTTTGCCCGAATTTGTCCTCTTGACTTCCAAATTCATCACCATATTGTGATCTCTTCTAATTTTAAAATCACCACACACACACACACACTCATAAGCCAATTAATGTTATTCGAAGCCATCTCTCCACTGACAGCTTCGAACATACCACATAGTCGACGAGCTCGTCTCCTTTCTCCCAAGTCTTTGCTGACAAATGTCTACAATATTTTCGTAACACTACTCTTTCGTCGAAAATCTCCCAGAAAAAATGTTCTATTTTCCTTGGATTATTTTCAGTTCCCGAATCAAGTAACGCTGTTGATGATCCTCACTGAAACCATACCCTAATTGTGGTCCTTCCAGTGACTTGTGTGCCCTCTCTTTTACATCCTTACTACAACCCATAAATACCGTCATAACCATACAAAGAAGTCAGTAAACATTTTTACAATCATGTTTATGTGATTACCCCACAGAAGATCCTTCCTTAAATTAACACCTAGGTACTTAGAGTGAACCCCATGAGGTATTGTAACCGCACAGCAGGGTTATAGACTTCATTCAGCATTCATTATCATTATTATCATTGACTGACCCGATTCATTAGATTTTATATTCTGATTTCCATCATTTAGATTGTAGTATTAGTTAGATATCACGTAATATATGTCATTTAATCATTCGATAAGGTAATTCTGTTTGTAATCATTATGAATGTAAATAAGTGAGATTTGTTGATTTGAAAACAAAGTCATATTTTAACTTGTAACTGTAGACAGAAGAGCAAGCGTGACATTGTGTAACCAAGGCTATGTTTAACCGATATTGCCTTAGGCAAGACAGTTTCTGTTGACATGGACAGTTTGTAACCGTTCATACGCATGGGGAAGCTAGTAAGTCACATGTATCGAGCGTGGCCACGTGGCTTCGAGCTTGCTCTCGTACTCGCTAGCTACCGTGTATCGGTGTGGATGACGAATTTATTTCAGTCGATATAAGGATAGTAGAGTCGTCTAGTATGAGTAGTAATTTGTACATAACTGATGGAGAAGGAGCGGCATCTAATTGCGAGGTAGAACATCTGAATGTAAGTTTACTTCTGTATATTCACCAGAGGCTCGGTGCCGTTTTCTGTAGATGTATAGGCAGTACATATCGACCTGAATAGATATATGCAGTTAACAGACCCTCGCGTACTTCGAATTCTTCACTGAATTCTGTTACGTAATTCGCGAACTTTGTTCGAAAATTGAATCATACGTACATACATATAACATAACATAGAACTGTTGCATTTGTGTCAACAGTCGTTATATTATCTATCAGGACGTATGAAACTAGAATAGAGAGCATGCCTGAATATTACAGGTTCTTCAATAAAGTCTTCCTATTTCTGACAATGAAATTAAGTGACCACATGGAGGTCATAACACTCGGGCAGGGAAAGTAGACCAACTACAGATACGCAAGAAGATGAGATAAAAGACCACAGCTTCCAACTACAAACCGCACGGGGTGGTTCCAGGAGTACGAAGTTCAACAGCGGTGGTTTCAGACATAAGCAAATTACAGCATCAAACATGTTATGCATAAATTACATGAAGAACAAATTAATCAGCGGCGACCCAAAAATACAATGTTTCAGAAATCTGGTAGAAAACCTTTGCAGTGGAGGAAAAAAGGGACGTCTTTAAAGGAGTGTTGCGTAAGGAAGGATTTCTTTAAGAAAATGAATGCAGGCCGGAAGAAGGATCGTAAAACTACACTATGCAATTAATTAAGCCATTCGACAGACTTACACCATGACGGAGCGGAGGCGACAAAATACGACTGGATTGTAAATATATGATACAGAGGAACGAATTTTAAGAGTTGTGCCTGAGAAGAATAGGGATATTTATTGTCACAGTAACCAACTAATGAGATAGGATCAAAGGATCGAGAGTGGAAGCGATTGGAGGACACGTAAAAGCCAGATATAGGGGAAGTTATGGAAACAACAGCGGAGAGAGTTTTTTAAAAGACAGAATTTTTGTATTTTGGGGCATTCCATTCGTATATGTACTGGCATTCTGAAAGTAGTCACATTGGAATTTTGATTTCGAATCTCATTTCTTAATCGCTGGAGTGTTAATTAATGTGTGCGTAGCGTTCGCAAAGACAGTTACTGACTCAGTCTTAGTCGAATTCTGAACTCATTCTCGAAGCATACTTAATATTACTTTATGCTGTACGGAGAGTACATCGGGAATCACTTATGAAGACAACATTAAAGTAATCGCACAGCTCGTATGAAGGTAATTCAGAAGGGACACGGTGTAGCTGCGAAATATTCGAATGAGTAAACAGGTGCAGAGGATATGATATCAGTATGATTGACATGAGCAAGGCTTATTACATGTGCGCCCGAGTATCGAAGACCGTCGCTTTACAGAAACGAAACTAAAGTGCGGGAGTTTCTGACGGACATCCACGGAACGGTATTCGCGAGTGAAGGTAAACGTCAGAAAGACAGTAGGAAGTAGTGGTAAAACACAATCCACAAAGATAGAATAAATCACGATAGCCAGTCAAATATTAAATAATTGAGGTCCGAGTGACGTTACAGACTGTCGCGAGGTTACCAGGCTGTTCGTGAAACCTGTACGAGTCCGGTCAAATCAGCGAGGGACCACAGCAGTAGCACTACCGGATCCCGAACAGGAGACGTCATGGTCCAGCTCAACATCCAAGGAGCGGTTGTTTCAGTGACAACCAGCGATGGTACCATGATGGAGTAGAAGCAGTAAGGAATGATACCTTACGCTGGAGGAGAGATGGGGGCCGAAGGATGAGTAGAACAAACTCTCAGTATGTAAAAACCCACGTAGATGTTTTAGAGGGAACGTTTCATTTGTTAAATATTAGACGTAGGATTATTATTATTATAATGATTTGGAAAACTGTAGTTTCACGGTACACTAAATGATAGGAATTTGTAAAAGAGGGAAACTGTGTGATTTCGTTTTATTTCATTTCATTTCATCTTGTGTTACGATGGGAAGTTCAGTTTCAGTGCATGGGAACCACTTCAGATAAGTTATACATGCAAATACAGGGAAGTCAAGATTTAAATGTTATGTGAGTGAAGGGATGAATTCAGAGACATAAATGGGACGGAATATAATGTCAAGCCGTATAGAAAGTTAATTGTAATGCATGAATACCGTTTAGAACGCATGAATGAATTTGTGTTGATGTGAGAGACTTGATTTAATCATAGAAGTGATTATAAAGGAATTCTTATTTAGTCGACGTTGCTTAGAGATAGTTATTAGTAATGCATAGTATCATGACTAGAGTAACCCAGTTAGTTTATTAATCACGTGAAAGAAAATGTAATGTTTGCGAAGTTAATACAGGTAGGTTAGTTCAAGAATTATCATATGCAGTGATGAGTTGGACATTATTATTATTGTGTTTTAGTCATCAGTTCATAGACTGGTTTGATGCAGCTCTCCATGCCACTCTATCCTGCGCTAACCTTTTCATTTCTACGTAACTACTGCATCCTATATCTGCTCTAATCTGCTTGTCATATTCATACCTTGGTCTACCCCTACCGTTCTTACCACCTACACTTCCTTCAAAAACCAACTGAACAAGTCCTGGGTATCTTAAGATGTGTCCTATCATTCTATCTCTTCTTCCCGTCAAATTTAGCCAAATCGATCTCCTCTCACCAATTCGATTCAGTATCTCTTCATTCGTGATTCGATCTATCCATCTCACCTTCAGCATTCTTCTGTAACACCACATTTCAAAAGCTTCTATTCTCTTTCTTTCTGAGCTAGTTATCGTCCATGTTTCACTTCCATACAATGCCACGCTCCACACGAAAGTCTTCAAAAACATCTTTCTAATTCCGATATCAATGTTTGCAGTGAGCAAATTTCTTTTCTTAAGAAAGCTCTTCCTTGCTTGTGCTAATCTGCATTTTATGTCCTCCTTACTTCTGCCATCGTTAGTTATTTTACTACCCAAGTGACAATATTCATCTACTTCCTTTAAGACTTCATTTCCTAATCTAATATTTTCTACATCACCTGCCTTCGTTCGACTGCACTCCATTACTTTTGTTTTGGACTTATTTATTTTCATCTTGTACTCCTTACCCAAGACTTCATCCATACCATTCAGCAACTTCTCGAGATCTTCTGCAGTCTCAGATAAAATAACAATATCATCGGCAAATCTCAAGGTTTTGATTTCCTCTCCTTGGACTGTGATTCCATTTCCAAATTTCTCTTTGATTTCCTTTACTGCCTGTTCTATGTAAACATTGAAAAGGAGAGGGGACAAACTGCAGCCTTGCCTCACTCCTTTCTGGATTGCTGCTTCTTTTTCAAAGCCCTCGATTCTTATCACTGCAGACTTATTTTTATACAGATTGTAGATAATTCTTCGTTCTCGGTATCTGATCCCTATCATCTTCAGAATCATAAATAGCTTGGTCCAATCAACATTATCGAATGCCTTTTCTAGATCTACGAATGCCATGTACGTGGGCTTGTCTTTCTTGATTCGATCCTCTAAGATCAGACGTAAAGTCAGTATTGCTTCACGAGTGCCTACATTTCTTCTGAAGCCAAATTGATCTTCTCCCAGCTCAGCTTCTACTTGTTTTTCCATTCTTCTGTAAATAATACGTGTTAAAATTTTGCAGGCATGAGATACTAAACTAATGGTGCGGTAGTTTTCACACCTGTCAGCATCGGCTTTCTTGGGAATAGGTATAACAACATTCTTCCGAAAATCGGATGGGACTTCTCCTGTCTCATACATCTTGCACACTAAATGAAATAACCTTGCCATGCTGGTTTCTCCTAAGGCAGTCAGTAATTCAGAGGGAATGTCATCAATTCCAGGTGCCATGTTCCTATTGAGGTCACTCACAGCTCTGTCAAACTCTGACCTCAAAATTGGGTCTCCCATTTCATCAGCATCAACAGCCTCTTCATGTTCCAGAACCAAATTATTTACATCCTTACCTTGATACAACTGTTGGATATGCTCCTGCCATCTTTCTGCTTTGTCTTCTTTCCCTAGAAGTGGCTTTCCATCTGAGCTCTTAATATTATTATTATTATTATTATTATTATTATTATTATTATTATTATTATTATTATTATTATTATTATTATTATTATTAGTTGTGAGTTAGGAAAGTTATCACGGTGATTGGAAATTGCATAGAGGTTTTGATAATTAAATAAACGTCATCTTCCATTAAACAATGTTATTGAGAGTACGCATTTGATAATTAATATCAGATAGGAATTTCAGAGAGGCAACAGACGTCAGATGTTATGAGAAGGTTGGCAAGCCTTGGGACCATATGTGTGTTATTACGGAGCGACGTTCTCCAGGTGTATGTGCAGATGGGTGTCCTGTTTAGTGAAGGTATTTTAATTCCCGTCCGTGTAAGGCGGAAATATGTATGATATTGGTTATCTCTGCCCGCTGATGTAATATGCCAGCTGGAATGCGAAGGTACTTATACGGATCCCAGGAAGTGTCAGTATTTTCAGATGCCTATGTGATGCTATTTTTATAACCGCACTACTCACAAGTATAATTTATGGATTTCCACAAGCGATTATTTAGACCAGGAAATACTGCAGGAACGTAAGATTTGAGTAGATTTGATTAGTTTATGCCATGATTATCAGTTTTAAGCCATTAATAGAGATTTTCTTAATATTGAATAAAATGTACGTGAAAGTGTATTTGTGGTGATGGAGTGATATTATATTCTTAAGGACCTGTGTGTGTTGATTAGTTTTATTTTGTGTTGCGATTTATTGCTTCGTGAATAATTGTGTGTGGTAAATGAAATCCACGCGAGGGTTGTAATTCATGTTTATTTGATGTTGATTGCGTAAATATTAAGAAAACGATTCACTCAGGATGTACAGTAATGTACATTAACGTAAACTGTAATATTCTCCTAAAACATCTGCGCGAGGCGGGTAGGGACTCATCGATGATAGGCAGATCATGATGAGATATAATTCAATCCTTCGGCAGGGTGATCAAATATTCGACGATTAACGATGTTCGTATATTCGAGTGCACAGATTTTGAATTCCAGACATTTGAGAGAGGATTTTAAGTACATTTATATTCGTTTTCACGTCATGATTTTTGTCGTAATTGTTTTATGTTTTGTTTGTCAAGTTAACTTTCTTTGATTTTTCCTTTAAATAAATTAGACTAAATTTACCAAAATTTTGTCTTTATTTTAGCATATCTCCAACCTTATTCATGTCTGTCAGTGGAAGTATATGTTCCGAAAAATCTCAGCCTAGTAAAGTTAGACGTTGGTGAGAGTGCGTGAACCGGTCACCCCTGAGATGCTGAGCAAGAGTCGGACGAAAACCAGATTTAGGTGACATATGTGGGCAATGTAGCAGTCAAATAATGTAACATTGTGACTTGTAAGGTAGAGATCGAACGGTTAGGACAGGAAGTGTGAAGTAAGGCTCACACTTTTGTCAATAACCCGTTTGTGCTGAAAATATGAAAGGTAATTTGAATGTGCATATTATATTCTTCCTAAAGGCGAAATGGATTATACTGTCAATGGGATTCGAAATACCGTTATGTGACAATGTTGAGTGCTGAAATACTGACACGCAGCACTTGTATCACATAGAGTGAAACTTCGTTCATATAGTCCATTCAATACTTGACTTTAGACTAAAGAACCCTTCTACTCAGGGTTCTGAGCTTAAATAATATCACATAGCGGTTCTTCTAGGCGCAACGACGATATTGAGATTTCGAGGAACTGTTTGTCACGAACTTGTGTGTGTGGACTTTATGAAGAGAAACAGGACGAACTGCTCCACTAATATATATGTTTCGAGGTATCAGAGGACAGATGCCCTGGAAAGATATTAGTAGAAAAGTAAGTCTGAGTGACGTTTTTTAATATTATTAAAGATCACAATATGATGATAAAATTGGAATTCGAGAGGAAAAATTGGAGCAACTATTCGTTTATAGGAAGAAGAGTTAGGGATAGAAATAATTTACCAAGGGAGATGTTTGATAAATTTCCAAATTCTTTGATATTATTTAAGAAATTCTTAGGGAATCTGCTATCTCTGCGACAGCTCTCAATGCAGATTATTGGTGATTGATTGAAGGAATACCATTTGCAGGCTCGATCCTAATCACACATACATTATATGCGTTTAAGGGTGGTTGACGAGGTCCACTGGGAAAGCAACTTGAATAACATTGTCATCATTACCTGACTGGAGTACAGTCATGTAACCTAGATTATTATCGTATCTGGAGAAAATAAATAAGTGCTTCACTCAAATCTTCTGCAGCGTAAACGACCACTTCTATGCTTACGCAAAGGTATTTAAATTCAGGTTCTATTTTATACAAACTTATCCTGTACTGTGATAAAAAGCACGCGTTCAGCCAACCTGTGATATATTGGAATTTTTAACACAGTCTTCATCAATTCAAAGGGACATTCAAATAAATAGGTTACTCTATGATCAATTCAGTCACTGTCAGTATTTTGTAAATATCCTTATAAACCAAAATTTAATTTCAACGAGTGATTATATTATATTATATTATATTATATTATATTATATTATATTATATTATATTATATTATATTATATTATATTATATTATATTATATTAAGTTGTAGAGTTGCATGTTCGGTACCCTTAGGCCTACTTGCTTAGTAAACGGTTTATCTATCCCCAAAAACACGTTTCCTGATGTGGGTGAGATGAGGCCTCAAAATGAAAGTGGAACCCCTAATCAAGCGATTGTATTATCTTCAACTGAGACGTACTTTGTTCTTATTTGATTTTTGAATGTACATTTAACTTGAATTTAATCTTCCTACCATCCATAATTTATACTGTGCACGGTCACAGACACGAAAACCCAAACAACTAAAGTCAAACTAAAATGTGTCGTAAACTCGAAGGAGGTAAATGGCCAAAGACAAGGGAAATATTTGGAGGAAGTACCTGAATGCAAGGATTCTCTCAGTTGCCGGTTGTCGAATTCTTTGACACACTTTGAAATCCTAAGTACAAATCTCAGATACAAGGAACCGGATATGTGAATCTCAAGCAACAGATCAGTATCAAGGTCCTTTGTCCCTCGTGCGCTACTAGTCAATGTAGCCTAATGCGTGATTAGAGAAGACGTGTTATGGCTCAGTAATACAACGTTTGTATCAATAGCCGAACAACCATTGAGCTTCAGTGCATAACATCTCAGATAAGACGGTAAATCTGGGTTGACATTTAATGGATCACGAGAACATGAAGCCGCTGCCATTCACTGTTGATGGCTGTGTAAATCCTGACCATGAATCTTCGTAGCCTGACCTACTAGTTTCAAGGTTAGGGGGATTATCAGTATACGTACAATTAATTTGTAATCCTACTTATTTGCCGTCTTAATTCATCCTGTTGGCCAATAACATTTGAAAACTTTCAGCTGTCCACAAAATGAGAAATAACTTGTGAAACTGAACAGGAGACGGAATACATTTTGGACGTTGTATTAAAACCATAGCTTTCCATGCTTATAAAGATTTTCACTGGGAATGAGGATGTTTAATGAAGTTATGGAGTTTGAAAAACAATTAACAGATTACAGTCTGGCCCCACGGCTAAATGGTTACCGACCTGGCCCTTGGTCACAGAAGTCCTGAGTTCGATTTCCGGCTGGGTCGGGAATTTTAACCTTAATTGGTTAATTTCGCTGGCACGTGGACTGGGTGTCTTTGTCGTCTTCATCATCATCATGTCATCCTCATCACGACGCGTAGGTCGCCTACGAGAGTCAAATCAGAAGACCTGCATCTGGCGAGCCGAACTTGTCCTCGGACACTCCCGCCACTAAAAGCCATACGCCATTTAATTTTTTCAACACATTACAACTCAGTATATTACTTTTGTTTACAATTTCTAGTCTCGGTGAACAACGTTTGTATTTTTCAGTTACTGCAGAATTCGTAGCTCAGAAGAAATATTCCGTAAATAAGGGAGTGTTTTCAGTGTACACAGGAAGTGTGAAATGAAGTAATGGAGAGGAAAATACTCTGAACATTGCCATCCATTTCTTATCGTTCACTTGAAATGTGCAGTATGAACTTGGCATGATAACAATAGAGCAAGTGTCTACTACTCCGAACGATTCGTTTGCTGGGCTGCGTGTCTCAGATGGAATATTCCTCGTTTCCTGAGGCTAAGTTCGCAGGATCGATCCCGGCTCAGTCCAGTGGTACTCGAAGGAGCTCAAATACGTAAAACTTGCATCAGTAGATTTACCGACACAAACGTCAAATGTCACCAGAAACCTGAGACTGAAACGAAAAGAGATGCAACAAGGTGGCACTGCAGTCCACAATCCAAGGGGGTCACTTTCCCTTCTGCAACAACATTTTGAAGATCAGTTAATTTCCTGTGGAGCGGAAATCCCGTACCCTTCTCACTGCCTGGATCTCAATCAATCAAATACTGATAGAATCAGTTTTCCGGTCAGATAACTCACCTAGGAATACTCCCGAATTACCGGATAAGGTACAGACATTTTTTGTTTGTGTCCTTGTGGGAAGCTCTGTTGATCAACTAGTTTAACAATCTCCAGGATCGATATGACAATGAGTGATACGTGCGGGTGCATATTTTGAACACAAGATATACCGACGCACTTAGATACCATACTTGTTGCCGTCATCACCTTGCGTGTTATGATGACGTATCTTGTTGTTCAGGGCATGTTTGTAATTTAACTAATGTTTGTTTTGCTGCATACTGTATGAACAAGAATTGAAGGCATAAGAATGAAATTAAAAAGTCCTGTTTCGTCTAATGAAATTTATAAAATGAATTTCGAAGAACATAGACAACTACTACGTACACATTTACCAATCGTAGACTTGTGAACATACTGAAAAGAATAACCGGGTTTAATTTTTGTATATAAGGAAAGCGCAAGCGTGTCCTGTAGTTTTTGTGGTAGTCCGTTTATTCTACAGCTCCTGTAATAAGCTTTCGTGTAGTGCCCCTGCCAGCACAACTGAAGTAGCTCGTACCACATAGACGAGTTTGTTGCCTAATATAATCTCTCCGACGACCTATTTGGAAACTCTGAAGTGCAAACGTACTTCTACTTGTTTTATCAACTTACCTATGCAGATAGGTGAAAGAATGTGAGCCTTGCATTCTTGGAATATACTGAGGTTTTAATGAATAAATATCACCTTCAAAACTGCCAACTTTTTTATTAACCTACCTATGCAGATGGGTGAAAGAATGCGAGCCTTTCATTCTTTGTATATACTGATGTTATCAGGAGGACTAATTCTAAAGATCACCTTCAAAACCGCCAAGTGATTTGAAATGTCTTAACGCTACCTGAGATTACTTACGGCTTAATCCAGTCGCCATGGCTTGCCAAACAAATATTTGCTTGTTGACCACACCCATTGTCCACTAAATTACTTAGGTCTAGCTCCAGGATAAACCATAGGGGATAGATTACTAACTGAGACTTGCTCTACAAAAGCCCTCCATAGAAGGGATGTGACATTTGTCACCCCCTCCGGCGAGGTCATAATAAGCCACATCAGCTTAACTTGTTTCCAGTTTAGAAGAAGGGAATTGGGTTCGCTCTTCAGATGTGCTCATGAACGTTAGGGGAGTTTTATTTACACTGCCGGCCAAAAGTTTCCGGACAAGCACTGAACTGTTAAAAATGGACTGAGATTAAAATTAAACAACATACCTATGCCAGGAACTGACAAATATATTGTACCCATTCCGGGCATATCAGGGCAACAAAAACATAATTCGGCTTCACAAATAAATATATAAGTGGAATTCCTGGAATAGAACCTTCGGAAATCACTTCCCGGGCTCGAAGTCCCATCCTCCCTACTTTCATTGCGTCAACGGCTAAAGATACGCGTAATGGAATGTTCGTAAAAGAAAATGGGCACTACGTTAAATATAACGAAAATAGGATTGTCTATAATATAAGAGGAATACGAAGAGGAATGAGAAGAGTTTTGTTCCCAATATTTACTAAGAATGTTATTAAACTGATAGAACCACACGATAAAACACACGAGATAATGCCATATTATTACTCATAAAAAATGAACAATAGTAAAGGAATAACGTGTATACAGTATGCCTCAATGTCTTTGTCAGTTCATACACTGTTTTGGCTATCGTCTGGCATACAGTACTTTGAATCACCTTATTAGCGCGCACTAATACTATATACTCTTTGTACAAACGCAAGTTTTATTTATCTCTGAGTAATGATACTCGATGGTATCTATTATTTGAATGGATTGACCATAAGGTAAGGATGGCATTATCTCATTAAGCCATACTATTAGTTTTATGGAATTTAGGCAGATAAATTAGTACATTTTTTTCCCACAAGATCTCATCGTCGCATATCGAACACATGGTCTACTTGACCACGTAAATTACATATTGTACTGAACACATACACGTATTAAACGTATTGCATATTATACTGAACACACACACGTATTAAACTTATTACATATTATACTGAACACATACACGTATTAAACGTATTACATATTATAATGAACACATACACGTATTACACATATTACATATTATACTGAACACATACACGTATTTCTGGGCTTACCTGACCTCGTTATATACGAAGCGGATCAACACAACCTTGGTTTCGTACCCATCACCATAAACACTTAAGAACAACAGAAATACATGAATACATCACACAAAGAAATATGTCTTGAAGATATGGCCTAGTCAAGCCATATGATGTCGGCTCAAATCCATCGTTCTGACGCGGGCCGAACCCACGTTCTCCAGCTTCCAAGGTGCAAAAATCTGAAGCTCCTATCACGAGCTAATTTAATAAATAAAAATGGGGAGGGATACGTCCTTCACAGAATTATAAAATTCTCAACGTTAGTCATAATATATTATTAGGATGGGATTGTCAATGCAGTGGCGAGTGACAGGAAACTTACTGGGCGAATGTTTTGAAGACTCTTAGAGACGACTCTGTGCGCACATAGGGCCAGATAAATCCCTTTCATCATAAATCTCTCTATCTTTTCGTGGTCAGTGTTCTACCTTGCGGCCACAAAGACACTTTCTATTTTCTTTCTTTCTTTCTTTCTTTCTTTCTTTCTTTCTTTCTTTCTTTCATTCCTTCTTTCTTCTCATTTTGGCTCGTTTCCAAGAACACATTTATTTAAGGGCCACCAATTCTTATTTCTTTTATTCCGGCCATATACAGCCTAATTCAATACATCGCGATAACCATCATTATTCTAATTCTTTGTCATTATGTCATCTCAAACATTTCACAAGTCTCATCTTCCCCATTGTCACGCTACTGCATCCCAAATCCACCTTATTCAATTACATTGAAGACTCTATTCCCAAAGATCATTTAAGTAATACCATCTCACTCGCGTATCTATATATAATCCACAAGTTGCACCTCGGGCTTCAATATCTTCAATGATCATATTCTTAATTATTGTGGGATTTATAAAATGCATGCATTACCATGTGAAGCGAACACATAATGTATATTCAAATTATTATAAAGATCCTTACCAGTTAGTAACGTTAGGAACAAATTATAAATTTAGCTGAATATATGGTTCACGCGCAATAAAATGTTATGGGATCTTATGTACTAATTCATGCAAATAAGCCCGCTGAAATATTAGTGATTATCCTTAAATCACAGAAGAATTCCTAACTAAATTAATAAAACAATCTTTCCCAGTCACACGCGTACAGTGTTCCCTACATGTAATATTATTAATTTTATAAAAATAACATGTCTTTACTGGCGAGATGTAGTGTTTACAGTGCACTATGTCTTCTGGTATGGGCTATATCAAATTTGTTACTTTCATGAACATGTCTCAGTCTCATCCTTGGCTTCGACAATATGAAAGTGACTGAGGTATGAGTGATGCTAGTAATACCATTCCTTATGCAGCCAGTCCCTGTTATGAATGGTGTGAAAATATCGCTCATAGGGTCGGTTGGTGCATGCATTTCAGTGGGCTTGGCAGACTGATATGAAATAGCAACGGCTGGCTCGGTGAGGAAAGCAACGGGAAACTACCTCACTCCTCATTTCCCTAGTATGCCTCTTCAGTGACGCCTAGGCTATTTATGACAGCTGTTGGCGGAGCTGCAGAGGATCAAACCAGCCTTCGGGCTGAATACCCAACATACATACATAAAATAACCAAGACTAATATTTACAATTACATCGATATGCAAACGTGCAGATCTCATGCTTTAGTATATTTAAGAAAATGTACTTATCGGTACTGTGTGTGGTTTGTTGTCATCTCGAGGGTACACCTGGGTTTATTAGGCCTCCATTACGGCATCTTCACTCGTAGATAGTCTTAGGTTCCTCTTCCCCGTGATGCCGTCCATGTCTCCAGCTGTAGTCTTCTACTGTTGGAGAATCTCGACGTTCCCTGAAGAGATGAATGCTGGCACTAGGCGCGACTCTAGTTGATTCCAATCCTGGGTTCGACGATCACTCATGAACATACAGGCAAAAATGGGAAATTGGTTAATGAACACTGTTTATGCGTTTTTAAAGAACGTACAGGTGATTAAATCCACTTATTAATTCAAATGGACTAACCCGAATAGCGGTAAGTTTGTGTAAATCACTATTCCTTTCCCCTTTTATCACACAGCCTGACTAATTGTTACCACGAGTGTCCATGGAGTATGCAAACGTTTTCCTATCACGAACACCGTTCTTTTAACTTACTGAGCGTCACTCACTGTTTAAATGCCTTAAAATCGGCCACTGTTAATTACTAAATGTAATCGGCTGTCTCACTAAATCTAAGCAACCTGATGCGTTTGTCCGTTCTTTGATAATTGCATCATAAGCCGTCATTAAAGTCACAAATATTTAAAGCAGGGGTTCCCAACCTGCGGGGCGCGCCCCCCTAGGGGGCGTGGGGCTTTATCAGGGGGGCGTGAAGTGATTTTAACTCGAATATTACAATTTTGTGTAATAAACATTTTTCGAATCTCTCCAAGTGATTGTCGCGCCAAGTCAATCGTTCAAAAGCACTGGTAATTGTCAACTGTCGGCACAAACCTCTGCGGAGCCGCGAGATTGGAGGTGAAATAGGGAATTTGCTGTGTTGTGAGGAGCTAAATGTAGCCTGGCAGCAGGTGCGGGAACAATTGCACACTTTGTGGACCTACTTGCGTGAAAGTAAACTATGACCATAAGCGACATGTTTCAACTCATCAACGATGTAGTAGTTGTTTTCATTTTCCAGTATTATTGTTACATACTGTACAAGGTTTTTCTCATAAACAAAATATGTTACATGAAGGAGGTAATCCTATAAATGTCGGTATTATATCAAATTGATTTAGTAGCGAGAACAACAGGAGATAAGGCAATAATATTAGGCTAAATTATAATAAATTTATTTGATATAACATGTTAGGCTTCCACGGCTAGCGTGAAATAATATGTAGGCCTACTGGTATTTTGGGCTACAACTAATTAATGTTTAACCACAGCAGTTAATGAAACAGTGACATTTTCTCACCAAAGATCTTAACTGGCAATAAGTTACTACAGTCAGAAGTCGACATTAACTCTGAAGAACAAAGAAAATCGGAGTTTCAGAAGCAACAAATGTAGTGGAAGTTCTTCCTTCCCTCGCACCCTGCGGCAGTTAGACTCGTTTTGTGGATAGCTCGTCCTTGAATGCTCTGTTCGCACCCCTACACATTGTTATTCTTCCCTTGTAGTCAAATTGGCGAGTGCTGTATAGTGCAACTGTCCCATCAGAGATGGCGCAGTAATGGCCATGACAACACATCGCCGATAGACCATCAGTGGCCAGGCCCTTCGACTGTTGATTCTGTGCCTCGTATACTTTCGCAGTGGACGTGTCTGTCAAGTTATATATTGTGAGTGTTGTGTATGCTTCGCTGTAACAGTGTGACTGTGTGAATTGTGTTATTTAATATTGTGACTTTAAAAAATTGAAAACGATATCCAAGAAGAGACTGTACAATGATGACTACATTAAATATGGCTTCACAGTCGTTGAACGGAACGGAATACAACAGCCTCAATTCGTAATCTGCCACTGTGTTCTGAGTAACGATGCAATGAGGCCCGTCAGTTTGGAGAGACATTTAAACACGAATTATTCAGGCTTAAAATACAAACCCACAGAATTTTTTGCAACTAAACTCAACTCATTAAAACGTATGAAATTAGATTCATCGGGTACTTTTAACCAAGAAAATGAGAAAGCAGTGGAAGCATCACATAAACTACCCCTTCTGATTGCCAAAGACAAAAAAGCACACACAATTGGGAAAACATTAGTAAAGCCGTGTGTGTTATTAGCTGCAAATATAGTTTTTGGTGAAGGGAGTCGGCAGAAATTGTCTAAAATTTCTCTTCCCGATAACACAGTGAAGTGCAGACAAGAACTGTCAGAAGACATTAAAATGCAAATTTTGGAGAGAAGGTGAAAGCATCTCCAGTATTTTCAATTCAGTGTGGTGAAACAACCGATGTGTCCCATTGTTGTCAACTGATTGTATATTGTCGATTTGTCGACAGTGGAATTTTAAGAGAAGAAATGTTATTCTCCCAATGTTTGAAAACAACTTCGAAAGCTTGTGATGTGTTTTCTGCCATAGATAGTTTTTTCCAAGAACATGGACTTTCCTGGGAAAATGTAGTGGGTGTATGTACGGATGGTGCACCTGCTATGATCGGGTCACGTTCTGGGGTTCTCAAATTGGCCAAAGATAAAAATCCAAACATCATTGAAACCCACTGTATAATTCACAGGCAGGCTTTGGCGGCCAAAATCTTGCCCCAAGATTTTAATAACACGCTAAAAGTCGCTATAAGAATTGTGAACTCTGTGAAGACAAGTTCTTTACAGACAAGATTGTTTGAAGCCCTTTATGTTGACATTCAAGCCGATCACAAAACTCTCCTTTTCCACACAGAGCTTCGCTCACGGTTACTAGACTAGACGGTAGGGGCCATCAGTTGGGTGCGCAATAGCAAGCCACGCCTCCTGACGTCACAAGGCACCCTTGTTCGCTAAACGAAGCAGAGTGCTATTAGTCTAGTGATGGTGTTTACCTTGTCAACAGTGTAAGAATTTAATTTTTCTGTGCTGTGCTGTGCTGTGCCATGGTGTGTTGTGCTGTCGCCGGTTGCTCTAACCACGATAGACACCAGAAGGATTTATACATTAAATTTCATCGTTTTCCAAAGAACAGTGACATGAAATTAAGGTGGATTAATGCCTGTAAACGGGCTGACTCCTTTACTATTGAGAATGCTCGTGTATGCTCTGTACACTTCGACAATTCGGACTACAGAAGGGACTTGAAGGGTGAGTTGTTAAACCTTCCAATTAAACGTAATTTAAGGACTGACGCAGTACCACATTTAAATTTACCACTGAGTAGTAATAATTTCGCGAGTCAGTCCTGTAAAGATCGTGAAATAAGGGCACAAAAGCGAAATAATCGTAAGGGGATACGACAAATTTTACAATCGCAGGCGCCAATTGAAGCAGAAAATATTAATAATGCAATCTTGAGGAAGGAATTAGATGACAGGAGTAAACATCAGTGTTCCTGTAATGAGAAAATTGCTGAACTGACTGCAGAATTGGAGTTAATTAGACTAGAAAATTGTGACTTAAAACAGCAAAATAAGGATCTTCAGGACCGTCTTAGTGCAGCTAATACCGAGATAATAAAATTAAAAAATAATGTTCAAGTTTTTGAGGGTACTTTTTCTAAAAGTCAACAGCAAGCTTTAGTAAAAGGCAGATGCTCAAGTTGGTCATCTGAGGACATTGCTAAGGCGGTAACCTTACGGTTTATATCATATAAAGCATTGTGTTTTGTTAGAGACGTGATTAATTACCCTCTTCCTAGCGAAGTTACAATCAAACGACGGCTAAGACAGTTTCCTATTTCTCCTGGATTCATTGAGTTGAGCATTAATATCTTAAAAACACAATCAAGTCTTTTTACAAATTTTGAACGAGATGTTGTTCTCAGCTTTGATGAAATGAAGGTTAACAACGACTTGTGCTTTGATCAAAATGAAGAAATGATTAGAGGACCTCATGATAATGTCCAAGTCATTGTAATAAGAAGTTTAGTTCAAAAGTGGATGCAACCTATCTACTACAACTTTGATACAGCGATGTCAAGAGAACTGTTAATAGAAGTAATCCATGTCGTAGAAAGCACCGGATTTAAAGTTAGGGCAGTTGTATGTGACATGGGACCTTCAAATAGGAAATGTATGACAGATCTGAATATTTCGTGGCAAAAACCGTCGCTGGAAAACCCATCAAGTAAAGAACGTAACATATGGTTTTCTTGTGATTTGCCTCATGTACTTAAATTACTGCGGAATCACCTTCTTGATGGAGGATATAAACTGGAAAGTGGGAAATGTTTCACAAAAGAAGCATTTACAAAATTAATTGAAATGCAAAGTGAGGGCGAAGACCTACAATATGCTCACAAGCTTTCAATGAAGCATATCCTTGTGACTGGAACGGAGAGGCAAAATGTACGGAAAGCCGCTGAACTGTTATCACTGACTGTGGGTAAAGCAATATGCCATAACTTCCCAGAGCTCAGCCATGTAGGAGAGACTGTAATCACGATTAATAATGGATTTGACGTCCTAAACTCCCGTGTCCACGTGTGTGGCACAAACAGCTTAAAAAGTGCTTATGGGAATTGTATAGAGCAACAAAATCATGCTCTTGACAAATTATTCGAATTAATTTTCACCATGAGAATAATTGGCAAAAATAAACTCCTTCCTTTCCAAGAAGGTTTTCTAATGTCTGTAAGTAGCCTTCGTGGTCTATATAAGGACTTAGAATCAGAAGGCTATACTTACGTAATGGCGACCAAATGTAACCAGGACATAATTGAGAGCTACTTTTCCCAGATCCGAGGACTTGGTCGCTTTTATGATCATCCTCTCCCTGCCATTGTATCGCAGCGAAATGAATCGTTAATTTTAAGCCGGAATTCAGGCGAAGTGATAAACAGCAAAAACTGTCCAGATGAAAAAAAATGTCCAATCTCTGAGCGCAGACGTTTTGTCTGCGCTAGATGAGGTGCCTCAATACTTCATACTTGATAATGACGAACATTGCCAAGCAGTGTCCAACCAAAATCGAGAAGCTTGCGACAAAAATTGTAATGTTGAGGATGAGGATGATGATTTCACTTCAGCTGTCAATGGACTTCTGGAACATTTTCAAGATGAAAATAATGCAAACGTGTCTGTCGAAGTAGTTAGAGAGAAGAACGAGCTACTAGAAATGATTGCTGGCTGTGTAGCTTATATGGTGAAGAAAAAGCACCCCCAGAAAGCTAATATGTACGGGATCCAAACCGCGAACATTTCTTCTTCACCTAGGAATTGGCTAGAAACCATTTAGAGAGGGTACTCAATGAAACCGCCAACGGCCGTAGCCGTGTTTAAACACCGAATCCCGTAAGATCTCCGAAGTTAAGTAACATTGGGCGTGGTCAGGATTTGGATGGTTTGCCACGCGCTGTTGGTGGGGGGTAAGGGAATGGAGGAGCGGAAAGGAACTGGCCACCCCACCGCACGTAAACTCTGGCTCAGGAACGCCTCTGTGGAGGTTCGGACCTGCCTTCGGGCAGAACCACCTTTACCTTACCTTAATGAAAGCCGCGGATGAGTGCATTAATTCTATTATTAAAATGGAAAATGAATTTAGTGCCTTCCATGGAAACTACATTATGAAATGCCCAGGAGTTTTTAGATTGTTAAATGAAAAAATTAAGAAAAAATATCCTGATCTTGAAGATTTTGTTGTTTCAGGTTTTGTTAGAACCAGAACTTTCATAAGGATGAAAAACATAAACAAACTTACGCACATGAATTCTTACAAGAGGTGTAAACGAACTCCTAATGAAAAAAGGAAAAGTGTGAAAAAAGTTAAGAAAGTTGTTGGATAGACTGATTTTAAATAATGTAAAACAACGAAATAACATCTAGATGTAAATATTTTGTGTGGTACCTATATAATGTAAATATGTATGCAGTTTTAGCACCATCATAAAAATTGGGTGTATTTATTAGGTGCTTTTAAATATTGAACTTTTGATCGCATTTTCTGACTGTGAGGGTTTTCTCCGTACCACAGGTATATATGGCCTAAGCCTGTGGAAGCCTCTTTCCCTCCAAAAAAAAGAGCGACCCCTGATATGGTGGAAGAGGTTGACGTTTCTTCAGGGGCTATGTATAAAATCGTTCTAAAATCACTGGATGGATAGAAAATACGAAAACCGAACCGTAAATACTTTATTTGCGAGGCGAAAGATAATTTAATACTGAGAAAGCTACTGGAATAGTTCGTTAAGCACAGGGTCATTATATTACTCGTAATCTTCTGAAAAATACTCAAATAAATTACAACATAATTATCTACACATAACAACCGGCAATTACGTTTGACAAAATTGAAAAATATTAAGCAAATGTTTAAATAAAAACAAGCAAATCATTAACAGAAACGCACAAATACAATGGGTCGCGTTCACTGCAAGCCGGCCAGAGGAGACCCGATGACGTCATCAGCCAAAGCCAGCCTGCGCGTGACCCCTACCGTCTAGTCTAGTAACCGTGGCTTCGCTGGCTATCAAAAGGGAATATGTTGGCTCGGCTGTTCGAATTAAAGTCTGAAGTTGAAATTTTTCTTCTTGGTGAAGGTAAGAACGATCTGTATGAAGTGTTTACTGATGCCCATTTTATCGTCCCATTGGCATATCTTTGCGATTTTTTGAAGCTTTGAACAGTTTGAACTTAAAGCTGCAAGACAAAAACTCCAATATTATGCTTGCTTATGATGCCATCAGAGCTTTCCTGGAAGAAATACAGTTATGGAAACGCCGGCTTCAGTTGAACAACTTATTTATTTATTTATTTATTTATTTATTTATTTATTTATTTATTTATTTATTTATTTATTTATTTATTTATTTATTTATTTATTTATTTATTTATTTATTTATTTATTTATTTATTTATTTATTTTATTCACGAAGCACAAGATACAGCTACACTGAGCAAATTTCACTTGCACTGTCAACAGACTATTTAACAAACGTAAACTTTCATAATAAAACATAAGAAACATAACAAAATATAACAAGATCAGGTACACAGCCTACTAATAACAACTGTCCAAATCGAAAACCATGAGAATGTCCATGTTCATAGCCAAGTCGTCGTGGGTCAAGATGGCGGTATAATCCCTTCGCATCAACTTATCTTTAAGATGCTATTTACACACCTCTCGAATACACTTTTATTTGATGCTAGATCAAGCTCTTGTCTCCTATCAATATTGTTAAAGAGTGTTGGGAGGCGGATTAGGAAAGATCGTTGAAGTATTGAGTGCTGAGTGTGGGGAATGTGGAGAAGTTCTTTTTTTCTGGTGGAGCGGGAAGGAACACGGAGAGAGAAGAGTGAGACAAGATGTTCCGAGCGGTAATGTCCATTTAAGATCCCGTGAAGGCATCTCAGGTCAGCTACCTGTCGCCTGATGTGCAGCGGTGACATATTAATTGCCATTAATACCTGCTGCTTAGACAGATTTCTGAGCTTGGGGTTTCTGTTCCTTACAGTTGCAGCAAAGAAGGACACTGCTCTGTCTAACTGCTTAGTATTGGAGGGGGAGGCTGTTGTCCAAATCGGAGAGCAGTAGTTTAAGAGAGGTTGAATGATCATGAGGAAGAAGTGACGAAGAGCAATGGGGTCAGAAATTTCTGTGAAGCGATAGAGAATGCCTAGTAATTTCATAGCATTGGTTGTATATGTTTCTATATGGGTCTTAAATTGTAATTTTGTATCGAATATTACACCTAGGTCACGCTGTTGCGTAACCACGGTGATGGGCTTGTCGAGTAGGTCATGTGGCTGCATTTTTGTGGATTGGGGATAAGTTTCCAAGTTTCCTTTCACCGCCTTAATGAAATTTTAACGGAAAATGAACGCGATCGTAATAAACTTAAGGTGCAAATTCAGTCACATTTGGATTCCATGGCACAATAATTCAATTCCTACTTTCCTGATATCTCGTCAGGTGAATGGTCCTGGATGTTAACAAGAAATCCGTTAGCCATTGACATTGAAGCACTGTCAGCACAACTTCAAGAAGAAGCCATAGATTTGTGGTGTGATTCAAAGCTAAAAGATGATTACAAAATATTAGGACTGGGTGACTTTTGGGTAAACTGTCCTGCAGTGTATCCTGAAATAGCCAAAGTAACATTGCGTGTCATTGTCCCATTTTCAACAACATATTTATGCGAGTCAGGATTTTCAACTCTGAGTGTCATAAAAACAAAGCAGCGCTGTCGGATTGATGTTGCAAGTGATCTCCGCTGTGATCTGTCAAATATCAAACCAAACATGCCGAATATTACCAAGAGAAAACAGTGTCAACCCTCCCACTAACATTTGTTGACTAATTGAAGGATTTATTGTAAAAGTGTGTTCTTTGTATTGTGCTGAAATGAAGTTAGTATGTCATAGATATAAAGCGCGTACTTCATATTATTTTTTCATAAATCATTGAATAATGGAATAATTCATTATATAGTGTCATTAGGTTAGGTCTATATCCTTCACGTCAGTATATCGGAGAGGTTATAGAAGCGACGGAGGGGTTGGGTGGGGGGCGCGATGACCACCCGTATCTGAAAAGGGGGGCGTCAGCTGGCAAAGGTTGGGAACCACTGATTTAAAAGATTAAATGTCGTCATAACACCTCTATTAATCTTCTTCTTCTTCAAGTGCCATATCCGGTTGCCCAGACGTCGGCGATTACTCATGAGAAAGTTTTTCTGTCTTCTGCTAGTCGGAAGAGTCTCTCAGTTGTCTCAATACCGGTCCACTGCTTGATGTTGTGTAACCATGTTATCTCTGGTGTGCCAACTCGCCGTTTGAGCTCTATTTTACCTTGGAGAATGAGTTTTATGAGGCCATATTTGTTTCGTCTTAATATGTGGCCTAGATAAGCTGTTTTGCGAACTTTTATAGTTGTTATTAGTTCTTGCTTTGTCCTAGCTCTCCTTAGGACTTCATCGTTTGTTATCATATCTGTCCAGGGTATTCTAAGCATTCTTCTGTGCAACCACATTTCAAAGGCGGCAAGTAGTTTGGTACTTTTTCTCGTACCACACGGCTTATTTCGCGATATTTATACCGCACTGATATGCTTTTCTTCGACACAGCACTTCACACACTGTTATCCATTTTTGCATAGTTCATCACTGACACGTAAGTCCTACGGCCGCAAAAAATTACAATGGGTTCCTGCACCTAGGTCTGGGTTCCACGTATAGTATTTTGGCTGAGTGGTCCGAGAGGTGGTAAACCACGCCCCTATTCGAAATTCCGCTCCGCTAAACGTAATCTTTCAGAGACGTGAGAGTTATCAAATTATAGCTCTTGACCCCTGTTTTAAACTGATCTAATTTTATGTCTATCTCATCGGCGGGTTGTTCACAGTCTCAAAAGCGTCCTTTTATAAATTCACGCGTCATGGTTTATCTCGTAACGACTCCCACCTTTTTCCTCACGTTGCCAAATCTTAGCACTCGGCTTCAGTCTGCGCACTGTTATATGACATGCGTCATTACCGATCCAATATTAAAGTATTGCGTTTATATGCATTAACAATTTGCATAAAAAACGCCGGTTCGAATGAGACCTGACATAAATTTCCATAGATTATCTCAGAAAAAAAAACAATTCTTATTCTTACTAGTTAAATATGGTGGATTGGCAACAATGAATGCGCTGTTGAATCAGTAAGGATTTTTATTTCTTGGGAGTTAACACACCTTAATTCACCCCACTCTATGACAAAATACACTTTTATGCGTAGCGTCATCTCTTCTTCTTTCTCGCACTGAGTGAGAGCGCAATTACAAGGTTCCGCGGTAATACGCTATCCTTACATTGGTACAGCACAGAAACCTGCTCCCTTCGAGTTTGAGTACCGCAACTCGTGTCCCGGTTTGGAACGTAAATTGCTAATTACGACATTGTATGTCGCAGAATGTTGCGGTAAACGGCATATATGGTTGACTAAACCTCCTAACATGCCTATGGCATGATGATGAACGGTTACAATATATTATATGACTAATATTTTACAATAAAACTACGTTTTCATATTACATCTGAGCAAGAAATTGACAATATGTACACATGTACTCTCGCAGATCACCAGAAGTCCCCAAACTCTCTTTTCACCAGAGATACCCCGCTTTGCTGCAAGTACACTTTGAACTGTTCTCGACATTTTCAGAACACGTTTTGCTAACACCTGATGCAGATATAACTTGCCAGGCGTTCTGCAAGAGACCCACAGCTTTTCCGATGAAGGACAATCTTTTCGGACTTTCCGATCTTACTCCTCCCACAGCAGCTCAATTGGACTTAGGTCTCGGGATTGGCGGGGGACATTCCATTAAAAACAATTCTCCAGAGTTTTGTTCGTTTTGCAGATAATTCGTGCAATAGCGAGACGTGTTATGGGGTCATTGTTTTGTCGGACGACAAACCCACGTTGCTGTCCAGACAGAAGAGCATAACGAGATAGGATGGAATGGTAGTCTTTTTGTCCAGTGTTCCTAGAATGCGGTGCAGTCTACCAACTCCACTAAATGTGAAACATCTCCAAACTATCACAGAGCCCCTCAATGTTCCACTGTAGATGTTATAGAGTAAGATGCATTTTTCCAATGCTAAACGTCGAACATAAACTCTTCACCGTTGCCCGAAAACCTTTGAAACTTGGTTGCATTAATATATAGTCTAATCTGTCATTAAACATTCATTAAACATATTCGAGCAGGTACATATGTTTTGTCAGGAAACGTTTGGCCGGCAGTGTATATGCTGAGTGAAAGTCTATTGTCTCATCTGTGTTTAACTATTTACTTTTATATCAGGAATCTACTGTAGTATTTTTAGATCTGAGTCAATGCTTGTGAATCTGTGCGAATGGCAGGGTACGTGGTCACAGAATATCGAATTCCGACCGTATTGTATTACATTCTAGTGTTCTATGGACCTGGTGTGAAAATTGCAGACAATTAGGTTCCTTGACCTATTTTTTGTATATTCCCAACATCGAAATTTTTCATTTGTTTAGGTGTTTGAAAAGTGTTCATTCTCGTGTATCCTAGTCATATTTCTTGTTATAATGAAAAGATTTTCTATTTTATATTGTACCCATATCTCTTTAGAATTTACCAATGCTTTGGTCTAATTCTGAATTCATGTGTGCTGGGATCGTACTGTGAATAAAGCGAACAAAAATAGAAAACATATAAATAATGGAATGGAAATACGTTTAAACAGGCTTAACACACATTATTTAAGATAAAGCAGTTACTATAAACGATAAGCGAAAAAATGCAGGTGCTACTTTATTTAAATACCTGGCGAGTGATTGTTATTCTAAGTTATGTTGAATGAGTATCCATCCCCTTTCCGTGTAACATCATGGTGGGATCCGAACCATGCCCTTTTACGCACCTCGGGGATTAGTGACTACTAAGATTTCTATCTAATTGAGTAGTTTGACAATTTAATTTAACACGTATAAGTAAACTTGATGAAGTAAATGATTAAATATTAAATATAACACTGGTGGATTCGAACAATTTACTTTATACGTTCTTAAACAAAATTATATTGCTGGAGCATCCAAATATGTACACATCATGCTCAGAATAAATAGGCATTAGAACAGCTGATAGCTGTCACAATCATATCAAAACAAAGGCCAGGATCTCGACATCAAGTACCATAATATAACAGTAGGTCATTTTGACATTAACAAACACTGCCATGGCATTTAAGAAACTAACAACGCTCCTACTGTTTTAATGTATTCTGAAATTGATACTGTTAGTATCCGCAAATTGTATTATCATTATGATCACAATCCAAAGTAACAAAATCCAAAATGTACTCTCATGTATAACTCTCACACTTGACTACATACATATATCATGTATACGGTATACCGTATTTCAGAACAAGTTCACTTCGAGATGGCAGTTGGGCATACACATATAATAATTATGCACGTGGAAGAAAATAGTAAATCAGGCCTATACATTACTACATAAAACACTCCTTGGCAGCAGTACACAATATCTGACACAATGCGAAATACATCGACAGAGAAACTCAATAAAGCGAGGCCTCACCTTCCTCAATAAATCCGTGGTCAAAATCTAAATTAAACGCTGTCCTCCTCAACGCTTGGTCCTAATACGACGCTGGAGCTATTTTAATACAGTGTGACGTTAGAAACCTGCTAAATTATAAGTCAAACACCAAGGCTTGTCGCCAACTCATCCAATTCTTAAAGTAATATCCACTGGCCTTTCATCTCATTACCCGAATATTCTTGACACAATTACTCCAAGATCCACACTTCCTATATATTTCCATTCACTTATTTACGACATTATCTATCCGAAATTATTCCTACGAAAATGGCATTACCACTGCAATATATCTCAAGAATAACTTCCATTTACCACCAAAACAAAAAGCACGTATGGAAACGATCCTATCTTGCACTTGTAAAACACGAATTTAAACACAAATTCTTTGAATAATTCCACATCGGAATATCTTGAATACATTTCGATGATTCTGAATACGCCATCATGGACGTATACTCTGTCAGATATACCTCATTATCTCTATCACGGAAATTTTGTACTAGTTAAATTATCACCAATGAATGTATAAATGTGAAGACATGTTGAAATTTACAATATAATATCATTATTACAATATTGTGATGAAATGAGATCCCGTCTCTTAGCAACTCAGAAATGATCACTATCGGATTTCATGAAGACATGCACACAAAACAATCCTATAGTAGATTTACATCTTAACAAAGCTGCATCTTCTGAAATATAACACTGAACTGAGGTATCTCAAATAAGTCCACACAGAAATCAATCGCCCGATCACATACCAAGCCATCACTCTTGAATCAATAAAGGACAAACATCATCTACACACAAATATTTACATCTGGGATTCTCAGAACCCTCGTCAAGCATCGAACTGGGCCTATCCATAAGAACACATACAGAAGGCAAATCCTTCCCTCTACAACTGCTGTATTTAGGGAAGACATTCAAGTAAACCCAAATTTGAACATTATTTTCTGGAATATTTACGGTGACTTCATCGACTTAAATTCGTCAGAATACGTTAACATGAAAACATCACAATTTAAAATAAATAGGAATTACATGAAAAGGCACAATAAATGGCCATATTGTTGACTTTAGAATCTAACCGCCAGTACTTTGAGTGCATCTGTCCACCCCCCACCACCACCCAAAAGAAAAATACATAAAATTCTGAACAATAAAGATAATTCACACAAATTTTGCATTCATGTCATTGAAAAGTTGTATCTTACCACTACTTAATTCCTGGAATAACTGCTGGATGCGGTACAATTTGTTTCATTTGAAATTATTTCAAAGAGCGTATCCAGGTTCCCTGAAATGATCGCAGGTTCGGACCGTGAGTCGGACTCAAAGGTTTTGGTAAGTAAGTATTTTTGGAATACCACTCTATCTAATAAATGGTTTTATATCTGTATTAATGTCTTTATTCTTCCATTTCCAATTACTACAGTTCTTTTGAGTCAAACGCCGTGCACATATGGAAGGACCTGGCTTCAATGCTCTTCGCACTCCAGTAACTTCCACTATCACTACCCTCGAACTCCGATTCATTCTCCACCAGAATTGCTGTCTAAAACACTGTCTACAAAAGCTATCAAACCCTCATAGTCATTACCGCATCCATGATAAAAACTAATGAATAACTTCACCGTAAGGCCTACCTGTGTCAGTGCGACGTAATTGGAAAAAGATAGTGACGAACATGAACTGTTGCTCAAAAATCCCAGTGTCACACAGAAATGCAGACTGCATTGTTTACCAACAGTACATGCCTCTGGTTTCTAATAGTGTGTATTGTGGCAACTCATACACCTAATATAAGAAGGTAAGCAAACTGGGAGTGAAATTTCTAGATCCTAATGGGTGGGTAGGAGATAGGGATCTGCGCTCAGATGGCCTTCATTTAAACCGCACTGGTACATATAAGTTAGGAAATTTGTTTGGAAGGGTAATAGGGAGGTACATTCAGGGAAACGGGATGGCCTAGGGAGCGGTGATAAGGGAACAGGGAACTGGAAATCAAGTAGGGATGACATAAAATTGTTAGTGTTGAACTGTAGAAGTATTGTAAAGAAAAGAATAGAATTAAGTAATTTAATAGATATATATTTACCAGATATTGTAATAGGAGTTGAATCATGGCTGAGAAATGATATAATGGATGCAGAAATTTTCTCACGGCACTGGAGTGTGTATCGTAGAGATAGGATAGGAAGGGTGGGAGGGGGAGTGTTCATTCTTGTGAAAGAAGAATTTGTAAGCTACGAAAAAGTTAAAGATGAGACACATGAAATTCTAGGTGTAAGGCTCATTTCTAAAGATAATAGGCAACTTGATGTATTTGGAGTGTACATATCGGGAAAGGGTAGCACTGACGCGGATTCAGAATTATTTGATAGGATAGTCAGCTATGTGGGAAACGACATGGAAAGAAATGTGATTCTAGCGGGAGATCTGAATTTGCCAGATGTAAATTGGGAAGGAAATGCGAACGACAGGAAGCATGACCAACAAATGGCAAATAAGTTAATATGGGAAGGACAACTGATTCAGAAAGTGATGGAACCAACCAGAGGGAAAAATATCCTGGATGTCGTGCTGATAAAACCAGATGAGCTGTATAGGGAAACTGAAGTAATAGATGGTATTAGTGATCATGAAGCTGTTTTTGTCGTAGTTAAAAATAAATGTGATAGAAAGGAAGGTCTTAAAAGTAGGACTGTTAGGCAGTACCATATGGCTGATAAAGCAGGCATGAGGCAGTTTCTAAAAAGTAACTATGATCGGTGGAAAACGGTAAATAAAAATGTAAACAGACTCTGGGTTGGGTTTAAAGAAATTGTTGTGGAATGCGAAAACTGGTTTGTACCTTTAAGGGTGGTAAGGAATGGTAAAGACCCACCTTATTATAATAGAGAAATAAAGAGACTAAGAAGGAGGTGCAGACTGGAAAGAAATAGAGTTAGAAATGGCTGTGGAAGTAAGGAGAAATTGAAGGAACTTACTAGAAAATTGAATCTAGCAAAGAAGGCAGCTAAGGATAACATGATGGCAAGCATAATTGGCAGTCATACAAATTTTAGTGAAAAATGGAAATGTATGTATAGGTATTTTAAGGCAGAAACAGGTTCCAAGAAGGACATTCCAGGAATAATTAATGAACAAGGGGAGTGTGTATGTGAAGATCTTCAAAAGGCAGAAGTATTCAGTCAGCAGTATGTAAAGATTGTTGGTTTCAAGGATAATGTCGAGATAGAGGAGGAGACTAAGGCCAAAGAAGTAATAAAATTTATATATGATAACAATGACATTTACAATAAGATACAAAAGTTGAAAACAGGAACAGCGGCTGGAATTGATCAGATTTCTGGGGATATACTAAAGACAATGGGTTTGGATATAGTACCATATCTGAAGTACTTATTTGATTATTGTTTGGTCGGAGGAGCTATACCAGATGAATGGAGAGTTGCTATAGTAGCCCCTGTGTATAAAGGAAAGGGTGTTAGACATAAAGCTGAAAATTACAGGCCAGTAAGTTTGACATGCATTGTATGTAAGCTTTGGGAAGGCATTCTTTCTGATTATATTAGACATGTTTGTGAAATTAATAACTGGTTCGATAGAAGGCAATTCGGTTTTAGGAAAGATTATTCCACTGAAGCTCAACTTGTAGGATTCCAGCAAGATATAGCAGATATCTTGGATTCTGGAGGTCAAATGGACTGCATCGCGATTGACCTGTCTAAAGCATTTGATAGGGTGGATCATGGGAGACTACTGGCAAAAATGAGTGCAATTGGACTAGACAAAAGAGTGACTGAATGGGTTGCTATATTTCTAGAAAATAGATCTCAGAGAGTTAGAGTGGGTGAAGTTTTGTCTGACCCTGTAATAGTTGAGAGGGGAGTTCCTCAGGGCAGTGTTATCGGACCTTTATGTTTTCTTATATATGTAAATGATATGAGTAAAGGAGTGGAATCGGAGGTAAGGCTTTTTGCGGATGATGTTATTCTCTATAGAGTAATAAATAAGTTACAAGATTGTGAGCAACTGCAACGTGACCTCGAAAATGTTGTGAGATGGACAGCAGGCAATGGTATGTTGATAAACGGGGTTAAAAGTTAGGTTGTGAGTTTCACAAATAGGAAAAGTCCTCTCAGTTTTAATTACTGCGTTGATGGGGTGAAAGTTCCTTTTGGGGATCATTGTAAGTATCTAGGTGTTAATATAAGGAAAGATCTTCATTGGGGTAATCCGATAAATGGGATTGTAAATAAAGGGTACCGATCTCTGCACATGGTTATGAGGGTGTTTAGGGGTTGTGGTAAGGATGTAAAGGAGAGGGCATATAAGTCTCTGGTAAGACCCCAACTAGAGTATGGTTCCAGTGTATGGGACCCTCACCAGGATTACCTGATTCAAGAACTAGAAAAAATCCAAAGAAAAGCAGCTCGATTTGTTCTGAGTGATTTCCGACAAAAGAGTTGCGTTACAAAAATGTTGCAATGTTTGGGTTGGGAAGAATTGAGAGAAAGAAGAAGAGCTGCTCGACTAAGTGGTATGTTCCGAGCTGTCAGCGGAGAGATGGCTTGGAATGACATTAGTAGACGAATAAGTTTGAATGGCGTTTATAAAAGTAGGAAAGATCACAATATGAAGATAAAGTTGGAATTCAAGAGGACAAACTGGGGCAAATATTCATTTATAGGAAAGGGAGTTAGGGATTGGAATAACTTACCAAGGGAGATGTTCAATAAATTTCCAATCTCTTTGAAATCATTTCGGAAAAGGCTAGGAAAGCAACAGATAGGGAATCTGCCACCTGGGCGACTGCCCTAAATGCAGATCAGTATTGATTGTTTGATATTATGTAACTGCAAGCAGAGCTTGTCATTTTATTCATGCGTCAAAATACCACGCGCTACCAAATCTCGTCAAATGTTGCGAATGGGTTAAGAAAGGGAGGACCCACTCGGCCTATATAATAAAAGAAAACTTGCTACCCTCACAGCGGTGGCGCTACTACATATTTATATGAAGACGGATATTCAAAACATGAGTATTATTGTTTCTACTATTCGTTAATACATGTTATAACTCGCTGTTTCTACTATTCGTTAACACCTGTTATAACTCACTGTTCCTACTATTCTACTATTCCTTCAACATCGGGAGTCGACAGCAGACCGGACGGTCCCCTTTATTAACTACGCTGTGGCATCGATATCCTGGGAAACGGTCGTTAGTGGTCCTTGATTCATCCTGCTTGGTTTATCGCTTCCTACCATGGATACTAAACACGTTCAGCCGGAAGTCCCCAAATCTTCTTTCCTACGTAAATGAACAGGTAGCACCGCAAAGACTATTTAAAACAAAGTGCTCGTTTTCATTTATCACTGTTTCTACTATTCGTTAACACCTGTTATAACTCGCTGTCTCTACTACTCGTTAACACATGTTATAACTCGCTATTTCTACTATTCGTTAACACATGTTATAACTCGCTGTTTCTACTATTCGTGAACATCTGTTATAATTCGCTGTTTATACTATCGTTAATACATATTATAACTTGCTGTTTCTACTATTCGTTAATACATGTTATAACTCGCTGTTTCTACTATTCGTGAACACCTGTTGTAGCTTCCTCAGTCCCACTACGATCTGAATATCTATCGGTACAATGCCTACTTCTTGCACATTACTTTTGCTAATTAAACAGTTTAAAATTCTAGTAAGGTACTGGTCCATGTATTATAAGCTCATAACTGGAAGCATTAATCGGCGCGGTTATCGCAGCAGGAACTTATTCGAACAGTAATAAACGAAACTGCGGTTACTAGATTTAAAACATCGAAAACACTGACTTAAGATTTCAGTTACATTTGAACCGTAATATAGCTGAGTATACTCGAGCTTCAAATAAATATCGGTCTTTTCAAAATACCGCATCTGGTTAAGTATTTTTCCCCACAGTACAACGACAAAGTGATTGTCTTTCTAACATCACGAAAGATGATTAACAAAGCTTCGAACATGTAACAGTAAAGAACAAGTAATAAGAAAGTAATAAGAGATGTCATTATCAGTCGCACCATTTTTTACCAGAAGAATTTTCAAACAGGCTTGTTCTTCGATCGGGGCTTCCCAATATTTCAAAACCAATCACTTCAAATGATAGTGATGACGTTTTTTTCATGCTTGATGAAAATAATTTGGCGTATAAATTCTTGGAATAACTTGAACATTTTCAAATAACTGGCCAATTGAACTTGTTGATTTCTCCTAGCTTCACACATGGTATTTCTTATATTTATAGTTCGTTGTTCAAGTAAACAATCCTTGTTTTCAAGAAGCGGTTTATTGTAATATAGAAGCACGAGACTCACTTTGGCTAACGACGGTTCCTATCCTTTCACCAGTCGCAGAAATCCTTCAGCTCCTGAACTCAAGCCGCTTATCTCAATCGGTTTTTGATGGCAAATCCCAGTAATTGATCACCGCTCGGAAATATTCTGGCAAAACCATTCTTCCTTCCTTCAGCTTCTATTGGTTGTATTTGTGTTTGAGTCATCAGTCCATAGTCTGGTTTGATGCAGCTCTCCATGCTACCCTATCATGTGCTAACCTTTTCATTTCTACGTTACTACTGCATCCTACATCTGCTCTGATCTGTTTGTCATATTCATACCTTGGTCTACCCCTGCCGTTCTTACCACCTACACTTCCTTCTAAAACCAACTGAACAAGTCCTGGGTGTCTTAAGATGTGTCCTATCATTCTATCTCTTCTTCTCGTCAAATTTAGCCAAATCGATCTCCTCTCACCAATTCGATTCAGTATCTCTTCATTCGTGATTCGATCTATCCATCTCACCTTCAGCATTCTTCTGTAACACCACATTTCAAAAGCTTCTATTCTCTTTTTTCTGAGCTACTTATCGTCCATGTTTCACTTCCATACAATGCCACGCTCCACACGAAAGTCTTCAAAAACATCTTTCTAATTCCGATATCAATGTTTGAAGGGAGCAAATTTATTTTCTTAAGAAAGCTCTTCCTTGCTTGTGCTAGTCTGCATTTTATGTCCTCCTTACTTCTGCCATCGTTAGTTATTTTACTACCCAAGTAACAATATTCATCTACTTCCTTTAAGACTTCGTTTCCTAATCTAATATTTCCTACATCACCTGCCTTCGTTCGACTGCACTCCATTACTTTTGTTATGGACTTATTCATTTTCATCTTGTAGTCCTTACCCAAGACTTCATCCATACCATTCAGCAACTTCTCGAGATCTTCTGCAGTATCAGATAAAATAACAGTATCATCGGCAAATCTCAAGGTTTTGATTTCCTCCCCTTGGACTGTGATTCCCTTTCCAAATTTCTCGTTGATTTCCTTTACTGCCTGTTCTATGTAAACATTGAAAAGGAGAGGGGACAAACTGCAGCCTTGCCTCACTCCTTTCTGGATCGCTGCTTCTTTTTCAAAGCCCTCGATTCTTATCACTGCAGACTGATTTTTATACAGGTTGTAGATAATTCTTCGTTCTCGGTATCTGATCCCTATCGTCTTCAGAATCATAAATAGCTTGGTCCATTCAACATTATCGAATGCCTTTTCTAGATCAACGAATGCCATGTACGTGGGCTTGTCCTTCTTGATTCGATCCTCTAAGATCAGACGTAAAGTCAGGATTGCTTCAGGTGTTCCTATATTTCTTCTGAAGCCAAATTGATCTCCCAACTCAGCTTCAACTTGTTTTTCCATTCTTCTGTAAATAATACGTGTTAAAATTTTGCAGGCATGAGATATGAAACTAATGGTGCGGTAGTTTTCACACCTGTCAGCACCGGCTTTCTTGGGAATAGGTATAACAACATTCTGCCGCAAATCGGATGGGACTTCTCCTGTCTCATACATCCTGCACACTAAATGAAATAACCTTACCATGCTGGTTTCTCCTAAGGCAGTCAGTAATTCAGAGGGAATATCATCAATTCCAGGTGCCTTGTTCCTATTTAGGTCACTCACAGCTCTGTCAAACTCTGACCTCAAAATTGGGTCTCCCATTTCATCAGCATCAACAGCCTCTTCATGTTCCAGAACCAAATTATCTACATCGTTACCTTGATACACTGTTGGATATGCTCCTGTCATCTTTCTGCTTTGTCTTCTTTCCCTAGAAGTGGCTTTCCATCTGAGCTCTTAATATTCATGCACCTAGATTTCCTTTCTCCAAAGGTTTCCTTGATTTTCCTGTATGCAGCATCTACCTTTCCCAGGACCATACAGCCTTCGACATCCTTGCACTTCTCCTTCAGCCATTCTTCCTTAGCTATCTTGCACTTTCTATCCACTTGATTCTTTAATCGCCTGTATTCTTTTCTGCCTTCTTCATTTCTAGCATTCTTGTATTTTCGTCGTTCATCAATCAGGTTTAGTATCTCCTGAGTTATCCACTGATTCTTAGTTGATCTTTTCTTCCTTCCTAACATTTCTTCAGCAGCCCTACTGACTTCATTTTTCATGACTCTCCACTCTTCCTCTATTGTGTTTCCTTCAGCCTTTTCATTTAGTCCTTGTGCAACATACTCCTTGAAACAATCCCTCACACTCTTTTCTTTCAACTTGTCTAGATCCCATCTTTTTGCATTCTTTCCTTTCTTCAATTTCTTCAACTTCAGATGGCATTTCATGACCAACAAGTTGTGGTCAGAGTCGACGTCTGCTCCTGGGAAAGTTTTGCAATCCAACACCTGATTTCTGAATCTCTGTCTAATCATAATGAAGTCTATTTGATACCTTCCAGTGTCTCCAGGTCTCGTCCACTTATACAGCCGTCGTTTGTGGTGTTTGAACCAAGTATTGGCAAGGACTAAATTATGATCAGTGCAGAATTCAACCACCGGCTTCCTCTTTCGTTCCTTTGTCCCAATCCAAATTCTCCTACTGTACTATCTTCTCCTCCTTGGCCTACCACTGCATTCCAGTCTCCCATCACAATTAGATTCTCGTCACCTTTTACATATTGTATTAAATCTTCTATCTCCTCATATATTCTTTCAATTTCTTCATCATCCGCTGAACTAGTAGGCATATAGACCTGCACTATTGTGGTGGGCATTGGTTTGGTGTCTACCTTGACGACAATAATTCTTTCACTATGCTGGTCGTAGTAGCTTATCCACTGCCCTATTTTCTTATTCATTATTAAACCAACTCCTGCATTTCCCCTCTTTGATTTCGTGTTGATAATTCGGCAGTCGCCTTACCCGTTGCTTTCAACCATGTAGCAGTATCAACACAGCTAAGCCATGTTGAGTATTATTATTACAAGGCCGTATCAGTCAATCATCTAGACTGCCGCCCTTGCAACTACCGAAAGGCTGCTACCCCCCTTTTCGATGAACCATTCGTTAGTCTGGTCTCTCAACAGATACCCATCCGATATGGTTGCACCTGCGGCTCGGCTATCTGCATCATTGGGACACGCAAGCCTCCCCACCGCGGCAAGGTCACATGGTTGTATTTATACGTGAATTATTATCAGTGTTCAATATGATGTGATAGTGGCTTTAGGCTAGGGTCACAGTATGCACTTTTGGTCACGAATTTGAAAATTGCGTGCCTTTTAGGAAGAGATTTTAGTTTTGTTTCGTTGTTTTCCTAATAGTCAGCCAACTAGGATGGGTGGTGATTCTCTTTCGCAATTTATTTTCTTGTGGCTCTCTCTCTCTTGTCTACCGGCTTCATTGGTATGCTCTGTTTAGGTCAGCTTGTTTGTTTGACACTGACTAGTTGAATTTCGTGGATAGTGTGTCAAATTTGAGTGGATTTTCTATATATAGTATACGAAAGGTTCTCATCATGAGAGAGTCTACGCTGAGAGTAGTTGTTTCCCACAATACTTTCCAACCTCAATCTAAGTTAATAGAACATGATTTTATGACCTGTCCTAGGACAAAGTTTGGACATAACATCAGTATGTAGAGTACACGCATTTCTACTAGCATCACATCAACAAAGATTCACCTCACTCAGAATCTACATAGGTTTTACGTGACAAGATATTCAATTCATCAAAAATAAAACAATAGTAACATAATTAAAACCTCGGAAAAACCAATACACTGTTGAGCACTGACATGCACTCGCAAGAGACACACACTATTAAATATTAGATTATCTCACAGTGATCGTCCCAGCACTATACTTTGAACTTAAAATTTTTCTGCATCGTTTTTTATCACATCTCTCCATTTGTTTCATTCATCTCTTACTCTAGCTTTCACCTCTGGTTCACAGCCAACGGCCGCTATCACTATTCAACCCTGACATCCAAATTTATCCACCCTGGGTTAGATTCGTTCCCGGGGTGTCCATAACGTTATTTTCGCTTGGTTTATTGCTGCTAATCGTTACTTCTGTCTTTCAGAGTGTTCGTGAATTTATCTATTTAAAAAGAATTTTGTTTGTACATTGCTCAGAATTAAAACAGAATGGTATATCCGCATCGTTCGTGTGCACACTAAGAAGGAAATGCAATTTTTAGTTTTCCGTTATATCCGTCTGTCTGTACACGTATCACGAGAGAATGGACGAACAGAATTTAAAGAAAATCGGCATACAATGTGGGGGAACAAGGCAATATAATCTAGGCTATAAATCGTTTTATTCAGGCTGGGTGAAATGGTAGTTTAGCGGAAGGCCTAAAATTTAATTTTCAAATATCTATGTTGTTAATGGTCCTGTCGAGAGGCGCTACATAACAGAAGTTACAGGTAACAAAATTTAAGATCACTTAGGTCTTATACAGCATTACCGTACGGGCTATAACAATTTAGACTTTTGTTGCTTATTCCATGTCAATGCATGGCATTGCTAACATGGCAATATAGTTTAGTCCTGTTAACTAGCCATGGTAGTGCTTATGTCATGATTGTCTTAAGGTGAAAAAAGCGTGCTCTCATCAGCACATGTCGTCAAGGAAAATTTCAAAAGTGACTGTTGATATCAGAAAATATTATGAAGGAACGTAATGAAAGGAAGAAGAAGGACTCCCTTTACACTGGATGCACCGAGCGAGTTGGCCGTGCTGAAGATGGTTTTCCGAGTTTTCCCATTTTCACTCCAGGCAAATGCTGGGGCTGTACCTTGATTAAGGCCAGGATCGCTTCCTTCCCACTCCTAACCCTTTCCTATCCCATTGTTGCCATAATACCTATCCATTTGGGTAAGACGTAAAGCAAATAGTAAAAACAAATACATTGGATGTCCTAGTATCACAGTCAAAAGAAAACTAGATGTGAAGGCCTACAATATCGGAACCCGATAATTGGCTTTCTTTTATACCAGAAGGAAGAGGTCAAATCAAGTTCAGCAATAATACATAACATATGAAACAAGCACATCACGACAAGCCATTGACAGTGAGAGGCATGTCCACTAACGCGCTTCAGAATCTGGGGAACAAGATGGGGGTTGGACAAAAATATTATCATGCACATTCTAAGTATTTATCCCGTCAACAATGGGTACTTCAGCTAGTTATCTCCATAAAGGTTACCTCAAGTACCTCAAATTCGTAGGACTTAAAGGACTGAACCAGAATCACGATTGTGTAGATCTTTGTCGACTTTCAGAATCGTTCCTCGAACACTATTAATCCCTCACTTTTAGCAGTAAGTATAACCGCAGTTGACATTCAAGTTTCAGTTCAATGTTATAGAATGGTATCCAGATTTTTACATTTGATATTTCGTATAGTTTATTAAAATCGCCTTCTGAAATTACATCATGTGAAATTACCTTAAATGAAAGTATCACAGATACGAGAAAATAAGCTACCCAACTGGTACAAAGAAATACGAGCTTCCGTCGTGAATTACAATAAATAAGTGAAATTCCACCAAAATAAGCTTAGTGTTAACTTGTTGCCTGAATGACCTCTGAACTATCCGTAGTATTGTAATAACAAACATAGCATGCAGCAAACTCATACTGTAGCTAAACTGCAATACTTGTTATATTCAGTTTTAATTTTAAATAAATGAAGTCGGTATTTCAACACAGTTACTTTTATGTATTCTATGTGTTTAATTATCATTCGCTCAGTTCCTAATGAATGGAATGTTTTGCAGTTACTGGATTAGTAAAATTATTTTTGCAAACAACTTTCCTTGCGGAAGTTGTGTTCTACGCTGTACTCACCAACTCTCTTCAGGCATAGGGTTATTCCTGTCTTCATGTTGTATTAATTATTATCTGACATGCTTTAGTATTCCATTTCGGTGGTCATGTTTATTTGAATCGGAAATTTGCGGCGCTGGGGCCTCAGCAGGTTAATGTGTGACTGTGGCAGGCGCCTTCGTAAGACCCAACGTTCTGGGTAACCTGACGGCTGATATAAGAGGGCTCACACCCAAAGCCAGCGAACTTTTCTCCATATAGCAGAAGTCACACGGAACCACAAAGCAGCTTTAGCAGTCTTTCCTCTGTTTCGGATGAGACTCCCATAGACACCCTATGCACCAACCATGTTGATAACTACCTAGCTTTCAATCCTAGCTACTCTTTTTATTGACCTGTGATGAGGAATGAAGCCTAAGGCCATGGACCGTACTTCCTCAAAGGGCTCCATCTTGCTAAGCACAGACAGTTTCTCCGGGATTGGAGACTTGGTTCCACAGACCGCACGTTTTGTCTGCTTAGCGTCGAGGCCTTCAGTTCAGAGGACCCGGGGTTCCATTCGTGGGTAGGTTGGGGATTTATAACTGCGTCCGGTTAACTCCTCTGACTTGAGAACTGAGTGTTTTTGTTTGTCAATATAGACTCCTCTTCATATAAACTTAAAACATCACACTACCAACCACCACAGAAACGTGCAGAGGAGAATACAATCCTTCACATGGTTGTGTAGGCCATACGGATGCAAAAGAGGGCCTAAACCACATGTTTGGCACGATTAGCAACTTTGAACCCATCAGAGTGTGGTAAAAGTTGTGGTGGAAACATAATAGTAAGAAGAAGAAGCTTTGACATGCTCCATGGAACATTTCTTGTTACTAACGTAGGAAACAGCTTCCAGACCACACCCTGTGTACGTATCTCCAATACTCTAGATTTACCGGTAAGCAATGACATGTAGCCACTCATTAGGTTTTTCTTTGGCCAGGAATACATTACATACTACCTTAAAGTCTGTTAATAATGCCCTGTAATACGCATAGCAAGGAGCAGCAGCTACGAGTCCATAGAAATTAACTGAGCTTTCTCTCAATTATTAAAAATAACGGCACGGCAGACGGGATGCACTTCAGGTTCACTGTCACTATGCACATAGAGCAAGTGACCAGCGCCCCCTTTCTTGAAAAATATACTCGTTCTCAATATCATTTACAACGTTCTAGCACCACGATGACAGCACTTTCCTTGAAACACTTCTTATATTTACACCGGGGTCCAGTCCTTTAATTCTTTTATATTTTTAGAAAATCCGAATGGGTAAAAGTAATAATGATAAGGAGAAGAAGAAGAACTGGTTGTCTGATTACCATAGGTTCACAGAAGAATCTACGGTCAAGTTTGGAAGCTTCTTGCACGATGTTCTTAACGGGCACAAATTTATCCTGCTACGAACAATGCTACAGCGCATCATCATCTTCAAGAGAACTAGATATTCAAGTGGAAGAATCTGCAGTTCAAACTACCCTTGTAACGTTTTGGTATCAGCTTTAAGTCCCAATTCAAAAGATTGTTCTGTAATACCAGGGATATCCGTACATGAGTCTCATTTATGTGTATTCATTGTATTCACTTTTTCTAAATTATTATAGTCTCATACAATAACGTGCCACATTAAATAATTACGTACATTTATTGCCTTTTAAGTGTTTCTTAAATTAGCGGAAAATTATTTATGGTGTATTTATTGGATAAGAGACTTTTCATCCTGTATTAGCAGCATATTTCGACGTTCAAAAAGCAATACTGGTAATACTCTTCCTGTCATTAAGACTGACCACGCCTCCCAGCCACATATAGACATATGCAGTTAGTCAAAACAATTTTCGTTGTTACGAATTAAGAATTTTATGTTGGTTCCGTATTGACAATATAATGTGCAGAGATTCGGTTCTTATAAACGCATTTTATCAATGGATCCACCCGTTCAATGCTTATCGTGTATCATATTTGGCCATCTTCAACTGTAATAAAAACTGATCTAAACACTTTAAAAAGTGAAATGTCATTACAAAGATACATATAGAAATGAAACATATTGAAACTACACATTGATTTTGCAATGAAATGGGTTTCCTCTTTTTACCGACGTTGTTTTACTGATTTGTGAGATAATGATCCAGTAAATTATTCCTTGAAAATGAAATGACGCAATATAATTACGACATTCTAATAAATTCAGACAGCTAGTAAAGGAAAATACTTAAATATTCTTGAAAATTTACAGATTCATTTCGACCAAAAGCACAACGCCAGGCTAAACCTTAATGAAATTACAAGGGTAATAACATTTTATTTGAAAAATTGACAAACATGACTAATCAATACTCGACGGCATAAACATTCGTAACCCGTGTTCAAGAAGCTATCCCCCTCCCCCCCTTCTGGTTACTAATAATTCCCGCTTATACACGCTCGCCCTCCCCAGCAACAGCTCAGGTCAGGCAGCACCACGCACTCTTACAGACGACCATCCAGCGTGCCAACCTCTGAGATACTCAGGATCGTACATTAAACCCAAAAAGATCGTATGTTTTGAAGAGAGGATCGTAAAACTTAAAAAAACACTAAAATATTCGCTACTAGCTGTAAACCGCGACTTCGCTCGCATAGATTTCGTAATTTGATACAAGTAGATGTTCCTCGGTACTGCATTAAGACACTATCTGAAAATGCTTAAAATATAAAACTCACCGAAAAATTGAGTTTCATTTATTCCAGTACCTCTTTGTAAACCACGTTTGTCGCATAGCCTTTCGGAGCTAAAATGACCAGGCTATCCAGTGCTATCTCTGGATCATGCGAAATAGAACTGCACATGTCAGAAACAGTCCTCCCTCAAGTCGAAAAGAAAATATTCGTGATTATTTACTTTCAAAGAAGAATCAATTTACCAATGTTCACTTCTGTAACTTCTGTAACTTCTTCAGTTCTTAAGATAAAATTATACTGACAAAAATAATTCAACTATTTTCTCTTCTTTTCACCCCCGGTAAATGGCCTTTAAAAAAAATACATGTTCCTTTATTTTTAAATGGCATTCCAGGTACCAATTTTCACGCCTGTAACATCTCCAGTTTTTTAGATATAAGTATCCTCATAAAAATACCTCATTAACTCCTTCACTTCTTCCCCTCCCCACCTCCCCCTCCCCCTATTAAGTTGACTTTCTGGAAAAAATACGTGTTTATTTACTTTTAAAGGAGATTCCGAATACAAAATTTCACTTTCCCAAAACAAAATATACGTGTTTCTTTATTTTTTAAGACAATTCCAAATAATAATTTTCACTTTTGTAACATCTTTAGTTTTTGAGGTATAACTATTCTCATAAAAGGAATTCAACTCCTTCTTCAGGCTTTTGCAACCCCCCGTGGATTTTCGGGAACAAAAAGAAATACATGTTTCTTTATTTTTAAAGGAGAATCCAAATACCACTTTTCACGTCTGTAATATCTTAAGATTTTGAGATATACTTATTTTGAAAATTTACCCACTTTCTCAATTCTTTTTACCTCCTTACGTGGAACTTTCTAAAATAAGAAATAGCTCTTTCTTTATTTTGATGGTGATCCAAAATAGAAATTTTCATGTCTGTAACATCTTCAGTTTTCGAGATTTAAATATCCTCATAAAGGTAATTCAACTCCTACTTCACTTCTTTTCAAGCTCCCCCGCCTTAAGTTGATTTACCGAAAACTAAAAGAAATGTGTGTTACCTTATTTTTAAAGAAGAATCCAAATATCAATTTTCACGCCTGTAACATCTTCACGTTTTGAGATATAAGTATCCTCATAAAAATAATTCAACCCCCTTTTCAGTTTTTCACCCCCTTAAGTGGATTTTCCGAAAACAAATAATATCTGTTTCTTTGTTTTTAAAGGAGATTCCAAAAAACAATTTTTATGTCTTAAACATGTTAAATTTTTGAGATATACTCATTTTTAAATTTAATCCCCTTCTGTTTCAATTCCGGTCCCTCTTAAGTGGATTGATTTTTTGAAAACAAGAAAATACGTGTTTCATTAATTTTAAAGAAGATTCCATTTATCAAATTTCACGCCTGTGACCACACCCCTTTTTAGATATATCCTCATAACAAGGATTTTACCACTGTTTCAATTCTTTTTAATCCCCTTAAATGTTTTTCCTAAAAGAAAAAATACGCGTTTCTTTATTTTAAAGGAGATTCCAAATGCCAATTTTCACGTCTTAAAACGGTTAAGCTTTTTAGATATAGATATGCTCATTTTCCAAATTAAACCCATTACCGACGGAATATCCAAGAATCCTTCCTTGGCGAGCACCTACACTGTAATATGAATGTATCCCCAAAATTTCATTCCTTTATGTCCAGTAGTTTTGGCTCGGCGATGATGAATCAGTCAGTCAGTCAGTCAGTCAGTCAGTCAGTCATTGTGTTAATATGTAAAATTCAGTATCGATGATGCGAAAATAAAATTTTATTCAGATTTCTCAATAATATAATAATTTGTAAAGAAATAGTCGACATGACACATAAAGTTACTAAATGCCTTACCTCATACCTGGAAATCGTCATCATTTTCTTCTTCTATGGAAACTCTAGGCGCATTCGAAGCAGAATGTTCTGTAGTACCGGTAGAAGTGCCTTACCCCATAGCTGGAAATCGTCATCATCTTCTTCTTCTTCTATGGAACCTCAAGGCGCACTCACAGCAGAAAGTTCTGTAGTACCGATACCAGTACCGGTACTTGAGCTTGCTGGTTGATTATAACACTGTGCTTTATTCATCCCTTTGAGCATGTTTGAAATCTTTACACGTACCAATGACCCAAACACACTGACTGGCCAGAAAGCATCCATTCACTGTAAAAGTAATTCGCCTATTCCTGCTTTTGACTTCAATTAGATGAATTTTTCTGAATATTCTTTCATAATCAGCATTCGAGTGATGGGTGACAGAACAGGAGTGAAAATTCTGGAAGTGCGGAAAACTCACATTCAGCAAACGTGTTTTTCACCTCCTGTAACTTAGCCCAAAATTCATTTAATTCAGAGCAGACTTTAATATTATCACTCATGTTGACATAGGGTAATTTCCTCCAGTCATCGTCAATCTGCTGAAGGCGAATGCTATGATCTACAGGTGCGAGAACGTGAAATAACTCAGAAAGGGAAGAGACGACTCTTGGTAAATTCCCTTTTTATTCGAAAAGCCTTGACTTGACAGATATCGGGAGAATTACTAGAAGTTACTCAGTTTATCAATATACCATCAAGTTCCGAATTGGCAACATAATCTAATACTTTGTCCCAGAAAACTTGCCAAGGATCTAAAATTCCAATGCTTCCAGTCATACGACGACCGTCAATTATCACAACAGCATGCTGGAAATTTGTTAGAGTGACACCATTAGATTGTGCCGTTCGATTTGCAAAGAAGAATTTACTAGAACATTCTCTGTCTCACAAATCAGTAAAGCAACGTCCACAAAAATGTGAACACTCATTTTATTGCAAAATCACTGTGTACTTTGGAATGACATTTCACATTTTTAAAGTGTTTAGATCAATTTGGATTACAGCTGAAGATTGCCAAATAAGATAGACTGAAACATGTCCTAATGTTTTAAAGAACTTTTATTACAAGTTAATCAACATGATAAGTATAGAACACGTGGACCTGTTAATAAAATTCTCTCTTAATAAATTAATCTCTATAGATTTTCCTATGCTTAAAATGAAACGAAAAAAGGAAGTTTACGGTACCGCATTTTAGGAATGGATATTTGCATGACGTATTTAGGCACTACTACAGTGTAATATATTTAAAGTTCATTTTTATTTATTCGTTGGCATAGGCAATTGAACATCACAAAAATTGTTCTGATGCACTGCAGATCTATATGTGGCTGGGAGGTGCGACAGGTCTTAAGGAAAATGGTTGATAGGAAGTGTATTGTCAGATAAGCGGTATTGCTCGCGCAGTGACGATATAATGTGTAGATTCAGAACTGCAGTGATCTTGCTTTGTTTTTATTACTAATTCCTTGACTCATTAAGTTGACATCGGAGTAAATACAAGTGAGTATTCCACACTGCTAACTAATTGATAATGAAGTAAAATTTATAATGGAGCTCCTAGATATATTCCTGATAACTGTGAACAAATCTACCTTGAAAGGCAAGAACGGTAAGGGGGCGTTGAAAATGTATCATATTGCGTGTCAAGGTCATGAATCACGTAGATATATAGTTGTATTTGTCACGGAATTCTCTCGGATCGGCGAAATGTAACGTTAGTATCCATTTAGTCAGTTCACAAACGAGCTTGAAACTTATGGGGGGAACTAATCTTCATTCAACCGCAGGAAACAGTACGCCAGGAACAACAGAACTTCATCAGAGCTACAGAGCCATTTCAAACTTAGATGTTACATTGTACAATCTCTTCCTCTTTATGCTCTACAAGCCTTGCAAGTGCTACGCAATTTAGACAAACCATATTTATGAAAACTTGAGGGAATGTGTAAAGTAGCTTATGACCTTTCGTATTAAGTACTCATTTCAGTGTGATGCATATATTAGGAAAAGCATATTTTCACGTTAGAAACTAACTACTTACTGAAAGTTAACGGTCATTTTATGAACAATTCGTAGTATATTTCACTTATAAGTATTCTCGTAAAAACACTTTTTCCAACAAATATCCAGCCTCGTTGCATTTAGTGTGTTTTCTGTTGAGCGTGTTTTATATTTTTGTGAAAATTTAACAGGGTTTTACATACATTGACTAGTTTCCTTTTTTGTTAAAATAGTTAATTTTATGTATATCATTTTAAGTTATGTATCCTGTGCTGTAAGTATAAAAATATTGAAGAGCAGTTTTTCATAGAATATGTAAAGCATTGCAAACTATTAAAACTTCTACTAGTAAGATCATACATATGAAAGAAATATTAAGAAATGCGATCAGAGAGTCGGCCAAATAGTATATCATTCTTACTGGCAGGTACACAAGGCAAAATATGAACTGATTAAAGCAATGTAATTTTTAGGTTCATGAATTGCAGAAATAAAGAGAGTAAAAGCTTTTGAAATGTGGTTTTACTGAAGAATGCTGAAGGTAATATGAGTAGATCGGATCTTAAATGGAGATATAGTAAATCGAGTTTGTGAAAGGAGAACAAATTGGTGAAATTTGAGCAGAAGAACATATAAATTATTAGTGCACACCTCGAGACACCTAGGACTTGTTCAGTTATTTATTTTGGGAAGTGTATGGGGTAAATACTGTACGATAGAAGTAGAAATTAATGTAACAGATTATAGTAGATGTAGTACACTGCAGTTGCGAATAAATTAAAAGTCTAACACGGAACAGGATGACACAGATAGTTGATTCAAATGTTTTAAAAGAAATATTTCGACCCATCAAACTAGGTTGGCAAGCGCATTTGTACATCATCACATCAAATTTGAAAGTAAATCTTAAGATAACAGTTCATCAGTGCATTCTCCCCTGGCAGCCATGGATATGGGTTGAAAAAGTTGTTTTAATGGAAGCCAATTCTCTTCACTTTCGACTTAGTTAATTTATAACTTTTACCTTCTTTAGTCTGTCGAAACTAATTCAGTACAATATAAACTTATGAAAAACCTGAACAGGGGAAAAACTTTTATTCGTTGTTAAAAGAACATCATCTGATTCTATCAAATCGCATTTTTTTTAAATACGAGTATATATTATGAACTGATGAATATTATTAATTAATATATAACACAATTTTGTTCAAATTCTGTTTTTATCCTTCCAATAATTCAATATTAGAGCTTTTCTTAAAGAAATGCTCCAGCTGTGCTATTTCTCTTGTTACTAGTCCAGCAAAGAGTGCAAAGTGGTGCATTGCTCCGTCATTGGACTGAGGCGATCCGACATGTTTGTCATTAACTTTACGTTACCGTACGTAGTGCTCCTATGTTGTCATCGGCTTTTGCTTTTCTTGTATATTTAACCTTTTTCTTCTTATCATTATTTTTGTTAATAATATTATTATCGTATTTCAATTTTTTTCGGAAATTATTGAGGGATCGTTTAATGAGCATGAAATAATTTACAAATGTAATAATTTGATAAGTCCGAAGAGGGAATCATTTATCGTCATATCATTTACAAAGGTTAATGGTGTCTTGGAGATAACAGCCACCTTGAATAGATAGTTGGCTCTCCGCCTAGCTCTAAGAATGACAAATGCTGGAATAGAGTTGAAAAGGTTAATAGTAACCAAGAGAAAGTCCACCGAACCATCCAGACAAATATAAGTTGAGCTTCGCTGGAGTTAACTCGCAGAAATCGTTCATATACCGACCCTGACGGGAGCCATTGAACACATACGAGGATTGGGGCAAATGTCATGGAAATTATTTTTTTCTTGTAAATATGTGAACGGATCACAAACGTATATGTGTTGTGTGGAAGTTCTCCAGGCATGGTGTGTATGCAGAACGACAGATGGCTCTGTGATAGCTGGTAGTAGCGCAGCGATGGCTGTAAAATCAGTCATTTGGTGAGTGTCGTGCGAGATGGAAGTAACCCGTGTTGAGCAGCGCGCTTACATCAAAATAGCCGTTCTCCGAGGGAGAAATGCGATGGAATGTCACAATGAATTAGAGGAATCCCTTGGGAATAATACCCTACCACACCGTACAGTAGCACGGTGGGTAGGAAAGTTTCAGCAAGGACGTGTGTCAACCAGCGATGAGGAAGGTTCGGGACGACCTGTCAGTGTGCGGACCGACATGGCAAGTGCCGTCATTGAGCAGCTCCTGGATGAGGACAGACGATGGACGCTACTGGAGTTAGAGAGGGCAAGTGGCATCGAGAAACGCACCGTCCACAGGTTATTGCGTAATGAGCTGCAACTGCGCAAAATCGCATCGCATGCACTGACGGAAGTTCAAAGGTGGGTGCGCTATGCAACATGCTCCGACCACCTTGCACGCTGGTAACAGGACGGCGATCAATTCTTGTCACGAATAATCGCCAGCGATGAATTTTGGACCAGGGCATATAAACCAGAACTGAAACGTCAGTCCGCGGAGTGGCGACATGCTGGATCACCAAGGAGGCAGAATGTCCGTCAGAATCATCCCCAATCAAATTGATGGTGATCGTTGCGGTGTCATTGTTTGCCACTTTGTTCCACATGGCAGAACAGTGACCGCACAGTACTACAGGGACTTCCTGGTGCGACAGGTACGACTTGGTGTTCGGGAGAATCGTCCGGATCTTGTGGACAGTGCAATAATCCTGCACGACAATGCAAAAGCACATAAAGGAGAGTGTGTAGGACAGCTACTGCGACGTTGGGGATGGGAAGAATTCGAGCATCCACTGTACTCTCCCCACATTTCGCCCTGTGACTTTGATCTCATTTGAAAGATTAAGGAACCACTACGTGGTAGGCCGTTTGTAACACGAGGGGACATTGCTAATGCTGTGAGCCAACAGGTGACCCGATTCACACATGGTGTGGCAAATGCTGAGGCAGATGGTATTTAGCGCCTCCCACATCGTTGGCAGCGTGTGGTGTCAGTAGCAGGGGACTACTTTGAGGGTCTTTAGGCCAAGGTTTGTCATGTCAACTTTATGTGTACTGTGTTGTCATATTTGCACCGGGAAGGCCATGTTGCCCTGTATACTACCGTAATAAATGAGTGTGTTACGATATTTCAGTGCTATTCATTATCCACACAAGTAGTTAACACCTTGTCCTTTCGTCTATATATATCATATTTTCCAACCGGACTGGCATCTTCAAGAAAAAAATAGTTGCCATGACTTTTTCCCCAACCCTTGTATATTGGATCACGAATTTATGAGGCATCATCATTTGGTGATTAAATGGACTGAGAATAATAAATGGTAAAGTGCATATTTATACTAACGTAAATGTAAAGAAAAAGAGTGAGATACGAACTGAAGTACTGAAAGAGTATTTCAATATGCAGTTTCATTTTTCAGCAGATACAGAAATTTGTGCAGCTTCATAAGTTAGCAGGACAGCCTAATTAAATATATATAAATCAATGAATTTCAGCTGGAAAACATTATTGTGGTATAGTGGATCACACTTCTCAGGTTAAGGGTTAGATACTGCACCTGTCCCTGAAGATTGCAGGCACAAAGGCGCGTTTCTAGTCGGTTCCACTCCTGTGTTCGACCGGCATTCACATATATGTGGACAATGGGAAACTGGTTAATGAAATACTGTCTGCATGTATTCAAATACCGTAATATGGCTAGACCCACTCATTCACTCAAATGGACTATCAGAGTAGCGGTTATAGTCCTTGAAGATTGCTACTCGTTTCCCAATGCCGTTATTCTCAGATGAGCGTCACTTGTCTAATCACATATCACTCCCTGTCTACTCTAGCACTGTCTATTGTCACGAATGACATCACTTGCTACTGCACGTGCCTTAAATATGGCAAAGTTAATTATTCGTATACTATAGCCACATCTCACCACGTTTGAGCGATAATCGTAAGTTTTACCCGCTATCTATCTGTTGGTCATGTAAGCCGCTGCTAAATTTAATAATCTACATTCCCTTACTATATCTTTATGGGAGATTGAGCCACCGATATTTGCACTCCACAGTAATTCCTTCACACCGTAAGATCGGATTATATTTTAAGGGTAGCTATTTGACATAGAACAGAATTGAGTTTAACACAATTATTCAAAATAAATAACACACACTATTCTTCAGTAGCACTGAATCACAACGCTGAACAACACCGACGAAGTTTCAACCACGACTATGTCAAGACTGTGTTAGAATGGATAATGGATCTGGTTTGGTATTTCCTTTGATAGACATCTGGCTCGCCGGCAGGGAAGGTGGTGGACACCGCCCACTTGCGAAAAATCAGTCCATTAATAATTATCTCTCATAGTCGTGTGAATAGTCATTTTGTAGCTCTAAAATTCTACTTTCCACTGATCGAGTTTCATGCAGATGACATCGCTGAATCTCTCGTAATCTTGTAAGCTTCATCTTGAAAAATCACGCGTCAGCGATTATACTTCGGGGACTCCCTCGCTTCCGTCGATAGGCGCGCTCCTAACATTTGTTTCCCATTACGCACATCTATCAATAAATCAATCACTACTGATCTGCATTTATTGCAGTCGCCCAGGTGGCAGATTCCCTATCTGTTGTTTTCCTAGTCTTTTCTTAAATGATTGCAAAGAAACTGGAAATTTATTGAACATCTCCCTTGGTAAGTTATTCCAATCCCTAACTCCCCTTCCTATAAACGAATATTTGCCCCAATTTGTCCTCTTGAATACCAACTTTATATTCATATTATGATCTTTCGTACTTTTAAGGACACCACTCAAACTTATTCGTCTACTGATGTCCTCCCATGCCATCTCTCTACTGACAGCTCGGAACATACCACTAAGTCTAGCAGCTCGTCTCCTTTCTCCCAAGTCTCCCCTGTCCAAACTTCGCAACATTTTTGCAACGCTACTCTTTGTCTATGATGTGTCATTACCGATACGTTCATTAAGTAGGACATCTTCTGACATCATTAAATAGTATAAATTCCGCTGATTCCAATGATTCCCTACTCGTAAATTTCTCAGGGTCGTATAAACATTTTTATTATTATTATTATTATTATTATTATTATTATTATTATTATTATTATTATTATTATTATTATTATTATTATTATTATTATTAAGAAGTGAACATTGTGAGTTGATACTCGTGAATCTACAGGGACATCGCTGAGAATTTCCAGGTCATGGGTTGAAACACTGTAAATAGACTCCGCCTTCTGACCTAAAAGTTCTCTGGGCTTGGCGTGGTTGTTCTCTTCTCTCTCTGCGAAAAGACAGCGCGATTCCAATGTTCCGCTGTACTGAGCTCTCTTTCTCTCTGTACGCGTAACTAGACCTTCGCCCTCCGAGCTGGCGCACCTCCACTCGTATCCCGTACTGGGCAAGAAATGCCCATTAAGGCCAAATATGTCCTTGAATGACGTGGAGAACGGAATACATTATTTGCTGGGCCTCACGACATGCCTATTAGCATGGTGGTGAACGATTAGAATACTTACTATCCGTTTCAATCCAATTATTCAGATTTAAGTAATATTGTATTCTCTGTCCGAAACATCCATATAAACATGTAATTAAAATTTGGCATGTCAAAACATGTGCAAGCTAATGTTTCTTCCAATGTAGACCTTGTCACTGTTTTAACGCTGCCAGCTTATTCACCAATGTCACCTACGGCATTTTTATGACAACGATAATCGAAAATGCTACATCTTAACACGAGTGAAATATTTGAATGTGAAAGCATATTTATGTGGACCTAGATAAAATAATACCTTATTTTAATACAGACAAAACGATTTTAAAACAACGTTTGACAACAGTATTCTATAAATTTTCATGAAAGTAAATTTCTAACCAACAATATCCGATGTCATTGCACAATTTGTTAATGTTGGTGACAGTTTTCAGATGTTTTAGATAATGTACTTTTTATTCAACTCTGATGGATAACACTCCTTCCGAATTTAATATAATTAATTTCTACTACATGAACCATTAGCCTCCAACCATTTATCCAGTTCAAAATTGGGCCTGGGACATACAGTTGAACTAATCTTCATTCAAACTCCCATGTTGCATGGCAATTCTTATAGTTGCACCGTATATCTATAACAATGTTCATATATACATTAAGTCAGCTTGTATTTTCTCTACCTCATCGGTCGATTTTCATAATCATTTAAAAATCGTCATACTTTTTAAGTTTTACCAGTCTTGTAAATGTTATGGTTGTGATCTACTACATAAACATAGTTGAAAATGTCGTCGATTCATATATACAGGTAGGAAGCAAGAGTATAATTCCTTTATGTAAGTCATGTATGAAACATTATATAATACAATTTCGAAGTAATCATAACAGTTTCACCGCATATCTGCTCCCGTGTCCGTACATTTATTAATGCATATTTTATTTCCTCTACATCATCAATCGATTTTCCCAGTAATTTAAAAATAATAATGATACATACATACACACATTATCATTATAGACTGTTATGCATTTCAGCGTTCAGTTCGCAAGCCTCGGTGAATTTACTCAACGTCGCCACAATCCTCTAGTTGCAACTAGTGCTGTGGCCTCATTTAGTTCTAGGCCTATACCTCTTATCTTTAAATCGTTAGAAAATGAGTCCAACCATCGTCGTCTTGGTCTACCTCTACTTCGCTTACCCTCCATAACAGAGTCCATTATTCTCCTAGGTAACCTATCTGCCTCCATTCGTCTCACATGACCCCACCACCGAAGTCGGTTAATCGTACACCTTCATTGATCGAGTTCATTTCTAAATTAGCCTTTATCTCCTTATTCCGAGTACCCTCCTTCCATTGTTCCCACCTGTTTGTACCAGCAATCATTCTCGCTACTTTCATGACTGTTACTTCTATCTTATGAATAAGATATCCTGACTCCACAGAGCTTTCGCTCCCGTAAAGCAAACTTGGTCTGAAATCAGACCGATGTAAAGATAGTTTCGTCTGGGAGATGACTTCCTTCTTACAGAATAGTGTTGATAGCAACTGCGAGCTCACTGCATTAACCTTACTACAACTTGACTCAATCTACTTACAATATTACCAACCTGGGAGATCACACAACCTAAATACTTGAAATTATCGACCTGTTCTAGCTTCTTATCACCAATCTGACATTCATTTCTGTTGAATTTCTTACCTACTGACATCAATTTAGTCTTCGAAAGGCTAATTTTCATAACATACTCATTGCACCTATTGTCAAGTTCCAAGATATTAGACCGCAGGCTTTCGGCACAATCAGCCATTACGACCAAGTCGTCAGCATAGGCCAGACTGCTTACTACATTTCCACCTAACTGAATCCCTCCCTGCCATTTTTTGCCCTTCAGCAGCTGATCCATGTAAATTACGAACAGCAAAGGTGAAAGATTACAGCCTTGTCTAACCCCTGTAAGTACCCTGAACCAAGAACTCATTCTACCATCAATTTTCTCTGAAGCCCAATTGTCAACACAAATGCCTTTGATTGATTTTAATAATCTACCTTTAATTCCATAGCCCAGTATGGCGAACAACATTTCCCTCGGTACCCTGTCGTATTCTTTCTCTAGATCTACGAAACATAAACACAACTCCCTATTCATCTCGTAGCATTTTTCAGTTACCTGGCGCATACAGAGAATCTGATCCTGACAGCCTCTCTGTGGTATGAAACCACACTGGTTTTCATCCAACTTCCTCTCAACGACTGATCGCAATTTCCCTCTCAAGATGCCAGTGAATACTTTGCCTGGTATACTAATACATGAGATACCTCGATAGTTGTTGCAGTCCCTCGTGTTCTCTTGCTTATAGGTAGGTGCAATTACTAATTTTGTCCAATCTGAAGGTACTTTACCAACACTCCATGCTAATCTTACTACTCTATAAGGCCATTTCATCCCTGCCTTCCCACTATACTTCACCATTTCAGGTCTAATTTCATCTATTCCTGCTGCTTTATGACAGTGGAGTTTATTTACCATCCTTTCCACTTCCGCAAGCGTAACTTCACCAACATCATTTTCCCCCTCCCCATGAGCTTGGCTGTTCGCAACACCACTAGGAACATTTCCTTTTACATTGAGAATATGTTCAAAATATTCCCTCCACCTCTCCAGTGATTCCCTGGGATCTATTATGAGTTCACCTGAATTACTCAAAACACTGTTCATTTCCTTTTTCCCGTCCTTCCTAAGATTCTTTATTACTGTCCAGAAAGGTTTCCCTGCTGCTTGACCAGGCCTTTCCATGTTATTACGAAAATCTTCCTACGACTTCTTTTTGGATTCAACAACTATTTGTTTCGCTCTGTTTCATTCATCTACATACAAATCCCTGTCTGCCTCAGCCCTTGTTTGGAGCCATTTTTGATAAGCCTTCTTTTTACGTTTACAAGCTGCTCTCACTTCATCATTCCACGAAGATGTTCGCCTTTTCCCATCTTTACACACAGTTGTTCCTAGGAATTCCTTCCTTTTTCTACTACAGCATCCCTGTATGCCACTCATTCTCTTTCTATATCCTGAAACTGATTACTGTCTACCGTTCGAAACTTCTCACTAATCATATCCATGTACTTCTGTCTAATTTCCTCGTCCTGGAGATTTACTACCCTTATTCGTTTGCAGACAGATTTCACTTTCTCTACCCTAGGCCAGGAGATACTTAGTTCACTACAGATCATGTAGTGGTCTGTATCATCGCAAAATGCCCGGAAAACTCGTACATTCCTAACAGATTTCCTGAATTCGAAGTCGGTTATGATATAGACTATTATGGATCTGGTACCCTTAGCCTCCCATGTGTAGCGGTAAATAGCCTTACGCTTGAAGTATGTATGAACTGCTAAGCCCATACTAGCACAGAAGTCCAGCAAATGCTTCCCATTCCTATTAGCTTCCATATCTTCCTACATTTACCAATCACCCTTTCGTATCCTTCAGTTCAATTTCCAACTCTCGTATTGAAATCGCCCATTAGCACTATTCTATCCTTGCTGTTGACGCTGATCACGATGTCACTCTATGCTTCATAAAACTTGTCAACTTCATCCTCATCTGCACCCTCACATGATGAATACACTGAGACAATTCTAGTCCTAATTCCTCCAACTGCCAAATCTACCCACATCATTCGCTCATTTACGTGCCTAACAGAAACTAGGTTGCGTGCAATGATATATCCAGACTCTGCCCTTCCCTTTCTAACACCCGTCAAGTACACTTTGCAATCTTCTATCTCTTCCTCGTTATCTCCCCTTTCCCGATTATCACTTACTCCTAGCACATACAAATGCATCCTCTTTGCTGACTCAGCCAGTTCTACTTTCTGTCTTCCGTAAGCCCTATTAATATTGAGAGCTCCCCATCAAATTCCATTTCGTTCGCAAAGTTGTTTCCAAGAAGCCCCTCGGCTGTCAAATGGGAGTGGGACCCCGTTACTCCCATAGGTCCGAGGCTTGCTTAAAATGTTCTGAGCTAGATAAATTCATTAAACATGGTGCTACCCTACTTACACATAGTCCAAGTGAGGATCTCTCCTCTAACGGGTTATGGACCACCGGTGGATTGTATAGTCCTACCCGCTTGAGCGCAAGGAGGGCCATGACTCAGAATATGTCCGAGATGCCCACTCCCATTCCATAGCAACTGGTATCCCGACTCTCAGGACCACTTACTAGGCCACTCAGCCGTTGCCCATCGTTCACGAACTAGGACATGACTACAGTAACCCACACCATGAACCATAATAATGATAATCGGGAGTTATTCTGAATTCAAAGAATTTTCAATTAGGCATTTCTAAGATCGTAAAGATAATCAGTTCACCAAAACTCATAAAAACGTGCGTTGGTAGAGCATGCGCCTAAAATGTGCACCACCTGTCTCATATATTGTTCATAAGGGTCCTATACATTCTCGAACATGTTCATGATATAAAGTTACCATTAAGACAAAGGTAAGTCGAGAGCATTCCTAGACGGGTTGTCATACCAGAAAAAGCGTTATTTCTGCATAAAAAATATGTTGGTATCTGGGGGCGTGAGGTCTGGGGAGTGGGAAGGGTACGGGAATTTCGTCCAACAGTAACTTTAAATTTGTAGGTCTAATTTCACAATCGTTTCTTTAATTTTCCCGTTTCTGTACAAACTATTCATTTTTTAATCAATATTCACTGTGTTGTGTATTGTTTGTGTTCGGGTAATCTCTAAGTGGAGGAAGAACTTATAAGAGGAAGAAATCACATAAATAAGTGATTATCTTGCGGTGTGGACTGTGGATCAATCATCCCGAATCCATTGTTGTACCATAGTTGTAGGTTTCTGGCGACTTTCAATACTGTTTGATGTTCAGAAAATCTTTGTATTTTCAGTGCGGTACTGTTTGTTTTGCCACGTACTGTACAAAACTTTCTTTCACTTCACTGGTTCTGTTGATGGTATGTAGTTATATGTGGCTGCAGTACGTATCCGAATGATCATTATAATTATGTGGGAATAGTTCATGGTGGAATAAGTTTTAGAAACCTCATGTTCCACTTAATTTTCCAGTCAACCCCGAATCGTAAATTCTTCTAAATTTTCAATTACTTCCACATTTAATTCAATGAGTCTACGTACATTTGTTTCTTCTAGCCCTACTTTACACAAGAAAACGTGAGAGAGACCGTCTTAAGAATTTTTGAAGAAATGTCAAAATTCTACACTTTAACATAACATTGACTTTCAAACACAACGGTGTCGGAAGGCGTGGCTCCGGACCAACAAGTTAGGTTGTGAAACGATGCAATGAGTTTGTCGTCAGTTCGAATCCGACCACAGGCAAGGGAGGTGTGTTTATTTTGTTCTTGTTGTGAACCAGAATAGCATGAAATCAATTTTTCATTTCGGAGTGTATAATGTCCGGCTCCATGGCTAATTGGTTAGCGAGCTGGCCTTTGGTCAGAAGGGTCCCGGGTTCAATTCCCGGCAGGGTCGGGAATTTTAACCATTATTTGTTAATTTCGCTGGCACGGGGGCTGGCTGTATGTATCGTCTTCATCATCATTTCATCCTCATCACGACGTGCAGGTCGCCTAAGGGAGTCAAATCGAACGACCTGCACCCGGCGAACCGAACATGTCTTCGGACACTACCGGCACTAAATGCAATACGCCATTTCGTTTCTTTCTTTCTTTCATTCTTTCTTTCTTTCTTTCTTTCTTTCTTAATCTGCTTACCCTCTAGGGTTGGTTTTTCCCTCGGACTCAGCGGGGAATCCCACCTTTACGGCCTCAAGGTCAGTGTCCTGGAGCGTGAGACATTGGGTCGGGGAATACAACTGGGGAGGATGACAAGTACCTCGCCAAGTGGCCTCAACTGCTATGCTGAACAGGGGCCTTGTGGGGGATGGGAAATTTGAAGGGATAGACTAGGAAGAGGGAAGGAAGCGGCCGTGGGCTTTAGTTAGGTACCATCCCGGTATTTGCTTGGAGGAGAAGTGGGAATCCACGGAAAACTACTTCCAGGATGGCTGAGGTGGGAATCTAACCCACCTCTACTCAGTTGACCTCCCGACGCTGAGTGGACCCCGTTCCAGCCCTCGTACCACTTTTCAAATTTCGTGGCAGAGCCGGAAATCGATCCCGGACCTCCGAGGGTGGCAGCTAATCACACTAACCACTACCCATAGAGGCGGACCCATTTCATTTCATCAGTTAAATTATGATTCTTCGTCAGGAGTCAAAACTGCAATTTGAAACCGAGTGTACAAATACACAAGGCTAAAAGAACATATTTATAAAGGCTGCCATTTTGTATGGTACGACAATGTGTACTTTTCTCTTTCGCCCGTGTGCTTCAGTCAATCATTGTCGGTTCTCAGATTGTACATTTGTGTATCCAGTTATCTCTCACAGACCTCATCTTTCCATGGTTTCGAACTATTTTTTTTCAGTCAAGCCACAAATTCCCCGGTACCTTGTCCAAATTAGTGATCAATTATAAACACATCGTCCATCGCTGTTTCTCCTTACAGCGAACGTTTCTATAGCACATCCTTTGGCAAGGACGCTCAGGACATTCTGGATAACCCAATACAATTCCATGGGATGACACTGAAGTAGGTTATTGTTAAATGTTATTGATTCATAGTAAGGACATGGGACATCTTGGTTAGCTTTCGTGGAGGAGGTTTCTATGCTGGTGTAAATAGCCTGTCATTTATTTGGGCACGCGGCCATGTTCCGTATTTTAGCTATTACTTATTTAAAGTACGATTACATTAGGGTGACGCAGCTCTAGTGTTCGTTCATCTTTATGGTTTGAGAAGTGGGCACAACAACGGACCAAGCAACGTCATCACGTGAGTCCTGTACTACCGACAGGACGAGTGGAGTTTAGAAAATAATGTTTGACTGCTACCAATGTCAACACCATACACAATTTCAGTCATTAGAAATATGTCCTTTTCGTCGCCATAAGACCTATCTGTGTCGGTGCGACGTAAAGCAACTTGCAAGAAAGAAATGTCTTTTTTAGCCTTGTGGATCTATACACTCCGTTTCAAGTTGTAGTTTTGACTCCTGATGAAGAATCTTAATTTTACTGATTAGGCACTACGATATGAAATACTGATTTCATGCGTAGTGGTGAGTGTTCTTTAAAAATAGGCTGTGAAGATCCTGAATAATACAAATGAAAATATGTCAAAATTTGTCGAACTCTATGAATGTGGAGCGTACTAGAGGAAGTACAATTGTTTGTCAGTATAAGGTCATTCCATAAACTTATTAACATAACACTCTTGACGTATGGTTTTTAATTTAGAATTTCTATACCTAAAACGAAAAATTCAGGCACTGGGAGATTCATGTTCTTACCAATGATATCATAGATTTTTCTTGCACCCATATCTTGTATCTTAACAGCCAACAAGGTGACCGTGTTCATAAATGATTGCCAAGTCTGCACAGCTTGCATAACTGCAAATATGGCTGCTAATGTACCTCTAGCTTCAACCAATTTCTATAAATGGCAACTTATATTTTGATTTATAACATGGAATATCTAGTTCGTAGGCACCGAACTTCTTTTTACGAACATCCAGTGGTTGGGTATCAGAGGCCTCAGGTCTAACTGTAGAGTCATTAAGTACTGACGTGTTAAGATGAATTCAAGAACAGGAAGGAATTCGCTTAAAATATAAATATGAATGACTGTACATTATGAATGAAAGTAAACTTAGCTGCACAAGTTTTTGAACCACTTCATAAGTCAGTTTTACTATCAGGATTTTATATCTAAGCTACTCCCCATCCCTGTTCAGTCAAGTTGAAAATATTCTATAAAATGGCATTAACTTCAAATGTTTGAGTTGTAAGACGATGCAAGAGCAGTAGATTCCCCTGAAATGAATGGTTTACAAAACTTGCCAGTGGAAAACTAGGCAGAAATGGCATTACCGAGATTACACAAACACATTTTTTTTAAATTACGTGATTTTTGTAGTTTTCTTCGAATCCAAAACGGATCTTGTGTGTGTGTGTGTGTGTGTGTGTGTGTGTGTGTGTGTGTGTGTGTGTGTGTGTGTGTGTGTGTGTGTGAAAGTAGCTATTTTAGGTCCAATAAACGCATAAGCTAACGTAATCAAACAACAGGTCCTGAAAGTCAGAGAGAAAACCTACATCAACATCTACTCCGCTGAATACTATTTCAATGCTTGTCAACCCTGTGTAAGACTTCTTCACAAGGCACACTAACATGTTCATTTAAAATTTTCAAGTCCTTTTCACGTAGTAATGGTTCAGGCGCTAGCCTTCTGACCCCAACTTCACAGGTTCGATTCTGGCTCAGGCCGGTGGTATTTGAAGGTGCTCAAATACGTCAGCCTCGTGTCAGTAGATTTACTGGCACATAAAAGATCTCCTGTAGAACTACATTTGGGCACCTCGGCGTCTCCAAAAACCCTCAAAGTAGTAAGTAAAAAGATAAAATATTATTATTATTATTATTATTATTATTATTATTATTATTATTATTATTATTATTATTATTATTATTATTATTATTATTATTATTATTATTTCTTCTTATATACTTGTTAATAATCTTCTTTCTCCCTTTCTCAGTCCGTTTACACCCCAGGGTCGATTTTTCCCTCGGACACAGGGACGGATCCCACCTGTACCGCCACAATGACAGTATCCTGGAGCGTGAATTTTGGATCGGGGACACAACTGGGGAGAATGACCAGTACCGCGCCCAGGTGGCCCCACCTGCTATGCTGAACAGGGGGCTCGTAGGGGGATGGGATTATTGGAAGTGATAGACAAGGAAGCGGCCGTGGCCGTAAGTAATGTACCATCCCGGCGTGTGCCTGGAGGAGAAGTGGGAAACCATGGAAAACCACTTCGAAGATGGCTGAGGTGGGAATCGAACCCTCTCTATTCACTTGACCTCCCGAGGCTGAGTGGACCCCGTACCGCTTTTCAAATTTCGTAGCAGAGCCCTGAATCGAACCCGGGCCTTCGGGGGTGGCAGCTAATCACACTAACCGCTACACCACAGAGGCGGACCTAGTTAATAATAATAATAATAACAACAATAATAATAAAGGTAAGGGTTATTCTGCCCGAAGGCAAGTCCGAACCTCCGCAGAGGTGTTCCTGAGCCGAAGTTTACGTGCGGTAGGGTGGCCAGTTCCTTTCCGCTCCCCCATTCCCTTACTCCCCCACCAACAACTCATGGCAACCATCCAACTCCTGACCAGGCCCAATGTTGCTTAACTTCGGATATCTCACGGGATTCGGTGTTTCAACACGGCTACGGCCGTTGGCTAATAATAATAATAATAATAATAATAATAATAATAATAATAATAATAATAATAATAATAAAATAATAATAATAGACGTACCAGTATTTAAAATGAAAGTAGAAAATCAAAGCTAAATATTAGTACACCAGTTACACGTGTCTCGTGAGCGGTGTCATTGTTAGCGATTCCAGAAATCAAGTTTTAATTTTAAAAATATCCTCGAAGGGAATCAAGTAGTTCTACTTAACCCTTAACTACGGACGACGCACAGTGTGTCGAATCCCATATCTAGGTGGAAAAAATTCACTGTCGCCAATCAAAGCGCAACATGGCTCATTCGATAGTAAACAAACCAGATGTTGACCTTCAGTCTTTCTTTTCGCTTTCTGGTACGTAGGATGGAGGGGACAGCTGCTGAAACATCTTCCTTGCAGTTATCAACTCAGCTGATAGGAGGTGTTGGAGAGAACCGAACGTTGTGTTTCTAGTAAGTTCAATGAGGTGTTGTATTCTGTGGTTCATGGAATAGTGAAAAGAGGTATGTGTTCTCATTTTAAGCATAATACAAGCGTTCTGCAGTAAACAAGTCATTTACAGTGCGTTGTAAAAGGAAGCAGTTGTAGAAAATTAGATTGTTTTTACGATTTGCTCGAAAAAAACTTTATGAGTGCCTCATAGTGCCACTTTACTTTAAACGTCATTTGATGGGAAATTTAATGTAGATTCAGGATCTGTAGTGGTTTGGTTGCGCACGAATGTGCATGATGGTTTATTTTCTTATTTTCAGTGACTATGTGGGCGTTACCGCGAGAAGAATATTTCAACGCGTGGCGGTCCTGTCGTTAAAAGGGGCATTTAGAAATCATATTTCAATATGTTATGGATAAATTAGAGCCTACAAATCTTACTGACACTCAATTTCTGGAGCTAAGAAACAAAATTAAATTGATATCCCGTAATATCAACAAAAATGGGAGAGTGCAGGAAGAAGAGAACAACGATTCCGAGAAAAATTCGGTGATTAGGGAAATGTGACGGATTTCATCGTGTTAAGTGAACAAGATGACATTGATCCAGCATATGATCCAAAAACAAGTTGTGTACCTAAAAAAGCCGGCCGTCCCCTAAGGTATTTAAGGACTCTTCCATAAAGACGAAGAAGCAAAATGTTTGTGATATTACCGAATCGCGTAGTTTGGAGGAAGTCGCGTTTGCTGCTGAAGATTCTTTTCGATCAAGCGGGAAAAGATGAAGGCTTAATAAAAAGATATCATGTATTACTAGCTGCTCTTTCTTCTGGCTCTGAAATAAATGTGAATAAATTCAAAGAATTTCGTGCGCAAACTGCGGCTTTGTATGTCAAACTATATCCATGGAATTATATGCCCGTAACTGTGCATACCATATTAGTACACATTACTCAAGTAATTAAACATTTTCTTGTGCCAATAGGAACTTTATCTGAAGAAGCTCAAGAAGCTACAAATAAAGATTGTCGGAGGTTTCGTGAACTTCATACTCGAAAATGTAGCAGCTTAAGATGTTGTTGATTACATCAAATCCCTTAATAAACAAGTACCGAACAATGCCACGTAAAACTCCTGGCAATCTACCTATGGAAGCTATTGAGTTACTTACTGACTCCCAAGATCCTTTCACATCAAATGAAGAAGACCAGTATAGCAACGACTACGATTCTCTGGACTCTACAGACGAATCAGGGGACGATTGAACATTGGACATGTTGTTATTATGAACAGGATGAGATTGATGAGACAATTACTTGCAAATACTGTAATATGATCCTTTCACGTTTTTTATGAAATGTTTCTGAGTGTAATCTTAACCTTTTTTATATGGAAATATAATATATATATAATATTGTTTTCGTGTGAAAGGTGTGTTTTACTAAAACTACGTATTTAAAATACGTTTTCAATCTGGAAGAATTTACATACAATGCCTTTGTCTATTCCCTCAAATAAGGTGTAACAAGAATACTGGACTGAAATTCTCATTGTTATTCATATTCTATCCAGTTTTAAATAGTATGTTTACCACTGTTATAAACTATAATATACACATCCAAATCGTGTTTTTACTCCCGTAAGTGGACGATTCTTTTGTTGCTTTCGGTTATTTTTTAAATCTCCCCTTGCCCCTCACCCCTATATATTTACCCCCGAACATCGTACACTTTAGACGATGCCAGATATGAATTCAGCGACCTCGAAAACGGTATAGTGCCAACTTTTAATAGGATCCCAGGACTATTAACGACGTTATTAATTTTTTCCACCTAGATCGGGGATTCGGCACACTGTGCGACGTTAATATTTTGTGCGTGGTTACTGACGTGAGGTCCCACGGACCACTTCTGGAAATATGGGCTAGAAAATGCCAAAATATTAATTATAATGTTTCAACTGTGTATCCTAATAAATCACAGATTACTGAATTAAAATACATAAAACATAAGCAGTTAATAGCAATATCAAAGCAACAAATGTAATACTACGTGGAAGGCTGCATTTACTATGGTACCAAACAAGTGACTTCGCAGTCTGTAGCACACTTACATAACTGCGTCCTGAACGTTCACACAACGGAGCATATTAAAAGTTGCTTGGAATAATTATCACACGCAACAGAAAAAACTGTGCAACACTTCCTTTCACCTTATAAATGAAACTCCTCTCCGAAGATTTTTTGTAAAAATAAATGTCTCTGTGTTTAGAAAAACTGGGTTCATTAGTCTCGTTTTTGAGGGTACAGGATTGTCATACATATGTCAATTCAATGCGAATGTCTGTATTTTACAAATGATAGTAAACTCATACCCTCGTCCTGTAGTTTTGCAGCTCATTTCTGGCACATTCAGGCGAGTTGCATGTACCATTTTAACCATATGCCAGAACTCCTGCCATTTTTGAATCTTTGGCAGTACTGGATATTGAACCGAGGCCTCTAAGGATGGCAAGTAATAGCCTAGTGATAACTATTACACTACGGAAGTGGACATCTCACAAATGAGGAATATAAAGAATCGCTCTTGGTTACACAACTACGGATGTGAAGTCCCAGGGACCAAGCTGTTACAAGAGTCACTTCCAGAAAATACTGGCAGCGTCGTTCTCAATGGGAACACAGAGAAGACTGGAAATTACGAAGCTAGACAGAGAAAGAGATTTTGAAGTCCATTGATGCAAGTGAAGGGTGGAAAATTAGAGGCTGGATGGTCCCAGGGACCTCGCGTCAGTAGTCAATAGGTTAATGTGGTGGTAAAAATTTAGAGGTCTTATACCAGCGGTTTTGCTCATCCCCTTTGCTGTCATACGGGTTGCCTATGCGAAGAAACTGGATGGCGATTGGGTTACAACCTGTATATTAATCTAATCTATCTTTCTCTTTAAGGTGGATACAATGTTGCTATTTTTCTCTTCGATTCCGGGCATCATAGACCAGGGACCCTTTTGAATGATAAGCGCAACCTTGGATGAAGCATCGACACCAATGCCGGAAGATTTCTCTTATGATGCAGCTATTTATGTTCTAGTACTCTTGCAGTTACCCTGCTTTTGCTGATCCGGGAGAGAAATACGGTTTAGTACTGAAAAAATAAATCAGGGGTAGATTTCATCGTGTTCCATACGGCGTTCGTGATATTAGAAAGCTATATGTCGATCCGTATGTTGTTTATCCAGTGTTCTGTAGCTTAGAAAACATACCAATGTTGTATGGTAGAAGCCTTCTTCTTCAAATGCCACGTCCTCCTAAAACGCCACCAATCAGTAGCATGTTTTACACTTTATTCGTAGCCATCTACAAGAGCGAATCTGTACTGAATTGTAACCACTGCTTGATATTCGCTGGGGAATGACTTTTTATGATCATATTTTGTTTGAGATGATCTCTGATGGAGAGTGCCCTGTCATGACTGGATTATTTTCTTGGATGACACAAGTGTTATCAAACTGCAAAATTAGTTCACAATCAGACATCTACGATGTTAGATCAAAAAGTAGATTTCACTTTTCTACTTATCGGAAACAAAACAATGGAAGTCAGTGCACTTTTTGTATTAATCAATTTGTAGTTCCCTTCATTGATGATTCACTGACGCACAAGTTGGTGTAAAATTTTGATGGCACTAAACGAGTGGTCGTGGGAGCAAAATGCACATAGAGATCTGCTTTCTATGGGCAGATTCTCTCAAGATTCACAGCAGGAGTGGCAGTATATCCGGAGATAAAACAATGTTTGGTCAATAAGTGTAAATATGGTGCCATACATTTTACAGATGTTGGAAAGCTGTGTAAGACGGGGAGATTAGTGGCCATCCATCCATACCAGATACGTTCGGTTATGTCGTTGATGAATATTTGCATAGAAGACGACTTACCGGGGAGGATGTACTGAAAGGTTCAACGAGCTGGATAACTCTCCTATGGTCAGAGAATGGAGAAACTCACTTTACATTAGTACAAACAGTTGAACGTCTTTGGGGTTAATGTCAAAACCTAAAAGAGTGCATACGTACGTCTTCATCATAGACCGTTAGGCCTTTCAGCGTTCAGTATGAAAGCCTCCGTGAATTTTATAACGCCACAAAAATCCTCTATGTGTTACTAGTTCTGTGGCCTCATTTAGTCTTATAATTCTTATATTCAAATCGCTAGAAACGGAGTCTAACCATCGTCGTCTTGGTCTCCCTCTATTTCTCTTATCCTCCATAACAAAGTTCATTATCCTAGGTAACCTATCCTCTTCTATTCGCCTCACATGACCAAACCACCGAAACCGGTCTATGAGTACATACTTATCCATCGACTTAATTCTTAATTTATCCTGTATCGTTTCATTCCGAGTACCCTCCTGCCATTGTGACCAACTATATTTGCCAGCAATTATTCTTGCTACTTTTATGTCTGTTACTTCTAAATTATGAATAAGATATCCTGAATTCATTCAGTTTTCACTCCCGTGAAGTAATGATGGTCTGGAAACAAATATAAAGAGGTTCGTCCGGGAACTGACTTCCTTCTAACAAGAATATTGTTAATCGCAATTGCGAGCTCACTGCATCAGCTTTACTGCACCTTAATTAATTCTCGCTTACTATACTACCATCCTGGGAGAAAATAAAGCCTAAATATTTTAAATTATATATCTGTCCCAGCTTTGTATGCCTAATCTGGCATTCAGTTCTCTAAGATTTCGTACCTACAGACATAAATTTAGACTTTGAAAGGATAATATTCTTACCATACGCATTTCACCTATTTTCAAGTTCCAAGATATTAGTCTGCAGGCTTTCGGCACAATCTGCCATTAAGACCAAGTCGTCAGCATATCTACTATTCTAGTAGCATTTTTCAATTACCTACCGCATAGTGAAAGTATGGTCCTCACAGCACCTCTGTGGTCTGAAACCATTCTGTTTTTCATCAAACTTACCCTCAACCACTGATCGCAGCCTCCCTTCCAAGATGGGCATGGACAGATCAATGAGATACTTCGAGGTACAAAAAGAGTGGTGCCAAACTAATACAGTGCTCTTTATCTTCATCTATATCTATTCACTCAACTAGAGAGTCCTAGTGAAACTTATCGTGACCAACCTTGTTAGGTACTGCGATGAATGCAGGATATTTCCCTTTTATTCAATTTTTCATGCGTGGTCTCCATGTACAAAAATATTGAACATCCGATTTCAGCGTTTCTTCAGTGCTATCAAAGGATCTATTCCGCATGATAGTACCATCACACACCGGGATAACCAAATTTTCGAGAATAAGTTTCAGATACTATACAGGGTGAACAAAAAATGCCGCACGTGGAGGTCGGCATGCGATTCCTCGTCGAAATTCACGACAAAAGTTTATCTTGCAAAACCTAGTCCCAAAAATAGGTTTAATAGAAATGCGAGTTAAGAAACGAGGCTCTAGCAACGCTGTAACGGCGTGCAGCGTGGCCAAGCACAGGTCGTATGAACTCGGCGCTGTGCCGGAGCTGTTTCATTAGCTCAGTGAGACGATGTGATGCTGTAAATGCCGGTTGTGCGGACACGCCACTTCGTTTCGTCCATGGCACAAATAAAGGCAATACGTAGAATATAGTAGTGGATACAGTAACATCATCTCTATCCAGTGAGGTACAAGGAAACACAGTACACTGGATTGCCCATTATGTTACGAACAATAATTCCATGGTGTACGTGTGACGTCCAGTCTTATCTTCACAGAGCCGGTACGTACACTTACGAGCAACGTTCACTTCACAGCAGATGTTCAAAGCGACCACTTTGCATTTGCAAACACTTCGCCACTCGCTGGAGCATACTTTGCCTGATCCTACGCAACACACCTTCATCCCCCATTGCCGATGCAGCATGCACGCGAGCTATTAGGTCTTGTACATCCATGGGTGGAGTACTATATAAATGTTCCTTTAAGTGCCCCCACAAATAACAATCTAGTGGATTAAGGTCCGGGGAACGTGGAGGCCGGAACATTGTATCTCCACGACCAATCCATTTCTCTGGAAACGCTTCATTTAACCAGTCATTCCAAAGTGTGATGGTGAACCATCATGCTGAAACATAGCTGTCGCCAAACACCAAGTGGATCGTTTTCTAAAGTGTCAGGCAAAGTATTGCCCAGAAACGTACGACAGCGGGGAGCATTCAACTTGTCCGGCAATAGCACTCCTCCCACGATTCCTTCCCACAGGTGTATGCCAAAGCGTGCCTTAAAGCCACGTTCACGGGTGACATGTGGGTTGTGATTAGACTAATAATGGCTATTTTGATGGTTGAAAACACCTTCCCGAGTGAAACAACATTCGTCATTCCATCTCACATTCTTTATAAAATGTTCGTTATCCTCAACTTGTTGCAAAAGCCATTCACAGAACTGTACTCGGTGGACGCGGTTTTCTGGCCGCTGGTGTTGAGTTAACGTGTAATGATATGGATGAAGTTTTCCGTCGTACAACAACCAGTGTTTAAGATACCTGCAACCACCTTACAATATCACGGGTACATCACAGAGATGATTGATGAACGGCTTCAAGAATGTCGTCCTCTGTTTGTGGAGTACATCTAGTCCTTGGACGACCTTTGTCCACTATTTGTGGTCGAAGATTACCGGTTTCCCGCAGGCGTTGCTCAAGGCGACGAAAAACATTCTTATGGGGATGGCGCCTTTGAGGGTACCGTACTGCATACTCATGAGCAGCAGCAGAAGCTTGGTTATCGGATGCACCCAACACTAAAAGCATATCGACGTATTCGCCGTTTGTGTACTCCATCAGGAAGCCGACCTACATGCACTTGACGGGATCAGTTATGGTTGTGCACTGAGTGGTTAGTCGATTCATGCATTCAGTTGAATGGATGACACTGCTATGTGTTCGACTATTGTCATGTGACAACAGGATGTCATGCTTACAAACCCAGTTATACGACGGGAACTAGGGACCTGACGCCACACACGCACACACCAATGAAAAGAAACTTGACGTAGATTGGAGCCGTAGCTCCATAGTGTATGTGGGTTTGATAACCCAGCCGTCTGCTCAGTGAGCTGCGACGTTGGGTATGGTAGAACGGGATGATGCACGTTTCTATGTTACATTCCGATGCGCTGCAGGATGTGACAGTGTTTCGAACTTCTCGTTTGCGACTTGTTTTCCAACAGCACCAGATCCGATTTGGTTATAGAAACTTGTGTCTTGCAATGGGATGAGGAATCGCATGCCGATCTCCAAGTGTGGCATTTTTTGTGGACCCTGTATATCGACAATATATGAGTTGAACTACCAGTACAACCAGTACCAAAGATTAAAAGCGTTGCCCTGTGTATTCTCATTCCTAATACTTGTTCGTGTAATAATAACGTCGCTGCAGGAGCAACACCTTGTATAGACAATGCACTTAATGTCCATGATTTTCTTTTTTTTTTGGCTAGTGGCTTTACGTCGCACTGTCACAGATAGGTTTTATGGCGACGATTGGATAGGAAAGGACAAGGAGTTGGAAGGAAGCGGTCGTGGCCTTAATTAAGGTACAGCCCCAGCATTTTCCTGGTGTGAAAATGGGAAACCACGGAAAACCATTTTCAGGGCTGCCGATAGTGGGATTCGAAACTACTATCTCCCGGATGCAAGCTCACAGCCGCGCGCCTCTACGCGCACGGCCAACTCGCCCGGTCATTATTTTCTTTAGGGCTGGTCACGCCCCCCCCCCCGGTCGCGTATGGATATGCCCTCTATGAGATCAGTTTTAGTTGGGTTCACTTTACTACGGTTATTTGTAAAGGAAAATGAACCTTACCATGCCGTACTGTAGGAATGTACCTTTGAATGTCGTATTTACGCACTCCTACAGTATAATGTATTTTCCGTTACACATTACCACAGGAAAATGAACACAATGAAAATTGTTCTGATGGACTGCATATCCATATATGGCTGGAAGGCGTGACCAGTCGTAAGAAACATGATGGATAGGAAGCGCATTGTCAGATATGCAGTATTGCTCGCTTAGCGACGATAAGAGGACATGTTCTCAGTAGTGTAAATAGGACAGTTCGGCCGCCACCTCCACCTCTGGCTCTCGGGAGAGGCCTCCACCTCCCGCGGGAAATTTGAATTTTGGCGGGGAATTTGAATTTTGGCGCGAGATTTGAATTTGTAAACAAAGCCACGTGCTTTTTGACAGCTGTCATTGACAACAACGCATCGCTAAACTCACTGCTGCCATCTTCACGGGCCTAAACCTCAGTGGTACCAACTTAACCTTACTAGCGCGAGATTTGAATTTGTAAACAAATCCACGTGCTTTTTGACAGACAACAACGTATCGCAAACCTCAGTGCAGCCATCTTGACGGACCTAAACCTTAGTGGTATCAACTTAACCTCACTAGCGCGAGATTTGAATTTGTAAACAAATCCACGTGCTTTTTGACAGCTGTCATCCGCCATCTTTAAACTACAGAGCACCGTGCTGCTCTCTTTATCGCAGTAGCTGCAAATTCGTCACCTGTCATCTGCAGTGCTGCCATCTTGGGGGGCCTAAACCTTAGTGCTACCAACTTAACCTCACTAGCGCGAGATTTGAATCGTAAACAAATCCACGTGCTTTTTTGACAGCTGTCATCCGCCATCTTTAATAAGAGAGCGCCGTGCTGCACTCTATGTGGTGGCGGCAAAGTCGAAGTGCTTTACAAACTCACGTGCTTTTGCTATCCGCTAACTTTAATCCAGAGAGGACCGTGCTGCCCTCTTTGTAGCGGTAGCAAATTCCACGTGCTCTTGTTTGGAAACAAACTCACGTGCTTTCTTCTGACAGCTGTAGTCCGCTATCTTTAATCAAGAGAGCACCGTGCTGCTATCATGCGGGCAATTTCGTCAGCTGTCAACCGCCATCTTTAATCTACAGAGCACAGTGCTGGAATCTTTAGCTGAAATGTGGTGGCGGTAAATTCTACATGCTTTACAAAGCCACGTGCTTTTTGTCATCCGCCATCTTTAATCTAGAGAGCGCCGTGCTGCTATCATGCGGGCAATTTCGTCAGCTGTCATCCGCCATCTTTAATGAACAGAGCACCGTGCTGCTACCATGCGGGCAATTTCGTTAGCTGTCATCCGCCATCTTTACTGAACAGAGCACCGTGCTGCCCTCATGCGGGCAATTTCGTTAGCTGTCATCCGCCATCTTTAATGAACAGAGCACCGTGCTGCCATCTTTGTGGTGGTGGCGAATTCTACGTGCTTTACAAACCTACGTGCTTTTTTGACAGCTGTCATCCGCCATCTTTAATCAAGAGAGCATCGTGCTGCTATCATGCGGGCAATTTGAAAAGCTGCCAAGAGAGCAACGTGTTGGCATCTTTATTCTTTGAAATGTGGTGGCGGCAAATTCCACATCCGCCATCATAGAGCACCGTGCTGCGCTCTTGATCGTAGTAGCGGACAATTTAAAAAAGAAGCGATTAAGAATATAATCGAACACTGTACTCGATACAACATATGATCAGAACATCGATTTGTTCTAAGAGAAAAGTACAGGTAGGGGATACCGTAGATGTGATCTTAGCTCAGCACCCTGCTAAGTACAGGAAGGGGATACCGTAGATGTGATCTTAGCTCAGTACCTATAGGTAAGGAATACCGTAGATGTAGGCTTAGCTCAGCACCCCTGCTAAGTACAGGTAGGGGATACCGTAGATGCGATCTTAGCTCAGCACCCTGCTAAGTACAGGTAGGAGATACCGTAGATGTGATCTTAGCTCAGTACCTACAGGTAAGGAATAGCGTAGGTGTAGGCTTAGCTCAGCACCCTGCTATGTACAGGTAGGGGATACCGTAGATGTGATCTTAGCTCAGCACCCTGCTAAGTACAGGTAGGGGATACCGTAGATGTGATCTTAGCTCAGTACCTACAGGTAAGGAATACCGTAGATGTAGGCTTAGCTCAGCACCCCTGCTAAGTACAGGTAGGGGATACCGTAGATGTGATCTTAGCTCGGTACCTACAGGCAAGGAATACCGTAGATGTCGGCTTTTTGCTTAGCTTAGTGCCTCTGTTTAAGTTCAGAGGTCGAGGATCGAGCGCTGGCTTTTCTAGGTTCGATCCGCTGCAGAACTCCTAAATTCTAGCACCTCGGCATCAACAGGAGGTTCGATCCCGGCTTAGTGCTTAAATACGTTAGCCTGCAGAACTCGGCGTAAGGCGCTCGGAAGAACTCTTGTTGCATAAACATTTCGTTCCAACTGTACTGCAAACGTCTGCAACTTACACATCCGCTTGGAAACAAGCTGCATATTTACTCAGTGCAGCCTGTGTTAAGCGCTTCCAGTTCTCTGTATGCGTTAATTGCGTGCACATCCTCACTTACCGTCTAAGTACTGTCTGCTGTGAATATTATTCTTCAGTTTGCAGCCTTCAAATTAAGGTAAGCCTGAACTGTTGGTTAGTGTTTGCAAAGCAACATTTACGCTTGTCCTTTCATATCTTATTATTACTATGTGTAATACAAGTGCTCTATATGTAAACATGCAGATGTGCTTTCAGACAGTTACTGTTAGCATTCTAGGATTAGAAGGTGTAATCACGGGAGAGGTTAATCTTGTAACTTCAAACTCACAACCATGTCTGACCTCTATAGGTTGAAACTTGGTTTCTTCCGAACATCACAACTCTAGGCTAGCTAACTTACCCTTCGGTTTTTAACACGGATGAGGTTAATCTTGTAACTTCAAACTCACAGCCATGTCTGACCTCTATAGGTTGAAACTTGGTTTCTTCCGAACACCGCAACTCCAGGCTAGCTGACCTACCCTTTGGTTTTTAACACGGAAGAGGTTAATCTTGTATCTTCAAATTCACAACCATGTCTGACCTCTATAGGTTGAAACTTGGTTTCTTCCGAACATCGCAACTCCAGGCTAGCTGACTTACCCTTTGGTTTTTAACACGGATGAGGTTAATCTTGTAACTTCAAATTTACAATCATGTCTGACCTCTGTAGGTTGAAACTTGGTTTCTTCCGAACATCGCAACTCTTGGCTAGCTGACTTACCCTTTGGTTTTTAACACGGAAGAGGTTAATCTTGTAACTTCAAACTGACAACTATGCCTGACCTCTATAGGTTGAAACTTGGTTTCTTCCGAACATCGCAACTCTAGGCTAGCTGACTTAACCTTTGGTTTTTAACACGGAAGAGGTTAATCTTGTAACTTCAAATTTACAAATATGTCTGACCTCTATAGGTTGAAACATGGTTTCTTCCGAACATCACAACTCTTGGCTAGCTGACCTACCCTTTGGTTTTTAACACGGAGGAGGTTAATCTTGTAACTTCAAACTCACAACCATGTCTGACCTCTATAGGTTGAAACTCGATTTCTTCCGAACATCGCAACCCTAAGATAGAATAGGTTAATTTTGTAACTTCAAACACACAACCACGTCTAACTTCTATAGGTTATAACTTGGTTTCTTCTAAACATCGCAACTTTCGGCTAGCGATTAGGTGATAAACATCTTTGAGTTGCATGTTTGTAAAGTTAGCATTCAAGAATAGGAGATAGAAGAGGTTAATCTTGTAACTTCAAATTTACAACTATGTCTGACCTCTATAGGTTGAAACTTGGTTTCTTCCGAACATCACATCTCTAGGCTAGCGGACTAGCCCTTTTATATTCGATTATTACAAGTGCTTTTATAAACATATTGAGTTAAAGATGGCTAGGTTAGCTAACTTATCCTTTTATATTCCTACACTACAGAAATATATTTGTATTCTTTTTAGGTACAACTAGAATATCATCGTTCGAGTCACAGGCTTGAACGTACACATTTTATTTATCCGAGTAACAGTTTGCAGTGCGAACATTTTAAGGAAGGTATGTTTTTCAAACTTTGAGTTGCATGTTTGTAAAGATAGCTAGGCTAGCTGACTTACCCTATCATATTTCTACACTACATTTATATATTTTTTGTTCTTTTCTAGGAACATTAAAAATATTATCGCCAGCATTTACAGGCTTGTACTTGTACATCTAAGTAACAGTCTGCAGCGTGAGCAACTTTTAGTTGCATGTTTGTAAGTATAGCTAGGCTATTATCACAAATGCTTCTGCACTACATTAATATATTTTTTTTCTTTTTTAGGTACAACTAGAATATTATTGTTCGAGTTACAGGCTTGAACGTGCGCATTTTATTTATCTGAGTAACAGTTTGCAGTCTGCAGCGTGTGCATTTTAATGTATGTTTCGAAGTTTTAGTTGCATGTTTGTAAAGATAGCTGGGCTATTATCACAAATGCTTCTGCACTACATTAATATATTTTTTGTTCTTTTTTAGGTACAACTAGAATATTATTGTTCGAGTTACAGGCTTGAACGTGCACATTTTATTGATCCGAGGAACAGTTTTCAGCGCGTACATTTTAAGGTATGTTTCAAACATTTTTTATCGATCTTATATGTATACATTGTTTTTAGCATTCTAAGATAGGTGAATTACAAGGCATAGTCATAGAAGAGGTTAATCTTATAATTTCAAACGTACAACAATGTCCGACCTCTATAAGTTGAAACTTGGTTTCTTCCGAGCATCGCAAATTTAGTCTAATCTCTATTGATGACTAGTTGTTCTCTTTAATCCTACATGCTGGTTAATCGTTAGTAATTAAATTTTCGTTTTTCCTTTGCGACTCGAGGAAAGGATATTGAGTTACTATATTTTAACAACAAGAGTGCTTCGACTTTGTTAGGTATAGAACATTTATCTCTTTCTGTTTGCTTTTCAAAACTTACAACAATGTCTGACCTCTATAGGTTGAAACTTGGTTTCTTCCGCACGTTGCAACTTTAGGCTAATCTCTATTCATAAATAGTTGTTCTCTTCAATCTTTCATGCTGGTTGATCGTTATTAATTAAATTTTTGTTTTTTCTTTGCGACTCGAGGAAAGGACAATAAGTTACTATAGTTTTAAGAACAAAAGTGCTTCTGCTTTGTTAGGTATAAAACATTTATGTCTTTCTGCCTGCTTTTTTAAATTTACGACAGTGTCAGACCTCTATAAGTTAAAACTTGGTTTTCTTCCGAACATTGCAACTTTTTCTAATCTCTATTCATAAATGGTTGTTCTCTTTTCAGGACTTGAAGTCAACATATTTCCCTGCTCGCAGTGCGATGTAACTTTTACAAGACGAGATGCCCTTACACGTCATTTAAAAATAAAACATAGAAAGGCATCCAATACGTTACACTGCGAGCAGTGACACGTAACGTTTACGAGAGAAGATAACCTCGCGCGTCATGTTAAATCAAAACACCCTAGCATAACATCCGCTTTATGTAATGTTTGCGGGCTGTACTTCGCTAATGTAGAGCAATACCAGGCTCACTTAGCAGAAGTACATCAAGTATCTACTTGCCCTCAGGTAGTAGTAGGGAAAAAGCGTACAGCTACTGATGTAGCTGTACAAAGCAGTAGTAGTAAAAAGCCAAGGAAAAATGAGCTTCAAACTATACACTGCGAACACTGCAGCATAAATGTACCATCTTCGCATTTTCAGGGGCACTTACGCAGTAATGTGCATAAAAATAATCCTAGTAGAAGTGGCTGTAATGCAAACATCGAGAAAATTAATACTGCATTTAAAAGCAGGATTTTTGGTTGTAGAATTCGTGCCAGTCAAAAGTTTCAGAGCACTTCAAACTTTTTAAATTGTATTCAACCGGATGTACAACAGCTTGTCGCTAAAACTTTGTCTAATCAAAATTTATTTCAAGTTAATTTTGAACTTTTCGCCTTGTACATTAAAAGCACGGATGAATCGGAAATAACGGACATTAAATCATTTAATACGAAAAATTTCGTCATAAGTCAGTCAACTAATTTTGGTGATGTACTTAGGGATGTCTCGAACATTATTACAACTAAGAGCGAGGAATTTCAGGAAAAGGAATCAGGGTGGGCTTTAGATGAAATAATGTATCTAGAAGTTTACATCAATATGTACAATCCCATGCGAGGTTCATCGTACATCGAGCTGCCGACATGGATTCAGCGAAAAGAAGCTGTTGTAAACATCCAAAACAATGACGAAACATGTTTTGCATGGGCGGTGATGTCGGCTTTAAATCCTGCTAAATCGAATGTAGCGAATAGAACATCATCGTATCCACACTATTCAACGCAACTAAATTTCGATAGTATAGAATTTCCTATGCAGTTAAAGGACATTAAGCGCTTTGAAGAACTAAATAACATTAGCATTAATGTGTAAGGTGTAGAGAAAAAGTCTGTAGTAGGTCCTCTCTATTATACACGTCATAAGAAGAGTACTCATGTTAACTTACTCTATATCGAAAACAGTGAAAATAGCCACTTTTGTTGGATTAAAAATTTGAGTAGACTTGTTAGCAGTCAGTTGTCTAAACATGATGGTAAAAAGTGGCTATGGGATGGATGCTTGCAGTATTTTAGAACTGAAGATCAGTTAACGAAGCATTCCAAGAATGACTGCAATCATGTATATACAGAGATACCTACTACAGCAATAATGTTTTAAATTTACAAATTTTCACAAGCAGATGTGGGTACCTTTCGTGATTTATGCAGACTTTGAAGCCATCCTTAAGCCATGCAGCACATGCTCACCTAACTCTGACAACTCTTTCACTAATACTACACACACGCATGTCCCGTATAGCTTCGCGTATTACATCAAGTGTAGTTACGATAGTACGCTTAACAAGTTAGAGCTGTATCGAGGACCTAATACTGATAAAATATCTTTAGAAAGACTTGAAGGTGATGCAGTACGTCTTGGTAGTATTCTAATATTCCTATGAAACCTCTCACCGAAATTCAGTTAAGTGATCATAACGTGCTACAAAATGTGGCATATGTGATGGGGAATTTTCCGGAAATGATCCTGACGTTTTTGATCATGATCATTTAACTGGTTTGTACAGATTTCCCGCTCATAGTAGCTGTAATCTTAAGTACAGAGTTCCAAAATTTATCCCTGTAATTTTTCATAACTTATCTGGTTACGACTCACATTTCATCATTTCACAATTTGGAGCTTCAGATGAAAAAGTAGATATAATCCCTCAGAATAAAGAGCTTTACATTGCCTTTACAAAGTCTGTAAAAGTAGATGCGGAGCATTCTGTAAAACTGAGATTCCTTGACTCGTTTCGCTTTATGGCGAGTAGTCTCGATAAACTTTCTAGTCATTTGCAGTCAGAACAATTTACGGAAATTCGACGCGTTTTTCCTGAAGAAGCGCAGTTTAATTTACTTCGGCGTAAGGGCATTCTGTGTTATGAATATCTTGACTGCTTAGAACGCCTCGAAGAACGTGCCTTACCATAGAAACAGTCCTTTTACAGCTCGCTGAATTCAGCAGATATTAGTGATGATGACTATTTATATGCACAACATATCTGGGAGCAGTTCCACATTCAAACGCTAGGTGAATACTCAGACTTATATTTAAAAATGGATGTACTTTCGTTAGCTGATGTTTTTGAAAATGTTCGCTGTGTTTGTAAAAAAAAAACCTACGACCTTGATCCATGTCAGTATTTTACTGCGCCTGGATTAAGTTGGGATGCGATGTTAAAATACACGCAGGTGAATTTGGAACTGCTAACTGATATTGATATGGTGCACTTTATAAAATCGTCTATTCGAGGTGGTCTAAGTCATACAGCGGGCGGTATTCTAAGGCAAATAATAAGTACATGCCGAGCTTCGATTCTAGTCAGGAATCTCTGTATATTGTTTATCTCGATGCTAACAATCAGTATGGGTGGGCAATGAGTCAGCATCTACCGGTGAGCGGTTTCCACTGGCTAACGCAGTGTGAAATTGATAATTTACAGCCGCACACCCTAGACGATAAGGCTAATAAAGGTTATTTCCTCGAAGTTGACTTACAGTACCCTAAAGAGTTACACACTTCTCATAATGACTTACCGTTCTGCCCTGAAAATATGAAGTCCCCGTACATCACATCACCGACAAAAATGCTAATTGCTAATTTGTGTGATAAATCTAAGGATGTTATTCATTACCAAAATTTAAAACAGTGTTTGCAGCATGGTTTGAAATTATCCAAAATTCATCGCGAACTAGAATTTAATCAGTTACCATGGCTAAAGCCATATATCGATCTCAATAATAATTTAAGAACGAATGCAGTTAACGAGTTTGAAAAAGATTTCTACAAGCTCATGAATAACACTGTGTTTGGTAAGACTATGGAAAATGTTGACAAACGCGTTGATGTAAAATTGATTACAAACTGGGGAAATATTAAGAAAAGGTATGGTGCTAACTATTTAATAAGTAAGCCAAATTTCCACAGCTGTACTATCATTCATGAAAATTTAGTTATTATACAGATGAATCGTGTTAAGGTTAAGTATGACAAACCTACCTACGTCGGCTTCACAGTACTTGAATTGGCTAAAACACTCATGTATGAATTTCATTACGATTATATGATGAAGAAGTACGCTCATAATGTGCAATTACTCTAAACAGATACCGATTCGTTTATTTACCAAATTAAAACTCATGACTATTACAATGATATAAAGCCGGACATGGGTAGGTTTGATACTAGTAACTATCCTGCGAATAATCAATAGCATCTTCCGCTAGTGAACAAAAAGGTTCTAGGTAAAATGAAAGATGAATCTGCTGGAAATATTATCGATTCATTTGTAGGTACTAAATCCAAGTCATATTGCATAAAACTCTTAAATGAACTACAAATAAAGAGACTGGAGGGGGTTAAAAAGAATGTCGTTCAGAATCAGCTAAGTTCTGAAAACTATAACAATTGCATTAAAAGTAATCCACCTATTTTGCATAAGCAAATGTCTGTCATTAGAAGCAAGAAGCACCAGTTGTACACTCATTTAATTAGTAAGGTAGCCCTTAATAATGATGATTGCAAACGGTTTGTCATTCCAAATTCTACCAACACTCTAGCCTGGGGGCATAGTAGTATTGATAGGTACTACTTTACATAAAGCAGATGTGTGTGTGTGTGTGTGTGTGCGCGTGTGTGTGTGTGTGTGTGTGTGTGCGTGTGTGTGTGTGTGTGTGTGTGTGTGTGTGAAAAACATTATGCTAGAGGTGGGTACTTTGTAATATATACGTTCAGCTGTCTTACATCACAATTCACTGTACATATTGTATAAAGATAGGGAGAGGTACGCTGAGAGCGTAGTACGGCAAGTTTAAACTTGTACATTCAAGAATTGTGTCGAGAATGGGAGTACACAAACATCACTACGGTAAAATGATTCGAGATAAAACTTGTACATACAAGATGTAAATAAATAATGTAGAATTGGCATTTTCTTTTATTTTAGATTAGGTATTACCTTCTTCCCGCTCCTTATTTGCAAGATAGAGTTTTGTTTATTACTCAAAGAAGAAAAGCAAGAGAAAAGGTGTTGAGCAGATTCGTAAGTATGTTATTGTCTAGTTCGGTAAGTATGTTGAGAAGAGAATTATTTCTTTTTCTAAACAGTGTTTGATTCTAGTCTTACAATGCAGTGTTCAACAACATCGAACTCTAGTATGTATATATGTTTTTGAACGGTAGCATGTGTTCAAGTCTAAACATGCACACTCTTGCTTTTGCAATGCATGTTCGATAGAGATGTACCATGACAGAGGAAGAAGAGCAGCTTAGTAAGTATGTTGAGAAGATTTTTTCTTTCTAAACAGTGTTTGATTCTAGTCATACAATGCAGTGTTCAACAACATCGAACTCTAGTATGCGGTTCAAGTTGTAATAAGTTTTGAACAGTAGTATGTGTGTTCAAGTCTAAAGATGCATCACTGCGGGTATGCGATATGTGTGTTGTCTTATGCATAAGATCGCGTTGTATGCTCGATAAAGCTATGCCTTGACAGAGCAGGGGAAAAGGAGGTTATAACAATCGCTAGCTTACGCAAGCTGTTCAGAACTGTAGTCTTATTATTTTTTCTTTCAGAACAAAGGTATTCCTTGACATGTTCTTTTAAATTGTCCGCCACAACAAAGAGTGCGTCACGGTGCTCTGTAGATTAAAGATGGCGGATGTGGAATTTGCTACCACCACAAAGAGTGCGGCACTGCGCTCTCTAGATTAAAGATGGCGGATGACAAAAAGCACGTGGCTTTGTAAAGCATGTAAAATTTATTGCCACCACATTTCAGCTAAAAATTGCAGCACTGTGCTCTGTAGATTAAATATGGCGGTTGACAGCTGACGAAATTGCCCGCATGATAGCAGCACGGTGCTCTCTTGATTAAAGATGGTGGATGACAGCTGTTAGAAAAAAGCACGTGAGTTTGTTTCCAAACAAGAGCACGTGGAATTTGCTCCCGCTACAAAGAGGGCAGCACGGTCCTCTCTGGATTAAAGATGGCGGATAGCAAAAGCACGTGAGTTTGTAAAGCACTTCGACTTTGCCGCCACCACATAGAGTGCAGCACGGCGCTCTCTTGATTAAAGATGGCGGATGACAGCTGTCAAAAAAGCACGTGGATTTGTTTACCGATTCAAATCTCACGCTAGTGAGGTTACGTTGGTAGCACTAAGGTTTAGGCCCGCCAAGACAGCAGCACTGCGGATGACAGGTGACGAATTTGTAGCTACTGCGATAAAGAGGGCAGCACGGTGCTCTGTAGTTAAAAGATGACGGATGACAGCTGTCAAAAAGCACGTGGATTTGTTTACAAATTCAGATCTCGCGCTAGTGAGGTTAAGTTGGTACCACTAAGGTTTAGGTCCGTATAGATGGCTGCACTGAGGTTTGCGATACGTTGTTGTCTGTCAAAAAGCATTTGGCTGTCAAAAAGCACGTGGATTTGTTTACAAATTCAAATCTCGCGCTAGTAAGGTTAAGTTGGTACCACTGAGGTTTAGGCCCGTAAAGATGGCAGCAGTGAGGTTAGCGATGCGTTGTTGTCGATGACAGCTGTCAAAAAGCACGTGGCTTTGTTTACAAATTCAAATCTCGCGCCAAAATTCAAATTTCCCGCCAACATTAAAATTTCCCGCGGGAGGTGGAGGCCTCTCCCGAGAGCCAGAGGTGGAGGTGGCGGCCGAACTGTCCTATTTACACTACTGTTCTCAATGAATACATAGTTTTATTTTTCATGAGAATAAGACTTTGTTTCTAGTGAATGTCTACGTTGCATTTAGATTGAGCAACGGAATATTGGTTTTCAGTTGTTCTTGATATCCAGATTCAATATCATTTGTCTGCTGATTAGAATGTAGTGCTTGTAACTCGAACTGGATTCAAGGCTGCTTACTCAAGAGGTATATTTTCAACAATCGCTAATATCAATCTACTTGGGAGCCCGGTGGTGGATTGGTTTAGCTATTCCTCTCCCAACCCGAATGTCATCGGGTAGGATTTTCAAACGACGGGAAAAGCTTTTGAACTTAAACCCATGACTAGGTCTTAAATTAGGCTGTGAGCTTCACCGCCCATACACAAGCAGGAAAATGCCCTTAACAAGGAAATTAATTTCATTCCATTGTAAATTAGCTTCTTTTGTAGACTGTACTTTTACTCTTTAAGAGAGTGTTTTTTGTATCAGTTTTTACTTCGCTCCAACACGAAAGGGTTTTACGGCAACGATGGGATAGAACAAGGCTATGATCGGAAAGGAAGCCTTAAATTAAGGTGCATTTATCTGGTGTGAAAAATGGAAACCGCGGAAAAACCATATTGAGGGTTGCCATCGCTGTGGTCCAAACCCACTGTCCCTCGAGTGCAATCTCACAACTACATGACTGAAACCGCTCAACCAATTCACTTGGACTTAAAAGACTCATAGTGGTGGAAAGGTAAAATAATAGAAATATATCTTTAGTGTGCCAGTCCAGTTCATTCATTTTTTCTCGGTCTTATAAACTGAAACGTAAATGTGAAGTATTTATCGTCTACTGAACATTATGGAAAGGCTAACGAGTAATGGTGCCCTTCCCCATCAGTACTGCTTTACCGAAGAATATGAGAAAGCATATTCTCATCTCGTTACATCCTCGTTCGTTTAGAAATTTCATCCTTTAACATCAAATAATATTGTTTTTTCTACTGGTAATTAAAATAAGTCACATTTGTGTTGGTAATTAAAATCACTGTAACCTGAAAAGGTCAAAATCAAAATAAAACATTCATCGAAACATAACATGAAACACACGAACAAAGTTGCTAAACTAATTCCATAATGAATTGTTTAGTTTTGGTCGTGAGTTGTTACCTTATTGCCACGATCTCCTTAACGAGCTGAGCTATGTTTCATTTAGTCATTTTAATTTTTCAGTATTATGATGAACATTCCTATCTACATTCCTGCTTTGTACACAATTCACCTTTTATCTCGATTTAATTAACAGCGCATTCCCCGTTCTCCATATTTAGCAAGTGACCCTTCTCATTTTTTTACTTCTAGAAATCTATCATAACTGTATGTCGAATCCTGAGCCTGAAGGCTGGTTGGATCCTAAGCAGATCAACTGTCAGCTCTCGTAGGTAGTCCAGCCGTCACTGAAGAGTCATGCTGTGGAAATGATGAGTGAGGTATTTTTCTGTTGCTTTCCTCACCGATCCGGATAGTGCTGTTTCATATCGACCTTTCAAGCCCACTGAAATTCATACACACATCGATCCTATGAGCAATGATAACTGAAATACTCATAACACAGTCTATTTTATGTTGTTAAAGCCAAGTGTGAGAATAGAATAGGTCAGTGAACGTGATTTAGAACATACCAAGAGATACCGTTAATTCTGCCCCTGTATCTCACCTGAGATGGATCTGGGCACAATGTAATCAACATCACTTATAGTGAGAACCTAATCCAATATGATAACCAAACGTTCACCTATACTGTATGTACTATGTAACTTTATACAATGATTACCAAACATGGATTTAACCGGGCGAGTTAGCCGTGTGGTTAGGAGCGCGCAGCTGTTAGCTCGCGTCCGGGAGATAGTGGGTTCGTAATCCACTGTCGGCAACCCTGAAGATGGTTTTCCATGTTTTCCCATTTTCACACCAGGGAAATGCTGGGGCTGTACCTTAATTAAGGCCACGGCCGCTTCCTTCCCATTCCTAGGCCTTTCCTCTCCCATCGTCGGCATAAGACCTGTCTGTATCGGTGCGACGTAAAGCAACTAGTAAAATAAAACATGGATTTAAAGTAAAGTAAGCGATGTGGGCATAACGGGTATTCCCCCACTCGAGGGACGTTCAAGGAACTACCTGGCGGGATACAACAACTTCTTTTTCCCATCATCTGTCCTGTAAGGCTCGATCGTTAGTAGAGGTATGTACTTGTGCTAATGAGACACGTTTAGTTGAACACTCCCAGTGATGGTGATCATAAAGTGCGAACGTACAATTATCAATCGTGGTTAAGTACACAATTGAACAACACATGTTTGAAGAAGAAAATCATAAGTTAGGTGCGTGCGGAAGTATTCAATTCGATTTCCGGAAGTTCTATACCTTATCTCCGTGCTTCGTGTGTGAAAATTATTATTATTCATCAAGGTTATGTACACAATTAAACAATACATATTTTAAGAAGACAATTTTATGATACGTGCGTGCAGATGGGTCCGCCTTAAACAGGGTCTTAGTTGAGGATAAACTTGAAGATATGCGATCCAGACTTCAGGTTAGCCCTTGTAAACCGCCTAACCGTTTGTCACTCGACTGTAGTCCGGCTCCATGGCTAAATGGTTAGCGTGCTGGCCTTTGGTCACAGGGGTCCCGGGTTCGATTCCTGGCAGGGTCGGGAATTTTAACCATCATTGGTTAATTTCGCTGGCACAGGGGCTGGTTGTATGTGTCGTCTTCATCATAATTTCATCCTCATCACGATGCGCAGGTCGCCTACGGGAGTCAAATCAAAAGACCTGCACCTGACGAGCCGAACATGTCCCCGGACACTCCCGGCACTAAAAGCCATACGCCATTTCATTTCACTGGAGTGTAGTGTCTCACCCACCTCAGTTCTGAAGGGACTTACAATTCAGAAAAGTTTTCCCTGCAAGGTTTCCATAGTGATGAAATTAAATGTTGCAGATTCTGTCACTCGTGGGTGCTAAAATACGTGCATGGCGAAATGTCTTTCGCTTTTGATCATGTCTTACGAAGCTTAGTTTCACCTCAGTGTGTAGGCCTACACTAATTCTCAGAACACTCGACACTGGGGCATTGAAAAAACCCGGCACGGTTCAGGCGCTGCATTTTCATGACATGAAAGTAGGTGTGGAGTACAGTTAGAGGACGAGGAGTAATATTGTACTCAAGTTCTTTTATGGAACACTGACCTCCGAACTTTACTTAGAAACTTTTTTACACCTTTCTTTAACGTGTTGAAGGAAATACTATGCCTGCTTTCAGCCCACACAGCAAGTAATCCAATGGCTGCAATTGCTAGAAATATATTCGATGACCGAGTAATTAGTAGGGTACTATGGCCAGTTCGTTCTTCAGATCTCAGTATGTGTGAATTATATTTGTGGAGAAACTTGGAATAGAAACTCTATCGGAACAGTCTGCGTACATATGAGAGCCTGAAAAACGAAGTTAACTGAAATAGCAGAAGACAAATTACGATGTGTGCCATACAATTTCCTTCGAAGATACCAAGTCTGCGTAACGGAAAATTTCAGCAGTTGGTATGATATAAAGGCCAGAGAAGAAAAATTATTGCCTGCATTCCATTGCTTTCTTGAATTTTATGACAATGTGGCTGTTTCCTAATTCATTTCTGTTGAAGAAAATGGCGGGCAGGAATACAGCAAGTCCTACCCGTCACCTCTCTATGCGCGCCTCGTCTGATTTGTCGTAAACTCTTGTTTGGTAGGCACTGTATAATTTCCAAAGAACTCGCAGGGACAGCTTAGGCAGTGGAGTATCGAAATTATCATCCGAGTTGATCGTAAACCCTTCAGGACTAAATACAGCCTCGACGACTCTAGAGAGATGAATTAAATAACATGATTCCTTAGATGTCACTCAGGTAACTTACATACTGTAATTAAGTATCTGTACGGTTCTTAGAGGATAGTCCCTAAGAAACTACACAATTTCTGTTTTAAAACACTCATATATTCGTCATGCATTGGTGATATCCAGGGCCAGGATTTATACGTAATAAAAATAGCTAAATATGTACATAAGCGCGAGCAATTTTTTCAAAATAATAGAATAAAATTTGGAATCAGTGTCTTTATAAAAATGGTGTAAAAATTGTAAGGAATATCTTTGTTGTATCAAATTCTCATGCTCATAAAAAGAGTAAAGGTAAAGATTTATGGGTTAAACATCAAAGTCACAAAATAAGAATTAAGTGAAAGCCACATGGGTCACAGCGTCCGACTGCTTAGCTCAATGTTCAGCGTTGAGACCTTCGGTTAAATGGGTCCTGGGTTCCATTCTCGGCGGGGTGGGGATTTCAATAGCGTCTAATTAATTCTCCTGGCTCTGGTACTGGGTGTTTCTGTTTGTCCCAACACTTTCCTATACATATTCAGACAACAAACCACACTATCAATCACCACATAAACACGCGATAGTGATTATATCCCACCAAATAGGATTGGTGACAGGAAGGGAATCCGGCCGTATAACAGGAACAAATCCACATGTACGACACAGTCACACCCGAAAACCCACAGTGGAGGGAAACGCAGCAGCAGAAGAAGGAGAAGGAGAAGAAGAAGTTATGGGTCATAGCGGATAATGTGACAAGGCCAAAGGCAGCAAGAAAGGAAATCAGATGCTATAGAGCAGCACTTTCTTTCCACATTTCATAGAAATACCAGTATCCAGCCTTAAAGCAAAATAGAAAATTAAAAAGCAAATGAAAAGTAACTGTTAAATGATTTCCTGACAAGAATAACTTACTCTCAACCCGTAAAATATATTTAAAACTAAATGTTACATTTTGTGAATATATATGGCGTCTCCTCAAATACGTGAAACAATTACAAGCATAGCTCACTCTCTTCTGAGCATCCTGCTGGGAAAAGAAAGGGAGACTGTCACTTCCCGGCACTAATTCATGTATTCAGAAAAATGCATTTACCTTAAGGACAACTGTAAGTTATTTAATTTTGATTCTCCTATCATTCTATTGGCTAGTGAATATTCTAGCCTCAACTTTGTTTGAGTCCCTGATATTTAAGCTTTTTCTTGTAATCATTCTAGGAAGCGTAACAATTATAAATGATCACCTTATGATGCTCTTAACAATTCTAGTCCTACAAAGTTAGAATTAATGGGGAAATGGAACATGGTTTGCATGTCAGGTGAAATAGTATTTCTAATATTTGATAATGACAAGGAACATCATCTTCTGCAATAGGCATAAATTATCTACTAGATGCAGTAACGAAAGTAGATCCCCATACTGATATGTCGTAAAGTTACGCAATTTGTAACTTAGAAACATGCTCAATAACAAGAAGATATTTCGAATTCTACTACTGCATTCAATTTTATTGTCTTACATGAACTAAGTGGCGAAACATATACATAACTTGCTTAAAATAAGACGAAATGGACAAGAGTATTCTTGAACAATGGAGGGATAACTGTCTCGCACTCAATGTTGGAATAAAATGTTGTCTGGTTCTAGATTCCTATTCACTCCATCAAAAACATCCGTCTGTAATTCCGGAAAAACTCAATCAGGTGACAACCATTTCATCTGGTTCAACTTCCCATGTTCAACCTTTTGATGTATACCTTTATCGTCACAATGGAAGAAGTTCGTCAAATTTTTCTGTGAAGGTGTTTTACTGAACAACATGGATACTGACCTCCGGAGCCGTAAAGCTATATCAATCTTCTGGCTATTATCCATAAACAGTCCAGTGGCCACATACTCAATAATATTTTTAAGCATGCGTCTAAGAAAGCTACATTTCCATTTGAACGTGATTACTTTGATTCTGCTGACTATGGAACACTGAAGATTCTAGTTGCTCAGCTCCCAATTGCACAAAATGCATCATTTATGTTTTTCAGTGTGCTTGTGCTTATCACATTACTACATGAAAACCCACAAAAATGTTTAAGTATGTGTAAGGACGGCTAAATATTAGAATACTTATTATTTACAGCTTATTTTCCTGCTGTATCCATAATTATGCCAATGTCTATCTACGCTCATACAAATGTACAATCTCTTTGGACAGCGCTAAAATGGGTCAATAAACATTTATTCGAGCTGAACTTTTCATCGTATTTGATTTCATCAGTCAAACACTTCGCGAATATTCATACGAGACCAAACTTACTTGCTTGGTTAATAATTGGAAATTAGTTACTGAGGAGTGAAAAAATGGTAGTGTTCAAATCAGTAAGATATTTTTTGAACCTGGTGTACCGAGCTCGATAGCTGCAGTCGCTTAAGTGCGGCCAGTATCCAGTATTCGGGAGATAGTAGGTTCGAACCCCACTATCGGCAGCCCTGAAGATGGTTTTCCGTGGTTTCCCATTTTCACAACAGTCGAATGCTGGGGCTGTACCTTAAATAAGGCCACGGCCGCTTCCTTCCCACTCCTGGCCCTTTCCTGTCCCATCGTCGCCATAAGACCTATCTGTGTCGGTGCGACGTAAAGCAACTAGCATTTTTTAAAAACCTGGTGTAAGTTCGGACTGCATTCTCTATCTGGTGTTAGAATATTTGATCAAAAAATTTATAGAAATCACACTCATTTTCAGAAATACAAACCGACGTGTTCGTGCATCGAGGAATAGGGCATAACTGAATGATTGTAGGGGTTGAAACTCTTGGTGGTTTATCATCATCATCATCATCATCATCTGTTTACCCTCCAGGTTCGGTTTCTCTCTCGGACTTAGCGAGAGATCCCACCTCTAACGCCTCAAGGGCAGTGTCCTGGAGCTTCAGACTCTTGGTCGGGGGATACAACTGGGGAGTATGACCAGTACCTCGCCCAGGCGGCCTCACTTGCTATGCTGAACAGGGGCCTTGTGGAGGGATGGGAAGAGTGGAAGGGATATGCAAGGAAGAGGGAAGGAAGCGGCCTTGGCCTTAAGTAAGGTACCAGCCCGGCATTCGCCTGGAGGAGAAGTGGGAAACCACGGAAAACCACTTCTAGGATGGCTGAGGTGGGAATCGAACCCACCTCTACTCAGTTGACATCCCGAGGCTGAGTGGACCCCGTTCCAGCCCTCGTACCACTTTTCAAATTTCGTGGCAGAGCCGGGAATCGAACCCGGGCCTCCGGGGGTGGCAGCTAATCACGCTAATTGGTGGTTTATATACAATTTTATTTAATTTTCTGATTCGTTATATCTTCTTTTTTTACTATTTGCTTTACGTCGCACAGAATCAGGCAGTTCTTATGGCGATGATGGGGTAGTAGTAGGAAGGAAGCGACTGTGGCCTTAAATATGGTACAGCCCAAGCATTTATCTGGTATAAAAATGGCAAAACACGGAAAACCATCCTCTGGGCTGCCGACGGTGGGGTTCGAACCCACCATCTCATGGAAGCAAGCTCACAACCGCGCGCCCGTACCGGCACGGACAACTCTCCTGGTGTTTCATTACTTCATACCTTCGTAAGTCCCGTTAACCACTGATTAACTACTGCCTAGTCAACGACCGCAGCTAAGCCAAGAGATCATTGTTCAGCTAACTTGAGTGACGTAAATCCACACAAGAGTTAATATATACTTCTAGCAATATATTTCATTGAGTGGATTACAAATAGAACAGCTGGATGGGAAAGACATCGAGAATAAAAGAAGTGGGTACAGCTTTTATCCCTCAGCGCTCTATCCTCGTATTACACTCGTTTACTTGCTGATGACTCCGTAATTATATTCGTAATTAATGACGTCATCTATTCCCTTCAAACTACTCTTTTGTTCGAGTTCGATTTTTTGTTCAATTTTATCGTTCTTCTTGCTAATCCAACATTGCACTCCATTCTCGGAGTAAACCTCGTATTGTGCTGCATCCCCTTCTCTGCACGTCAAGACGTATTGTGTTGACAGACTCTGCCACACACATACACACACATGTATATATATATATATACACTGACTGACAGAGCAAATGCAACACCAAGAAGAAGTGGTTCGAAAGGGATGAAAGTTGGGGAAAAAACAGAGACGGCACGGACGAATAATTGATGTTTATTTCAAACCGATATACAGGTTACACAATGCGCACGGCATCGACTCAGTAGGATGTAGGACCACCGCGAGCGGCGATGCACGCAGAAACACGTCGAGGTACAGAGTCAATAAGAGTGCGGATGGTGTCCTGAGGGATGGTTCTCCATTCTCTGTCAACCATTTGCCACAGTTGGTCGTCCGTACGAGGCTGGGGCAGAGTTTGCAAACGGCGTCCAATGAGATCCCACACGTGTTCGATTGGTGAGAGATCCGGAGAGTACGCTGGCCACGGAAGCATCTGTACACCTCGTAGAGCCTGTTGGGAGATGCGAGCAGTGTGTGGGCGGGCATTATCCTGCTGAAACAGAGCATTGGGCAGCCCCTGAAGGTACCGGAGTGCCACCGGCCGCAGCACATGCTGCACGTAGCAGTGGGCATTTAACGTGCCTTGAATACGCACTAGAGGTGACGTGGAATCATACGCAATAGCGCCCAAAAACCATGATGCCGCGTTGTCTAGCGGTAGGGCGCTCCACAGTTACTGCCGGATTTGACCTTTCTCCACGCCGACGCCACACTCGTCTGCGGTGACTATCACTGACAGAACAGAAGCGTGACTCATCGGAGAACACGACGTTCCGCCATTCCCTCATCCAAGTCGCTCTAGCCCGGCACCATGCCAGGCGTGCACGTCTATGCTGTGGAGTCAATGGTAGTCTTCTGAGCGGACGCCGGGAGTGCAGGCCTCCTTCAATCAATCGACGGGAAATTGTTCTGGTCGATACTGGAACAGCCAGGGTGTCTTGCACATGCTGAAGAATGGCGGTTGACATGGCGTGCGGGGCTGCCACCGCTTGGCGGCGGATGCGCCGATCCTCGCGTGCTGACGTCACTCGGGCTGCGCCTGGACCCCTCGCACGTGCCACATGTCCCTGCGCCAACCATCTTCGCCACAGGCGCTGCACCGTGGACACATCCCTATGGGTATCGGCTGCGATTTGACGAAGCGACCAACCTGCCCTTCTCAGCCCGATCACCATACCCCTCGTAAAGTCGTCTGTCTGCTGGAAATGCCTCCGTTGACGGCGGCCTGGCTTTCTTAGCTATACACGTGTCCTGTGGCACACGACAACACGTTCTACAATGACTGTCGGCTGAGAAATCACGGTACGAAGTGGGCCATTCGCCAACGCCGTGTCCCATGTATCGTTCGCTACGTGCGCAGCACAGCGGCGCATTTCACATCATGAGCATACCTCAGTGACGTCAGTCTACCCTGCAATTGGCATAAAGTTCTGACCACTCCTTCTTGGTGTTGCATTTGCTCTGTCAGTCAGTGTATGTATATATATATATATATATATATATATATATATATATATATATATATATATATATATACACTTACAACACAGGCTGGTGTACACTACGGTCTTACAATTATCCCTGAAAGTACTCCACATTCAAGATAGTAGGTAGCTGACAAGTTTTTTTAAGTATAATAAGTTAATATATAATTATATTTATAATTATTATTATCATTAATATTCATCATCATCATCATCTGTTTACCCTCCAGGTTCGGTTTTTCCCTCGGACTTAGCGAGGGATGCCACCTCTACCGCCTCAAGGGCAGTGTCCTGGAGCTTCAGACTCTTGGTCGGGGGATACACCTGGGGAGTATGACCAGTACCTCGCCCAGGCGGCCTCACCTGCTATGCTGAACAGAGGCCTTGTGGAGGGATGGGAAGATTGGAAGGGATATTCAAGGAAGAGGGAAGGAAGCGGCCGTGGCCTTAAGTTAGGTACCATCCCGGCATTCGCCTGGAGGAGAAGTGGGAAACCACGGAAAACCACTTCCAGGATGGCTGAGGTGGGAATCGAACCCACCTCTACTCAGTTGACCTCCCGAGGCTGAGTGGACCCCGTTCCAGCCCTCGTACCACTTTTCAAATTTCGTGGCAGAGCCGGGAATCGAACCAGGGCCTCCGGGGGTGGCAGCTAATCACGCTAACCACTACACCACAGAGGCAGACATCATTAATATTTATTATCATTATATGTCTTACTGGAAATTGATAAAGTGAAGTACTGTAAATTTTATTACTGCTGTGGTCTACTGGTTCATACCCTAGGGTACTGGCTTAATGGTTCAAAGTTCGGTCCACAGAACTGACAGGGAGTATTTTACAATTTGTTTTACGTCCCACGAACACAGGTCATATGTGGACGATGGGATATGAGAGGGGAGAAGTGCAAAGGAAGCGGCCGTGGCCTTAATTAAGATACAGCCCCAGCATTTGCCTGGTATGAAAATAGTAAACCACGGAAAAATCATCATCAGGGCTGCAGACAGTATGGCTCAAACCCACTATCTCCTGAATGCAAGCTGACAGTTACGTGTCTCAAACCGCACAGGCACAGGCTCGGTTTGAATAATTCATTGGGTTATATAACTACATTCTGTATGGACTACCTATATCCGAAGTTTTTTCAGCAAATGTAAACAGGGAATGATGAGGTGCCTCCATCACTTTTATTTCCCTCTCTGAATATCTAATCAGAATATAACATTCATTTCCATATATTCTGCCGATAAGTGGAACAGAACCGAGAATCTATCGTATTACCATCTTGCTTTCCTAAGAAAAAGTTTATAGCTGATCATTCAATATACTGTATGTATATTTATTGCATCAATTTGCGAGGTTTAATTCTACATTTAATTAAATGTTTCTCAGTGGACATATTATTTTGAACCAAAAATAAATTAACATCCACGTCATTCAATAACATTATTAAATGGGTTGCTAGATCATTGAAGAATGTTTAATGGGGAAATATAAGTGTTCTATGACATCATCTTGAGACACAGTGCCACCGTCCCTGTGTAGTATGTAGGCCTATGTTAAGTTTTGTCTGATATAATGTGTTGGTGAATAGTCTGCACCTAATAACATTATTTATTTTTGCCAACAATTGCTATCGATTTTAAGAGACTTCGAGGTATCGAACTTTGTCCCGTGGGAGTTTTAAAATGTGCCAGAAGCCAACGATGGAGTGTCGTTGTAATTAAACACAGACCTCAGTCAGAATAAAGTCCACTATCTTGAGAACATCAGGACAATGATTGACCAATTTTGTCACTTGGTTCGCTGGAGTCTATAATTGCGAGTATACAAGTACCTTCCTGGAAACCGGATAAGGAAGGAAGCAACCGTGATACTCTATAATTGAATTTATCAGGAGATGAGATATGAAACGAAAAATCACGTCTTGAATTGCACAAGGCCTGAGGCAGCGTGGATGGGAGGTGCATGGAGAAGTTCACTGCGTCTCTACCGACGAATCAACGAGAAGAGTGGACATCATAACCATCAATATGAAATAGAATACAGCGATGATGTTAGAACCAACCATTCGCTTCGGGAGGGGCCTGTAACAAGCTCGGGACGTTAATCCGGAGAAGCAAGCAATTTATACACCATGTCTGCCATATCTATGAGCCAATTATAATATTCCTCTTGGTCAATGGGTTTTCAGAGGCCTCCTGTTTGAATCCAGAGGTACCCTGCCGGAGAACACAGCCAATATCCTTCAAAATTTAAAAATTCCTTTTTACGACATAGAGAAAATCTTATTACAGAACATAACGATTCGCTGAAAATTATACAGATGCATTTATATCTGAAATCGTAATCTCAATACGACGAATTTTCCAGAAAAATCATTATTTCTTTATTATAATTACATACTATACATTATGTATTCCGGAGCTTTATGGTCTTCCTCCCTGGAAAACGGATGATTTATTTTTTAATAAATCCTACTACTGTCAGACTTAAATCAAGGTAGAGACGGGAATCGAACTAGACTCAACAGAATAAACCGCGCGCGTTTGATTGATATGTGTGAGCATCAAAATGTCTAAACCTGGATGTCAGAGGTAAAATATCCTAACTTTACAGGAGAACAGAAAAAAAGCTGCTGAGGCGCATATTTTGCTACCTTGAAGGCAGGTCAAGTTGACAGTTCAGACCATGGTAAGAGCCAGTATTATAAGGAGTGCGACGGACTGCATTTTTTCTTTTTTATAATTTTCTTTACGTCACATCGACACAGCCACTCACTCGGTACTTACCAGTGTTTATCGCTGGTTTCTTCTTGCACATAAAATAGTATTACATAGCTTGCCTTCATTCCTTCGAAACTTACTATAGTGTACCCATATGGAGACACGGGCAGAACATGTCACCTACGATATAAACCTCAAAATCGCCGTTTATGCTTTTACCTCCGATACCCAGAAGTATACTCTCTTCCCCTATTGAATTTCCTCCATTGATTCAACATTCTATCCACATTCCGCTTCGCTCGTTTGTAAGCCTTCCTTCTGGTCTGATCTACATTGTTGAAATTTTACCTGTAAATGGCAGAACTTCCTAAATGTAAAAGGTGATACTGAAACCAAAATGTGATCTACTTAAAAAAGTACATTTACACAAGGTATGCTTTAATTGCACCTGATTTTAGAACCGTGCTAAAGCGATGAAAGTAATAAGAGCTAAATCATGTTGCACTCTTCACAGTCTTTAGTGGGTGCAGACTGGAAGGAGTTATCGCAACGTGTTTTAAAACTAACATGCATTATCCATATTTCCATTAGGTTGGAGACGAGCTTTATCTACACTGTTCGCATAATTTGGTACTTCACCCAACGCAAACATACATATCGCGCGCTATCGTAAGTACGTGCTCTGGACAATGGCTGTGTTTGGCTTCTAGCCACCCACGCGCCCAATAAAGCGAGATTAATGTAGTAGTCAATGATTTAACGAAGTATACACTGACATTAGACTGGAGTTTTCAAGCGGAAAGGTGGTACGTTTCAAAGGCTAAATGCTCGAAGAAAGTCATACAGTTTTTAAAAGTCATGCCAATTTGTTGACCCAGACATTGAGCTAAGGAGCTGGGCAGCGCAGACAGGGCAGACTCTACACTCGAGATGGAAGGTGGCTGGATCATTTACTCAGGTGGGTGATTTACTGTCCGTACCTTATAGCATTTTACTAAATTCTCGTGCATACTTTTGATGACACACATGATGGATAATTTAAGTAATAATGCCACTGCATTCACCTAAATGTAATATTTACATAATAAGTTATTCACAGGGTCTGTTGTACACGGTAAAATAATTTTACTTAAAAACACACGGATCCTCACCTACTGCATACTCCAGCTCGCTCTCTCTCCCTCTCTCTCTCTCTCTTAGTGCAACCATTCGTAAGGGTGTAGTGGCATCACGCGACAATCCTTTTGGTGATCTTCCTCCAGGAGTCTCTGCTTTGGGCATGGAGACTTGCTTGCTGTAAGCTCATCCTGGTCAAGTTCTTGATCTGGTCCATCCATTGTAACGGTGCATGTCCTCTAGGTCTTCGGCCTTCGACTTTTCCCTCCATGATAAGTATTTCCATTGCCTCCAGCTAGGCCGATTCATTTATTCTCACGTTCACTTTCACACACAAGGAATCCCATAAACGTTCATTCACCCTCCCACGTATACTAAAATATTCGTATAAGTAAGAAAATTAGGTTATGCTCCGACGGTTTCGTTATACATACATTCATTTTCCCTCTTTAAAAATTGTGCATTTGAAAAGTTTTTTTCTGCAGTGTGAGTTCATTCCACAGCCGAGCGGAACGAGTAAAGTCACCGCTTTTAAAGCTGCTGTTCCTGCAAGAGGAGGGAAAAGGGACACACCTCGACCTCTTTGAGAGGAAGGGTAACTCAGCTGTAAGTGGTTGGAAGGGATGACGTGAGTGTTACCTGCGAACGAATTTCTTGGAAGAGCTCTATGTTATTTGTTTAGAGAGAGACGCAATTGATAGCGGGGGTGGGGGCAGTTTTAATGGCACGTGACCTCCGAAAAGGCCTTGTGCAAGTCTTTCGAGATGACCGCGTATAGGAGACCTGCAAGTCTGTGAGGATGGGGCAATTTCTATTTTCTTTTTTTTTTTTTCTTTTGCTAGTTGCTTTACGTCGCACCGACACGGATAGGTCTTATGGCGACGATGGGACAGGCAAGAGTTAGGAGTTGGAAGGAAGCGGCCGTGGCCTTAATTAAGGTACAGCCCCAGCATTTGCCTTGTGTTAAAATGGGAAACCACGGAAAATCATCTTCAGGGTTGCCGACAGTGGGGTTCGAACCTATTATCTCCCAAATACTGGATACTGGCCGTACTTAAGCGACTGCAGCTATCGAGCTCGGTGGGCCATTTCTATGATGAATTCTAATGCTGGATACAGCACACACACACACACACCCAGCCTCCGAGTCATGGAAATTAACGAATGATAGTTAAAATCCCCGACCTAGCCTAGAATCGAACCCGTAACCTCTTAAATTCAAACTTTATCTTCATATTATGATCTCTTCAACTTTTGAAAAGCTCCAATCAAGCTTATACGTCTACTAAAGTCATTCCAACACATCCTCTCACTGACAGCTCGGAATATACCGCTTAGTCGAGTAGCTCGTCTTCTCACTCCCCAGTATTCCCAGCCCAAAGTTTGTAACATGTTCGTAAACACTGTTCCTTTGTCAGAAATCAGCAAGAACAAATGTAAGTTTGCCGCTTTCCTTTGGATTTTTTCCAGTTCTCGATCAATTAATGCTGGTGAGAGTTCCATACACTGGAACCATACCCTAATTGGGGTCTTACCAGCAACTAATACTCCCTCCCCTTTACATTCTTACTGAAAACCTACAACCTGTTCTCCAGTCTTTGACCGTGTCAGGGATGTAATGAATGGACCATATATAGGCTATTATCACAATGGGGTCGCCACTCCCAAGGTGATTTATTAATGACTGATAAATGCTATGAAATTATAATGGAGAGTGTTCCTGGAATGAAAGATGATATGGAAAACCGGAGTACCCGGAGAAAAACCTGTCCCACCTCCGCTTTGTCCAGCACGGTATCCAGCGGTGAGGGGCCGACGCGCTGCCGTCTGAGCCACGGAGGACCTTACCTTCTTACTACTGCCCTTAAATACTCACATAGACATGTGAACCTTATGGTATACGTCGACAGCCCTGAAAATGGTTTTCCGTGGTTTCCCATTTTCACACCAGGCAAATGCTGGGGCTGTACCTTAATTACGGCCACGGCCGCTTCCTTCAGACTCCTAGCCTTTTCCTGTCCCATCGTCGCCGTAAGACCTATCTGTGTCGGTGTGACGTAAAACAACTAACAAAAATGGTATATGTTGTTAGAAGTGAGGAGCGGTCATCTGAATGGCCGTGCTCGTGGAGACTGTTACGTTACAAGAATGGAACATGAAAATGTTACAATCTTGGGCTGGAAAGACTTGGGAGTGAGGAGTCGAGCTGCTCAACTAAGCGGTATGTTCCGAGCTGTCAGTGGAGGGATGGCTTGGAATGACAATAGTAGAAGAATAAGCTTGAATGGGCCTTTTTAATAGTAGTAAATAGCATTATATGAAGATATAGTTGGAATTCAAGAGGAAAATTCGGGCAAATATTCGTATACGGGAAGAGGAATTAGAGATTGGAATATTGCCATTGATGCTTTCACGGCCCGAAAGCCTGTATCGTGTCCATAGGGATTGGAATAATTTACCAAGCGTGTTATTCGATCAATTTCTATCCTCATTGAAATCGAGGCCGAGTCATTTATTCTCACGCATATTTTACATACAAGAAATCACATAAACATTCATCCACCCTCCCACGTATAGGCTACAAAAATCTGTGTACAAAATAAGAGTTTTGTCTGTACGTAGCCCAGAATTTAAAAGAGAATGGTATTTCTGTATCGGTCGTGACCAGAGTAACAACGAAATACACATTTTACATTTCCGTCGTGTCTGTCTGTCTGTCTGTCTGTCTGTCTGTCTGTCTGTCTGTCTGTCTGTCTGTCTGTCTGTCTGTCTGTCTGTCTGTCTGTCTGTCTGTCTGTCTGTCTGTCTGTCTGTACGCACATCACGAGAAAATGGATTAAGAGAATTTAATGAAAATCGGTATGTTAAGTCAGGGAATAAAGAGCTACAGCCTAGGCTATAAACTATTTTATTCATACTGGATGAAATGGTAGTTTAGGGGAAGGTGCCTAAATGTGTAAATACCTATGTTATTGGTCCTATCGAGAAGTATTTCATAAGAAAAGTTATAGAGAATACAATCTCCGATCATTTGTGCCTTACTCAGTTTTACCGTACCGACTATGTAAGAGTGGTGGTGGTGGTGATTATTGTTTTAAGAGGAAGTACAACTAGGCAACCATCTTCTGTATAACACTAATCAGATATAAACAATGGAAGGGGTCCGGCGCTTTGAAAAATTAAAGTATCGGCCTAAGAAAGTCAAGGGCTGCGAAGGACGTGAAAAGGAAAGACTTCATAGGCCTCCGTACGCAGTACTGTTAGGGTCAGAAAAGAACAAGAGTTGACCAAGTGAGGTCGGATAGGATAGATGAAAGTGAGGAGCCTGGCATTAGTAAGTGGAAGCAACGCCAGGACTCAGTTATGGCCCATGTTAACCAACCCACGTTCCCAAGTTCGGAGCCGCTGGAGCCATTTTTAGTCGCTTCTTACGACAGGCAGGGGACACCGAAGGTGTTATGCTACCACCCCTAGCAACAGGGGGCAACTATGATAAGAGAATTTAGATGAATTTAGACTTTTGTTGCTTAGTCCATATCAACACCGAGCATTGCTGAACTGTTCAATCGTGTTAACTGGCGATGGTTTTCGTCATGATGTCTTAAGGTGTATAAACGCATGGTCATCGGTCCAAATCGACAAGGAAAATTTTGAATATGATTATAAAAATGAGAAAAAGCAGTAAAGGAACGGTCGCTTGAAGAACAAGACAAAGGGAGTCATGAGAGAGAGGAGGACTGCCTTTACATTAGACGCCCTAATATCACAGAATCACAAATGTGAAGCCCTACAATATCAAAAGTTCATAAAATTGATCAACAATAATAATATATTGACCATTGTTTGCTGTGATGTGCTTTGTCTATTTTGCTACCACTCATTTCCGATAGATGGGATTACTGCTGAGTACCGAGTATAACAGTCTGCCTGAATATTGGCGGCAAGCAGCTGGAGAATTAGACAAGGTTCTTCTTTAGCATGCCATTCCTCTGGCTCATAAATTTTCTGATACTGCTGGTACGTACACTGGTTCATCACAGTAATCCAGCTATTCGATCCCCACTCTGAACCGCTGATCGGAATTATCAGTCTGCACACTTAACGGAAAAATGGCAGAGGCGTGTTCACGGCTGTCTGCGGTCTGGTTATCCCAGCTCTGGAACTTGTCACTGTCAGAACGGCAGTGTACATTAAAATTAAGAACATTTTCGGGTTTTCATTTGATCGAGTATTTCATATGATAGCATTGATTTCAATCGCGACATTCCCGCTGGCTTCATTGTAATGACCTACGTTGATTTCAGTTGGGAAATTCACAAAGATAGTCTTTCTGAAGATATAAAAAGGCAGGTGGAGAGTGAGTGTCTGCCATTATAATGAAAACTGCCCAACTCGATTGTAACTGCCAGTAGGCAAGTGAACCTGCCATCACAATGAAAACTCCCCAACTTGATTGTGACTGTTAGTAGGAAAGAGGACCTGCCATAACAATGAAAATTCTCTAACCCAGTCTTCACATGAGAAAAGACGTATGGTGTCTTCCCGATGGCTTTTCTGGGGAAACGATAAGAGCTATGCAATTTAATACAATCTTACCCACATCGTATACACGACTTAACCTAGAATGCAGTATACAGTGTAAAATTCCGCAGCGAAGCACGCGTACATCAATTAATATTCGTATATAGTGAACCCGCCACCTGGCTGGCAGCCCTAAATGCAGATCATGATTGATTGATTGATTGATTGATTGATTGATTGATTGATTGATTGATTGATTGATTGATTGATTGATTGATTGATTGATTGATTGATTGATTGATTGATTGATTGATTGATTGATTGATTGATTGATTGATTGATTGATTGATCTTAAAGTACGCCAAGTAGATTGGGAAAATGATAAACAATAGTAATATAGGCATTGAAGGCTACGAACTGACAGGGCCTTGCTTACATTTTGGCGAGTGTCGACATTTCACGAGACCTTATCAGCATTGTCAAATGGAAATGACCTCCTCTTACGCTGCTAGATTAGGCACAGATTAGTCAAGAATGTCATAAGAAACATTAGCTGATATTTGCCGAAATGGCTAATCTGTACGTTTTCTTCATCTTAGTTACTCTTCCCTTTTTCTTCTTTTAGACTTTTAATAAGACCATACACCACATCTTCCATTTTGCCGTGATAAAACAAGGTCCGAATTATTCTCCAGAAACAGCTTTGAGAAGTCCATTTTCCGTAGTCTGAATAAGTGCAGCATAATGGCAGACTTACTCTAATTAATTTCTAAATATCGCAAGCTATTACAAGAGACATTTGATAAGCTATTTACTACAATTTTTTGTTATAAACATACATATTGTCGGACTCCTTTTTCTTTTTTTAAATGATGATTTTGTGTGAATTTTTTCCTTAATTTGCATTGTACTATTTTAACTCATGTATGTACCGCACGCAAGTGTAGCAACATTGTGTCATATATCTGATAAGGGACAGAACATAAATTTTATAGCCTGATTATCTAATTAATAATTTTAACCTCAAAATTTTATTAAACGTCTGAGGATGCCTTAAATTTAAAGCGAAACATGTACCATAATTGGATTTTTAATAAATTTATATGTAATCAATAATATTATATCGACGACATTCTTTCAAACCTCGTATTCCCCAACACTCGTCCTGCCCGTTAGATTCCTTAAGACCAGTCATGCCTCCCAGCCACGTATTTATATGCAGTCCAACAGAATAATTTTCTTTGTGTTGATTTTCCTACGCTAATGTGTAAAGGAAAATGGACCTTACCATGCCGTATTGTAAGGATGTTGTTTGCATGGCGAATTTACGCACTCCTACAGTATAATGTATTTAAGGTTAATTTTCCTTTACACAATAGCATAGGAAAATGAACACAACGGGAATTACTCTAATAGATTGCATATAAATATGTGGCTGGTAGGCGTGGCCAGTCTTAAGGAATGTGATGGGTAGGAAGAGCATTGGGGGCGTACGAGGTTTAAAATAAAACCAACGATATGATGTATTGAATAGGTGGACCCTCAAGGGAATACATTCGCTCATTGGAATATCCGGGAGATGTCCAAACAAGCCGGAGGTATTTGCCTTATACTGGTTGCTTTAGGCTAATTGTAATCAAATTCCTTATCGTTGAGGTGCTACCGTTCAAAAATATTCTTTCCATCCGGAATTTTGTCATAGGTCTTTGTGTACGTTCAGCTTGCTTCTCTAAAATTCCAGATTGTACAGTGAAATGTCAATACCCGTGGAAAATACGACCACCGCTTAATAGGCTAGAATGCAACACGTGTCTAACAATAACCTTTGAAAAATGTGTTCAACGGAAGTTCTTATTCCCTGGAGTATCATGGAGTTGTAAGTTAGAAGTTTGAGACAACTTTGAATATCATTCCGGTACAAAAGCGGGCAGTTAACGGGTGTTGCTGTTGTGTTTGTTGAAGTGTAGCATGAAGCGAAGCACATCCAGATAGGCAGGTTCTATTTGAAAAGTATGTACATTTGAAATCCAGTAATCTAGAAGCACTGGTCGTGGATTCAGAGGCTTTTGTTCCTGTAAGAAGTAAGAGAAGTGTATTGGAACAACATACGGGCCCTTGTGCTAAGGGTTGGAAGAGCTCTAATAAGGTCTGAGTAGGAGAAAACATCTATATAAATACAATTATCATTTTGTCTGTACAATGCCGGGATGAATATTGGCTGAATGGTCTGCGTTGAGGCCATCCGTTCAGAGGGTCCCGGGTTCAATTCCCGGCCAGGTCGGGGACTTAAATCGTGTTTGATTAATTATTCTGGCCAGGGAACTAGGTGTTTGCGTTTGTTCCAACGCGTTCCTCTCCATATTCAGATAACACACTACACTACCTGCCACCACAGAAACACGCAATTGTGATTACATTCTTTCATATAAGGTTGGCGTCAGGAAGGGCATCCGGCAGTAAAATAGGCCAAATTGTGCGACACAGTATAATAAGCATAAGAATACCTGGATGAGTAGCTCAGGCAGTAGAGCACTGGCCTTCTGAGCTCAACTTGGCGGGTTCGATACCGGGTAGGTCCGGTGGTATTTGAGGGTGCTTAAACACGCCTGCCTAGTGTCCGGAGATTTAAAGGCACGTTAAAGGACTCATGCGGGACAAAATTTCGGTACCTCGGCGTCTCCGAATCCCAAGAAAGAAGTTAGTGTGCCCATAAGCCAATAACAATATTATTATTATTATTATTATTATTATTATTATTATTATTATTAGTAGTAGTAGTAGTAGTAGTAGTAGTAGTAGTAGTAGTAGTAGTAGTAGTAGTATTATTGTACCGAGCTCGATCGCTGAGGTCGCTTCAGTGCGGTCAGTATCCAGTAATCCGGAGATAGTGGGTTCGAGCCCCACTGTCGGCAGCCCTGAAGATGGTTTTCTGTGGTTTCCCATTTTCACGCCTGGCAAATGCTGGGGCTGTACCTTAATTAAGCCACGGGCGCTTTCTTCCCAGTCCTAGCACTTTCCTGTCCTATCGTCGCCGTAAGACCTATTTGTGTCGGTGCAAAGTAAAGCATCTAGTAAACAAATTATTATTAATATTAGTAGTAGTAGTAGTAGTAGTAGTAGTAGTAGTAGTAGTAGTAGTAGTAGTAGAAGTAATTTCTGTATAATTGTTTTTTGTCTCATGCTTCATTCTTATCTCGGATTAAATATGGAACAGTCGAAAGCAATTTCAGTTCAATTATTGTCTTTCTGTCTGTTTGTTTCTTTGGTGGTTCCTTTGTTAGTTATGGCAACGTGGGAAAACATCTTAAAGTAATTCTATAAACTCTGTGTTTAAGTTCAGGGATAGCCGGGGTATGAACTAGACTACACAGCGCGTAACAATGAGGTACGTCCATACCTTCATAAAACATGCCTCACAAGTAGAAGATGAAAATATGTTTTATGAACATGGGCTTGGAAACGTTTTATTTCCATGTTAGAACGCACTTTCTACCACTCTACATAGTACATTAATCATGGGAAACACACAGAAATAGAACGTACCAGCATACCGCATGAAACTCTTTCTTACATGCCGGACTGAGTGGCTCAGACGGTTAATGCGCTGGCTTTCTGAGTCCATTATGGCAGGTTCAATCCTGACTAAGGCCGGTGATATTTGAATGTGCTCAAGTACTTCAGCCCCATGGCGGTAGATTCATTGGCACGTAAAGCAACTTCTGTTGGACAAAATTCTGGTACTTCTGCGTCTCCAAAAACAGTAAAACTACTTAGTGGGACATGAAATGAATAATATTATTATGGAGTCGCAACACTCTAGGGATACATTAGCGCATCCAGGATGCAATGCGAGGGCGGGTTGGTGCATGTATTGTACCTTACTGGGTCGGTAACAAATAAATGAATAATACAAAAGGTGGGTCAGTGAATGAGAAGGTACAAAATACCAAAATTTCCTATCCTCTTCTGACCTGGCTAGTCCAGCGGCAAAGCCCGCGGAACGTTCGTAGACTTGATCTCGAAACACACCAAATAAGATCTTAAAGGACAGGAGTTGTATTTGCATGAGTGAATGAGGATAAGAATTTACATAAAACTAAACTTTAATGATGAAAAACATAAAAATTGGATGAATAAGAATTAAATCCCATTACTCGGTACAAATATATTACAAGTATACCGACAATGGGTATGAAGGGGCAGCAAAACAAGTTAATTCCTTCGGAGACTGTGGGGACGTTACATAAACACTGCGTCGTACACATTGATAAGTTCGAAAAGATTCGACTATAATCGTCGTATTTAAACGTCCTGATTCACGAGATAAGGAACAGAACACTTCGCACGTAAAGAAAGTAAAATATATATAATTCCCATGAACCTGGGATACAACATCACACGATTCCTAGTATAGGACTTCCTGATACCCCCAAAATCACTGAATTTAATATGAGCCCGTGCTCATAGTCAAGGACGAGAGTAGAACTTGCAACCCCTAGAATGCACGCGTGCAACCCCTCTAACAATGTATAATCAAATGAGAAACAATAATAACAAAACAAAAATGACACAATAAAACACCACTGAACAACTCACAAAACACGACCTGTTCTGAAATAAACACATGCAAAGAAATACTCTGGTCTTGCGGGCTTGGTGAAATACTCGCCTCTCTCTCAAGGTCGTCTTACTGGGCGATGGCATTGACCTTCCCTTGTTAAAAGGACCGGCAAGGTCGTCTCTCCCTCGTGGTTATAAACAAAACATTACGTCAGCAGACACACAACTACACGGCCGAGCCTCCCTCACATCTGAGTTTCGTCACGTGGCAAACGGGTCACTTCTAACTAGCATTCCAATGCGGCTCTCAGCTTAGCGGACTTTCATCCCTTATATTCCGGACAAACTGTGGGCGCTTTCAGCATCTCAGTAACATAATAAAACATTTATCTTCAACGGGAATCACTTTCCTCAGACTCATAATTAGGCCTATACGCCGGGCCTTGCTTCAGGGCATTCAATCATCCGGAATACCATTCATAAACTTCATCTCTTTATGTATTGGACCACAGTCCACGCCACGTGCAAAGTCATGTGAAAACTCACCAGTATAATTTTGAATAACCCTCTCTAATACAAATTTGAGGATACATGGCACTCAGCTTCTTATGCATACCTTTTAAACTCATGCACATTTATACAGCATGCAGTCCCTATTCTTAGGTTGCCTGGCACTTCCAGTAAAGCTCTCACGCGCACTGTAAAATTGGTCAAGTAACTTTCTACCTGTTAGGTAGTTTTTAGCCCTAACTCATAACATGCAGAAATAGGAGTGATCGGAGTTCCCAAACAGGCATTTTAACTGTGGGTATAAAATTGCAGTTATCGCGGTACGGGAATCTGCGACAAGAGTTGTTATAGCACGAGACCTTCCAACACTCAGCACTCAAGGAGACGGCATCGCGATGGACCAAACACCAGGAACTGAGCCGAGGACCAGCTACCCAGAACGAAGATAGCGAGATGTTGGGCTAAACCCAATATACCAGAGTCCGACATGGAAGAGCCGTGAGGTGACCACGTTACGGATAAGTTTGAACAGACATTTTTAGAATGATATAGGGACAGTTAGCTTCGCATATATTTTCTTTTGTAAATAACCATTCACTAAGCCCATATGGCAATCATATAATTATGCTCAGGACTTATGCATGTGTAGTAAGTGTTTTAGCTTTGTATCATCTGTTTATGGTAATGAGGGAGTTAGGTTTGAATTAGGTTTGATTTATTGTCATGTAAAATAATGTTATTCCTTTGGGGAATCGTTGTATACAAGTTTTGCGGAGCTAGGGTCGTTAAAACCTGAAGGACAGAGATGTCTTATAAATAGATATGAGAATTAAAGGCACTAAGAACAATTGAAATAGGCCGGCATATAGGCTCTTCAACTAGCCAATATATGCATGTAAATAGACACTAACGTGTATAATAGGCAACAAAATAGGCATGAAAAGGTACTTATAATTTCATACTCAATTACTATAAAAGGAATTTACAACAAGCAACTTTTCGATATTTTCCGGTAACATTCTTATTCTCTTGTCACGCAGAATGCCTTTGTACTGAGAGAGAGATCTCTCAACATCACAGGAAGTGACTGGACAAAACTTCAATGAAGCCACTTCATCTGGTTTTAGTTCAACTGCTTCATCTATCTCACCTCGTAGCACCCTGGCTACTTTTACCGTCGCTTTCCATCCTGAATTCTGCTGCAGGACTCTATGGAACTTTTCGTTGATAGCGGCTACCTTCCCAGAGGTTCGGTCAAAACTTCCCCTGACTTCTTCCACAATCCTAAATGACTCCACCAGGGGCATGCCACTCCCCTCCAACTCGGTGATTGCTCCCAGCAACTTGTTGAAGTTTGAAGATGATCCAGTTTATGCAGGGGGATATTAGCTCCCACCATTGCAATGCACAGGTCTATAAAATATTGTTGTTATTCGCTGTTCACAGTGGACCGGTTGAAAAGCTGCGTTTACACAGCTTTTTGTACTCGTGTCAAATGCATCGCAGTATTTCTATGTTGATCTATATGGTATTGTATCACTTTTGATCTGAAAAATCATATAATTGACTTAAATTACATTGTTCCTATATCTTCAATTTCTACAGCTGGGCTAATTGGCAATAGTGCTTAGTATATAACATGCATTTGTTTCATAAAAAAAAGACTATTCGAGATGATGTTTCTAGAAGTACAAAACTTTGAAGTAGGAACAAGAGAATTCGTAATTTACACGGAAATATGTCCTCAAAAATTGTTCAGTTATAATCTGGCAGTTCCCTGTCGAGTTCACCTAGTGAAAAAGTAATGAAAACGGCGTGAAACATATGTTATAGATACTTCAGTTTACGAACTCTGAAGTCTCATATCGTCGTTGCTAATGCGAAAACCGCTATGTGATATATTTCAGCTTAATAATAATGTTATAGATTTGTACGTCCAACTCACTACTTTTGTCAGTTTTGGGAGACGCCGAGGTGCCGAAATGTTGTCCCACATGAGTCCTTTTCACATGCAAGTTAACCTACCGACACGAGGCTGACGTATTTGATCACTTTCAAATACTACCGGACTGAGCCAGGAGCGAATCTTGCCAAGTTGAGGTTAGATGGCCAGAACCTCACCCTCCTGAGCCACTCAGCCCAGCTATTTCAGCTTAGAACTTTGCCGGTAAGGTTCTGTCATCTAAGATTCAATACTATATGAGTGTATTGAAACCATTCTCGCACATCTCTACATATAAAATAAGAGTTTTGTATGTACATTGCTCAGAATTTAAAATGAATGTAATTTCTGTATCAGTCGTGCCCACAGTCAAAAGGAAATGCACTGTTTTATTTTCCGTAATGTCTGTCTGTCTGTTTGTCTGTCTGTCTGTCTGTCTGTCTGTCTGTCTGTCTGTCTGTCTGTCTGTCCGTCTGTCTGTCTGTCTGTCTGTCTGTCTGTCTGTCTGTCTGTCTGTCTGTCTGTACGCCCATAACGAGAAAACGGCTGAAGTTAATTTAATAAAAATCGGTATATAAAGTCGGGGAATAATTCACTATATTCTATTGTATTAACACTGAGTGAAATGGTAGTTTAGGGGAAGGCCTAAAATTAAATTTTGAAATGTTTATGTTATTAGTGGTCCTATCAATATGTACTACATAAGTAAAGATATATAGAATTAAATTTATGACCATTTATGTCTTATACATTTTACTGTACCGGCTATGATAGAGATATTCATGAATTTTTATTTTCATTGCTAAGTCCTTATCAACGCCGAGCCGAGAGGTAATTGGTAAACAGAATTTAATGAAAAACGGTATGAAGAGTAAGGAAATAAAAAAATACAGTCTAGGCTATAAATAATTTTATTCATCTTGGATGAAGTGGTAGATTAGGCGAAGGCTCCTAAAATGTAATTTTTTAAATACCTATGTTATTGGTCCTATCAAAACGTACTACATAACAAAAGTTATAGAGAATACAATTTCGTATCATTTATGTATTATTCAGTTTTACCGTACCGAATATGATAAGAGTGGTGTTTCAGAGTCGGAGGGAAACTAAATCTGAAGGCCTGCAATATCGAAAGCTCATAAAATTGATCAACAATAACATTACGTTGACCATTCTTTGTTGTAATGTATGTTTTTCTTCTGCAGCCACTCATCTCCGATACATGGGGTTATTGCTGCATACCAATTATAACAGCCCGCCGTAATATTGGCGCGAAGTAGCTGGGGAGTTAGATAACTTTCTTCTTTAGCATGCCATTCCTCTGGTTCATACATTTTCTGATACTGCTGGTACGTAACACATTAGTTCATCATACTATTCCAGCTATTCGATCCCTACTTTGAGGCATTGATTGGAATGAGCAATGTGCACACTTAACGAAATAATAGCATGGATTAACAGCCTTGCACTGTTCGTTAAAAGTGATAAAATGAGTGGTTTTTCATTTAACTGCAACATTCCTACTGACGTCATTGTAGTGACCTGTGTTTATTTAAGTTCGGAAAACCAGTCTTTCTGAGGTTGTAAAAGGGAAGGTGGAGAGTGAACGCCTGCCATTATAATGAGAATTCTCCACATTGGTTGTGACTGATGGTAGGTAAGAGGGCCTACCATGACAATGAAAACAATCAGTAACCCGATCTTCACATGAGAAAAGACGTATCGTGAGTTCCCCGTCGCGTTTCTTCGGTAACGTTAAGAACTATGCAGTTTTATAGAATCATAATCACAACATATGCACTACCTAACCTAGAATTCCGTAGCGAAGCACGGGTACATCAGCTAGTATGATATATGTGCTGCGGGTGAGTGTTTCTCCCACAATATAACACATAACGGTTTTTGCAGGCGCTACGACGATATTTAGTTTTACCGTAGGGGCAATTGTAACAGAGATATTCTTCTTCTTTCTTAATCCGTCCAAGGCTGGTTCTTCCCTCGGACTCAGCGATGGATCCCACATCTATCGCCTCAAGGGCAGTGTTCTTATTACACTAACCACCACACACAAAGGGGGACAACAAAAATATTAACCACTTTAAATGTTTATGCATAATCCATCAACGTCAACCATCCACGACGTGGAAATATTGGTCACTCGTCATGGTAATGAATTAACTAGTACTCATGATTGAATTTTAAGGTGCAAACCACGTCGTCATCGGTCCATATTGATCCGGAAGTTAATAAAGATGGCCATCGAAATCAGGAGGAAAACATGCAGAAGATTAAGAGAAGCGGGAAAATTGAAATACTCCCTTGAATTCGGATGTTCTAATATCGTCTGGACGGAAGGGAACAATGCAGTAACATACGAATTATGAAGTCCCTAAAACTTGTCAATAATAACATTGAATTGACCGATCATTGTTGTCTGTTGATATTTGCTCTGTCTCTGAGGCTACCAGTCATCTCCCGCTAAATGATGTTACCGCTTCATAAATATAGGCTACAGTTTTTTACAATCTGTTTTACGTCGGTCGCACCGACACAGATAGATCTGATGGCGACAATGGGGTACGGAAGGGCTTGGAGTGGGAAGGAAGTGGCCGTGTTCTAAGTCTTAGTTAAGGTACAACTCCATCATTTGCCCTGTGTGAAAATGGGAAACCATGGAAAACTCTCTTCAGGACTGCCGACAGTGTGGTTCGAACCCACTATCTCATGAATGCAATCTGCTAGCTACGTGGACCCAAGTCTGTCAGCGACGGAAAAACAACAGCTAGTTCTTAGATATACGTGTGACACTAGTTTATTTCAATTAAACATTTTACCTTTGTAACGTTTCATTTTATTCATCCTGCCGGGCTGAGTGGTTCAGACGGTTAAGGCGCTGGCCTTCTGAACCCAACTTGGCAGGTTCGATCCTGGCTCAGTCCGGTGGTATTTGAAGGTGCTCAAATACGTCAGCCTCGTTTCGGTAGATTTACTGGCACGTAAAAGAACTCCTGTGGGACTAAATTCCGGCACCTCGGCGTCTCCGAAAACCGTAAAAGCGTAGTTAGTGGGACGTAAAACAAATAACGTCATTATTATTATTATTATTATTATTATTATTATTATTATTATTATTATTATTATTATTATTATTATATTCATCCTCCTTTATAGTAAACGCCATTTATGAAACTGCCTGGTATTTTACTGAAAGCGATTTATAACATATCTCTGCAAGTAATAAAAAGGACTGCCTTCATTAGATGTCAATGTAAAGCTCATATTTCATCTTCACGTATGCCCTACTGACTTTTTAATTCCTAAATAGGGCCGATGACCTTCGATGTTAGGCCCCTTTAAACAACAAGCATCAATTCCTAAATATTCATATAAGATTCTAGTTGTGTAGCCTTGGCAATTTTTATGACAAAAATTACGCACTGCCGGATATTCAACCACAGAATTACAACGAATAAAATGTTACTAGGAATTTCATAGCTAATTCATGTACATTATCACAGATTACGCGGCTAAGTTGAAGTCGCACTTGAAGTCATACTGGAGTACGAAGGATGTATTGAGCCAACATCGAATTGGGAGAGAAATTCCATACAACATCACATACCACAGAAACACCCGCAGAAACCACTTTGTAGGTGTATATCTTTTGTGGTTACATTTCCTCCTTCTCGCAAGTATTTCTATGTCTAGACTAGTCTATACTGCACGTAGTTCTTTTCTCTATAGTCGTAAGGAATGTACTACCTTAGAAATACCTTCATATACTTTGATTCGTAACCGTATATTTATAATCTTTCCCGGTTTCCATTGACTATAGGACCAATCGCTTTCAGAGTTGCTTAACTTTTGTTGATATTTATCGTCTACTTGGTAATGAATATGTTAGTGTCATTTAGTAAATATTCCAAACACTCTTCTGACCAAGGTGAAATTATAATACTATGAGCTAAAAATTCAGGATGAATTATTTCTCCTTGAAAAATCATCTTTGAGCTTGTTTTACACACACGTTTGTAAAGTATGACAATGTTCAAACACTGCCTCACCATTTCCCAAATCCTTGCTTTGTTTTATACCGATTTCTGTCAGAGCATCTTGATATAATTACCCTTATTGGATCCTTATTGGATGTCAAGTTATACACCGAGCCTCGCAAGAATGCTCAAAATTGTGTTAACAGATGTAATTTCTAGATCAACACTAATACCACAAATGTTATTCCCAGTATTTTACCCCTTTAACTACGTATTTTCATGGATAAGGTATGTTCATTAAATTACATAAAATGATAAAAAAAATATAAAAATTAAGGCACAGTACCTTTTAGATGCTAAAGATAATAACTGAAAACTATTCCAAGGCCAGTCGAGCCCAGAATCCAAGAAATCACCCACGATTTCTCTCATAAAGTAAAAAAAGAGGCTTCCACTAAAATTTAAGAAGGAATCTTCAGATTTGTTTTGGAATAAATAACGCCCTACCTTCAATAAATGTTAAATGCTCCATGATTATGAATTAATTAAAGTTGTGTCATGTCATGTCTGCATGCTGTGGTATATCTCTCAATCAAGCGACAGGTGCTTTAAACGCTTATTTATATGTCGTTCTCCCTTTCCCTTTCTGACCAAACATTCGTTCAGCGAGTACGATAAGATGAAATGGTTGTGCTTGATGACAACATGTCTTCGATCTCCAAATAGGATTGAGAGGTGGCTTATTTTCGAAATGTACATAGCGGATAATCTTTATGTGACATTGCTTTTTTAAATTTACAGGAACATTCCCTAGAACGCCATTATAATCTAAACAACAAGAAAGTTTAGAAGAGAAAATTTTCCACTTTGGAGAGTTCGAAACCAGTTCTGATTTAAATGTTGAACCTTTCTGTGTATCATTTGAAGACCTTCCGTATAACCAGTTGATACCAGGCGTAAAAGTAGGTTCAACGATTCTGCTACTTTGCAGAAATTTTACAGCAAATTCTCTCTAAAAGTGTATCCACGGCTCCATAATGAGGTGGCGGAAGTGCTTTCCATATTTTAGTTCTATTTATATTTCTAAGTTCTTTTTTTTAATTCCTTCTTTGCCTTAAAAGCTCACCAACTCCAGGTTGTAAGAAATTATCACAGTCACCAACCTTCACAGCTGTGTGTGATTGGCCGTTTCACGGACGCTCTTTCTTGGTATAGAAATCATTTAAAACAACAAATATCGGCAGAAAATAACTGTACGACCCACCAAGTTCAACATGCGGTTAGGATCACATAGGTGCGAAGTTTCATTCGGGAGATAGTTGGGTCGAATCCCACCGTCCGCAGCCCTGAAGAGGTTTTCCATTTTTTCTCAACTACACACCATTCGAATGCTCGGGCTGTACCTTAATTAAGGCCACGGCCACTTCTTTCCCATTCCTAGACGTTTCTCAACCTTGCGTCGTCAAAAACCTTGAGATCAACTCCGATAAGTGTTTGACCTTTCGAAAAATTTCGAAATAAGACTACCACTTTTAGAAATGCACGTAGCCCTGAGTTTCAGACAGCTTACAAGAGACATGCTTACCAGGTTAATTTTCCAGGGGGCTATGGCTGCAAGTTTTAAGGCTAACTACAATTTAACGCTCACGTCCTTCCATTCCTGCGGAAACCGGAATGACCTGTAAGTAGATGCCTTCGTTTACAAATATAGTCTCAATTTTTTTTCTCTCTGCCATCTGAACCCCAGTATATCGGGCGAGTTGGCCGTGCGGTTAGAGGCATGCGGCTGTGAGCTTGCATCCGGGAGATAGTAGGCTCGAATCCCACTGTCGGCAGCCCTGAAGATGGTTTTCCATGGTTTCTCATTTTCACACCAGGCAAATTAATTTTTTTTTTTTTTTTTTTTTTTGCTAGTTGCTTTACGTCGCACCGACACAGATAGGTCTTATGGCGACGATGGGACCGGGAAGGGCTAGGAGTGGGAAGGAAGCGGCCGCGGCCTTAATTAAGGTACAGCCCCAGCATTTGCCTGGTGTGAAAATGGGAAACCACGGAAAACCATTTTCAGGGCTGCCGACAGTGGGGTTCGAACCTACCATCTCCCGAATACTGGATACTGGTCGCACTTAAGCGACTACAGCTATCGAGCTCGGTGGCAAATTAATTAAGACCACGGCCGCGTCCTCAGAGCTCCTAGGCCTTTCCTATCCCATCGTCGCCATAAGACTTATCTGTGTCGGTGCGACTTAAGGTCACTAGCCAAAAAAAAAAAAAGAAACCCCAATATGGCCAAAAGGTATGATAGTTCCATCGTATACAACATTTTGGGTTAAAATCGTTAATTACCTACGTAACTTCATGATAGTGAAAAATACTCTTACCCCTGCGTTTGTTGATAAAGGAGCCCACCTGGTAGCCATGATCGTTGAGGTGTCTAGTCCTTATAGTCAGACTCCTTGTTTGGCCTGGCCAGTTCGTGTCCGTTGGTGGAAAAATTCACCACAAGAATGTTGGTTGGTAGGGTAAGAGAGGTGGTGGTATATAATTCTTAATCAGTAGATTTCCTCTCAAAAGCCCCGTTTCAATTCCAAACTTCTCCGCAGTGCTCATATAGGGTTAGGGCATATGACTTTGTTGATGGTGACTTGTCCGTCGGAAGGAAAATGTTAAGCCTCGACAAGAGTAGGCTATATGCTGACTAAGAGTACCACCATCTCCCTATGAAGAAAGCACAGATCTAATTGATATCAGTGCAAGGACGTGGAATGACCTTCCCTTGCAACCTAACTGGTTGATCAAGAAGGCACCTCACTGAAGTCGAGTCTTGCCACATCTATTTGACCAGACCGATAAGATAAGTTTGAATTTACTTTGCCTTTAAAGGGCACAGCTTATAATTGTCATCCATGCCACAACCCTGGTCGTTGCAATTCATGTATATATGCAATGTTAAGTGATCAATGACATTATGCTTAGTCAGTGCATGGCTGGCTGCTTGGTGAAGGGAAGATTTTCATACCAAGTAAATACAGTACATTACAGTACGCCTTCATTGGAGACGATATAAGATATGCTAAAACCAAACCAAACCCCATGGCGCAACAGAGCCGAAGTGCCATGGCCTACCGAGCGACCGGTACTCAGAACGAAGGCCTGCAGATTATGAGGTGCCGTGTGGTCAGCACGACGAATCCTCTCGACCGTTATTCTCGGCTTCCAAGACTGGGGCCACCATCTCACTGTCAGATAGCTCCTCAACTGTAATTCCGCAGGCTGAATGCACCTCAAACCAGCCCTAAGATCCAGGTAATAATCTCTGACCTGAACGGGAATAGAACCTGGGCCTCCGGGTATGAAGCAGGCCCGCTACCTCTACACTGTCGGGTCGGCATGTAAGACATTCTACTTACACAATGTACAATAATTACTCTAATGTTATATCCCTTTTAAGTATTCTGCATTTTAGCCTTCATAAAACCTGAAGTTGTCATCAACTTCTGCTATCACAGCAGTTTCATAAACGCAGGGAAAATAAAGTGTAGTGGATGGTGTACTTGGTAATCCTGTCATTCACCGTTCCCAGCCAATCAAGTAGAAACACTTCCCTCAAAGACTGTGGTCTGATGTGTGCTGCCATCTATGCCACTACAAGAAATTCTTGCTTTCCTTGTTTGCAGACTTCTTGCTCCACTCTTGCCAGTCCTGCGGGAACTGCTCTTGCGATTGCTTCACAGTGCTTGCTGACGGTGGTACGAGGTGTTGAGCAGAAGGACGCTGTAAGTATTATATTACGTTTCTCAATAATACTTAGTTAATAAAAGTTATAATATGAAATTTAACATTGTGGTAATCTTAAGGCCTGCGTAGGTATTAGCTGCGATGTTACAGTACGTGTGGACGTTGTTGTAACAAGTCTCACTCCTCCGCACAAAGGCTACAAATCATAACCAACTTTTACATTCCTGTTAATGTACTGTGATTGTAGTCCGTTTCTTTCGCCTATCCGTGCACTCTTTTTTCTTAAATGAGTCATTACTCTCGTCCTTACATACCACCTGTGCCTTTTGTGGAATCCTATCTAGGTTGTAGTCTAATATTTATTTCCGATTGATAATTTTGTATAATTTACTGATCGGCTTTTAACAAGAAAATGTTAGTACATCAGCTTCCGAAGTTTTGCGTATTTTTCTTTATCGGATAATACTAATAACCACATATTGAGGCTACATTGCTCGAAGTTCAAACATGATGTGTATATTTCACTAACATTTTAGATATGCACTTTACTGTACGGTACCTGAAATGTGTTGGGCGCATTCCGCAGCTCCTAAATCTGCCTTTCTTATCCTTTAACCGTGTTACTAATAAACGGTGTATAACTTTTATACAAGGTTTATACAACGTTTATGTGAAATTTGTTACTAATAAACCGTATATAAGCCTCCTGTGTATAGCCTACATCTGTTATAGTTATTCATTGAATTGCTTATACAGACCAGGACCCTTGTATAAGCACCGAGTAGCGGAAAAAGAAACGACTGAGCCGTTTATTTTCGTGGTATTAATTGTCTACAGTAATAGAATCGTGGTGAAATATTCGACTTATCCATTTAACATTGAACACACATTGAAAGAATGGACGATAACGTTGATGATCTTCACGATATTTTAAACATAGGAGATATACACCATTCAGAGGTTATGGAGGCTAGACATCTTCGTAAAGTAAAACACTTTAAAGAGACGGAATGATAATGAATAGGGCCTAACTATAAAAGAAATGATGGTTGGGCGTATTTTTGTGTAATAGTGTGTTACTGCTTAATAGACTTTTGATATTGCGAGTTTATTATACATTATCTGCCCCTACAAATATCTTTCTCAAATTTGAGTACCTGTAAAAGGGGACATATTCCTCGAGATAAAAAATGGCATAACTTGAAAACCATACGTAATATGATTTCCATACTTTGTAGTTGAATAGGCAGAAATATGATGTATAAATGCCTAATAGAAACTTTTTTGATCAAACCTTTCGTTTAGCTACGAAACAGGTTTTTCTTTCTCCTGAAAAGTAAGGATTTTGGAATGTGTACCCTTTTCAACTCGCCGATTCTATTACAATTGCTTACGTTTTCCGTACTATCCCAGTTAGGAGCTATTGATCTTTTCTTAAGCCATTCCATTTCTTTTTTTTACGTTCTTCACACAAGCAAGCTGAAGAAATGTTGATATCAATATAAGCTAATTTCCAGCTGTCTCACTTAGTGTTGCCACTGCCTTTTCGATATGCCGTGCTACTGTGCGACTTTCCGGAAAGTTTTGCTCGTAAATAACCAGCAGAAGCGATCATAAAGGCGGTGAACGTGCGAAATACGTCAGTGAACTACAGGAAGAGATTCCTACGCCTTGGAACGAGTGTATACGTGCTGTATAGTAATACAATGCGTATAACTCGTTTATTAGTAAGAAAAATGTAAAACGCTTATACAGGGTTATTTCACTGTATAACTAAACAAGAGTTAAACAACTGTATAAGGACTTTTTATTAGTAAGACGGTAAATGTTGAAGTCTGAGGTGGTAAGTTGTTTAGTTTCTAAAGTTGCATGCTTTTCCAGGTGCATACCACAGTAGTATTTCTTAGTTGTTCGTCCAGCGAATTAACTTTAATGGATTTTTTTTCATTGCCTTATTAATTCCTAGCTTCAATAATATGTATAATGTTATTTGAGTTTTCTGGGGTTTAAGCTGCAAGTCATGGTCATTTCATTTAGCAGAAACACAAGTGAGCTCTGCATTCTGCTGACAGTGTGCCTCATAGCAGCCAAACAACAATGTAATTATCGTAGAACGGTTTATATATAACGAGAAGTATAGGTTTGTATGGTATTTCTCAGTTTGTGTTCGTCTGAAATAAGTTCAAATGTTTCAAGTACCTACGTAATTCACGTCTATCAAAAGCACGTCTCATAGCCCCACCGCATTCATATGTCTTCCCAATTTTTTAAGTTACTAAGAGGAATTGTTTACTATTTCTATTTTTTGTTTGTTTTAAACACGTGAGAGTTGCACCCAGATACTTCAGATAGGGAAGTTTTAATATTTCTGGTGATCCAAGTTTCTTATCCCTAATACTGATAGCGGACACTGATTTGCTTATTTCCTTTCTTAACGCAAATGAAATTATTTGATAAGTATCTGTTTAAAATTCAGGTTGTTTATTACGTTCAGCTGAAAATTATGAACCAGGCTGAGTGGCTCAGACGGTAGAGCGATGGCCTTCTGAGCCCTGCTAGGCAGGTTAAATTCTGGCTCACTCCGGTGGTTTTAGAAAGTGCTCAAATACGTCAGTCTCGTGTCGAAAGGTTTACTGGGACGTAAAAGAAACAAAAAGGACAAGATTCTGGCACCCCGGCGTTTCCGAAAACCGAAAAAGTAGTTAGTACGACGTCTTCTTCTTCTTCTTCTTTTGCTTAATTCGTCTACCGTCCGGGCTTGGTTTTCCTCTCGGACTTAGCGAATGATACCACCTCGACCGCCGCAAGAGCAGTGTCCTGGAGCGTGAGTCTTTGGGTCAGGCATATACAACTGGATAGAAGGACCAGTACCTCACCCAGGTGGCCTCACCTGCTATGTTGAACAGGGGCATTGTGGGGAGTGGGAATATTGAAAGGGATAGATAAGGAAGAGGAAAGGAAGCGGCCGTGCCCTTAAGTTAGGTACCATCCCGGCATTTTACTGGATGAGAAATGAAAAACAACGGGAAACCACTTCGAGGATGGCTGATCGAACCCCCCTCTACTCAGCTGACCTCCCGAGGCTGAGTCTATACCATTCCAGTCCTCATACCACGTCTCAAATTTCGTGGCAGAGCCAGAAATCGAACCGGGGTCTCCGGGGTTCGCAACTAATCATACTGATGATGATGATGATGATGATGATGATGATGATGATGATGATGATGATGATGTTTGTTGTTTAAAGGGGCCTAACATCTAAGTCATCGGCCCCTTGCTAATCATAGTAAGACCTACATCACAGAGGTGGGCATATAAAATTATTATTATTATTATTATTATTATTATTATTATTATTATTATTATTATTATTATTATTATTATTATTATTATTATTATTATTATGATATATAATTCGCTGGGGCCATCAAGGACCACGTTAAGTCTTGTTGCATCTGACACTGAACTTGGCCTTCTTTAGAGCCCAAATTTCCCTCATTCTTTGTGAGTGGGCCTGCTTACGCTCCTCTGTCCAAGGGGCACCGTGTCTTCTCTTCGGCTGCTCGTCTCGGTTTAGCCCGTTCGCCAATATTTTCTTGCGGAAGAGATCTCTGTTAAGGGCGTCTTCAGCTGAGATATGTAGCATTTGCAGGTCTTCTTTGGTAATTCATAAACCAGGGAATTGCGGTTTTGGGGTTTGAATCAAAAAAGTGAAATATTTCTTTAGTTAACTTTCTTCCGTCCATTCTTTTCAGATAACCGTAAAATCGTGCCCGTCTTTTCCTGATTGTGTCGGTAATTTTCTCTATTTTGCTGTAGACTTCCTTGTTGGATCTCCTTTGGTGGATTCCATTTCTGTACTTTGATCCCAAGATTCCTCTCACAATTTTGCGTTCTCTTTTCTCCAGTTCTTCAAGGAGTCCTTTGTTGGCATTTAGAGACAGGGTTTCGGCTGCATATAGAACTACTGGCTTCAGAACTGTTTCATAGTGACGTATCTTGGTGTTTTGGGAAAGGCATTTTTTGTTGTAGATTGTGCGGGATGTTTGGTAGGCTATTTCCAGTTTGCGTACTCGCTCCTGAAGTGCTTCTTTGTCCAATCCATTTTTCATGATGATCTCACCCAGGTATTTGAATTTGTCTACTCGGGTGATGTCCCCGTATTTTGTATGGAGTTTTGGTGGAGCCTCTTTGATGTTAGTCATTACTTCTGTTTTCTCAAACGATATCTGCAAACCAGTTTGTTCGGCAATTTCCTTTAAAATTTCAACTTGAGCTCTAGCGGCTTCTATGTCGTTTGAGAGAACAGCAATATCATCGGCAACTGCTAAGCAGTCTGTTGCGATCCCCTTGGATTTCGTTCCTATTCTCAATGGACTGTAGTTGGTTTCCTGTAATCTCACCCGCCAGGTTCTGATGATCTTTTCAAGAAAGTTGAATAGTATCGGGGATAGCCCATCACCTTGTCGGACTCCTGTTTTGATGTCAAAGGAATGCGAGAGACATCCGTGGAACTTCACCTTGGATTTTGTATCGGTCAGGGTGGCTCTAATTAATGCCAGCAGTTTCAAATCAACCCCAAATTCATTTAAGATGTTTAGCAGGACTTCCCGGTCAATGGAGTAGTACGCTTTCTTAAAGTCCACAAAGACAGACACATACTGCTTGGACCTTAGTGTACAATATCTGATGATCGTTTTGAGATTTTGGATCTGTTCGGCTGTTGAGCGACCTTTCCTGAACCCTCCTTGGTATTCACCTATTTGATGTTCGACTTGTGCTTCCAAACGCTCCAGGATGGCAAGTGATAGAATTTTGTAAGTCACGGGTAGCAAAGATATTCCTCTGTAGGTGTTGATGTTCTTCATGCTGCCTTTTATGTGTAATGGATGGATCAAAGCTATTTTCCAATCTTCGGGTAGGGTCTCCTTGTTCCAAATTTCTTCTGTTTGCTTTTGCAAGATATCAAGTGATTCCTCTGGGGCATATTTCCATAGTTCTGCTACTACTGAGTCTTCCCCCGGCGCTTTGTTATTTTTGAGACGGGCAATGTGGCGCTTGATTTCATCTCTGTCGGGTGGTCTGGAATCTGGGTACCTTAGTAAGGGTTCCTTGGTCTCAATGGCGCTTTGAGGTTTAGAGCAATTAAGTAAATTCTTGAAGTAATCTGCCAGAATGCTGCAATTTTCTTCATTTGATGTCGCCAGTGTGCCGTCCTTTCGCTCAAAGCATAGAGATGGTGGTTTATAGCCAGTGAGTTTGCGTTTGAAGGCTCTGTAGTACTCTCTGCTTTCATTCTTCCTAAAGTTTTGTTCTATCTTTTCAATGAGAGATTTTTCGTATTTACGTTTCTCAGTTCTGAACACCCTAGCTGCTTGGGCACGTTGGGTTTTGTAGGTTTCCCAATCATTTTCTGATTTCGTAGAGTAGTACTGTTTCCACACATTGAGTCTTTCTTGGAGGACTGATTCGCAGGTACCATTCCACCAGGCATGCTTTTTGCCTCTCTTGATTTCTGCAACGTCTTTGGCGGCCTCAACAAGGAGATTTTTGGCGTTGTTAAAGTCAGTGTCATTTGGTCTAGCCTTCTCCTGGAACTCCTCGACCCTTTGCCGAAGTTTATCATTGTCGAAGCGTGTGATCTGTTTGGTTGTCTTCCTTGTGTTTGCAGGAATTGGTTTGAATTTGATAAGAGACATATGATGATCTGAGGCCACATTGATGCCTTTCTTTACCTTGACATTCATAATCTCAGGGCTGTTTCTCCTGGAGATTGCAACATGATCAATTTGGAACTCTCCGAGAGCTTGGACGGGAGAACGCCAAGTCATTTGTTTTCTGGGTAGATGGCGAAAGTGGGTCGACATGACCTGCAGGTTGTGATTTTCGCAAATGGACACCAGTCTTTTGCCGTTGGGATTGGTTCTTTTGTGAGCAGGGTAATTTCCTATAACTTTCTTGTACTTCTGTTCACGACCTAGTTGGGCATTGAAGTCACCCAAAAGAAGCTTGACATGGTGTTTGGGGATTTTGTTTAATTTTTCATCCAATAGGTCCCAGAAATTATCAACTTCGTCTGGACCTGACTTGTTCTTATCGTTTGTAGAAGCATGTGCGTTAACTAGGGCGTAGGTTTTGTTTGCGCATTTAATTGTGAGTATAGACAATCTGTCATTCACAGGTTCGAAATTTGCAACCGATTTCAGGATCTTGGTTCTAACGGCAAACGCGGTTCCAAGCATCACAGCTCCATTGAGGATTTCTCTTTGCGCTTTGCTCTTGAAAAATCGGTAGCCTTCGGATTCAAAAATCTCTTCATCTGGGTACCTTGTTTCCTGTAGGGCCATTATGGATATCTGATTTTCGTGAAGAGCTTTGGTGAGGGTTTTCAGCTTGCCAGTTTGTGTAAGTGAATTTATGTTGAAAGTTGCTAGAAAGGTTTTAGATTTTGGCCTGAGTTTTTGACTCTTCGGGGTACACCGAGACGCTCCGACTCGTCTCTTGCATGATGTCGAGTCTCCCCCAGAATCCGAACGAGACTCGTGCGCCGTGACGTTCACGACGAGGGATTTATCCGAAGATTTACCCCCTGGGGCATGTTTCTTGAAATGTTGTGCCATCATGCTTTTTGACTTGACTTTGCTTTGGACGGGTACCCATCCTTTTACAACTAGGGTTGTTAGCCCTAGAGGTTGCCTCAAGATGTTTTCTAGCTTCTGGTCATTTACCAGTCTTCGCCGTAACCCTGGCAAGGGACCAGTTGTTTTTCACGGTGGTATTTTATTTCCCTACTACCCTCTGACTCTGCTGGCGGCAGAGCCAGCGAGCTTCCCCAATTCCAATGGGACGCGCCCGATGGAGGTAACCGGTAAATCCCCACACGGGTATTATTATTATTATTATTATTATTATTATTATTATTATTATTATTATTATTATTATTATTGTTGTTGTTGTTATTATTATACCGCTTTTTCCCCACACGTGTGGTGTCGCGGGTTCGAACTGTGTAGCACACGTGGATGTGGCCCTGTTTTACGTTTGGATACCCTTCTTGACGCCAACACTATATTATGGGAGGATGTAATCAGTATTGCGTGTTGCTCGGTAGGTTGATTGTATAGTATGTTGTCTGAATATGAAGAGGAAAGTTAAGACGAACACAGATAAACAGTCCCCGAGCCGGAAGTATTATCAAAGGCATTTAAAATCCCCGACCAGGTCTGGATCTGAAATTGTGGCCCTGTGAACAGTAGCTCTCAAAGCTGACCATTCTTCCGAGGAGTCGGATTATTATTATTATTATTATTATTATTATTATTATTATTATTATTATTATTATTATTATTATTATTATTATTGAAATGTATGAAATTCTGGTTATGAAGAATATCTATATACATAAGATAAGAGTTTTTTCTCTACATTGCACAGAATTTAAAAAGAATGGTATTTCTGTATCGGACTTGACCAAAGTAAGAAAGAAATGCCTTTTTAAATTACGCCATCTCTGTCTGTCTGCCTGTCTGCCCGTATGTATGTACACGCATCACGAGAAAATGGCTGAAGAGAATTTAATGAAAATCGATATGTATTGTCGGGGAATGATGCAGTACAATCTAGGCTATATATTATTTTATTCACGCTGAATGAAATGGTAGTTTAGGGGAAGGCCAGAAATTTAATTTTCAAATATTTATGTTTTCAGTGGTCCTATCGATAAATACTAGGTACATTACTAACGTGGTATATAATTACATTTCCGACCATTTATGACTTACTCATTTTTACCGTGGCAGGTATGATAAAATAGATACTCAATATTTGTAATTTTGTTGCAAAGTTCTTATCACCACCAAGCCACGGGAAAATGGGTAAACATAATTTAATGAAAATCGCTATGCACAGTTGGGGAATAAGGTAATATAGTCCAGGCTATAAATACCTTTATTCGGCCTAGATTAAATGGTAGTTTAGGGGAAGGTGCCTGAAATTTAATTTCTAAATACCTATGTCATTGGTGAGCCGGTCTCGTGGTGTAGGGGTAGCATTCTTGCATCTTACCCGGAGGCCCCGGGTTCGATTCCCGGCCAGGTCAGTGATTTTTACCTGCATCTGAGGGCTGGTTCGAGGTCCTCTCAGCCTTCGTGATTACAATTAAGGAGCTATCTGACGGTGAGATGGCGGCCCCGGTCTAGAAAGCCAAGAATAGCGGCCGAGAGGATCCGTCATGCTGACGACACGACACCTCGTAATCTGCAGGCCATCGGGCTGAGCAGCGGTCGCTTGATAGGCCATGGCCCTTCAGGGCTGTTGCGCCATGGGGGTTTATGTCATTGGTCCTATCGAAAAGTGCTACATAACAAGAGCTTTAGGGAATAAAATTTCCGATCGTTCGAGTTTTATTCAGTTTTAACATACCGCCTATGATAGGAGTGGTCTTTCAGAGTCGGAAGAAAACTAAATGTGAAGGCCTACACTATCGAATGCTCATAAAATTGATCAACAATAACATTACGTCGACCATTGTTTGTTGTGATGTTTTTGTCTCTTCTGCTGCCGCTCATCTCCGATAGATGGTATTACTGCTGCGCACCGAGTATAACAGTCACCGAACTCGTTAGCTGCAGTCGCTTAAGTGCGGCCAGTATCCAGTATTCGGGAGATAGTGGGTTCGAACCCCACTGTCGGCAGCCCTGAAAATGGTATTCCGTTGTTTCCCATTTTCACACCAGGCAAATGCTGGAGCTGTACCTTAATTAAGGCCACGGACGCTTCCTTCTCACTCCTAGCCCTTTCCTATCACATCGTCGCCATAAGACCTATGTGTGTCGTTGTTAAGCAGCTTGCAAAAAAGTGTATAACAGTCTGCCTGAATACTGTCGGGAAATAGGTGGGGAGTTAGATAACTTTCTTCTTTGCCATACCATTCCTCTGGTTCATACATTTTCTGATACTGCTAGTACGTAACACATTGGTTAATCATAGTATTCCAGTTATTCGATCCCTACTCTGAGGCGCTGATTGAAATGAGCAGTCTGCACACTTGACGGAAATGTCGAATTCCGTAGCGAAGCACGGGTACATCAGCTAGTTTATAATGTATTGGGGACAACCAAGCGGGTTGGCGAAGTATTTATCTTCCAATTTCCTCGTAAATGACGGCATGCTTTTGAAGTCCACGCTGGACTCCACGTGGAGTGTTCCATAGACAAAGCAAAGCGTGCTATTCGTCGAGGTTCTAGGATATTTCGTACTACTTGACAGGCTGATTAATTGCGAAGTGCCAGCTTCTTCTTCTGCTTCTTCTTCTTCTACTTCTGCTTAATCTGTTTACCCTCCAGGGTTGGTTTTTCCCTCGGACTCAGCGAGGGATCCCACCTCTACCGCCTCAAGGGCAATGTCCTGGAGCGTGAGACATTGGGTCAGGGATACAACTGGGAAGAATGACCAGTAAAGTGCCAGCTAATGACTTTAAAATATTTAGGAGAGGACATTCCGTACCACTTGTAAGAGTGGGAAGTATTGCGTTAATGTATTCACTTGTATATCCATTGTTCACTACTGGCGCAGAAGCCTCCGCACGGTGTGACATGTTAACCACCCGTCGGAAGAACTAATCTGATTGGCACACGTGTTAATTCTTTTCTCGTATTCTTCATTCGCGGGGACCTTTCAGCAGCTTCCTGCTCCCGCGTGACCTTCAAGCCCATATCGGCCAGTTCATCAGAATCTTTTATTTTACTTACTTGCAAATAAAATAATGCGGTAGTTCATAAGTATTCACAATAATAGTAATATTATCCATCCTTATGCTCGCCAGGCACATTGCACCCAAACACGATGTATATTTCTACCGTATTGTTTTGTTTCAGGATTTATACTTTAAAAGTTACTTTCTTACGATAATATTTACGTAAACATAACTGGTAAGTCTAGTTTAAAGGGCAGTTGTTAACATAATATAGAAATTTTATTCAGTAAATGTAAATTATTTTTGTTTCTGATTTGTGAAGTATGTCTGTCAGGAACATTACACCCGCCTGCGTTGAAATGGAATTCCAGTTTGATATCAAGTGGTATGGATTGTCCTGGCATAAATATTTGGGGATTAGGGGAAAACCGTTCGCAGATAGATAACGTCCTAGGTGGTGCGAAATGTCCTCAGAAGTCAAGTGGTACGGAATGTCCGTGGTACGAAAAGTCCGGACAATATTCGTCAAGAGCGACACGCTATTTGTCAGCAGATTAGGCGACTCCAGACAGCCGGTTATTGTAGGCGGATGGTACTGCTGAACGTTGAGTCGCCAGTCGTTTACGAGGAAATTGACAGAACTTTACACACAAAATTAATTGAAGTATAGACTCTGTATTTCTCTCATGTGATAGCATTGCTTCTCCTAGTTAAGTGATTATGTTTTCACGAGTTTAGTCACTAGCTCCTTTAGGCCACGGAAGTCAAGGTAGCTGCCACTTTACTGTTTGCAACTTGGGAACGTTTGGTGGTGACCGCAGGACCTCCGTCAGGGGTTGCCATTCTTCAAATTACATGCATCGATCTTGCTTTCTCCATGATCTCTATTGATCAACCCTTGTTCTCTTCCGAAACCGATGATGTCTTTCACTCTTACGCCCTACTTAGCTCTTGCGCCGGCCCCGTTGTGTAGGGTTAGCGTGCGTGCCTCTAACCCGGAGGCACCGGATTCGATTCCCGGCAAGGTCGGGGATTTTTGCTTGGATCTGAGGGCTGGTTCGAGGTCCACTCAGCCTACGTGATTAGAATTGAAGAGCTAACTGACAGTGAGATAGCGGACCGGATCTAGAAAGCCTACAATATCGGACGACAGGACTCGTCGTGCTGACCACACGACACCTCGTAATCTGCAGGCCTTCGGGCTGAGCAGCGGTCGCGTGGTAGGTCAAGGCCCTTCTGGGCTGTAGTGCGATGGGGTTATTTTTTTTTTTTTTTTTTTTTTTTTTTTTTACTTAGGCCTTGCCTTCTTCTTGCCACGTTTCAATCTATCTGTATCTAAGCGGTCATCTCACTGTATTCTCCCATTAAGTGTCTGGCTCCTTGGCTGAATGGTAAGCGTAGTGTTATTATGTTTAGGGGGCCCAGGTTCGGTTCTCGGCCGGGCTGGGTATTTTATCTACACATGGTTGATTGCTGTGGCTTGGGGCTTAGGGACAGAGTGTGTGTGTGTGTGTGTGTGTGTGTGTGTGTGTGTGTGTGTGTGTGTGTGTTCGCCTTGATACATATCTCTTCATTTACATGCAACATTGAATACTTCCCTCCACGTAGGGTTGGTAACAGGAAGGGCATCCGGTCGTAAAACTGTTTTGAATTATCTTTCTCTTTCACACACACACACACACACAAACAAACGAAGTGGTGAACCCAGAAAAATGGGAAAAAGTTAGTAAGAAAAATATATTCCCGTATGGTAATAATCAAAATCCCCATATTACTAATGTGTACTACTTCCGGTTGTAAATTGTTTTCACCAGCGGAATTCTTGTCTGCCAACCATCACATGTACTTGTACCGGCATCTCACTTTCTTATTCCTCTCCGACTTCAACTGGTTAACTCTTGTTCCTTCCCCAAACTGTCTGTCACGTTGCAGTTGCTCAGAATCTTGTAAATTATTTATTACTCTATACAGAATAACATCATCCGCAAAAAGCCTTACCTCCGATTCCACTCTTTTACTCATATCATTTATATATATAAGAAAACATAAAGGTCCGATAATACTGCCTTGAGGAATTCCCCTCTTAATTATTACAGGGTCAGAAAAAGCTTCACCTACTCTAGTTCTCTGAGATCTATTTTCTAGAAATATAGCAACCCATTCAGTCACTCTTTTGTCTGGTCCTATTGCACTCATTTTTGCCAGTAGTCTCCCATGATCCACCCTATCAAATGCTTTAGACAGGTCAATCGCGATACAGTCCATTTGACCTCCAGAATCCATTATATCTGCTATATCTTGCTGGAATCCTACAAGTTGAGCTTCAGTGGAATAACCTTTCCTAAAACCGAACTGCCTTCTATCGAACCAGTTATTAATTTCACAAGCATGTCTAATATAATCAGTGAGATTTTGGATCGGGGATGAAAATGGGGAGGAGGACCAGTACCTCACCCATGCGGACCCACCTGCTATGCTGAACAGGGTCCTTGTGGGAGGATGGGATGATCGGAAGGGATTAACAAGGAAGAGGGAAGGAAGTGACCGTGACCGTAAGTTAGGTACCATTCTGGTATTTGCCTGGAGGAGAAGTGGGAAACCATGTTAAACCACTTCCAGGATGGCTGGGGTGGGAATCGAACACCCCTCTACTCAGCTGACCTCCAGAGGCTGAGTGGACCCCTTTCCAGCCCTCGTACCATTTTTCAAATTTCGTGCCAGAGCCGGTAATCGAACTCAGGCCTCCCGGGGTGGCAGCTAATCACAGTAATTACTACACCACAGGGGCGGACTTTATAACAGATATCTATATATATAAAGTAAGAGTTTTGTCTGTACATTGCTCAGAATTTAAAAAGGATGGTATTTCTGTATCAGTCGTGCCCACAGTAACAAGGAAATGCACTTTTTACTTTTCCGTAATGTCTGTCTGTCTGTCTGTCTGTCTGTCTGTCTGTCTGTCTGTCTGTCTGTCTGTCTGTCTGTCTGTCTGTCTGTCTGTCTGTCTGTCTGTCTGTCTGTCTGTCTGTCTGTCTGTCTGTCTGTACACGCATCACGAGAAAACGGCTGAAGAGAATTTAATGAAAATCGGTATACAAAGTCGGGTAATAAGTCGCTACAATCTAGTCCATAAATGATTTTATTCACGCTGACTGAAGTGGTAGTTTAGGGGAAAGTATAAAATTTAATTCTCAAATATGTATGTTATTAGTGTTCATATCTTAATAAAAATCGCTATACAAAGTCGGGAAATAAGTCGCTATAATCCAGGCCATAAATAATTCTACTCACGTTGAGTGAAATGGTAGTTTAGAGGAAGGCCTAAAAATTATTTCTCAAATATTCGTTATTAATAGTCGTATCTTAAAGAAAATTGGTAGGGGAAGTCCAGGAATATGTCGGTACAATCTAGGCCATAAATAATTGTATTCACGCTGAGAAAAATTGTAGTTTGGGAGAAGGCCTACCAAAGAATTCTCAAATATTTATGTTTTTAGTGGTCCTATCTTAATGAAAATCGGAATGCGAAGTCGGAAAATAAGTCGCTATAATCTAGGCCATAAATAATTTTATTCACGCTGAATGAAATGGTAGTTTAGGGGTAGGCCTAAAATTCAATTCCCAAATAATTATGTTATTAGTGGTCGTATCGATAAATACTGCATAACTAAAGTTATACAGTATTATATTTCCGATCATTTATGTCTTATACATTTTACCATACCGGCTTTGATCAGAGATATTCATAAATTTGCATTTTTGTTACCAAGTCCTTATCAGCGCCGAGCCACGAGAAAATGGGTAGACAGGATTTAATGAAAATCGGTATGTAAAGTCGCAGAATAAGGAACTACAGTCTACGCTACGAATAATTTTATAAGACGCCCTAAGATAACAGAGTCGAAAGAAAACTAAATGTGAAGGCTTGCAATATAGAAAGCTCATAAAATTTATCAACAATAACATTACATTGACCATTGTTTTGTTGTGAAGTGCTTTGTATTCTGTTGCCACTCACCTCCGATAGATAGGATTACTGCTGCGTAACGAGTATTTTCTTAAATGCCTTACGTCGTACCGACACAGTTAGGTCGTATGGCGACGATGACATAGGAAAGGGCTATAGTAATGTGAAGGAAGCGTCCTTGGACTTTTACTTAAAATGCTATTTGTTCGGGCCGTCGACCTATAGAGATATTTTGTCCCTACTTGCACCATATGTTATAAACCTGCGTGTAATTGGAATTGCGGAAGTGTATACTGCAGTGTTGAATGTGAGGAAAGGAACGTTAAGGACGGCACAAACACTCAGTCCCCAGGCCGGGGATATTAATTATTTACAATTTAAAAACCCTGGCGCGGCTGGGAACTTTGTTTTTAATCGCTACATCCCTACTGACGTTTTTGTAATGACCTATATTGACTTCAGGTAGGAAAACCACAAAATCCGTCTTTCTGAGAATCCCGTAGCGAAGCACGGGTACATCAGCTAGTTAGTTAATAAAATATTCAAAACACTGGAAATGAATAGACGTTAGGGGGTTGATGGTGATGGACATAGAACGAAATGGCTTACAAAGATATATTTATTTCATTAGTGGACATAGAATATAAATGGTAAAACATGTAAAATCACCTTCAGAGCTGCAGAAAGTTGGTTTCAAACTCACTATCGCCCAATTGGAAGCTGACAGTTGCGTGACCCAAATCGCGCAGCCACTTGCCCGGAGGTCACTGCAGTGCCAAACCTTTAACCAATACTATCGTATGGCGTTATCTAATTTACATCCCCATCTTATTAATTATAATATAGACCAGTGGAAACTCTTGACCTGTTTGTAGTATTGCACAACCACTGTCTTTATTACAAACATACTTTTTAAATTTAATACACTTTCTTTAATACTTCTCCAAGCTGCAAACAAAGCATACACATCCGTGGCATAAACAGCCCATTAATGTAGTTGGCTTGCAGACAATATTCTTAGCCGTACTGCTTGGCTTACATGACCGGGATGGCTGCCTCTCATATTGTACGACTTCTCTGTTTCTTGAGTGAATACCATTCTAGCCCTAAAATAATTGGACTGACTGGGAATCGATCGTATGGTCTGCTCGTAACAGGCAGGCACAATACCCCTACACAATTCTACTTCTCTAAATTGCATTCCAAGAAGTTCATTCTGCGCAGGGATCCATTTCACCTTAATTTCTTGACACGGCATAAGCCAAAAAGCAAATGTCATGTCTATAACTACGGGTCGTAAAAGCGTCAATGGTAACAAATCATTCAATCAATCAATACTTTCGTATACAATTTTATCAAATCATTCTCCCTCACTTATTTTTCTCATAGAATATATTTTGTAGCACCACATCTCAAAGACTTCTATTCTCTTTATCTTTCCTCCAGTTGTTGTCCATCTTCATTCCTTGCAATGCCACACTCTTTTAAAATACCTTTCTAATACGCATATTTATGTCATACGGGAATAAAGTTTCAGTTAACCTTTAAGTTTTATACCTTGTAATACTTTACATATTTATTTCTCCTTGCTCCTGCCCTATATCATCTCATAATATCGATAATAGTCGACAGAACATTATAGACATTGAATTATGATTCAATTAGGTGGGTGCGAATGCCCCTTAACCTTTTCATTATTCTGTGACCTAATTATCTTCGTGTTTAGGCTAGTTATAATCTAGGCTAGGAAAACAAATCAACCTAGTATGATAGCGTGTGCAGAAAAGAGCGGAAGAGAACTCTTACGTTTAATTTCTTCGGCTTGGGGACTGGGTGTATGCATTCGTCCTGATACACTTCTCTCATGCACATACAATAAACCGCACTATCATCCACCACAGAAACCTTCAAGAATAAAACCATTCCTCACATACGGTTGCCTTCAGGAAGGACACTTCGCCGTGAAGTTGGGCAAAATCCCCTCAAATATCGATCCCAAGAAACTGGAAGGAAGACCAGACAAATAAACCTGTAACTCCTTTCAAAACTGAACGAAAACAGATTTGCATCACAGTTTATACGAAGTGCTATAAAATGATTCTCTCTGAGGAACGTAAAAAATTTCACATTATTTTCTTGACACGGCATGAGCCCAAAAGCCTACATCATGCCTATCATTGATTGATTGATTGATTGATTGATTGATTGATTGATTGATTGATTGATTGATTGATTGATTGATTGATTGATTGATTGATTGATTGATTGGTTGATTGATTGATTGATTTGTCAGTGAGTTCTAGAGGGAAGTGTAAGTTCTTGTCCGAATCTGTACCTCTGTGTGTGTGTGTGTGTGTGTGCGTGTGTGTGTGTGTGATATTTTAATTTAACGCACTCCGGCCAGGCTTCAGTAGTTACATAGACAGGAAAGATTCGACAAGAATTGCAGCCATGAAAACTGCCATCCAGCCAGTGTGTAGGCAACAAAATCTCTCTCGTTCTAGCTGTAAATCATGTCATTTTCATTTTCTGTAAGATAGTTTAAGAAAATAGCAATATGAATGAATCACTTGTTCTCGGATTTCAGAGAAGTATACAAGAACGGAAAAACGTAAAACTATTTTTTTTCTTGTGAACCCAACACGTCTATTACATCACTTTTCGAACAGACTGAGAATCAGCAAAAATGTCATCCATGCCTTTTGCTCTCACAGTGCGATATTGTGACACAATTTACATTCAACCTCAAGATAAAAAGTACTCAGTGCGTCAAAAATAGCTGCTTCTTTTGTATTTGCATTTAAGGCCCTTTGTTCATAATAACCGCAGAATTTCTTGTTCTACATCTTCTATCACTTTCCCCATGACTTAGTGGAGTCACAGTTGCGACGATTTTCGAGCATTTCGTACATTTCAGATATTTTTTCTCACCACTCAAGTCGAATATATGTCGTCCACTTCTTGACTGTCTGTTTTTTGTTCGTTTCTTTTTGTGTCAATATCACGGTAAGATAATTCATCAAAATTTCTCAAAATTTTGTAATTAGGTGTGTGAACTAAGCTATATGTTACTTCGTTGGTACACAGAGTGTAACAGTATTAAGGGGATCAATCTGTAAATGCCAAATTTCTCCGTTAGTATTAGCTTTATCGTAAAACTATAGGTATTAAAAGCAGTGTAAATTATAATTTCCGATCTTTTACGTTTCACACGTTTTGACTGTGACAGGAATAATAACGAAGATTGTGTCAGTATATTCAATTGTTCTCCTTGCAAAAAATTGATTCATTATCTCTTAATTCGCGATTTCATCCATCCACATCACTTTCAGCATTCTTTTTTAACTCCAAATTTCAAAAGCTTCTGTTCTCTTTCTTCCTGAGTTAGTTATTGCCTATGTTTCAAATCCGTACAAACCGGGCGAGTTGGCCGTGCGGTTAGAGGCGCGCGGATGTGAGCTTCCATCCGGCAGATAGTGCGTTCAAACCCCACGATCGACAGCCCCGAAAATAGTTCTCTGTGGTTTCCCATTTTCACACCAGGCAAATGCTAGGGATGTACCTTAAAGGCCACGGCCGCTTCATTCCCACTCCTTGGCCTTTCCTATCCCTCCATCGCCGTAAGACCTATCTGTGTCGGTGCGACGTAAAACACACAGCAACAAATATCCGTATAATGCCACTCTACAGACGAATGCCTTCAAAAACGTTCTTTTTTAATTCGTATATCAGTGTTCGAAGTGAGAAAATTTATTTTCTTAAGAAAAGCCTTCCCTGCTTGTGCTAGTCTGCATTTTATGTTCTCCTTACTTCCATCATATTTAACCGGGCGAGTTGGCCGTGCGAGTAGGGGCACGCAGCTGTGAACTTGATCCTGGAGATAGTGGGTCCGATCCACACTGTCGGCAACTCTGAAAATGGTGTTCCGTGGTTTCCCATTTTCACACCAGACAAATGCTGGGGCTGCACCTTAATTAAGACCACGGCCGCTTCCTTCCCACTCCTAGACCTTTCCTGTCCTACTGTCGCCATAAGTGCTATCTATGCCGGTGCGACGTAAGACATATAGCAAGAAAATTGCCATCATCTTTAGTTACACTACGACCCAAGTAATAACCTTCATCTACTACTTTCAAGTCTTCAATTCCTCATCTAAAATCTCTTACATCACCTGACTTCGTTGGACTGTACTCCAATATATGTGTATTGAGATTTATTTCTTTTCATTGTCTTATGTCCATGCCATTCATCAATTTTTGCTCACTGTGTCTAAAAGTGTGTAAATAACAACGACGACTTCCAGTCATTTGTATCTGATAAAAATTTCCGTTCGGGCCATAATAATAGAGGTACCCATTAATTTAGATTTATACTGTCAAGTTCAAAGGCGATCGTCGCTGACGTGAAAAAATGTTCAGTCATCTTGGTACCAAACTAACTGGCGTAACTAACTGCAAACTCGTATGGTCAGTATCTCCTATCGCAAATGACTATGGAAACGAGAAGATCACTCGCAGAATTAGGAAAGCAGGAATCATAAACGGGGTAGGGGGGAGCAGAAGGATTGAAATCTCTAAATGCAGCCGAGCCGCACCTGCAACTTATCAGCAGGTCCCTGATTTTCATGACATGTCATATTTTAAATGGCGCACTATTCATATTGCTAACTTATATGTAAATCCTTATCATGACTCCCTGATTACAGGAATGCATATGTATTAAGTAATTTTTCATCACTTTTTACTATTTTGGGACATTTTCACTTTTAAGTCATTTTCTCAATTTTGCCTCAGTTTTTAATTTCATACAATTAGTTACATTAAATTCTTGTTCTTAAGTCACTTTTCTTTGCGTTATTATTTAGTCATTGTTATGCATTTACACTGGATAATCAACATATGGTCGTTGCGCCCAGGATAACCGCCATGTTATATATTTCAGCTTTCAACTCTGATCAAAAGAGTTCTGTCATATAAGGTCCAGGATTGCATCAATTATATCAACGAATTTTCGTTGTAAGTGATACATGTGCTGCGGGTCAGTATTTCTCCGACAACATTGTCACATAACGGTACTTAGAGGCACAAAGACGATATCTGAATATCATCCGAGCTCTTAAGAATCGACAACATTCAAACATAACAGTGTTCAGTACCCAGTTCAAAAACTGTGAAATAATCTTCTCCATTCCTTATCCGAACTCCTTGGAAATCCATATACGTAGAGAGCGACAGGGCATTACTTTTTATGTGGATGGGCTTGCTATGAGAATGGGAGGTAGAATCATTAGTAGTAGGTTCAATTTCACATTTAAGTCAGGCTGTTATAGTGCTTGTTAGTTTACTTTTACGCAGTGCAAGTTGTATTTATTCGGGTGTGATTCACTTCCAGTGTTAGAGAAAGATAAAGCTTCAGTTGTCCAATGAAGGAAAATATTTCACAATTCGGCAAATTTAACAGCTGTTTAGATATCTTCCTGAGAAATATGCGAAGTGAAAGGGGCAGGTAATATAAAATGAACATTCAGCAACATTTGGGTTGCGAAATACACAAGGTATCCAGAATATCACTGGATTACATGTAGATCTTCAGTTATACTGCTTGTAAGAACTGCATTTTAAAATAGGACTGCAATATTATTCTCACTGGTGTTCCTGTATCTATTATTATTTTTATTACTGCTAGTGGTTTAACGTGGCACTAACACATCGATGGTTTTCGGCAACAGAAATATTGGAATGGGCTAGGCTTGGGAAGGTATTGGCCAAGTCCTTAAATAAGGTTCAGCCCCAGAATTTGCTTAGTGTGATAATGGTAAACCACGGAAAAACATCCTTAGGGCCGCCAACGGTGGAATTCGAACCTATCATCTCCCGAATTCAAGCTCACAGCTACGCGACCCTAAACACACGGCCAACTAGCTGGCTATTATTTATTATTATTATGATTATTATTATTATTATTATTATTATTATTATTATTATCTTTCTTTCTTTCTTTCTTTCTCTCTTTCTTTCTTAATCAGTTTACCCTCCAGGGTTGTTTTTTCCATCGGACTCAGCAAGGGATCCCACCTCTACCGCCTCTAGGGCAGTGTCCTGGAAAGTGAGACTTCGGGTCGTGGGGATGAACTGGGAAGTAGGACCAGTACCTCGCCTAGGCGGCCTCACCTGCTATGCTGAACAAGGTCCTTGTGGGGGATGGGAAGCTTGGAAGGGATAGACAAGGAAGAGGGAAGGAAGTGACCGTGGCCTTAAGTTAGGAATCATCCAGACGTTTGCCTGGAGGAGAAGTGGGAAACCACGGAAAACCACTTCGAGGATGGCTGAGGTGGGAATCGAAACCTCCCCTACTCAGTTGACATTCCGAGACTGAGTGGACCCCGTTCCAGCCTTCGTACCACTTTACAAATTTCGTGGCAGAGCCTGGAATCGAACCCGGACCTCCGGAATTGGCAGCTAATCACACTAAGCACTATACCACAGAGGCGGTCATTATTATTATTATTATTATTATTATTATTATTATTATTATTATTATTATTATTATTATTATTATTATTATTTGATGGCCCTTATTGATTTTATTCACTTCGTTGCGAGTTAAACGTCATGTGGATAATGCACGTACTTACTATTTTGGGTACATATAACTTTTCCTTCACATTTGTCGTATCCTATAGGACAGATCAGGCTGGGGACTGGATAGGTTTCTAAAGCACAACTCATTCTACAAGAACAACACCAAGTTAAGTGGCCTTATACCGAACTGAATATACTGAAAGCTTGCTGGAAGTTACACAAATATATATATATATACAATTCTGAGTGATAATTCTCATCTTCGCCTTCTTAGGGAACTTCCTAACTTATTACATCCAACCTACTAGAAAGTCTTTGGTTCCCTATTTTTCCTTCAAGAGATAGTTTTGGTTAATACTCATCTTCCGATCTGAAGGAGCTCCCTGTGAAGTCTACTTTCTTCTTCCTACGATATTCACTGACACTTATAGTACGCGCACTTTTTAGTGATAGATTTTTGTACTCGTTGGAGAAGTAAGAAGGGTTCCGTTAATACTGCCAACTGAATGGAAATGAAATCTGAATTGAATCGATAATATGATCGATCGATATGACTTTTATAAACCTTTATTTTTTTAAGCAAACAACTGTGTCACACACACAACATATAATACTATATAACATTTCCCGTTGCGAAACGTGTTCCTAGCATGAATTCTATAGTTTGGCTTTGCTGTGTAAATAACAACAGTACGGGTACTTAAAGTGTACGCCAGATGTCGCACAGCGATGATAAGCGATTCTTAGTTTGTGTTTCAAAGGTTGCCAATACGAATCTCGAAGATAACCGAAGTCGACCACTTCAGCACTAGGGTGTAAATCTATCACTAAAAAGTGCGCAGATAGTACTAACACTCGCTAGGCTTGAACACTTCACACGCTATACCCATGAAGAGAATGCAGCTCTGGTAATTCTTGTCTCTAGACTGGATGCCTCTCCTTATATTGAATTCTGTTACTGTCTGTGTCAAACTTATTCCGTGGTTTCCTCTTCCCAATTGTTTCCTGGTCGTGAGTTCTCCTCCCGTGCTCGAGTCTATGGCCTGATGACTTTTTCCTTTATTGCCTGAAAGGTTCCCGTAATGACTTTTACTTTAATTCGCGATCTCCTCCATGGGCTATCAAACGATCAGCTGAGGAAAACGACCAATGTTAGCTTGCAGTCTTTGGTTAACTACTTGGAATTGTCTATATGCGGCGACTGTATAGTGTGAGGATCAGCTCCCAATTTATTTACTGTTTAATTGCCTGACTAATCACAACTGCCTATTTCGCTTCCGTTTCTGCCTCTGCAGACCTTAACTTGACCCGCCTAGGAGTTGCTACAAACCCTCAACTTCCGATCTGACTTCAAGTAATTTCCCGGCAGACCGTCCGACAAAATACTGTAGCCGTGAATTATCGAATGCCGCTCCCTGACTGGTAAGCCTGACTCTGAACCCTCACTTACTGTCTTCTCACTATTCGCTGCCGACTCTCGGCCTGACCGATTTACGACTGCTGCCTGACTTAGCCTCTCGTTAATGACTGTCTCTCCCTGCCTGATTGCCTCCCTTAAATTACCTCTTGTGTTTCTCGAACCTACGATTCAGCGTCGACTTTGTTCTGCACGTGATCCTGCACTGACGTTTTCCTATTGGTTGACGCCGTCCCTTCCCTAGTGAAATTGCCGTCATCCGTCTTTTCTCGAAGCTTTGGAAAACATGTGACTTTTCGTGGCTACGTGCATCCTTCCGAGTTCTCATCTACTGCCCTTTGAATATATACACTGATAAGGATAGCACAGACATCCTGTAGTGTGTTCTAATATTTCACCATGCCCTGGTTAGTTTCAACTTTTCAAGAACTGCATTGTCTTTATGGTAATTCATATATGAATTGAACTTACTCTCAGATATGTTATTACACTGAATTCTGAGTACTTTCTTAATTCGGCAGTTCACTGTGCCATTGATATGAATCTTGGAGCTGATATTCCCTTTTGCTCAATCTGTGACTCTTGGTTTACCGTATTTGTTACACTGAGAGGTCGCGGTTCGATTTTTGTTCGAACCGGTCGCCCTTTCGTGCGTGGGTTGTGGGACGCACCGTGTCAGCGACACGACACATTTTTGGTTGTTTCTGAAGTCTTTCAGTTCATTTTATAGGCCATTTTCATGCATTCATTAGGTCGTCAAAATCCGTGCCTTACTTATCAGTAATGACATTACACTGACTAATGTTGTTAATCAAAGACTACATTGTCCATTCTGCTGCTAATCATCTCCGTTAGATAGCATTACTGCAACAATTACAAAAGCTAACTTAGTAAACGTCGTGTACACAACGCCTAGTTGACTTATTATTGTAGAATTCTTGATAATACAGCTTCTCGCTGGAATGGTCCCCTTAATGGTTTTCTGCTTAGTGTGTCCCTGGTTCGGCGAGGTAGAGGAGTTTATATACGTCTGTTTAATTCCTCTAGTTGTGAGGTGTGGTGTTTTCATTCGTCTTAATTCATACCCTCACTTACAAACAACACATCACTCTACCAACTATCATAGAAACACGCAGTAGTAAATACATCTCCCCATTAAGGGTTGGCTGACACCGAGTAACTGGGGAAAATGGCAGGAAAAAGAAGAAGATGATTTTAGGATTCTGAAACCTTGTTGCCATCTGTAATTTCAGTCAGATGAACATTTCTGGAAAACCGAGCGGGTTGGCTGTGCGGTTAGGCTCACGCAGCTTTGACCTTGCATTCGGGGATCAAACCCCACTGTCGGTAACCCTGGAGATGGTTTTCCGGGGTTTCCCATTCTCTCGCTGGGCAAATGCCGGGGCTGTAGACCTGTCCTACCTCATTGTCGCTGTAAGGCCTGTGTTTGTCGGTGTGCGTGAAGCAAACTGTAAAAAAAAAAAAAAAATCTAAATTGAAAACTCTAGACCTACCAGTTTAACAGCTTATTTGTGTCATGAAAATTTTTTGTTGACTTGAATCCTCAGTTTTAAGAAACGAGATTTCCACTTCCGGAGGTGCATATGGCCCAGAGGTTCACTCAGCCTACACCAAAAATGAGTACCAGGTTAATTTCTGGGGGCAAAGGCGGCCGGGCGTAGAGCTAACCACTCTACCCCATCACGCGCCGAGGTTAACAATGCTGGAAGCTTTTACCTTCCACTCCTCCAAGGGCCTTCAGGGCCTGTAAGGAGGTGACTTTGCTTTGAATCCTCAGCCTCTGAGGACACATGTCTTACTGCATTTTAACATTGCAATGAATTGAGACATCCATATTGCAAAAAAATTAGATCATCAAGTTAGATATTCAACATTTATTCACATTTAACGCCGATCATAATAATAATAATAATAATAATAATAATAATAATAATAATGTATGTTGGGTATTCAGCCCGAAGACTGGTTGGATCCTCAACAGCTCCACCATTAGCTGTCATAGATGGCCTAGGTGTCACTGAAGAGGCGTACTAGGGAAATGAAGAGTGAGGTAGTTTCCCGTTGCTTTCCTCACGGAGCCACAACAACAACAACAACAACAACAACAATAATAATGATAATAATAATAATAATACATTTTACGTCCCAATAACTACGTTTTACGGTTTTTGGAGACGCCGAGGTGCCGGAATTTTGTCCTGCATGAGTTATTTTACGTTGTGCCATAAATCAACAGACACGAGGCTGAGGTATTTGAGCACGACTGGACTGAGCCAAGATCGAACCTGCCTATTGGGGGTTAGATGGCCAACACCTCAACTGTCTGAACCACTCAGCCCGGCGATAATAATAATAATAATAATAATAATAATAATAATAATAATCTCGTGCATATACAGTAATAGCAAATTCCTCTATCCTCTGCCCAGTCAAAAGTATCACGAAGACTAGAAAACTCAGGAGGCTACAAACTAAACAGCTAGGGTGCAGGAATGTCTATTGACCTAAAATTCTGATGGTGGGTCCCTACAGAGGATGGAGGGGTCCGAAAGAGTCTGAATTTGCAAAAGTACACTATCCCATTATCGAAAATAGTTCAGAATTTGTATTCGTTTGCTTTCTTACACGAAACCCTACCTGTTCGGTCTGGAATTAAAAATTCACAAAGGAAGCAGAGTGGGAGTTCTATAAATGAATTTTACAATTCTCAAATACTAGAGGCCAAGGAACCCGCAAGTTTGTACGCAGGCAGCCCTAAATATGTACAGGAATACTTGGTGACTGGGAATTCCCATGGTTTTATAAAAGAAAAAAGAAAGAGACAAGTCGAGAAATCTGACATTGCGGCAGGATTCGGTTCCAGTATCGTGAAGAACTCATATGTTGTATTCATTGACCCCTGTTTACGACATTTTTTAGTTAAGAATACAATAGGGGAGCGGAATATGAAGGCTTAGACATATATGATGGCCAACAATTCTCGTACGGATCACCAAAATGAGAGGAATAGATTCGAAGTGTTCTGAAACAGCAAAAGTTGTATTTTCCATTACCGCTAAGTGTTAATACTTTGACGGTTCGTTTCAATAGGGCTGTAACTCAAAAAGAAATGTATTGTCCAGAATAAGGGCTTTCAATAGTGTACATAAAATAAACATTCGTTTTAAAATTAGATTGCCAGCTTTGCACGTAGATAGCCCTTAAACGGGTGCAGAAATATCTGGTGACTAAATATTCCCAAGGGTTTCCCAAAGCAATACACCCCTTAAGGCACTTCAGGCCTGGTAGGCCTTGGGCTACCGAGCGAACACTGCTCAGCCCGAAGACCTGGTGACGCATGCATCATTTCGGCCGTTATTCTTTTATGCTAGAACGTGGTCACCATCTCGCCGTCAGATGGCTCCTCAATTGAAATCACATAGGCTGAATGAACCACAAAACAACCATCAGGTCCAGGTAATAATTCCTGATAACACCGGGAGTCTAACCCAGGGCCTCCGGGTGAGAGGCAGGCACGCTAAACCTAGACCGCGGGGCCGGCTAGCTCTACACGGGTGGTATATTTTCCCGTAGAATATACTCTTATAAATGTTATTGTACGTCTGTTGTACCAGATCTGAGGCATTGCTTTCTCATCCATCAACTATAATTATTCTGCCGGAAATCCTCATTTGTCGCCCGTACACTGGCAGGATTTTTTGCGAGGAAGATATACAGAGTTTGGGTTCTAAATAACCAAAGACTACAAAATGACAATTTTTGATTTTATGAAGTATCGAACTGAGCTATCCTTTATAAAAAAAAAGCCCTTCCTGTGCGGTAGAATCAAGAATTGACAGGGGAAGCGTAATGGGGTGTGGGGGTGAGCAGGCGGGGCTGTCCATAAAACGGCATTAATAAACTATGGTAGAAGGCCTAGTAAGCTACAAGTTTGCATGCAATGCAGGAGTACTGTGCATGGTGACCGAAAAGTAGCCGCGGTGTCAGCAAAGGGTTTTATTCAGAAAAATATGACATTACAAAAGTGCTGCTTTCCAGTTATCTAAAGAGTTCATGGAAATGGTGCATGGTGGAGGGAGCAACACAATAGTCTAACTGCTGCTACGCCAATTATATAATGCTTTACGATGCGTTTAGAGAAGGTCAAATGGATCTCACTGGTAGGCTGATAAATACATCCTCTGTCAATGTGTATTACGATATTATTAATAATAATAATAATACATGCGAACATACATAATTCGTCATTATAGACTGTTAGGCCTCTGTGAATTAACTAAGCACTTTCACAATCCTGCTTTTGCAACCAGCTCTGATACCTCGATTGGTTCCATACGGTATATTTTATCATTAAATTATTAAAAACTAACTCTAAACACTTGTTCTCTCTGTCCTGTTCTTACTCTGCATGACCGAGTCTACCATTCTTCTAGATAACCTATCCTTCTTCACTCAGTACTACGTCAAAACTTACAAAGGAAAATGTCCACAGATGTTCCGCTATAACGTATGTCCAGAATCCATGTCTTATGGGTAAATGAATGTTAATATATGGTTTACATAAATGTTCAATGCGCATACATACGTACATACATACATACATACATCTTCATTATAGATTATTATGCCTTTCATAGTTCAATCTGCAAGCCTGTATGAATTTACTAAACACCTCCACAATCCTCGTTTTGTAACAAACTTTGTGACCTCGTACAGTTCCCTTCGCCTTATTTTTAAATCATTAGAAACTGACTCCAAACACCGTCGTCTTGGTCTCCCTCTACTTCTCTTTCTCTCCATGACCGAGTACAGTTTTCTCCTAGGTAACCTATACTCCTCCATTCTCCTGGATAATTGTCCAAAAATATGATGCAGATAAATTTTAATTGTGTCCTTACATTTTTAATTTGGCTTCTCCTTCGTCTTTAATTACATTGTACCACTTCAGATTGTAACGGTATGAGATTGCTGCAAGGTACTGAGGAATATTGTTGTTTGCTTTATATTGTGGCTAAATTCGGACGATAGCTTCCACGTGCCTCTGATTTGTGTTGTATTATATCCAGAAAGGAATTTAGAAAAAGTAAGATAAAACATTTAAACATTTAAAAACAACATTTAAACATTTAGAAACAAATTCTCAATGCACTCACGTGACAGGTTGCCACCAGATTCTCAAATTCTGAACAAAATCCTTCGACAAATTTGTTTCGTATGTGCATTCTCTGTAAAATTAATTTATACATATTAAACAGAGGAGATAAAATTCAGACGGCACATTCCGTCTCTTTTTGCTAGTTGCTCTACGTCGCACCGACACAGTTAGATCGTATGGCGACGATGGGACAGGAAAGGTCTAGGAGTGGGGAGGAAACAGCCGTGGCCTTAATTAGGTTACAGCCGCAGCATTTGCCTGGTGTGAAAATGGGAAACCACGGAACACCATTTTCAGGGCTGCCGACAGTGAGGTTCGAACCCACTATCTCCCGGATGCAAGCTCACAGGTGCGCGCCTCTAACCGCACCGCCAACTCGTCCGGTGATCCCGACTCTACCTCCAGCAGATCTACCACTTAATACGCATGAACGGCGTAATAGGAAAATCCAGCAAGTCTCTATGTATCTTTTCAAACATGGGGTCGAAAGTTGCTAGAACACCTTGCAAAGGAACGAATGGTATGGCCATTAACTGCGTCATCTGTTCTCGAAATTCAGGTTTTTGAATGTCCAAACACCTACCTCCGAGTCCAGGATTGACGACTTTGCAATAAAGACTAGGTAAAGCGATTGTAAACAAACACTCGCTCTTACATTTTGACAATGTTATTGAATAATTCAATATCCATATTGACAATAATTGTTGCCAGATAGTTTCTTCTTCTTGCTATTTGCTTTACGTCGTACCGACACAGGTATGTCTTATGGCGACGATGGGATAGGAAAGGCCTAGGAATTGGAAGGAAGCTGCCGTGGCCTTAATTAAGGCACAGCTCCGGCATTTGCCTGGTGTAAAAATGGGAAACCACGGAAAACCATCTTCAGGGCTGCCGACAGTGGGGCTCGAACCCACTATCTCCCGATTATTGGATACTGGCCGCACTTAAGCGACTGCAGCTATCGAGCTTGGTGCCAGACAGCTTACCTCTTCAAGTACCCTTCAGTAGCATTCCTCATAATCCCAAGCCATCAAGAAGTAAAAGTACCAAGGTACATAAAATGTTCAGAACCACACAATGAACCATATACATTTGACGTACCTCTCCCCTTTTTTTCTTCCAGAGCTCTTTCTCATACTTTCGGATGACTTAGAAGACTTAATTTCAGCATGATACATGAGAGCAATGAGAAATATCTTAAACCAGACAAATTCGAAACGTAACTCAATCTGTAACCCCAAAAAGGCTCCATGCGTAAGTGGACCTGTATTGTACGTTCCGTCAGCCCATCACTGTTCCGGCTCACACATATATTCTACATTTCCTTCTCGTAGAAAATAAAGAAAATCAATCGAGAACATCTTGTCCACAATCAAAGAGCGGAAACTTCTATCCCCGTTTAGTACGGTGGTTCTCCAGATTTAAATTCTCTGACTTCCTGATTATTTTGCTAAAATCATCTGGACATCGTGGAAGATCTCTTTCTGCACATATTGACGCTGAATGCGTCGTAATGTCATTGATTTCAACTGTGCTGCAAGTTTAAAGACAGATATATTGAAAAAACATTTATTAGCTTTAAATGCCTGGCTCCATGAGAGAATGATCAGCGTCTTCGCCATCGGTTTTCGGGACTCCGAGTTCTATTCCTGGTTCCGTTGAGAGATCCTGCAGTAATCATAAACGGTTAACTGCCTTGGTATGATGACTGGGGCTTGTGCTGTCCCCAAAATTGCTGCAACATGCGTACCACAAATAACACTATCATCTACACAATGGCGCCCATTCATACACAGCGGACACTGCCCAACCTCATCGGAGGGTCTCTCTTACAAGGGCGGCACCAGGCTTGCAACAGCCAAATTATTATTATTATTATTATTATTATTATTATTATTATTATTATTATTATTATTATTATTATTATTATCGTTTTAAATAACTCATCTGAAGCAAACTCAAGTTATGATATTTCCGCTTGAGTTTCATTGGATTACAGACCATTGCATGACATTTCGTCGGTGTAATTTTTAATAGTTATGTAGGCAACTGCTAAATGGGGACCCGAATTTTGCCTGCCATTCCTTCTCCTTACTCGCTCCATATTTTCTGTCCTTTGCCTCCTATCAAAACTCCTATTCACATTCTAACAATTTTTTCTTATACCCTAGTTATATTCCTCACCTGGAATAACACCAACATCTGATATCCCGCATACCCGCAGGAATATTCATTTTAATTCATCGTATAAGAGGTAGCCTAACAAATTGTAAAGTATTACTAAGTTATATATATATATATATCTTTATATTTCATAAATAAGATGACTGACTCCCCGTGAGTCAGGTCAAACTTTGTACAAGCCAGTCATGAGGTTGTTACGCATCAGAGAACCAACGCTATGACTCGCATTGACCATTGCACCCCATGTGTATATTCGTCATAAGGGCTGTTGGTCGTAACAGCCTTGCTCTGTTTAGACTTTGTACATTAGACAGCATATAAGGGGGAGTAAATCCCTACTCAATGTTCATTATCTTCACGACTGTTCTGTATGGTTCACGACTCTCACAAACGTGACACGCTGTTGGTCTTACGCTATAAGTAGACCATGTCTGTCAGTACTTTGTATATAAGTACCAGACCTTTTTACGTGTAATAAAATTATTCTACAAAACTAGTCTTCAGTCCTTTGTGAGTGAATGAACACGCTGACACGCTCTGAATTCGAGGGACCGTTAGCCGTAAAAAGCTAAAAATATAACTGGGTGTTGGTCCGGGATAGGCAAGCTGTCCATCCTAGCCAAATCAACTACAAAGCTGTAGGAGGTGAGTGACAACTTTTAGAAGGAAGCCTTTCCGACTACCTACTGGCACGCCTGCTGCCTATCCGTTCTACTGCTGCTGGACCCGACCCACGAAGGATGACACGCCAAGCTGATCACCATCAGGACAGGAGGATGCTGAAATAGCTGTTCCTCTTTTCCAGTCTGTAAGTGAAACATCAACAACACGAAGTAAAAGAGTGCATCACTGAGATCTAATAATAGGATTTTCGCTTTCCTGATTTTCTTTGAAGAATACTTTTAGTCAACGCAAGTTAGATTATCTGGTTCAATTCATGCTTAATAATAATAATGATAATAATAAATTATAATAATTTCGTGTGGCTCTTTCTAGCCGAGTGCAGCCCTTGTAAGGCAGACCCTCCGATGAGGGTGGGCGGCATCTGCCATATGTAGGTAACTGCGTGTGATTGTGGTGGAGTGTTATGTGTAGTGTGTGAGTTGCAGGGATGTTGGGGACAGCACAAACACCCAGCCCCCGGGCCAATGGAATTAACCAATGAAGGTTAAAATCCCCGACCCGGCCGGGAATCGAACCCGGGACCCTCTGAACCGAAGGCCAGTACGCTGACCATTCAGACAACTAGTCGGACATAATAATAAATTAATACTTGATAATATTATTCATAATAATAATTCAATATGTTTGAACAGGAACTTCTTTCAAAATCTGAATATGAATATTACCTGAATTTAACGGAAGTTCTTCCTCTAGCTTAGATTACTTCCTTGCAAGGTGTGACTCTTTCTTAAATAATATTAAAAGAGCTGCTACAGTTCCACATGCAGACCTCATTAATAACTTCCTATTAAATTTCGTAAAATCTAAACTAAAAGGAGACGCATGTAGTATTTTATATGTAGATGCCAACACTAGTTACGAGAGATTTAAATATAAGTTAGTCAGAAAATATGGAGATCTTAGAGACGAACGACACATAATACTGGAAATCTCGAATTGTTTTCAGAAAACTAATGAATACTACACTGATTACCATGAATGCTTATATTCGCTACCCCTTCGGTACAAAAGGCTCTGTAAAATCAACTGTAGAGACCAGATCTTAGAATTAAAACTAGGAGAGTTGGAAGAAATAAGCTTACACACATTTAAAGCTGGTATATCGCTCATACCTACGCTACGCTCAAATCACCATAGCTCTTAGAATCTGTAGATCGTATGACAATGACAGATCATACGAAAGCTACATGGATCGATATAGGAGAACCAGAGTAACACCTCAAAATAGATTCATGAGTAGTAAGTCGCCCTCACACAACCCAAGTCATAATCCATTCACGTTCTTAAGACCCTTCTCACACGGGGGACAACGGAACACGTTTAATAATCCAAGCCCAGCCGTACATCATGTATCGAATCAATCAAGCTGACCTCACTGGACTCCTAACACAGTTCAGCCTTCAGCTCAGTGAAACTTACAACCTTCGAGACCGGCTATTCCAACGAATCGTCCCTACCCTACGTCCAGCCATATTGGTAGATGTTTCTCTCCTCACCAATCACACCAACAATTTCCACAACCCATGTCAAATGTTTCCACTATTCGAGGAAATTTGAACTCCCACTCGCAAACAATCGAAAACCCACTGTCTGAAAACTCTTTAAGCGAAGAAAATTTCCAGATGGAAAATGCATACGACACTCATTTTGACACTCAGGTCGACTCAACCTACTTTCCAAATGAGTACTTTCAGATCGAAAGCCAGAACTGCACTCTGGATTTTCGTTTAAACCCAGTCGCCACGTCTGAAGACCTGAATAACATTTACAATGCTCCCCAGCTTCCTTTCATCACGGTGTGCGGGCTTAAGATTCGCATTGATAGTGGCGCTTGTAACTCCATTATGAATCCCTCTGTAGCACATTCGCTTTTTCCGGATTTCAAATTCAAAGAGCCATTTTGCATTCAGTCTGTTCACTCGGAGACTATAGGCGACGATAATGTTCAGTACCCTATTTTCCATGACCATGACTTAAAAATTCCAGTGAATTTTAGAGTAATGCAATGGCACGACTATTTTGACACTTAAATTGGTACTGCCGATTTTACCAATCTAGGTGCAAAAATTGAATATGTTTTAAAGAAATCCATCTTAACAGGTAAAGACATACCTTTCAACTACCACTATCCTAACAAGCGAAAAGGCTTTCAACTTGCTTTAAACTCTCAGTTTACCGCATTCCGGTAACGTCCATCAAGGCGATTTAGGCCTATATGCTCATAGTTTGAATATAAGAGCATGCATTTCCCTGAAGCGACATTACACACGGAAGATCACCAAGTGTCATATCCTATGAGAACCCAGTTGAAACAACAGTTCGATGAACCCATACTTGTCGAACATCTGGAAAACATAGATATTCAACCCTCAGAAATAAACTGCATTTCAGATAAAGATATAGAAGATCACCTTCGTAAACGCAAGAATGATTTAGAAAGTAAATGCTATTCAGAAAATCAGAGAGGTAAACCCCGAGGTACAACTAGACAAAGTAGAGTTTCTCCACAAGGAGGTCGCTTTAAGTGATCACGATGTATCGCAAGACGGAGTGAAGCCCAATCCTGACAAAATAGTATCAATAAAGAGATACCTCATACCAAAAACCACGAAGGAAATCAAGCAATTTCTTGGTTTACCAGGATTCTATAGGAAATTCATTTAGGATTTCGCAAAGGTCGCTCAACCTATTACTCGCTGTCTGGAAAAGGGATCAAAAATTGATACTGAGAATGCCGAATACCAGTGTGCATTCCATACTCTCATGACCCTTTTAATTAACACTCCTGTGTTAGCCTATCCTGACTTTGAGGATACTTTTGTCCTCACTATTCGCAAGGAACTAAATCCAGTTCCATTACTCCCACCTTGACGTGAATAAACTAAAACTGGACTTACAACCTCTAACTCCCAAATATGCTATAATGAAAGAGGTTACCCCTGTTAATATAACAATTATAATAATCATACTATGTATAATACTGTTAATATTTAGGAAAAGTCTGAACCAAGAATATATAACGTGTAAAATTAGCAAACCAACTGTTACTGAGGACAGTAACAATAGACAAAGAGGGGAGGAGTTATATTCCTCACCCGGAATAACACCAATAACTTGTAGGAATATCCATTTTAATTCATTGTATAAAAGGTAGCCTCAAAATTGTAAAGATCAATATATATGTTTATATTTCACAAATAAGATGACTCTCCCTGTGAGTCAGGTCAAACTTTGTACAAGCCAGTCATGAGGTTCTTACTCATCAGAGAACCAACGCTATGACTCGCATTGACCATTGCACCCCATGTGTATATTAGTCATAAGGGATGTTGGTCATAACAGCTTTGCTCTGTTTAGACTTTGTACATTAGATAGTATATAAGGGGGAGTAAATACCTACTCAATGTTCACTGTCTTCACGACTGTTCTGTGCAGTACACGACGGTCACAAACGTGACACGCTGCTGGTCTTATGCTATAAGCAGACCATGTCTGTCAGTACTTTGTATATAACTACCAGACCTTACCACTTTTAAGAAGCGTAAACCACTCTCTGCTCTAGTTCTGGTAACCCACTCGTTGAGTTACAACGTTACAACTGGTTACAACCGGCATCAAGTGCTGCTAATTCCATCAAAAGAAATGTCCGGCTCCATGGCTAAATGGTTAGCGTGCTGGCCTTTGGTCACAGGGTCCCGGGTTCATTCCCGGCAGGATGGGGAATTTTAACCATCATTGGATAATTTCGCTGGCACAGGGCTGGGTGTATATGTCGTCTTCATCGTCATTTCATCCTCATCACAACGCGCAGGTCGCCTACAGGAGTCAAAACAAAAGGCCTGCACCTGGTAGACCGAACATATCCCCGGACACTCCCTCCACTAAAAGCCATACGCCATTTCATTTTATTTTCAAAAGAAATACAGTCGTAGAATATTATTACTGACAAAAGTCTCCGAGAATTCATCTGAATATTATTCATGTCTCAGGAAAACTATCTCGGCTGCACGGCTCGGGAGTGTAGCTGTGAACATTCATGCACTTGGGAGCTAGTAGGTTCAAACCTCACCGTCTGCAGCCCTGAATATGGTTTTCCGTGGTTTACCATTTGCACGCAAGGCGAAAGATTGTACTGTACCTTAATGAAGGGTGCGGTCGCTCTCTTCTCAGTCCTATTTCATCGTCGCCGTAAGAACTGTCAGTGTGACTTACAACAAATAGCAAAGAAATAGACCTAAATGTAGTCCCACACGCTATCACACACTACACAGTAAAATATTCTTCACGCATTAGTCCGCAGGGCAGATGACCGTGTTTGAATCTGAATAACGCTGTGACATTACGTAAGTTACGGTATCCGAAACTTAAATATTGCGAAGGATATGACCAACGAAATTTGAACTACTTTCTAACCTTCTTGTCTGTAATTCACTACCGGACTACATTGTACTTGACACTGGATACCTGGCGCTTCTCAGAAAATGGCGACAATGAGAACCTGATACATGAAATTATTGCTCATGACAATTTCTCCTGTGTCTCCATTTTATTGGGTATGGAGGCTAGTTTCCCTTCAACCCCGGTATTTGAAAACTCTAGCTGAGGATCACTATCACCGCTGAATTTCGAAATAACTTCAGGATGAAGAAAGAAAAGTATTTCACTGGTCACGAAGACTTCAAGAGGAGATAATCAACTGCTTACCAAAAGGGGATGACTAGTTTAGATGAGTCAGAAAATAGGATGCGTTGACATTAGTTCTGAAGGCAAATTAGAAAAATTAAATAAAATAGCCTTCAATTTACCTGATCTGCAACCACAAATATGAAGGCTGTTTCTCTTCTTCTGCTTCTCCACCTTCTTCGTCCTGCTCCATGGCTAAATCGTTAGCGTGCTGGCCTTTGGTCACAGCGGTTACGGGTTCGATTCTCGTCATGGTCGGGAATTTTAACCACAATTGGTTAATTCCGCTGGCACGAGGGCTGTGGGTGCATGTGTCGTCTTCGTCAACATTTCATCCTCATCACGACGCGCAGGACGCCTACGTGCGTCAGATCAAAAGATCTGCACCTGGCAAAGCCGAAGTCCTCCGACATATCCCGGCACTAAAAGCCATACGCCATTTCATTTTTTACCTTCTTCTTTGGGTGTCATCTTGGCTACAATCTTGGCAAAGTTAAATCGATCTCCTGTTGTTTTCATCAATGTTTCTCAAACCATTCCTGACCAGTCTGGTAAGTTTCACAACAATGACTGTCTTCTTCGAACCGAACCTCGTTAATCTTCGATTTTGCCTTCCAGTGTCAGTTTTAGGCGTGTACTTGTCTTTCCTAATATTATATCCTAATTATGATGTCTTCCTCTTCTTGATCACTTTAACTATCTCTTGAGAGAATTAATCGCCTCTGATTAACTCTTCTGGCTCGGAGACTGGGTGTTTCTGTTTGTCTCAATAATTTCTTCTTCATGTTCGGACAACACACCACACTATCAACCACCACATAAACACGCAGTAGTCATTACATCCTTACACATAGGGTTGGCGTCACGAAGGGCTTCCGGCCGTAAAACAGGACCAAATCCACATGTGTGATATAGTTCGCAACCGCGACCCCACAAGTATGGAAGTAGCGCTAGAAGAAGAAGTCTTTTGGACTATGGACTTTTTTTCACTTAGTCAAACATTATTCATTTAGTGTATTTAGCGCATACTGAAAATCTATTTCCAACAAACCTTACCTCGGTTTTCATTCATTTTAACCTCCACCAGTTATAAAAGAAACATCGATATAGACAGATTCATACGCTGCTTACACCTGTCAAGTTTATTTCTAAGCATTCATTCCCTCATTGCTCTACTGCTATTGTTTCCACTGGTTATTACCTTTTTACAAGCTGCTTTATGGCGCACCGACACAGATAGATCTTATGGCGACCACAAGAGAGGAAATGTCTGGGAGTGGCAAGGAAGGGGCCCGGTGCAGGTCTTTCGGCTTGGCGCCTTATAGGCGACCTGCGCTTCTGTGAAGATGGGGCCCAACTTATGATGAATTCTAATGATGAGGATGGTATACAAATCCAGCCCTTGAGCCATCGGGATTAATCAATTAAGTTTAAAACCCAGGCCCGGCCAGGAATCGAACCCGGGGCCATTTAACCATGGAGCCAGACCGTGATCTTAATTAAAGTACAGACCCAGCATTCACCTGGTGTGAAAATGGGAAACTACGGAAAACCATCTTCAGGGCTGCCGATAGTGGTGGTTCCAATCCACTATATCCCTTCCACCCCTTCAAGGCCAAATCTCTCGGTGGTTTGTGCCAGTGTATCTCTACTTTCATGTCCGTATTTTCCAACTTTGTCTGTATGTATACAAAGAAATATTCAGAGGGAAGATTAATACAGAAAAGCGCACGTCGCACTTCTAAACATAAGAGAGCCGATACTTCAACCTCACGTCAATCATCTGAGTCCTGTAATAACCTGTCACGTGGGTGTGGTTGTATGGTTATCTGACTATTTAAGAACTGTTCGTATAATTATAGCGATAACCAACATATATCAAACCATGTCACGGGCTTGCGGTGGGGAAATGAACCCTCAAGTTTCAATCCCAGTTTATATGACTTGAGGATCTCACCTGCCTTTCAGATAAGAATTTCCTGTAGATTAATGGACTTGCAGAAGTTTCAGTTGAGCGCAGATGATCAATGTTGTTGGTTTGACGTAAGAGCATTACAGTAACGAGTACAGTATTGCCAAGTTGAAAGTGATGTATATGGGGAAGAGAGCCAAGGAGATTAAATTTCTCAGAGGACACTTGAACAGTGAGACTATTTCAAGCACCGAAACTGTGAATTCTCCCACGATGTCATCCCAGGGTGAGAATCGAGGCAAGATGTACGATGTTAATGCATTATCTTACAATTTCGATCAACAGTATTCCGACAGAATGATGGATCAGAGAATATTCTGGCTCCTTGTCTCAATGGCTTGATGGCATTCGAATCAGAGGGACATTGGTTCGCTCACTGGATGGGCTGGAGATTTTAATCACATCTGATTAATTCCTGTAGCTGGGGTCTGGGCGATTGTGTTCGTCTTAATACATATCTTCATTTGCATATAGCACATCACACTGCTAACAACCTCAGAAATACGCAGCACCGGGCGAGTTGGCCGTGAGGTTAGGGGCGCGCAGCTGTGAGTTTGCATCCGGGAGATAGTGGGTTCGAGTCCCACTGTCGACAGCCCTGAATATGGTTCTCCGTGGTTTCCCATTTTCACACCAGTCAAATGCTGGGTCTATACCTTAATTAAGGCCACGGCTGATTTCTTCCCGCTCCTAGACCCTTCCTATCCCATCGTCACCATAAGACCTATCTGAGTCGCTGCAACGCAAAGCAAGTTGTAAAAGTAAAATACCCAGTAGTGAATAAATGTATTCGCATAGGGTTGGCGTCAGGATGGGCATCTGTCCGTAAAATACGGCTCCATTCCCATTAGTGCAAACCCCAGTTAATGTTGAAAGAAAAACACTAGGAATAAAGCTCAGATATAAAGGGATCTGTTGTTTAGTATCCACCCCCAAAGCACAGTACGGGATTATTTATTTATATATCGTATGGCTTTAAGTGCCGGGAGTGTCCGAGGACATGTTCGGCTCTTCTTCTGTTGCAGACCTTGTTAGGGATACCCTCCAACGTTGGTGGGTGGCATCTGCCGGTATGGGAACTGAGGGTTTTGAAGTGAAGGATAGTGCTGTGTGGTGTGAGAGATGCAGGAATGTTTGGGACAGCAAATACCCAGCCCCTAGCCAAGGGAAATGAACATTTAATGTTAAAATCTCCGACCAGACCGGGAATCGAACTAGGGTACCTCTGAACTGGTGGCGACTACGCTACCAATTCAGTCTAGGAGCCGGACGCAGTACGGGAGAGGAACCTAGATATAATTTAGTTATTCGTTACTTGGAAATTACAGACATGTCAGTGAGGAGAATTAAAGTAGCTATAAGGGGAATAACCTATGAAAACTAGTCACCTGCCAAAAAGCGTAGTAGAATATTTCGCACCTCAAAAGTAATCATCAAAAGTGTCAAGGCATTTATAGGGTCTAGCATTGGGTGATGACATGGCCTACTCTTAAAAAAAAATGAAAAAGCGGGTTGTCCATGAACCCCATCTGTAGCGTCACGCACGTCGTCGTCCAGTGCAAAAGGTTATCCAAGAATATCTTTATACAGCTCCCCGAAAACGTAAAAGTCGCATGGAGGAGAGAACTGATTTGAAGGGGGTGTTGTTGAAGATTTTCTCACTCAAACCTCTCAAGCGTATTTTTATATATATATAATTTTGCTTTAGGTCGCACCGACACAGATAGCTCTTATGGCGGCGATTGTATATGGAAGGGCTAGGGGTGGGAAGGATGTGACCGTGGCCTTAATTAAGGTAGGCATACAGCCCTCAGCATTTGCCTGGTGTGGAAATGGGAAAACATTGAAAGCCGTCTTCAGGCCTGCCAACTGTGAGGCTCGAAACCATTATCTCTCTATGCAAGCTCATAGCTGCTCGACCCAAACCACATGACCAACTTGCTCAGTGCGCGTATTCTCCACATTGTTGGTAGTGTGGGGGCAGGCATTGTCATTGAGAAAGGATAGTGCCGTTCGATAGCATGCCTGGGCACTTTGGCGCACCTCAGTTTCTACAACGTGTCTTCATAGCGCTGTGCATTGATTGCAGCCCCATGCTCCAGCCCATGAAAGATATTTGTGAACATGGGCTTTGCATCGGACGACGACGTCTTTGATTGGATACAGATGTATTTCCATCGGGAGTCCGCCAGCATTTTCAAGAGTGGGGTGGACCGTCTCATCGCCCAATGGGAAATACATCTTAGCAGTTCTGTGTGGTACGAAAAGTTCTGCTATACAGGCTGAAGCGGGTACATCAGCGCTAGTGGGATGGTCATATTGATAAATAATTTAAAAATAATAATTTTATATCTCACGTCCTTGCCATTTTTATCAGCTGGTGAAGTTAGCCCATCAGGTCTCTTCGCGGGCGAATTCAAATGAGCATAGTGAGGCGGTGTTGCTAAGGCTGGCTTGAGAAAACCAATCAAAGAAAAGAAAATTTCGCCCAGGCAGGTACTGAAGGACGGACCACCAAGTTAATAGGATCATGCCATAGCAAGTGACAACCACTGAAACCCAGGGTGTGTTTGTGTTTAATGTTGATTTCAGGGCATGGCCCTCAAGCCGGTCTTCACCCACGTGCAGATTTAGCAACATCGAATCGCAAAGCCCATCGCCCGCGAAACTATCTGACTGGCTAATATTAGAAGCTAATGAAATAACAACGGCGCGAGATATCGAATATCTTTTTAAAGTTATTGATTAGTATTACCAATTCTCTAACGCACATATACCAACTTCACGTGCTTTCCGGCCAAATTACATACACTGGCTTAGCAAATGTCATGGGATAGTCACCTAATAGCGTGTGGGGCATCCTCTGGCCCTGCGAACTGCACTGAGATGCCGTGGAAGTGAGTCGACAAGTCCCTAGTAGTCCTCTGGACGCAGCTGACACCAAATCGTTTGCAGAGCGGCCGCCAATGCTGGTCTGTTCGTGGGTGTAGGATCCATGGCACGGAGTCTGCGTTCCAGGACATCCCAGATATGCTCGATAGGGTCTCCTGGGTGGCCATGGCAGTCGTTGGACCTCCACTGCACGTTCTTGGAACCATTCCCGGGCGAGGTGGGAGCGACATGGCGGCGCGTTATCATCTTGAAACACCGCAGAACCGTGTGGGTGCTGGAAGGCCAAAAATGGGTGGAGATGGTCTCCGAGCAACTCAACATACCGCGTACCGTTCAAAGTCTCTTCCAGAAAAACTAGGGGGCCCATTCCATACCAGGAAAATGCACCCCAGACCATGAGAGAGACACCAGCGCCCTGGACCACACCTTCGAGGCAGGCGGGATCCATCGCTTCATGCGTTCTGCGCCATACACGGTGCCTCCCATCGGCATGGTGCAGTTGAAATCGTGATTCGTCCGACCATGTCACGTTACGCCATTGTTCCAGTGTCCATCCCTGGTGACTGGCGACAAATGCACGTCGTTTTGCCCGGTGACGTTGGGTTAACAGTGGCACCCGTGTGCGGCGGCGGCTCCCATACCCCATAGAACCCGTGTTCCTACGGATTGTCCACTGGGAGACGTGTCTAGCACGGCCTGTGTTGAACCGAGCCGTGATTTACTGCACGGTTGCCCGTCTGTCACTATTGACAATCCGTCTCAGATGTCGCCGGTCACGGTCATCGAGGGTGGCTGGACGGCTGGTCGTTCGTCTGTTGTGGACGGTGACACCCGCATTCAACCATTCACGATGCACCCTGGACACGGTTGATCGTGTGAATCCGAATTCCCGCACCACTTCCGAAATCGCAATTCCCATCCGTCGGGCACCGACCACCATACCCCGTTCGAACGGTGTCAGCTCAGGACGACGTTCCATGTTACACCGGTCACATGCACAGCCACTGCTCACAAGGTCTCCTATACAACTGCGGCTGGCACAGGGGGCGTGTGGTGCGCAGACAGTGCTCCGCTATCCCATGACATTAGCTCAGTCAGGGTATTTTGGCAGGTCACCCTTTTTAATTTGACTCTCCCTTATAAATGAACATAATTGTGCGATTTTCTTAACGTCCCACTAACTACCTTTTGGGTTTTCGGACACGCCGATGTGCCGGAATTATGTCCCGAAGGAGTTCCTTTACGTACCAGTACATCTACAGACACGAGACTGATTTATTTGTGCAACTTCAAATTTCTCCACACTGAGCCAGGATCGAACCTGCCAAGTGGGTTTCAGAAGGCCAGCGCCTCATCCGTCTGAGCATTCAGTCCGTCTCTAAATGAGCATTGGTACTTAATTATTAAAATAAGGAATGATAGCGGAAACAAGGAAGACATGACGTGAAATCTAGACTAGCCAAAGCAAGGAGAGCACTTTTAAGATGAGAAAATTGCTCATTTCGAACATCGGTATATTTTCTAGAATGATATACCTGAAGAAGCTGACGTGGAATGCGGACGTGTATGAAAGTAATACATAATCAATAACTGCTAGAAAATAAAGCAGAACCAAAGTCATGTCCATACAAGCTATGGAGGCCCTGGGAAGGTGGAAGTTAAAGGCTTCGGCTATCTATGGTTAGTGGTTAGCTCTACGCCCGGCGACCTTCGACCCTAGGAATTAACCTGGTACTCACTTTTGGTATAGCCTGAGAGAACCTCAGGGCCATATTAACCTCCAGAAGTGGAAATCTTGTTTCTTAAATTTATCGATTTCCTGACGGGGTATCGAACCCACGCCCTTCCAGGTCAGTAACTAGTACAGCGTACAATAAAAAAGACACACTTGAAATATAGCTCTATGGAAGATTTCCAAATGTTACGTAAGTAATTCGGCCACCGAGCTCGATAGGTGCAGTCGCTTAAGTGCGGCCAGTATCCAGTATTTGGGAGATAGTGGGTTCGAACCCCACTGTCGGCAGCCCTGAAGATGGTTTTCCGTGGTTTCCCATTTTCACACCAGGCAAATGCTGGGGCTGTACATTAATTAAGGCCACGGACGCTTCCTTCCCACTCTTAGCCCTTTCCTGCCTCACCGTCGTCGTAAGACCTATCTTTGTCGGTGCGACGTAAAGCCAACAACAAAAAAAAGTAATTCGGCCCACAAAAGAATAGATAGAGGATCACGTTTGTAAAAGAACTATTTCGCGAAATTTTACCAGAAGAAGACGTAGACTCATTGATAAGACATATCTTGAGACGCTCTGTTAGAGAGAAGTGTATGCGATACGTATGGTGGACTAAGCGAGCTGATTGCGTTCTATGGGCCGCTTAGCTGCGAGCTTAAATTCGAGAGACGTTGGGTTCGAATGTTCCTCTAATGCTAATTGACTTTTCTGGATTTCCAGCTTTCCTTTCTTCAAATTTATTTCTTCATTTCTCCATTCTTTCTCATCTGCTTGTTATTTTTTTCAAGAAGTTTGAAGCATTATTTTCACTTCTGACCAGCCCCTCTTTTTCGGGTAGCATATATCATGAAATAAAATAATGTACAACTGATATTAGTATATAGTATCATACTATAATGACATACAAGAAGTTTTAATCCTACTGGAAGAACAAATTATGTACAGGTTAAGCCTACCTGACGGGTGTTGCTACTGGGGCTTCTTCTGGTGTTTCCGTGACCTCTTCCCATGATATTTCAGTTGTCTGGTATGAAGTGGAGGGAGAAGCAGTGTGTACTGCTGCGTCAGGATTGTGCCTGTCCTGAAAATTGTGTAAGGCAAGATCCCTGGCCTCTAGTCCCTTCTTCCTACGTCCATCGATGCTTTCTTTTAGCAGTTAAAACGTCTCGTGCCTTGTCTACTATTTCTTGCAGTAACTGCTCCTTTTCTCCATACTGCTCCCCTGTGCCCGAAAGGAGAAGAAGTAAATTTGAGGTTAGGCCTAAATTCCGTCAATTTTTCACTAATCATTTCTATATAACGCGCTAAATGAGAAAGTATACAATATTATATACGATTACTGTTGATTCAAAAAATGAATTTTAGCATACTCACTTGCCAACATTTGCTCTATCGCCTTTCTTCTAAAGCTGCATCAAATGATGCACATGTTGCTTCAGAGTTCTCAATGAGAAATTGTAGCTTAACATGTACACTAACTCATCTACCACTGTCCTGGAAGGGGTTTGCAGCTAATACCTCCCTTAGAAGGTAAATGTCGTCCTGAATCGTAAATCTTAAACGAGAAGCCATATTTCTGCACCGAATTGGACTTCGTGAAGTTTCTCGGGATAACCACGTGCGAGTGCAAGCCCGACGTTGTCATGTTACACAGCCAGTGTATGATAAAGAACGGAGCTGCTTTGCGTCATACGGACTGGCTTGTAAAACTATAAACAAATACCACGAGAGCTCGGAGACATGTTTCAATTTTGGGCGTTCCTGCTATTTTCTTTACGTCACACCGACACATATAGGTCTTATGGCGAGGGTGGGATAGGAAAGGCCTAGGAATTGGAAGGTAGTGGCCGTGGCCTTAATTAAGGTACAGCCCAGGCATTTGCCTGGTGTGAAAATGGGAAACCACGGAAAACCATCTTCAGGGCTGTCGAAAGTGGGGCTCGAACCCACAATCTCCCGATTACTGGGTACTGGCCACACTTAAGCGACTGCTGCTATCGAGCTCGGTTTTGGGAGTTTCAGTGCAATTGAAACCGATGGGAACACTTTGATGAACACATAGAAACATATAGTTTGTTAAAGAAACTAGCAGTAATCAATTTCCAGGATTATGAACAGATTATTGACGTCTTGAAATTCACAGCGGACGTGCTGAAATATAGTCGTTTTCCCTTTTGTTTAAAGAATTACATCAGAAAACATGTTCTAATATCTCATCGAAGTTTTCCTAAAGCTGGTGACTAGCAACAACTTCAAATGTATCCGTAAAAAGCTCTTAATAGAAATAAAGAAGAAAAAATTCACATGTGCTAAAAACAATAGATTTAAACAACATACCTTTTGTAGCATAATTTCCTATTTCAGGGGCACGACTAGTAGTGTATCTTCTTCTTCTTCTTCACAATCACTGTCTTCATCATCATCACTATCACTGTCGTCTACTAAGTTAATTACAGTGGATTCCAAAATTTCGCATTATTTGTATTCTTCTGGATGAAAAGTTCGTTCGTTCGTTCGTTCGTTGTGATTGTGATGCTGAGTGGACCCTGTTCTAGCCCTCATACCATTTTTCGAATTTCGTGGCAGTGCCAGGAATCGAACCTGGGCCTCCGGGGTGACAGCTAATCACGCTAACCACTACACCACAGAGGGTAATAACATTCAACACTTGAAATCTTGGGGTCGTAAAGGGTCTTCGCTTTGTCACTTCTCCGACCGGTCGATATGTTTTAGAGCAAAAGCGTAAAAACTTCAAATGATAGTATGTCATACTGAAATTTTTGTTTGTCTAACCCATGTACCGTTTCTCCACTGGGTCGGGTATCAGGTGAGATGAATCTGTCCTGGAGGGATTTTATGACCGGATGCCCTTCTTGACGCCAACCTCATCAGAGGTGTTAATGAGATGAAATGATTGACGTGATATATGATAGTAGGAAGGAACTGGGTGAAACCTGGAGGTGACACAATGCCTACTCATGTCGAATAGAATCGAGCGGTATGCTCAAGCCTTTACGTCCCCATCCGACGGACGAATCACCATCAACAGCGTCATATGCCCTCACTTCGTACGAGCATTGTGGAGAGGTGTGGAATTTAATCCAGACTTTTGGCACGTAATCACCTTTCTTTAAATGAAATCGATACATAAAATCTAATAATGAAATGAAAATATAACAGTCACTTCAACAATCGTGCTTTAAAGTAGTTGGAAAACAAATATATTAATCCGTTACAAATTTTTACTGTAAGATTGAAATGTGGACAAGGCAAAGCGGAAATAACCTGAAAGTTGGGAATCTAGGTTCCCAATAAAGCCTGTGGGTTAATCTACTTGATCCGGGAAAAATCTGGCTTTCACAACTGAGCTCCCTGTACCAGACTGGTGTTTGGGGAAAAGTACCCGGGAAATAATATATGCAACAAATTGCCATTACCACATAAAAGGGAGGTTTTTACTTTCCACACTTGATGCCCAGTAGGAAGATCTTCTCTTCCGCCTTTATTGTAATTCTTCTCATCAGCCAGTACAGGCCTAAGAATAAATCGTCGCTGCCGGGAAAAACCTTCTATGTGAAATATTTTAGCTTAGAACTTTGGCCGGTAAGGTTCTATCATCTTCTTTTATTACCTACTTACCCGTCCGACTCGTTGGCTGAATGGTCAGTGTACTGGCCTTCGGTTCATAGGGTCCAGGGTTCGATTCCCGGCCGGGTCGGTGATTTTAATCCTCAATGCTTAATTCCAATGGCCCGGGGACTTGGTGTTTGTCCTGCAACTCACACACCACACATAATACTATACTTCACCACAATAACACGCAGTTACCTACACATGGCAGACGCCGCCACCCTCATCGGAGGGTCTGTCTTACAAGGGCTGCACGCGGCTTGAAATAACCACACGAAATTATTATTATTATTATTATTATTATTATTATTATTATTATTATTATTATTATTATTATTATTATTATTATTATTATTATTATTGTCTGCTTACTCTCCAGGGTTGGTTCTTTCTTCGGACTCAGCGAGGGATCCCACCTCCACCGCCTCACGGGCAGTGTCCTGGCGCGTGAGACATTGGGTCGGGGGATACATCTGGGGAGGATGACCAGTACCTCGCCCAGGCGGCCTCACCTGCTATGCTGAACAGGGGTCTTGGCAAGGGATGGGAAGATTGTAAGGGATAGACAAGGAAGAGGGAAGGAAATGGCCGTGGCCTTAAGTTAGGTACCATCGCGGTATTTGCGTGGAGAAGAAGTGGGAAACCACAGAAAACCACTACCAGGATGGCTGAGGTGGGAATCGAACTCACCTCTACTCAGTTGTCCTCCCGAAGCTGAGTGGACACTGTTCAAGCCCTAGGATCACTTTTCAAATTTTGTGGCAGGATCGGGAATCGAACTCGGGCCTCCGGGGCTGGCAGCTAATCATAACAACCACTACACCAAAGAGGCGGACTTCTGTCATCTTACGTGCAATACTGTGTGAATGATGTCATGGCAATCTCGCTCTTTATAATGTATGTACTGCGGGACAGTATATCTCACAAGATATTTTCACCTAGGAGGTTTTGTCGTCGCCTCAGTGGTGTAGTGGTTAGTGTGATTAGCTGCCACCCGCGGAGGCCCGAATTCAATTCCCGGCTCTGCCACGAAATTTGAAAAGTGTTATATTGGCTGGAACGGGATCCACTCAGCCTCGGGAGGTAAACTTAGTAGAGGTGGGTTTGATTCTCATCTCAGCCATCCTCGAAGTGGTTATCCGTGGCTTCCCACTTCTCTAGGAAAATGCCGGGATTGTACTCAACTTAAGGCCAAGGCCGCTTCCTTCCCTCTTCCTTGTCTATCCCTTCCAATCTTCTCATCCCCCGCAAGGCCCCTGTTCAGCATAGCAGGTGAGGCCACCTGGGCGAGGTACTGGTCATCCTGCCCAGCTGTATCCCCCGACCCAGAGTCTGAGGCTCCAGGACACTGCCCTTGAGTCCGAGGGAAAGAAACACCCTTTGGGGTAAACAGGTAAATAATAACAAGAAGAAGAATAAGAAGGTGAGGCCGCCTGGGAAAACCGAATCCTGGAGGGTAAACAGGTTAGGAAGAAGAAGAAGATGTATTATGATAAGCTACATGCAGCAGTGAGCGTTCGAAACCGTCTTGTGTCATGCATTTTTTTTTTTTTTTGTACCCTTCCAGAGATCTTTTACGAAAACTTGACTTTTCTGAAGTGTCAGGTATTCTTGTAAGGAAGTTATAATAAAAAGACTTAATAATTATCGCCACGTAAGCACCGACTACGGACGAATTCTTTGTGAATACCAGCTGAAACATTATGCTGGACTCATTTAACCAAGAAGTAGGTGCGTACTCTACGAGTAGGGAATAGTTGCAACTATTTGGGCTTAAGAGGGACATGATTCATTAGCATACTGTGGTGTTTGCAGCAAGGAAAATCTGTCTGCACATTCGAGTTCAGAAATTGTAATATACAAGATCAGTTTCGAACCGAGAGCGTAGATTGATTCACTAGTACAGAGATACGAGACGGACGCTTCGTCGCCTGAAGTGGCTACATGGTACCAATTGCAAGTAACATGTGAATTTTATATGGATTCAGAGTTCGAATCTAGCTACGAGCTTTTCAATTTTATTTTTATACTCTTATAGGCATTTGCAATTTAGGTTTTACTTATTCAGGGTTAACTTCCTTAAGTCTCAAAAGTCACTTTTCACCTTTAATAATAAATAATACTGCCTGCTGTCATTTCTTGATGGATACAGTACTTTTGCATCCATCTCTTGGCACAGGCCAGAGTAAAGTGTAGCTTCCACCGAAGTCCCAGTCAACATCCATGGCTGTGACAATATGGGAAGTTGCTGGGGTATGCGTAGTGCTGAGTAATGACATTCAGAGCATGACTAGTGCATCTCAATGTTATGAAAGGTGCTGCTCATAGGGTCAGTCGTGCTGCAATAGTACTTTCTGACCCAGTGAGGAAAGCAATGGCAAACTACCTCACGCCTCATCTTGCCTAGTACGCCTCATTTTGGTGCTGCCATTGGTTTTTGGGATTTGCTTATAACCGCATAACCTTTGGTGGTGCTATTTGAGGATCCAACCAGCCTCTGGGCTGATGACCTAACATGACACACAATAAATAATACATCTAAAAGGAATAATAACATGCGACTTTTATATGCCAAACGCGTACAGTCCGCCTCTATGGTGTAGTGGTTAGCTGCCTCCCCCGGAGTCACGGGTTCGATCCCCAGCTCTGCCACGAAATTTGAAAAGTGGTACGAGGGCTGGAACGGGGTTCACTCGGCCTCGGGAGGTAAACTGAGTAGAGGGGGGTTCGATTCCGTCTTCATCCATTCTCGAAGTGGTTTTCCGTGGTTTTTCACTTCTCCAGGCAAATGCCGGGATGGTACCTATCTTAAGGCCACGGTCGCTTCCTTCCATCTTCCTTGTCTATCCATTCCTATCTTCCCAACCCCCGACGAGGCTCCTGTTCAGCATAGCAGGTGAGGCCGCCTGGGTGAGGTACTAGTCATCCTCCCCAGTTGTGTCCCCCTATCTAAAGCCTCACAGTCCAGAACACTGTCCTTGAGGCGGTAGAGGAGGGATCCCTCGCTGAGTCCGAGGGAAAAGCCGACCCTGGAAGTTAAGCAGATTAAGGAAGAAACAAAGAAACGGGTACAACGATAAAAGCGCACTGCACCTATTGTCAGCATTGTGACACACAAGCAAGCAATTGTGCACGTTCGACTCGAAGAATGACTGGACTTCATACGCAGGGCATATGGAACAGCACATAGTAATCTTTATAGCAAAGTGCAGACAGGTTCCATCATATACGTTGCAGCAACAAGAATGACTCACCTCTACCGTACTCAGATCTGTGTTAACGCAGGAAGTGGTCATTTTGAATATTTCCTTCATTAATCGAATGGCCATGCACACAAGTCCATTGCATCTCTGTCAGTAAGAGCTTATTTTACTGCAAACAGCTCTTTTATGAGCTACTTAGAAACGAACATAACAGAGTATCAGCAACATAAGAATTGTTCATGATTTACAATTGTTTTCACCAACACTACTCGCATGAAAATTTAACAACGAAAAAGGAGAGTCATATATTGGACTCGAAACTCCGAATAACGAGCACTGCTTTCCTCCTGAAACTCCAAGCACGCTCAGCTATCACGGGCCCCCGTTTGCCGACGTTTTATCAACACTACTTCTAGTCATTTAGCCATCACATTCTGTGTGAATGAAGTTTCTGTGATAGAGAATTTTCAAGATTCCTTACCATCATTCAGTATTTATCGTTACTGCTAATTTTGTTGACACGAATACAAGAATTACAGGAAGCGTATTAAGACCAGACATCGCTGTGAATAGCCAAGGTCAATGTTTTTAGGTTAGGCTATAATCTGCGGGTTACATAAAACTGAGTGAATGGGGGCAACTGTACCACTCTGTATATCTCTTATGGTCCGCCTCTGTGGTGTAGGGGTTAATGTGATTAACTGCCACATCCAGAGGCCCGGGTTCGATTCCCGGGCCTGCCACGAAATTTGAAAAGTGGTACGAGGGCTGGAACGGGGTCCACTCAGCCTCGGGAGGTCAACTGAGTAGAGGGGGGTTCGATTCCCTCCTCAGCCATCCTGGGAGTGGTTTTCCGTGGTTTCCCACTTCTCCAGACAAATGCCGGGATGGTACCTAACTTAAGGCCACGGCCGCTTCCTTCTCTCTTCCTTGTCTATCCCTTCCAAACTCCCCATCCCTCCCACAAGGCCCCTGTTCAGCATAGCAGGTGAGGCCGCCTGGCGAGGAACTTGTCATCCTCCCCAGTTATATCCCCCGACCCAGAGTCTGAAGCTCCAGGACACTGCCCTTGAGGCGGTAGAGGTGGGATCCTTCGCTGAGTCCGAGGGAAAAACCGACCCTGGAGGGTATACAGATTAGAAATGAACGATATCCCTGATGTAGGCTATATCTCTGGACCATATCTGATCATCTCTCATGTTCCTTAGACGGAAATACATGACGTAGTACTGGCATATAAATAATAATTTTGTAATAATACACTCACTGACAGAGCAAATGCAACACCAAGAAGGAGTTGTCAGAACTTTATGCCAATTGCAGGGTAGACTGACGTCACTGAGGTATGCTCATGATGTGAAATGCGCCGCTGTGCTGCGCACGTAGCGAACGATAAATGGGACACGGCGTTGGCGAATGGCCCACTTCGTACCGTGATTTCTCAGCCGACAGTCATTGTAGAACGTGTTGTCGTGTGCCACAGGACACGTGTATAGCTAAGAATGCCAGGCCGCCGTCAACGGAGGCATTTCCAGCAGACAGACGACTTTACGAGGGGTATGGTGATCGGGCTGAGAAGGGCAGGTTGGTCGCTTCGTCAAATCGCAGCCGATACCCATAGGGATGTGTCCACGGTGCAGCGCCTGTGGCGAAGATGGTTGGCGCAGGGACATGTGGCACGTGCGAGGGGTCCAGGCGCAGCCCGAGTGACGTCAGCACGCGAGGATCGGCGCATCCGCCGCCAAGCGGTGGCAGCCCCGCACTCCACGTCAACCGCCATTCTTCAGCATGTGCAAGACACCCTGGCTGTTCCAATATCGACCAGAACAATTTCCCGTCGATTGGTTGAAGGAGGCCTGCACTCCCGGCGTCCGCTCAGAAGACTACCATTGACTCCACAGCATAGACGTGCACGCCTGGCATGGTGCCGGGCTAGAGCGACTTGGATGAGGGAATGGCGGAACGTCGTGTTCTCCGATGAGTCACGCTTCTGTTCTGTCAGTGATAGTCACCGCAGACGAGTGTGGCGTCGGCGTGGAGAAAGGTCAAATCCGGCAGTAACTGTGGAGCGCCCTACCGCTAGACAACGCGGCATCATGGTTTGGAGCGCTATTGCGTATGATTCCACGTCACCTCTAGTGCGTATTCAAGGCACGTTAAATGCCCACCGCTACGTGCAGCATGTGCTGCGGCCGGTGGCAATCCCGTACCTTCAGGGGCTGCCCAATGCTCTGTTTCAGCAGGATAATGCCCACCCACACACTGCTCGCATCTCCCAACAGGCTCTACGAGTTGTACAGATGCTTCCGTGGCCAGCGTACTCTCCGGATCTCTCACCAATCGAACACGTGTGGGATCTCATTGGACGCCGTTTGCAAACTCTGCCCCAGCCTCGTACGGATGACAAACTGTGGCAAATGGTTGACAGAGAATGGAGAACCATCCCTCAGGACACCATCCGCACTCTTATTGTCTCTGTACCTCGACGTGTTTCTGCGTGCATCGCCGCTCGCGGTGGTCCTACATCCTACTGAGTCGATGCCGTGCGCATTGTGTAACCTGCATATCGATTTGAAATAAACATCAATTATTCGTCCGTGCCGTCTCTGTTTTTTCCCCAACTTTCATCCCTTTCGAACCACTCCTTCTTGGTGTTGCATTTGCTCCGTCAGTCAGTGTATATACTGTACTCGTATACTGTATGTGTGTGATTATCGGGAGTTCTCTTCCTTTCGGTAGGGTCATAGCATAGCTAGGTGACAGGCAAAGTACTTGCTGGAAGGAATGGAGAAATTATAGGAAATTGTTCATCTTTCTACGTCGCGATAAGCCTTCCTTGGTGACGATACAAATGCCATTTCACGGCTATTCTATAAAATATAATGTGAAATGTAAACTCTATTGAAACAGTTCTTCTCTGAGCCTTCATAAAATCTCGTTTACATTTTCCTCCCACTACGGGAAGTTTCGCAAACGTAGCCAGTACAGTTATTGTTAACAACAAATACATCGCTACTGGGAACTATCCCGGTGGGATTTACCAATGTCCGCCACTGTGGTGTAGTGGTTAGCGTGATTAGGTGCCACCCTCGGAGGCCGGGTTCGATTCCGGGCTCTACCACGAAGTTTGAAAAGTTATACGAGGGCTGAAACGGAGTCCATTCAGCCTCTGGAGGTCAACTGAGTAGAGGTGGGTTCGGTTCCCACCCCAGCAATCTTCGGAGTGGTTTTCCGTGGTTTCCCAATTCTCCTCCAGGCAAATGCCGGGATGGTACCTAACTTATGGCCACGGCCACTTCCTTCCCTCTTCCTTGCCTATCCCTTCCAATCTTCCCATCCCCACACAAGGGCCCTCTTCAGCATAGCAGGTGAGGCCTCCTGGGTGAGGTAGTGGTCCTCCTCCCCAATTGTTTCCCCGACCCAATGTCTCACGCTCCAGGACACTGCCCTTGAGGCAGGGTAAACCGTGGAGGGTAAACAGATTAAGAAAGAAAGAAAGGAAGAAAGAAAAGCAGTTACCAATGTCGTACTTGGTATGAGGTGAATCATCGTTTTTAGCGATTCAAGAAGGAGTGGCTTGGTGTGTGCTGCTATCTGGGGGAAATATCCGTTCCTTCTCTCCCTCCTTGGTTCAGCCTGATCACTCCTATAGTGACCGTTCTTTGCATTGGTTGATAACATTGTCGGTGTTACGAGACGCTAAGAAGTTGCAGGTTAACACGAAAGAAAAGGCATTGTAAGTATCACTTTTTCCATTAATGCTTAGTTGATTGAAGTCTTAATGGGTTCAAGCCGCACCAGAGACTCACGAGTTCTTACTGCGACGTTAAATTCCTGTGTCTCTTTCTCGAGTGTTTTCTCTACGCAGAGGAATACAAATTATACAGTAATCAGTTTCAGTCTTCTGTTAATATAGCCGAATACTGCTGTTGGTTCTGTTTCATGGCGCTAGCCGTATGCTCCATTTACTAATTGAGCCATTACTGTGTGAGAGATGTGTAGGTGTAAGTACCTTAGTTTGATCCCATCTTGTGTCATGTTCGTGTGTATACAGAAATGTCATTGTGTGTTGAAATGTGATCTACTGATAATGAAGTCCAACCAGGAGAAGATCACACATATCACCCTGATAGTTTGACTCCTAAATGTCAGCTGATAGTAGGAAAAGTTAGTACCACAGTTGCACATATCAGCCGACATGAGTTAATGTAGGTCTGTACAGTACGATAGTAGTAGTGATTTTAAACGCCATATAATCATAAAATATCAAATCCATCTTATTGATAATGATGGTGGTACCGGGCGAGTTGGCCGTGCGCGTAGAGGCACGCGGCTGTGAGCTTGCATCCGGGAGATCGTGGGTTCGAATCCCACTGTCGGCAGCCCTGAGGATGGTTTTCCGTGGTTTCCCATTTTCACACCAGGCAAATGCTGGGGCTGTACCTTAATTAAGGCCACGGCCGCTTCCTTCCAACTCCTAGGCCTTTCCTATCCCATCGTCGCTGTAAGACCTATCTGTGTCGGTGCGACGTAAAGCCCGTAGCAAAAAAAATGATGGTGATGGTATTTATTTTTATAATTAATCATATACAGTCGTATCAGCACACTAAATTGCATTTGAAAATCGGTTTTCGGACTCTAAGATCCGTCATCAGTGTTGAAATTCCTTTGAAACATTTGATTACACATGAGTGTGTTGTCACAATGAATTGAAATAAGTTTTAAACAGTTAAAATGGAGCCCTGTTGTGATTAACTGTAAAATAAGAAAAAGAAAAAACAAGTGTGAAAGTTTGCACACACTACCTATGACACTTACTAATGATGTAAAAATATATATGATATACCATAGGAAGGGCTGACTTATTCTCCTGCTCAGGCTGTTCATCTAGTGTTAGACAAACGTTCAGCTTTAACTACGGGGCACGCTGAAACACAGTATGTTGCTAGCGACTGTTTCATTTAAAATTTTAACAGGTTCCGTAATCTGCGCTAGAAATATCTTAATACTTCCGCGGGTATTTACTCCAAATCCATAATTACCTTTAACAATTAATTTCATATCCTTTTTGGTCCCTAAAATATAATGATTATTGTTATAAATGTGTGCCGTAAAAGCTGAATATTTGTTGTACTTTACTGCCTTGAAATGTTCTTGATATCCTTGACGTATGGCTCGGCCAGTCCTTCCTATATAAAACATTTTGCAGCCGTCACAAGTGAGCCTATATACTCCCGCATTGGTGCAGATATCTTTTTTGTTTATACTATGTGCATTATATGTATGTTCTGATATTTTTATGGTTCTAAATGCTGTTCATCATCATCATCATCATCGGACTCAGCGAGGGATCCCACCTCTACCGCCTCAAGGGCAGTGTCCTGGAGCTTCAGACTCTTGGTCGGGGATACAACTGGGGAGAATGACCAGTACCTCGCCCAGGTGGCCTCACCTGCTATGCTGAACAGGGGCCTTGTGGAGGGATGGGAAGATTGGAAGGGATAGGCAAGGAAGAGGGAAGGAAGCGGCCGTGGCCTTATGTTAGGTACAATCCCGGCATTCGCCTGGAGGAGAAGTGGGAAACCACGGAAAACCACTTCCAGGATGGCTGAGGTGGGAATCGAACCCACCTCTACTCAGTTGACCTCCCGAGGATGAGTGGACCCCGTTCCAGCCCTCATACCACTTTTCAAATTTCGTGGCAGAGCCGGGAATCGAACCCGGGCCTCCGGGGGTGGCAGGTAATCACGCTAACCACTACACCACAGAGGCGGACTCTAAATGCTGTTTTGAGTTGAAATTTCTTAAATATATTAGCGACTTTAAATACTTCATCATCATCATCATCATCATCATCATCATCATCATCTGTTTACCCTCCAGGGTCGGTTTTTCCCTCGGACACAGTGAGGGATCCCACCTCTACCGCATCAAGGGCAGTGTCCTGGAGCTTCAGACTCTTGGTCGGGGATACAACTGGGGGAATGCCCAGTACCTCGCCTAGGCGGCCTCACCTGCTATGCTGAACAGGGGCCTTGTGGAGGGATGGGAAGATTGGAAGGGATAGGCAAGGAAGAGGGAAGGAAGCGGCCGTAGCCTTATGTTCGGTACCATCCCGGCATTCGCCTGGAGGAGAAGTGGGAAACCACGGAAAACCACTAGCAGGATGGCTGAGGTGGGAATCGAACCCACCTCTACTCAGTTCACCTCCCGAGGCTGAGTGGACACCGTTCCAGCCCTCATACCACTTTTTAAATTTCGTGGCAGAGCCGGGAATCGAATCCGGGCCTCCGGGGGTGGCAGCTAATCACGCTAACCACTACACCACAGAGGCGGATGACTTTAAATACTTGATTTCCAAAATTCTTAAATGTTACAAATTCACTACGTTCAGAGATTTCCTTTCTTCTCTCATGTTTTTTTCTTTTTTCTCCATTTTCCTTTTTACGTATAACTTTGTCTACCTTTTCTGGGTTTTAGCCATTTGCTTTAGCAATTTGTTTCATTATTCTAATATCTTTGAGTTTATTTTCATTACACATGAGAATTTTATAAATCTATTAATACAGCTGTTGTAAGCTGTTTGTTTTTGAGTTCCTGGGTGGTTGGAGTTTTTGTTGATGGTGGTGATGGATTGTGTGGTTTTCTTAAAAATATCGAAATCCATCCTATTGGGGTTTTTTTTGTTAATGTGAGGTCCGAGAAATGTAACTTTTTATCGTTTACTTTTTCTCTAGCAGCCAACTGCCGTAGCCGTGTTGAAACACCGGATCCGGTGAGATTTCGGAAGTTAAGCAACATTGGGCGTGGTCGGGAGTTGGATGGGTTGCCACGCGCTGTTGGTGGGGAGTAAGGGAATGGAGGAGCGGAAAGGAACTGGCCACCCTACCGCACGTAAACTCCGGCTCAGGAACACCTCTGCGGAGGTTCGAGCCTGCCTTCGGGCAGAATAACCCTTACCTTACCTTTTTCTCTAGTGAATTTGAGGTTGCTGTCAAGAAAAAATGTAAACTTCCCAGAAGTGTTTCGGGAGTAATGAGATCTCCATTTAAATAGGCATTCTCTCTCAGCTGCACATCGCACATAACGTAAATACATCTTCATTATGTAAGCCAATGCTGTTGATGTTAGGCCCCTTAAAAAAACAATGCTTATCATCTTCATCGTTCAGAGTTCAATCTGCAAGTTACTCTAAATTAACCAAGCGTATCTAAAACCTTCTATTCTTAAATATCATGGTGGTTCATTCCTTTGCACATCACACCTTGAAATAACGAAATACCGAGTCCAAACATCGTCTTCTAGGTCCTCTGCTTCTCCATTGCTGGAAAACCTATTCTCCTCCATTCGCCTCAAACGACCCCACAATTGAAATCGCTTTTACATTTAGCATTAGCCATCGAGATTATTCTTAACATAACATTTATATTTTAATTGCATGGTCATTTCTGCCAATATTCCGATCTATTTTCTACCAATACACCTCAGAAGTGTTGGGGCATTCGTTCCTGCCTGAGTTTCTATTTATTATTGTATCGATGTTCTACTATCCCTCCTTATTCCCTACATCCAACACTTACGGCTTACATTTAAAGATATTTCATAGGCTGTAGCATTCTCATTGCCCATATGATTAATCACGGTCCTCATCAATTGCTCCATAGGGATGTGGCTTCAAAATTATTTTCGACGACAGGATAACTTTACTCATAAACACCCTTAGGAAAAATAACAATATGTTCACATAAATGTGAGTATACTCTATTGTCACAATAAAATAAGTGCATCTGAGCTTTTCGATTGATTGATTGATTGATTGATTGATTGATTGATTGATTGATTGATTGATTGATTGATTGATTGATTGATTGATTGATTGATTGATTGATTGATTGATTGATTGATTGATTGATTGATTGATTGATTGATTGATTGATTGATTGATTGATTGATTGATTGATTGATTGATTGATTGATTGATTGATTTTAATATTTTTCCCGACATTCAAGAGTACACTGACTGCAATAAGTCTTCCTCAATCACAGTCGAATGATTTCCGTGATTTCACGATGTTCAGGCTTATTAACATGGTGTTGTTTAATATTGCTCTTTTACTGTGATAAACTAACTTTGTACTTAAGTCATAACTAAATGTACAAGATTAGACGTTATAGTCAACTCGTGGGCCTTGCATTATATTCCTACTGCTGACCTAAAATCCCTGAAGAAATATTTCCTAAATTTTTAAAATCCCGAAAGGTGTACCAATAGACTGCTGCTCACGCACGGTACAAGAATAACTCGTAGTCGGTGCTTCCACTTAGGCTGTCTGCACAGTTTTAATGGCTTATACCTCACACACATATGGTAGGTTCGAACACAACTTAAGTTAGGATAAATCTATGGATAATAATAATAATAATAATAATAATAATAATAATAATAATAATAATAATAATAATAATAATAATAATATGTTTACGAGGGACTGTGGAATATCTTCGAAAGATACTTTTGAAAGGTTCGCACTCCACAAGTGTGTGAGATTCTTACCCACTAAAAACCACACACCCTTTTCCCACGATGTGTATCATCACACCGGAACCGCTCTCGCATTACTTCAGGGTGATGTCATGCTTGCTTAGTCTTTCAAACTTCTTCTTTCTCCATTTCTCCTTTACGCACGCTTCCAAATCCCTCTTCATCTGACGAAGAACATTCTCCACCTACACTGCCACACGATCCCAGGATTTCTGGTTTCGTAGCATCACAGAAATAATATTATCTGGTGTCAGTTCTCCCAATTCAGTTTCCACACATCTTCTCTTTATCATCTAATGGCGGCACACAAAGAAGGTATGAAGTACATCATCGATGTAGTCACAGTATATGCATGCTGCATCACTCGCTCCGCCCATTCTATGCAGGAATTTCCGAAAATATTCATGTTCTGTTAGAAGCTGCGTGAGGTAATAGTTGACTTCACCATGAACCTTTCCAACTCAGATATCCAAGCGTGGTATCAGTCGCTTGGTCAATTTACCCGAGGGTCACTTTCCTATCTGAGTTGCCATTGCCTCATCCGTTGACTGAAAGCACGCTTCTTTGCACATTTCTTTCCCAGCTCTTCTTGGGTACGCCAGATTTCTTGTCGCTCCATTGCAAGTAGATCTTTTGGGGCTATTGCTGCTACCCTGACGATTGAAAGTTCGTAAACCGTGCGGTATGCACATGCAATACGTAAAGCTGCTCTCCGCTGTATGGCAGCTATTCTTCTCCGATACCAATCAGATCTCAAGGATTCAGCCCAGATTGCATATCCATACAGGAGCACTGGCTTAACCGTCAACATGAGAAGGCGTCGTTTACTGGATTTCGGACCTTTAATATTTCCCATCAGTCTACTCAGTGCAGTCATGTATTTTACTGCCTTATCTGTCACTCTGTGAATACGATTCCAGAATGTGGGCTTGGAGTCAAGTGTCACTCCTACATATTTTGTGCCCGTAGACGTTTCAACAACTAACTCTCCGACAGTCATTGGCAAAAGAGTCTCAATCCTTTTCCTCGTCAGAATAACTATCTCCGTTTTGTGTTCTGCTAGTGTTAGTCTGTGACTCATCATCCTTTCTTTTATGCGCCGCATCACCTGGTTGAGTTTGATTTGAGCCATCTCAACATTACGAGCCACTATCAAGGCGGCCACATCATCAGCATAGCCAACAAGCTTCGTGTCCTCTGGCATATCCAAACGTAACAAGCCATAATACATAGAGTTCCGAAGATCTGGGCCAAGGATCGATCTCTGCGCAGCACCAGCCGTCAGTCGTTTGGTACTTTGTCCATCTTCCGTAGCATACAGCAGAGTGTGATCCTTGAAGTACAGTAGTCTCTCATTATGCGCGTAAGATATTGTGGTAGCTTGAAAGTTTCTTCAAGAGATACCAACATGTCGCTCCCCCTTGTCGAATTGAAAGCATTCTTCACATCCAGGGTCACAAGAAGTGTCAATTTACGGGAATGATGATTGCCCGCTTGTGCTCTTTCTGCTGTATTCACCACCTCCCACACTGCATTCAACGTCGAGTGCCTTCTCCGAAATCCATGCTGGCAAACAGATAAATCCCCTTCTAGCTGAACTGCTGAGAGAATTCTGGGCTTCAGAAGTTTCTCCAGGCATTTTCTAGCTTTGTTCAACATATATAAAGGTCTATAGCCACCAAGTTTTCCTTTGCTGATCAAAACCAATCGGCCCATTTTCCATCCGGTATTAAAAACACCCGCTTGCAGGTAGTGATTGTACATATTCAGCAACAGTTCTGGACAGAGTTCTGATATTATATATAGCACTTCTGCAGGTATACCATCTGGTCTTGGAGTCTTCTTGTTTCTAAGAGAGCTAATAGCTCTATTCAGCTCTTCTACTGTGAAGAGGGGTATATCATCCAGTTCTTTTTCATCGTCACAGTCAATCCTCTCTGGATGGTCGAGGAATGGTGTGTCCACAATTTCTTCAATGGTTTGCGAATCCATATGCGGGCTTGAAAGTGTCCCGAGTTTCTTCATTACAATCTTGTAACCTAGTCCCCATGGGGCATCTTCTACCTCTTTAGCCAATGCCCACCATTTATCGGCTTTACTCTTTCTAACTGCATTACGGAGTTCCTTCTTCGCTGACTTGTACTCCGCTGGAACTGAGGTATTCTCTGGACTGTATCTCATCATCTGAGCCCTGCGTCGAAGTCGCAGACAATTCCTTCTCAGTTCAGCAACCTCTTCGGTCCACCAGTACGCTAGGCGCTTGCTATTCCGTAGTCTCCTTCGGGACATTTGAGACATTGCATGCTTGCTGGATTAGCTGCATGACGAATTCGACACATACACCAGCTGCTTCTCTACTCTACAGCCAAAACATTTTTCTGCTATGGTCTCCATTCCGTATTACATCAAGAAACATTTCCTTGTCGATACCGGCTATGTTCCACCGTGCTGGCATGCGCAAGGTGTTTCTTACTTGAGGAGATTCCAGGAGCAATCGAAAGATGATATATTGGTGATCACACCCCGTATAATTCTCGATCACTTGGCATTCAGTAATCTTAGGCGCAATATCCTCCGATGAGAAGGTTACATCCGGTTTTGTTCCCTGACATCCTCGCCGTCGAATGTTGGCACATTTCTAATGTTGTCGACCACCAAACCCGTTCTGGCTGCCATCTCCATGATAGGTCGTCCTCTGGAGTCTGTTCGTGGCATGCTCCATTCCGACTCTTGAGCATTAAAATTACCAGAGACCACTAGTCTGTTTTCCATTCCGCGTAATGCATCCTCAAGGCCATCAAGTTTCACCTGAAGGTTGGAAACAGATTCATTTGGCGTAAAATAGCAGCTTACAATAGTGCTCCACAATAATAATAATAATAATAATAATAATAATAATAATAATAATAATAATAATAATAATAATAATAATAATAATAATATGATCAAATTGCTACGACTTCAGTTGGGCCATTGGCATTATCTACCCATACACTGCTACTCACGTACAAGATCACTCGTAGTCGGTGCTGCAGTTTCAGTTTTTGATACCACACACACATTCGATAGTATTGAACATAAGTTATGTTACGAAACATTTCTATGATTGTTTATAATAATAATAATAATAATAATAATAATAATAACAATACCATATCAAAATGCCACCCGTTCAATTGTGCTTTGAGCCTTGGCTACCAAGAGACTTCTTCTCACGTATAAGATCACACGCAGTTAGTAATTACTCTGCTTTAGGAAAACATGTATGGCTGATGATGATGATAATAATAATAATAATAATAATAATAATAATAATAATCCAAATGCCACAACTTCAATTGGTCTTTGAGCCTTGGATACCGATGTACTGCTGCCCACTTACGAGATAACTTGTTGTCAGTGCTGTTATTTAGGCTGCCGGCTCATCAGTTTCAAACGTTTATACGTAACACACACACACACAAGGTAGGAATGAACATAACTTTAGTTAGGAAATTTTATGAATAATAATAATAATAATAATAATAATAATAATAATAATAATAATAATAATAATAATAAAGAAGCCCTATAGCGTCTTAAACAGGTCGAATAGTGGCCAAACAAGGTCCTACAAGTCTGCGAGATCAGCCTGGAGTGTCGAACTCGAAGTAACAATTTGTAGGCCCCTACGTTAGCTCTGCAGAATTAGCTACCCGTAACACTAATTTATACGCATTAGCTTTCCAAGCTCAGCTCCGATGTGCTTAGTTTCCCGTCTGAGATACTTCTACTATGAGCAAGGAATTCATATTAAGCCTTACAACACCTCCCAAGTCCCGTACGAACCATGTATAATCACCATATTGTTTAGAACTTTAATCTGAGTCCTAAGTCCCTATGGTCGTCTTCCAAAGCACTTTTTGTATGAGCAATGCATACTTAACAGTCCTTATTCCTCATAACAAGTCCCATACGAACCATGTATAGTCATCTTTTGTTCCGAATTATGTGGCCAGCTCCAAGTCCCTGAGGTCGTCCTCCAAAATTTTCTCTATAAGCAGTCCATAAGTATTAGGTCTTACAACACCTCCGAACTAACCGTACGAAACATGTAACATCGCCATCTTGTTCCGAATTCCAAGCTTAGCTCCGATGCCATGAGATTGCATCCAAGTTATTCCTCTGTCAGAAATACATACGTATTAGACCTTACACCGCCTCCCTAGTCCCATACGAGCCATGTACATTTACTATCTTGGAGCTCAGTTCCGAATCTCTCAGATCGCCCTCCTACGTTTTCCTACATAAGCAATGAATTCGTAAGTATTCACTCCCTTACAATAATGTTATTGGCTTTATGTTCCACTAACTTCTTTTACGGGTTTGGCAGACGCCGAGGTGCAGGAATTTAATTCCGCAGGATGTCTTTGCGTACCAGTAAGACTACCGCCACGAGGTTGACGTATTTGATCACCATCAAATACCCGCTGAACACGGCCAGGATGGAACCTGCCAAGTTGTGAACAGAAGGCCAGCGCCTTAACCACCTGAGCCACTCAGCCCGGCCACCCCTTATACCACCTCCATAGTCCCATACGAACCATGTATGGTCGCCATCTTGGAGCCCAGTTTCGAGGCCCTGAGGTTGCCTCCAATGGCATCCCTTATATAAGCAATGCATACGTATTCATGTTTTAACACACTACTTCACTTGCTACAGTAACAAAGGTATAAAAACTTCTACATGCCTAAAAGTGCCCAGTGCTGATGACGACGATGTTGCACAGCTCCTAATAAAATCAAAGACAATTTAAAAAGATGGCTCCTTCAAAAGAGGGCATGAAACATTCCATACAGGTAATGTATAGGAGCCATCTTGCCTAGTAGCCATTCTGTCAGAATCCTAAAAGCTGTTGTAAGGAAGGGCAGACGGTTAAGAAGAAGAAGTAACTGCCGGAACTGTCACCATTTGCCCCAGTGTTTAGCAGCCATCTTGCTCAGAAAGTCAGTTAAGGTAAGTCTGGAGTCTTATGGGCATCGAATTAGGGTCTCTAAAGGGTGGCAATCCCTCTGTCAGGTTGGCACACCTGCGCATGTAGCTACCTAGTTTTTAAAGTCGCCCACTAGAGCGCAACACACGTCCCGACGTAGAGTGACGTCTCTCAAACACAGCCACAGCCAACCCTCGAATCACCTGCGCTGTGACGTCACACCCAACAACCAATCAGAAGCTTTTTTTTTTTGCTAGGGGATTTACGTCGCACCGACACAGATAGGTCTTATGGCGACGATGGGATAGGAAAGGCATAGGAGTTGGAAGGAAGAGACCGTGGCCTTAGTTAAGGTACAGCCCCAGCATTTGCCTGGTGTGAAAATGGGAAAACACGGAAAACCATCTTCAGGGCTGCCGATAGTGGGATTCGAACCTACTATCTCCCGGATGCCAATCACAAGCTGACTTCAAGATCAAGTATAGCCTGGATTCTGTGTTCGCTACTTACTTTGAATGATTTCATAGAAGCTGGAAATTGATCAAACAGCTTCCCAGGTAAACTATTCCATTTCCTATATCCTCTTCTTTAAAGGGACATTTTCCGCAATCTGTCATCTTAAATTACAACTTCATCTTCATACTACCGGGCGAGTTGGCCGTGAGGTTAGGGTCGCACAGCTGTGAGCTTACATTCGGGAGATAGTGGGTTCGAATCCCACTATCGGCAGCCCTGAAGATGGTCTTCCATGGTTTCCCATTTTCACACCAGGCGAATACTGGAGCTGTACCTAAATTAAGACCACGGCCGCTTCCTTCCCACTCCAAGGCCTTTCTTATCCTAACGTCACAATAAGACCTATCTGTGTCGGTTGCAACGTAAAAAAAATTACATCTTCATACTATCATATTTCCCAGTTTTAAAATTCCCCCAAACTTATTTGTCTACCGATTTCACTACACACAACCTCTAAATTGACAGGTAATGGTAGTGTTTATTGCTTTCTTCTTCTTTTCCTAGCGCATTTTCCCCACACCTGTGGGGTCGCGGGTGCGAACTGCGTCACACATGTGGTTTTGGCCCTTCCTGACGCCAACCCTATCTGGAGGGGTGTAAGCACTGTTGCATGTTTTTGTTGTGGTTGGGAGTGTAGTATGTTGCCTCAATATGATGAGGAGAGTGTTGGGACGGACACATACACCCAGTCCCCGAGCCAGAAGAATTAATCGTAAGCGATTAAAATCCCCGACCTGGCCGGGAATCGAAGCCGGGACGCTCTGAACCGAAGGCTAGTACGCTGACCATTCAGCCAACGAGTCGGACTGGTAGTGTTTATTGCTTTAATAGAAGTAAATAATTTAATTTAATGTTATTGGCTTTACGTCCCACTAACTACTTGTACAGTTTTCGGACACGACGAGGTGTCAGAATTTAGTCCCTCAGGAGTTCTTTCACGTGCCAGTAAATCTACCGTCACAAGGCTGACGTATTTGAGCATCTTCAAATACCACCGGACTGAGCCAGGATCAAACCTGCCAAGTTGTGGTCAGAAGGCCAGTGCCTCAACCGTCTGAGCCACTCAGACCGGCATTTAAGAGGAGTACAACTACGCAATCATCCTCCCTAAACTCCTAACACAACACTTATGCGAGCAGCTCGTCTCCTTACTTCAAAATCTTCCCGGCCCAATGTTTGCAACATTTTCGTAACAATTCCCTTTTGTCGGAAATCACTCAGAAGAAATTGAGCTGCTTCGTTAGGATCTCTTTCACTTCTCGAATCACGTGCTCATCGTTAGGGTCCCATACACTGGTACTGCACCCTAATTAGGGTTTTTACAAGTTTTACTGAACAAGTGGCTGTTCGGTTTAGGTCACGTAACTGTCAGCTTGCATTCGGGGATGTAAAAGAAATGGCATACAAGTCATTGTTTTCTTTTTTTCTATTTGCTTTATATTCCACCGAAACAGATAGGCCTTATGGTGACGATGTGATAGGAAAGGGCTTTGAGCGGGAAGGAAGCGACGATGGCCTTGATTGAAGTACAGCCCCAGCCAGCATTTGCCTGGTGTGAGAATGGAAAACCAAGGAAAACGAGAAAATCATCTTCAGAGCTGCCGAAAGTGGGGTACAAACCCACTAACTCCCGAGTGGGAGACTATTTTACCTCCGGAATATTTTACCCGGTTGGAATCCATCATCAGTACATCATTCATACAGAGGGAGCTCCACGTGCATGGGAGTTAGTTATGGCTACAGTTTCCCGTTGCTTTCAGCAGTGTAGCAGTATCAACGTAGCTACGATATGTTAATTATTGTTACAAGGCCATATTAGTCAATCAACCAGACTGCCACCCTTGCAACATCCGAAAGACTGCTTCCCCGTTTCGATAAACCATTCGTTAGTCCGGTCGCTAGACAGATACCCTTCCGATATGGTTACACCTATGGCTGTCTGCTTCACGAGCTTCCCCACCGCGGCAACGCCACATGGTATACAAAAGTTGAAAACTAGAAAAGCACCTAGAATTGATAAGAAAAGGCAGTGGATTAGCATATTGTACTGTATCTGAAGTACTTACGATAATGGATTACTGTTTGCATGAAGGACCTGCACGAAATATATGACTAGTTGCTATAGTAGCACCAATTTAGAGAAAAGTCATATAAAGCGGATAATTACAGGCCAGTCAGCTTGACATGCGTTGCATGTATGCTCCGAGAAAGCATTCTTTCTGATTACACTTCTGCGAGGCTTTTCGTAAGAAAATTAATTTGCTCACTTTGACCATTGATATAGGACTTCCGTCTGGAGTGTGGAATTGTATGGTTTTTTTTTTTGCTAGGGGCTTTACGTAGCACCGACACAGATAGGTCTTGTGGCGACGATGGGATAGGAAAGGCCTAGGAGTTGGAAGGAAGCGGCCGTGGCCTTAATTAAGGTACAGCCCCAGCATTTGCCTGGTGTGAAAATGGGAAACCACGGAAAACCATCTTCAGGGCTGCCGATAGTGGGATTCGAACCTACTATCTCCCGGATGCAAGCTCACAGCCGCGCGCCTCTACGCGCACGGCCAACTCGCCCGGTGGAATTGTATGGAAGCTCAGACAGAAAAAGGAATAGAAGCTATTGAAGTGTAGTGTTACAAAAAATGCCGAGGGAGAGAAGGGTAGATCGAATCACGAATGAGAGATACTGAATTGACTTGGTGAACGGACTGATTTGGCTAAATTTGAAGCGAAGAAGAGATAGAATAATAGGACACATCGTAAGACACCCAGGACTTGTTCAGATGGTTATCTGATGGTTATCTGAACAAGTCCTGGGTGTCTTACGATTTATCTCAAGGAAACGAGCTGCTCTACTAAGTGATATGTTCCGAGCTGTCAGTGGGGAGATGGTGTGTAATGATATTAGTAGAAGAAAAAGCTTGGGTGGGGCATTTAATAACAGGAAATATAATATGAAGTCAAGGTTGGAATTGAATATGGCAAATTGGGGAGTAAGGGGTAGAAATGTAGGATGCAATAGTTACCTAGAAATGAAAAGGTTAGCACAGGATAGGGTGGCATGGAGAGCTGCATCAAACCAGTCTATGGACTGATGACTCAAACACAACACACGGGTAGAAATAATTTATCAACAGAAATGTTCGATAAATTTCCAAGTTCTTCCGAAACATTTTAGAAAAAAGCTTGGTTAACAAGTGATATGAAATCTGCCGCATGGGTGACAGTCTTAAATGCAGATCATTGTTTGATAGATTGACTGATTCCTGGAATTTCCTCCCTGGAACCAATTTCTGCCTTTGAATACGTATATAAACCGTCCTATTTTCATATGACTGCCAATTATGTTTGCCATCATGGTATCTTTACCTGCATTTCCTGGCGGGTTTCTTCAATCTCTCCTTATTTCCACAAAAAGAAGCAAAGGAAAGTCATCTCCGTAGAGTCCATGAAGGCCCCTGGAGGGGTGGAATATAAAGGATTCCACTATCCGAAACCTCGGCACATGGAGTGTTAGAGTGGTTAGCTCTAGGCCCGTCCGCCTTTACCCCCAGGAATTAACCTGGTTACTCATTTTTGGTTTAGGCTGAGTTCACCTCAGGGCCATATGCTCCGGGAGTGGAAATCTCGTTTCTTATACTTTTCGGCTTCCTGACGTGGAATCGAACCTACGTCCTTCCGGGTGAACTGAGCATGCCTTTACAGTCCCGATCGAGCAGGCCCTACCTTACTTCCACCACAACCATACCTAACTCCCTTTCCAACCTTTCCTTCTTCTTTCTTAATCCTTTTATCCTCCAGGGTTTTGTTACTTCCTCGAGGGCAGTGTCCTGGAGCGTGAGACTTTGGGTCGGGGGATACAACTTGGGACGAAGACCAGTACATCTCCCAGGTGGCCTAAACTGCTATGCTGAACAGGGACCTTGTGGGGGATGGGAATATTGGAAGAGAGAGGTAAGGAAAAGAGGAGGAAGCGGCCGTGGTTTTAAGTTAGATACCATTCCGGCATTTGCGTCGATGAGAATTGGGAAACCACGGAAAACCACTTCGAGTTTAGATGAGGAGGGAATCGAACCCCCTCAACTCATTTGACCTCCAGAGGCTGAGTGGACCCGTTCCAGCCCTCATACCACTTTTTAAATTTTGTGACAGAGCCAGGAATCGAGCCCACAGAGGCGGACTCTTTGCAACCTGCTACTCCTTAATCTTTATTTATCTGTTATTATACAGCGGGTTAACAATTGCTTTAAACTCTTCTCATAGGCTGATTACATTTCTATTTACCACTTTGTACCAATCAGAATTACTTTTTTAAACTCCCTCATGTCTATCTTATCAACCATGAAATCTGCCTAATATTTCTTACTTTCTATCACATGTTATCGCATTTATGTTTAACTAGAGATAAAACAGCTTCTTGATCAGGTACACCCTCTACCACTTCATTTTCTCTACAAAGCACACCTGTTTCTATTAGCTCCACGTTTAGTTGGTTCCATCACATTCTGACTCAGCTGTACTTCCCAGATTAGCTGATTACCTACTCGCTTCTCGTCATTTCTGTCATTCACGTATCATTTGGTAAGTTGTGATCAGCGACTACAATCACGTTCCTTTCTATGTCGTTTCCCATTACAGCCGATTAGCTCATCAAATACATCCAGCTCAGCGTCACCACTTCCATGTTTGTATACCGCAAAAACACCAAGTTACCTGTTATCTTCAGAGACAACACCGAACTGCAGCACGGCCAGTTATGTTTAGAGCCCTGTGCGGATATACAAAATAATATCCGCATCCGCACTTCCTTTATACGCACCAGCATCCGCAATATGGTTATCCGTGGATAATTTAAATATTTAACTACAGTATACTACACCCAACGTATTGAAATGCAATAGGTCTGACACCTGGCACCAGAATCCCTACAGTTGCAGGTTTATGAGGGATTTTCTCTTGCGACAATTACCGACGTATTGAGCTTTGTTCCTTCCTTCCATCAATTCTGGACAGGAGCCAGTTAGGCTTAGATCAGATTTACGGTTTTTTGGTCTCGAGGCTCTTTATATATCACTGTTCTCCCATACCAGTGTCAAGGGTCGCCTAACCACAAGCAAAAATAAGAGTATACCTGAGTGAAAATCAATAAACGTCGTTATTTAGAAATTACCAGCAACATTATCCGCACTGCCATACAGTTTGTATCCACCAAGACACTAACTTCGCGGATATCCGCGGATAAATCCACGGATATCCGTATCCGTGCAGGGCTCTAATTATGTTTGCTTGCTCCGGTCTCGATAGACAGCTAGGTTCGAATCTGCCGTCTGCCATCCTCGAAATGGTTTTCCATGGTCTTGCATTTCATCTCCAGGCAAATGGCGGGGTGCTACTTTTCTCAAGGCCATGACATTTCCTTTCAATTCCAAGCCCGTATTATTACACTTGCACCCTCAGAGACCGCCCTCATCCAGCGGTACATCCAGCTCACCTTCATAGTGTGTATCAAGAAGAGCAACTACAGTACTGGTGAGCCGAACATGTCCTCGGACACTCCCGATAGTGAAACAGAAGCCATATCTAAAAAATGATTGTTTGTGTTTCTAATCCTTAAATTTTTCGTAGCTTACAAGGTCTTCGTTCACTACCGAGCTTATTGGCCGTGCGGTTATGATCACGCAGATGTGAGCTTGCATCGGGGAGATAGTAAATTTGAACCCCACTGTCGGCAGCCCTGAAGATGGTTTTCCGTGGTTTCCCATTTTCACACCAGACAAAGGTTGGAGATGTACCTTAAGTAAGACCTATTTGTGTCTGTACGACGTAAAACAATTTAAAAAAAAAAATACTTCCTTCACTTCCGTGAATACTCCACGTCATATCGACTCGATCCTACCTCAACGATAAACAATCCAATTCCGAGAGAAATGTTCACAAGCATTACATCGTTTCTCAGCCTGTTGCGACGTCTGGTAATTACATAAATTAAATATCTATTACAGTACTTGATTCTATATCATTCCTTACAATACAGTTTAAATCTAACAAGTTTATGGCATCCATTCTTGAATTCTACCTCCCTGTACTCTCAGCACTGTTCCCTCGTCCACCCCGTTTCCCTTAATACACCTTCCTTTAACCCTTCTAAACAAACCCCTAAACCCATAACAAATGCTTACCTTTGAGTTTCAAGTGAAGGCCATCTGGGCGCAAATCCCTATTTCATATCCATTTACCAGGATCTACAAGTCGGACTCTCAGTATCCTACATACCCACTCCATGGTTTCATTTGTATTCCCGATCATCTCCAGTCATAATCCTTGCTACGCAGTATCCTATCGGTAACAATCTCCACTCCCGTAAACTTCATTTTACGCTATCATGGCTATCATCCCACACATTCCCAACTTTATTCAGACCATTCCTGCTTGCCATGCTGTACGTTGCTGGTACAAAAGTGAAAAACCACCACCTTCAACTTAACCTCCTTCAATCTACTTTCCTCAATATCTGCATAAACCTAATTCCAGGATGATATTCTACCGTGATTTCCTTTCCTCCACATTCTTCCCCCACGTGTCTAACCGTAAGGTCCCACAAGACCAGAGCCTTAAACCCACCCAATTTTTACGAACCCCTACCGTTCTTCCTTATCTTCCCTGATGGCTGCAGTATCTAATTTTTCCTCTCTTCTCTTCATCTCATGATCCATATCCACCTCACTGTTTCTACCCTCTACTCAACTTTACCCTTTCCTACCTTTGCTTTTCTCATTTCTCTTTCCTCTTTCCTCCCACTATTCTCTTTCAAGCCGGAGAGAGTGGCTCAATCCGGTGGTATTTGGAGGTGCTCAAATACGTCAGCCTCGTGTCAATAGATTTACTGGCAAGTTAAGAAACTCCTGTAGGAGAAAAAAAGGCACGTCAACGTCTCCAAAAACTTTAAAAAATAGCATTATTATTATTCTCTTACACTTCCCTCTTCCTTATCTTCTCTCTGTTGTTCTACCAACAGTGACTCATTGTGATTTCTCGCCAATAACACTCATGAATTCTCTCCCTGTATGAACCCCTTTGCCTTTAAATATCCTCCCCGTTAACATATCAGACCATCTCTCTTCCATAACTTCTCCATTTCCTTCCCCTACCTCTTGTCTCCCTGTACATTGTTTAAGTGAGACGTACCTTCATTTCTGCCCTCCATTAGAAGCTTAACTATATCACTCAAACTCTTTAACACTTCCCTCATATTCTTTAATGCTCACTCACACCCGCAGTCCCTATACCTGCATTCCACCGTCATATTTTATTCTTCTTCCATAGAAATTTGGAATGTTACGAAATATCAGCAAGATTGCAATAACGTGTTCTGTGAATTAAATAAACTACAAAGGATGATGTACTGTATACTACACAAGGATTACACGACAATAGAACAAGCAAGACACAAGCTAATCAAATAATTGCACTCTATTAGGTAAGCCAAACCCCACTGAGCAACAACCCCGAAGGGCCTGGCACTATCAAGCAACCGCTGCTCAGGAGAAAAGCCTGCGAATTACGAGGTGTCGTGTGGTCGGCCCGACGAATTCTCTCGGTCGTCATTCTTGGTTTTCTAGACCAAGGCCGCTATCTCACCGTCAGGTAGCTTCTCAACTGTAATAAAGTAGGCTGAGTGGACCTCTAACCAGTCTTCAGATCCAGGTACAATTCTCTGACCTGGCCGGAAATCGAACCCGGGGCCTCCGGGTAAGAGTCAGGCATACTACCCCTACACCACACAGCCGGGAGCTACGTTAATGTTAATTATAAAGTAATATGCATAACAGATGCCTTTGCTGGCGAGATCTAGTGTTCACAGTGCACTGTAACTTCTGCTATAGGCTAGAACAATATTGTTACTTTCATTGATCTGGCTCAGTCTTATTCTTGGCTTTGACAATATGAAAGTGACTGAGGTATGAACGATGAAGAGATAGGCTTGCGCATTGTAATCGTAATAAGATTAGAGACCGGAAAAAATAGAGGAAGGGTTCTGAAGTGCTAATCCATTGGGGAAGGTAAGAACTTCTCAGCCAAAGTGCTTGAATAATACGAACGTGACTGAGGTATGAACGATGAAGAGATAGTCTTGCGCATTGTAATCGTAATAAGATTAGAGACTGGAAAATGTAGAGGAAGGGTTCTGAAGTGCTCATCCATTGGGGAAGGTAAGAACTTCTCAGTCAAAGTGCTTGATGCATGGTAGAGAGGTGAAAGAGGAAGACGCTAGGAAGGGTGGGACTGTTAGACATGTACAGTACTTCCTGAAGCCCCTCTGCGGACATGTAGCGTTTACAGTGCGCTATGCCGTTACGTGCTCATTCACCTGTCAGAATTGTTGTACAGCCCTTCGATATTTCCTGGGGGGAATGAGCGTGTCAGACCGGTGACCTCCCGGTTGACCTGAGGGCACGTGACGGCCTCTCTTTGTATTGTGTCTTCTTCTGTCTCCATGGATCTTATGGAAGACAAAACTAGAATGTTCCTATTCGAGACGCAACCCGAAGATACTAGAACTCCATCATCATGTATAAAAACAGGTCACCACGTACTGTAATGAGTGTTGAGAGAGTGACGCCGTGAGTAGTATTGGAGAGGAACGTTGTGTAGTAGTTGAACTGGTGCTGTGTTACTGTCTTGCCAAAAATATGCGTTGAGTAGTTCATTGTGTGGAGCAAAAACGTAAGTTGTTTGTGTGAGATATCGGTCTGGGTCGAAGTTGAGTCAAGTAAAGAGCTGTCCTGTGTTGTGATAGTCACGGGACAAGCATTCGAAACCAGTTAATGAGAACTGCTGGGTGAAGTGACTGGTACGTGCGAAACGAAGTGAAAGGTGATAACTCTCCATCAAGATTAGGGAGGTATCACCGGATCCAGGTAAATACCAGTAAGCCGAAGACCTGATTTGGTGACAATAGTGGCAATAGCCACTAATTACTGGATTGCTGCATTTCATTGTCAAGTATAAATTTGTGTATGAGTGAACTGATTGGGTCATCATAGATTAAATTCATTCAACAAACCATCAGTGTTTTATTCTCAAAAATACGTCTTCGTGTCGGGTAGACCCATTTTTATCTTACTTTCATAGAATTACCTCTATGTGGGCATTGACTTTGACAGTAGGAAAGTGACTTACGTGGGAGTAGAACTGATAACAGCTTCGTTACACAATCAGTTACAGCCACAAATGGCATGAAAACACGTCGTGAAGGGTCTGTTGGTGGAAATGGTTAACTGATGTAAACAGTAACAGCACCGCCTAGCTAACTAGAAGAAGGGAACACTTAACTAATATCTTATTCCTTCAATGACACTAGAGTTGAAACTGTTGGGAATTCAACCAGCTATGGGAGTACGGACTCAGTATGCGCACAATCAAGAACAGAGAATTGTGCCGATGCATTTAGTTGCCAATAGTAAATGTCTCTAGCAATTTTGACAGAACATACTTAAAACTTGTTGGACACACCGGCCGCTTAATGAGCCAATCTCTTATTGGTTGGAAGTAAATTCCGGCACACAAAGGCCAACCTATGAACAGAGCCATTGTGCAGGTCTTTCCAGTTGACGTGTTGTAGCCGACCTGGAGCCCTACGTATGGCGTATGAAGACGGTGCATACACGCAGCCCCGAAGCCATCGGAATTGACAAATGAGTATTAAATTACCCGAACCTATTGGGAATCGACACCGGGACGGCTTAGATCATAGGCCATCACGCTAACCATTTAGGTACTGGACCAGAAAACGATGCACTGCAAGGAAGAGGAATAAAAGGAATGTGAACCTGCGTGGTTGAATCGCACAGTGTGTTTACAGCAGCCTGTGGTATCACACCACCTATCCCTTCGCCTTCCTAGAGTAGCTAGTGACAAACACATGGGCATACTGATCGTATAAGTAGAGGGTCGTATAGCCATATTGGTTATATATATTTGTTATATGCCTTTGTTGGCGAAATGTAGTGTTTACAGTGCACTATGTCTTCTGGTATGGCCTATATCAAATTTGTTACTTTCATTGACCTGTCTCAGTCTCATCCTTGGCTTTGACAATATGAAGGTGACTGAGGTATGAGTGATGCTAGTAATACCATTGCGTGTGCAGCCAGTCCCTGTTATGAATGGTGTGAAAATATCGCTCATAGGGTCGGTTGGTGCATACGTTTCAGTGGGCTTGGCAGACTGATATGTAATAGCAACTGCTGGCTCGGTGAGGAAAGCAACGGGAAACTACCTCACTCCTCATTTCCCTAGTACGCCTCTTCAGTGACGCCTAGGCCATCTATGACAGCTGTTGGCGGAGCTGCAGAGGATCAAACCAGCCTTCGGGCTGAATACCCAACATACATACACACATATTTGTTATGTAAAATTAAGGAATTACAATTTATTACGTTGTTATGATTATCATCGGCCTCTGTGGTGTAGTGGTTAGTGTGACTAGTTGCCACCCACAGAGGCCCGGGTTCGATTTCCGGCTCTGCCACGAAATTTGAAAAGTGGTACGAGCGCTAGAACGGAGTCTACTTAGCCCCGGGAGGTCAACTGAGTAGAGTGGGCTTCGATTCCCTCCTCAGCCATACTCGAAGTGGTTTCCCCGATTCTCCTCCAGGCAAATTCCGGGAAGGTACGTAACTTAAGGCAAGGGCCGCTTCCTTTCCTCTTCCTTGTTTATCCCTTCCAGTCTTCAAATTCCCCCACACGATCCCATTTCGGTATAACAGATGAGGCCGCTGGGACGACGGTACTGGCCCTCCTTCCCAGTTGTATCCCTGACCCAAAGTCTCACGCTCCAGGCCCATGGTGCGGTAGAGGTGGGATCCCTAGCGGAGTCCGAGGGAAAAACCAACTCGGGAGGGGAAACGGATTAAGACAGAAAGAAACTATTATTACCGACAACAAATAGTATTCTAACATACAGTTATAATTGCAATGCAACTACATTCACTGAAGATGTATTAATTAACTTGTATTTACACACTAATAAAGGAATAAAACTGTTCCAAATGATACGTTTAATTGTTTAGACCAATACTTAGCTGCTTGTTGTTCAAAGGGGCCTAACATCTAGGCCATCGGCCCCAATAAATAACCGATTTCATCCCACTGAAAAGCAGGCAGGAACCCTGCCCCTACACCACGGGGACGGTTATTTACATATATGTTTTCAACAAATTTTATGACGCAAATACAAACCTAACAGTATTTCACACTACATGAAAGAGCTTCACATATTCACCCCACCTATGGCTCAACAGGTCTGCGAAGTGACCGATTCTCAGCACGAAGGCCTGCAGATTAAGAGATGAAGCGTGATTGGTGGAACGAATCCTCTCGGCCGTTATTTTCGGTTTGTCTCGACAGGGGCCGCTACCTCACTGTGAGACAGATCCTCAGTTGTAATCACGTAGGCTGAGTGGACCTCGAACCAGCCGTTTGGTGCATGTGGATATCCCTGACCTGACCGGGAATCGAACATGGGGCCTTCGTGTTACAGGCAGGTACCCTACCCCTACACCACGAGGACGGTAATTTACATATATGCTTTCAACAAATTTTATGACAAACCACTAAGCATATAATAAAACGATCTACAGTACTATCAATTTTGAATATCGCTTACTGCATCCAGCCCATCAGATTATCTCCCTGTGGGTGGGGGCAGTAGAATAACACCCACGGTATCCCCTGCCTGTCGTAAGAGGCGACAAAGAGGGTCCTCAAGGGCTCTGAACTTCGGAGCGTGGATTAGCGACTACGGGGCCCTCAGCTGAGTCCTGGCATTACTTCCACGTTCTTGTGCCAGGGTCCTCACTTTCATCTATCCTATCCGACCTCCCTTGGTCAACTCTTGTTCTTTTCAGGCCCCGACGGTATTACGTATGGAGGCCTAGGGAGTCTTTTATTTTCATGCCCTTCGTGTCCTTGTCTTCCTTTGGCCGATACTTTCATTTTCCGAAGTGTCGGACCACTTCCATTTTTCTCTCTGATTAGTGTTATATAGAGGTTGGTTGCCTAGTTGAACTTCCTCTTAAAATAATCACCACCACCACCTATCAGATTATCATAATTGTACGGCGTTGCACTGGGTGTGGCAGAGGCGTTGTAATAATCCCTTACGAATAAAATCTTCTGTCTCTATATCGGCAACATTCCGTACATACATACTTGGTGTACCCTTACTGGCCAATTAAGGGCAATATTACTTAATTTGGCTTCACAAACAGATGTATAGATGGAATAGTTGGATGAGAACCGCCCGAAGTCACTTACCAGGCTTGAAGTCTCGTCCTCCCTACTTGCATTGCGTCACCGGCTGAACTCATGTAGCATACGGGCAATGGAATGTTCGAAAAAGAAAAATAGGCACTACCTAAAATATAATGAAAGTAGGATTCTATAATATGAGAGGAATACACTATTATTATTAAATGAGAAGAATCTTCGTTTAAATATTATTTTTCTAAACATTTTATTATACTGATAGAAACCACACGAGATGATGCCGTATTTCAACACATGAGCAAAAAGAACAATTAAGACTAATACAAAAATTATATACATGGTATGCCTTCATGTCCTTGTAGTTTGTCCTCGGCATAGTTGATCTTTGGCGTACCTCAAGTCATTTGAATAACGCACACTAGTACGTGATTTTATTTATTTATAACAATGATATTAAATGGCATCTAATGTTTTAATGAGCTGATCAAAAATGGATATTAAATGGTATCCATTCGGGTGATTAATTAATTATTAATCCTCATTAATTAATCACACCCTTAATTAATTATTAATCGTCATGATTTGGAATGAAAATCAAGTACATCTACTCTACACACGAGATTGCATCGCCGTATATCAAACACGTGGTCCATTTGACCATGACAGTTATATATTTACACTGAATACATACGCATATCCTGGGTTTACCTAACAAAAATATTCAAAGAAAAATCAGCCAAAGCTGGAATCGAACCCATCACCGTAGAACACTTTGGGAAATAATAAAACACGTAAACACACTGCATAGAAAAATATCAACATATTTTACACAATACATCTTGAAGATATGGCTTAACCAAGCCATAGTATCTGGTTAAATTCTTCGCTCCAACATCATTCGAACACACGGACTACAGCTTCCAAGGTAAAAATTGTTAACTCCAATCAAAGGCTAATTTAATGCCTAAGCATAAGAAGGGATCTATCCTTCGCAAAATCAGAAAAATTATCCGCATTACACATAACGTATCATTAGAATGGAATTGAGACTGCTTTGGCGAATGAAAGGGAACTCGCCAGTAAACATTGAGCTTTGCTGGAAACTACAAAATCTCTCTCTCGACCCTCAGTCGGCTAGTAATGTACCTGTCAATCACGACAACAGCTGTGTGACCAGCCTTGTGGCTACGGACACTTTGAAATCGTCCTTCTTTCTTTCTCTCTCTTTATTTCCTTCATGTATCATCGCGGCTTATTCTCAAGTACGCATTCATTTGAGAGCCGACATTTATTATTCATTATCTGGCTATATACTCAGCCTAATTCAACATATCACAACAGCCATAATTATTTATTATTCTTTATCATTCCAACAACATAACATGTTACAGCTTCGCCCTTCCATATCATACCACCGCATCTCAATCCGTTCATTTAATTTACAGACTCCATTCTTACAGGTTATTTAATTCTTCTCACATATTTATATAATTCATATTAATACCTCGGTTTTGAATATCATCCGTTCATTTAATATCATCCGGGATTTACAAATTCATGAATCACCTTAAAGCAAACGTATATTTTGTATTCAAACTACTATGAAAATCTTTACCAGATAAAACATTACGAAGAAATATAAGTTTAGCTAAATCGCCATTATTCCCAAATATGTGCTTCATATAAGCTAAGAATTTCTGGGATCTATATAATAATTTATGCAACTGATCCAATTAAATATCAATGATTATCTTGAAATCATTTGATAATCCTAACTAAATAATAAATCTTTTCCCAGTCATACGCGCATTTTTAATTATTAATTATAACATGATGATATTTACAAAATAAAAATTGCTACTGGCATGCAAATCTCGTGGTAACATATATTTAAATCATGTGTACTTATCAAATGATGGGTATGGTTTGCTGTCATCTGGGGTACATCTTAGATTTTTACACGACCATGATGAATGTTCTTCTCTCTGGCAGTCCTCGGTTCCTCTTCATACTACCACGATAGATGTCTCGAACTGTGGTCTTCTCAGTTGAGTCTCTGGACGCTCCCTGTATAACTGATCGCAGGCACTTAGGCGCGATTCTTGTAGACTCTAGATCTCGGGTTCGACGACCACTCACGAACATACAGAAAAATGGGAAATCAATTATTAAACACTGTTTATGTACTTTCAAAGGGAATCTACTTGTGACAAGATCCACTTTTAACTTCAAATAGATTAGTGCAAATAGTGGCAAGTTTGTAGAAATCACTGTTCATTTCCCCAGCAATCACCCAGTCTATCACCACGAGTGTCAATGGAGTATGCAAACGCTAATTTTATCAGGAACAGTTATTTAATTTTTCCTAAACGTCACTCGCTCTTAAATGCTTTGGATCGGTGATTATTAATAATTGCTGAACATAATTAGCTGTTTCATCTCGAGTAATTATTTTTACTTAAAACTTCACCTAGGAGATTCCATATCAGCTGCAATACTATTTGGTTGCAGTTTACCGTGCACCGAACAACTCATCAAATTTTCCATTTTTCTCGTACTCACATCTCATTGGCGTGATTCACATTCCTGGCCTACTTGCATAATTGTATCAAGCATTTACATGGAGAAAATCAATCAATGAATAAATCATTCAGTCATAACTGATCTGCATTTAGCGCTGTCGCCCAGGTGGCGGATGCCCTATCTGTTGTTTACCTTGCCTTTACTTAAATCATTTCAAAATTTGAAAATTTACAGATCCCCATTGTAAATATCGTTTCACAATTGGCTTTACGTCGTACTGACATATGGCGGCGATGTTTTGAGAAAGGGGTAGAAGATGGAAGGAAGCGGCCATAGCCTTAATTATGGTACAAAGGCCTTTATCTTTTACTCATTTTAACATTGAAATATATAAGTCTATAAAAATGCCTGATACTCGCGTCATAAAGCAAGCACACTGCAATTACGAACTTGCGAACGGACAGTATTCACTACGACTCTTCGCTATCAAGACCGGATTCTTTTTTTTTTTTTTTTTTGCTTTACGTCACACTGACACAGATAGGTCTTATGGCAACGATGGGATATGAAAGGTCTAGGAATTGGAAGGAAGCGGCCGTGGCCTTCATTAAGGTACAGCCCCGGCATTTGCCTGGTGTGAAAATGGGAAAACACGGAAAACCATCTTCAGGGCTGCCGACAGTGGTGCTCGAACCCACTATCTCCCGATTACTGGATACTGGCCGCACTTAAGCGACTGCAGCTATCGATCTCGGTAAGACCGGATTCAGACTGCCTTAATTTTCAATGAACATAAAACAAAAACGTTAAATTTCCGAGTTAATTTACCAACTGGGATGCTTTTTCTTTCAGTTTTGATTCACTGCTCATAGTTCTAATCGTGTTGCATGCAATTTTTATGACCGGTGAAAAACAGTTTAAATGTTTCCACCAGGAGAGTTGGCCGTGAGGTTAGGGCCGCGCAGCTGTGGGCTTGCATCTGGGAGACAGTGGATTCGAAGCCCACTGTCGGCAGCCCTGAAGATGGTTTCCCGTGGTTTCCCATTTTCACACCAGGCAAATGCTGGGGCTGTACCTTAATTAAGGCCACGACCACTTCCTTCCCACTCCCAGCCCTTTCCTGTCCCTTCGTCGCCATAAGACCTATCTGTGTCGGTGCGACGTAAAGCAAACTGTACAAAAAAAATGTTTCCGGAACGTTGAAATATTCAGATTGATGAGTTTAGACACAACATGGGTTTGTGCTCTTCGATACAGTCATTTAAACTGAAAACATTTCCACTATAAAATATTTACTCAGAGAAGTGCTCAGAAAATAAAATGAGAAATTCCAAGGAATACCTCGCAGCCCGATATAATTCGTGCTGGATTCCATTATCGGACCGCGGATTAGAGGTTGACAAACACTGCTGTATGTGTCCTGGATTATGATCATGATATAGACAGTCATGAAAATTCCCTACTTACTATGTCTTGCCTTTTCAAGTTTCTGTTCTTCCGGCACTAAGTCGACAAACTGCCAAGCCCCTTCTAAAAGAGCTTTCTTGCACTTTCATAGAAATTCATTTCTGTATAACACCGCCCTTCGGTTTTTACAGGAAATCCTGTCGGGGAAAGAACTGTTGACTCTGAAGTAAGGAACTTCCAGGAACTGGAAGCTATTTGGATATTGTCCACGCCAACACTGTTGTGTATCCGAGGAGTTGCGCTTTCGTCAGCAGACTTTACGAGCTGCAGGCAGACCCTTTCTCCTGATTCAGAAGCACAATTTGCCGTAACGTCGGGAGACGGTGGCTAGGTACCACAATCATTAGGGCAGCGGACTTCTGTTAAATAATTGCCTGAATTCTATTTTTCATTTTAAGTTACTTTATAACATCTTCCTCACCTGAATGCCGCACCACCATTGTCTTATGGGTTATAATGGTTATCACGGATTCGGTTCTCAGCTATATAAAAAAAGGTACGTACAGCCGCTCAAAAATTGAGTGCATGGGATTATATAAGATCATCACAGGTACACACCTCTCAGAAACAATTGGGCCTATAATTTAATTTGTGGGTATCAACAGGGTTTGTATCTTACGTGGGAGATGAATTATAGCCGCGCTGGGTAGCTCAGGCGGTAGAGCGCTGGCCTTCTTTGCTCAAGTTTGCGGGTTCGATCCCCGCTCATTCCAGTGGTATTTGAAGATTATCAGATAGGTCCGCCTCGTGTCGGTAGATTTACTGGTAACTGAAAGAACACCTGCGGGATAAAATCCGGACACCTCGGCGTCTCCGAAGACCTTAAACGTACTGTAGTTAGTGGGACGTATAACCAATGGTATAATTTATTAGATGAATTATATTTTGATAAGTCCGCCTCTGTGGTGTAGTGTTTAGCGTGATTAGCTGCCAACCAGAGGTCCGGGTTCGATTCACGGCTCTGCCCGAAATTTTTGGAAAGTGTTACCAGGGCTGGAACGGGGTCCACTTAGCCTCGGGAGGTCGACTGAGTAGAGATGGATTCGATCTCCACCTCAGCCACTCTCGAAGTGGTTTTCCGTGGTTTCCAATTCTCCTCCAGGCAAATGCCGGGATGGTACCTAACTTAAGTCCACGGCCGCTTTCTTCCCTCTTCTTTGCCTTCCCCTTCCAATCTCCACATCCCCTTGCAAGGCCCCTGTTCAGCATAGCAGGTGAGGCAGCCTGGGCGAGGTACTGGTCCTCCTTCCCAGTTGTATCTCGCGACCCAAAGTCTCACGCTCGAGAACACTGCCCTTAAGGCGGTAGAGGTGGGATGAAAACCGACCCTGGAGGGTAAATAGGCTAAGAAAGAAAGAAGGAAGGAAAGAAATATATTTTGATAAATTAAGTCTGACAAATTATTAAATGCGAAGAAAATACAATACGATGCACCCATTTCATTTTTGAGCGACTATGCATTCATCTTAATTTAGAGTGTTACGTCTTTCGTGGTTCAGTCTGCAAGCCTGTGCTAACTAACTAATTGCCTCCTCAATTCTTTATTGGTAAATATTCCACACCTCTTAAATTTCAGTGGTTTGAAAGTGAATCGAACCATCGTGACATTTTTCTTCTTCAGCTCCTCTTGCCCTCCATGTCTGAGTCCATTATTGTCCTAGATAACCTATCCTTCCTCAGTCGTCTTTCAATAAAGTCAGTCTGGAAGCAGACCATCACTGCTTTCTTACAGGATACAGTTGATCGCAACTGTGAGCTCACTGTAGTAGCTTTGCTGCACCTTCTTTCAATTTCAATTACTAAACTAGTATCCTGGAAGAATACACACCGCCGGACTGAGTGGCTCAGGCGGTTGAGGCGCTGGCCTTCTGATCCCAACCCGGCAGGTTCCATCCTAGCTCTGTCAGGTGTCGGCAGATTTACTGGTACGTAAAACAAATGCTGTAGGACATAATTCCGGCACCTCGGCGTAGTCAGTGGAACGTAAAGCCAATAACAGTATTATTATTATTATTATTATTATTATTATTATTATTATTATTATTATTATTATACACAATATGAGGACTTGACGTGATCGAATTGTTTTAGTTTCACATTCCCTCTCTGACATCCATCCTTGTTATATGAAGAACAAGAAAAAAGAGTTTAGAACCCATAATCTCCAGTTTTACGTAGTTAGAAGGAAATTACTGATTTGAGCACTTTGTTTAACAAGTTATAAAGTCCGAAATCTTATGGTATGGTCTAGATGAATTGTATTACTTTGATTGACCTGTCTCAGTCTCTTCTTTAGCTTTGACGATATCAGATTGACTGTGGTATGAGCGATGGTAAAGGAGTAACGCAACCAGCCCCTGTTATGAATGGTGTTAAAATGTAAAACATAGGGTCGCTTTGTGCGTTCATTTCAGTGGGTTGATGCCCTGATACGTAATAGCAAATTCTGACCGGCGAGGAAAGCAACGGGAAACTACCTCACTCCACATTTCCCGGTAGGCCACTTCAGTGAGGCCATCTACGACTTCTGGTGGAGGCGCTATTGGTGACCAAAGCATACTTCGGGCTGAGTACTCAACATACTTAGTATACAAGGCAACAAGCAGGACATTCTCCGTCCTCGGTGGACAGTGCCGACGTGTATGGTATCCCTACTCAGTCCTAGGCAACGAGCTAGAAGAACATAGAGGAGCTATTTGCCTGACATCAGCGCTCCCTACGGAAGCAAGGTGATAAGGGCAGCCATGTTAATGGTGTCAAAGAAAAGCGAGTTGGCGCGAGAACATTTTGAGGTGACAGGGAGATTGTGCATGGCAATTTAATTTCGTACGTTTTCGTGAGTTTTAAGAAGTGAAAAGATAGATTCTCGCTTTCAAGAATGCCAGCCGTATGCTCAGCGTACGGTTGTACTAATCGGAGTAGGCTAATAAAACCAAGGTTATATCGTATTTCAAGTATGTATTACTGAATGATAGCCGAATCACTTTTTGTAATTTATGTTTGTAATTAAATCCATTCTAATGCTTACACAGAGTAAAGTGCTGATAGGCACGGTAATAATTTGTCGGATTATGTTTCATATTTCCTTTAAAGAATAAGGAATTAACGGAACAATGGGTTGTGAGGACGGAAAGAGATAAATGGTATCCTACTCAATACAGTCGTTTATGCTCTGTACATTTCGAAGGTAAGTACATGTATGAAACAAATGACCATCGATCATTACTGTCAAATGCCGTTCCAACCCTGTTTAATTTTCTTTCACATTTACAAACAAAGGAAATGGAGCTCCCACCACCAAGGAAACGTAACCACGAAAAGTCACCTATTTCGGTCAAACGTACACCAAGCATGGTAAAGAGGCCTACACTATTTTACTGCTATTTGTTAAATGTATGCAGCCTTTACTGTAGATGTCACTTGCATTGGTACTTAAAACTAGGCTAAACTTCATAATGGACAACTTTCAAGTTTACCACCTTTCAGCTGGTAATCCCAGGATGGTACGGTGATGGGAAAACATGATATGTCGCATATATTACGTATATAATAAATAATTGCATTAAACAATTATAATGTACAGTACACATGGGCCGCCCCTGTGGTGTAGTGGTTAGCGTAAGTAGCTGCCACTCCCGGAGGCCCGAATTCGATTCCCGGCTCTGCCACGAAATTTCAAATGTAGCACGAGGGCTGGAACGGGTCCACTCAGCCTCGGAGGTCAATTGACTAGAGGTGGGTTCGACTCCCACCGCAGCCATCCCTGAAGTGGTTTTCCGTAGTTTGCTACTTCTTCTCCAGGCAAATGCCAGGATGGTATTTTCCTTCCCTTACCTTGTCTATCCCTTCCAATCTTCATCCCTCCACAAGGCCCTTGTTGAGCATAACAGGCGTGGACGTCTGGGCAAGGTACTGGTCTTCCTACCCAGTTGTATCCCCGACCCAAAGTCTCACGCTCCAGAACACTGCCCTTTAGGCGGTAGAGGTGGGATCCCTTGCTGAATCCGAGGGAAAAACCAACTCTGGAGGGTAAACAGATTAAGATAGAAAGTCATTAGGCTACTCATGGGGAAGCAATACTTTTAAAATTATGATCAGAATGAGGCTCTAAACTATTATAGGTCCCTATCCTTGTAAGGATTTTTGTCATAAATGTGTATGTCCACGGTTTTTATTGTAATGTACGCTTAATCACAACAGCCAAGCAGGGTAACGCTTTTTTTTCTTTGCTATCTGCTTTACGTCGCACCGACACAGATAGGTCTTATGGGGACGATGGGATAGGAAAGGCCTAGGAATGGGAAGTAAGCAGCCGTGGTCTTCAGTAAGGTATAGCCCCGGCATTTGACTGCTGTGAAAATGGGAAACCACGGAACACCATCTTCAGGGCTGCCGAAAGTGCGGTTCGAACCCACTATCTCCCGGATGCAAGCTCGCAGCCGCGCGCCCTTAACCTCACGGCCAACTCGCCCGGTGGTAACGCTCTTGTTCCGATTTCGAGGTCTATTCGTATGTCACTGTGCGACGATTACTGACTACCCTACAGTCAGCTGATCGTGTTGTTGGCCTCGTGCAGCAACATAATGAAGTGGCGGTGTTCGCAGTTTATGATTTTTTATGCTTTAAGCTTTCGGCTAACGGTCTTTAATTCTGCCCCAGTGATTCTAAGATGCGTATTTTCTACGCTTTTCGTCATTCAAGGGCCAAGCCCTCTTGCTTGTGTGACCACAGAAAACATGGCGAACGTTCGTTCTATTAGCTTCAACCAGGCAGCGCTTCAGCTTCTCTATGTTATTCTAGCTCGTTGGTCCTAGGTAATCAGTCTCCGGTGGTAATCACGGCTGTGAGTATGAATTGGCTCTGATGGTGGGGTAATGTGTGGTGAATGGAGAATTATAGGTTATCCATGAGAATAATCGACTGATCCGTGGAGGGTAAGAGAAGCAGAGGGAGACCAGGGTGACGATGATCAAACTGAGTTTTGAATGATATGAAGATAAGACTTATCAAACTAAACGAAGGTACAGGGCGGGAAGAAAAAATTGGCCTGTAAAATTGTTATAAGACTGACACGGATTTGACCATGTTAATGAACAGGAGCAACACAAAATGGTGGTCACGATAAAACAGCGCGTGTTCATTGTCGAGTGTTATGGGAAGCACGATTCGTGGAAAACCTGTGCGGAACTGATTGCTCAGGAGTTTAAGACAGGAAGTGTTTTAGTAAAACCTCCTGCAAAGTCTGCCATGCAAAATGACGTGAAACGGGCTCTGTAGCGAATAAAAACCAATACTATCCAAAAAGAATTCGAAGAGCAGAAAACATTGCTCGAGCGAAGGAAAGCCCGGAAAGAAGTCCGACGTTATCTCGCTACGGGCTTTTGTGCCGCACCGACACAGATAGGTCTTATGGCGACGATGGGATAGGAAAGGCCTAGGGGTTGGAAGGAAGCGGCCGTGGCCTTAATTAAGGTACAGCCCCAGCATTTGCCTGGTGTGAAAATGGGAAACCACGGAAAACCATTTTCAGGGCTGCCGATAGTGGGATTCGAACCTACTATCTCCCGGATGCAAGCTCACAGCCGCACGCCTCTACACGCACGGCCAACTCGCCCGGTCGACGTTATCTCAACGAGATGTATCTCTGCAAGTGGGAATTAAGAGAGCGTCGTGTCGAAACATTACCAAAAAGGACCTGCATCCGTACCATTACAAATTTACTGTTGTGCATGCTTTAAAGTGTCCAGACGAACCTTCGCGTGTTGCGTTCTGCCGGTGGTTTCTGAGTGAAGTGGAGTGAGGACTTTATTCATTTCTTCAGATGAGGCCATTTCCAGCATCTTCTGCGATGTTCATTAACAAGGGCCAATCCCGCGTCCGTTTTATTGTAAATGATTTCCGGGCCAAGCGCTTAGTTAATTCACAGAGGTTTGCATACTAAACGCTGAGATCCGGTAATCATTTCCCTTTCGTATTAGCTTCACCACTCTTCCCCATTAATTTTCCTTGGTAGTGTTTGTTGCCCGACTCCTTGGTTGAATGGCCGGCGTTGACTTCTTCGGTTCAGAGGGTTACGGGTTCGATTCCCGACGGGGTCTAGGAATTTAATCTCGCCTGATTAAGTCTTCCGGCTCGGGGACTGGGATTTCGGTTTGTCCCAACATTTTCTTTTTCACAGTCACACAACATACGACAGAAACACGTAATAGTGATAACGTCCCTTCATATAATGTTGCGTCTTGAAGGGGATCCGGTTGTAAAACAGGGCCAAATCCACGCGTGCGACAGAGCTCGCACCCGCGATCTCACACGTGTGGGAAAAGCGGTAGAATAAGAAAATGATGAATTGTTACACGGTTCTAATTTTTGTTCATCAATGAAATAACCTTCTGGATTAAATAACTTAATGTGGCTCTTACTGGCCTGGTGCAGTCTTTGTGAGACAGACCCTCTGACGAAGGTTGGCGGCCTCTGCCATGTAGGGGAAATTGCGTGTTAGTGCAGTGGAGACTAGTGTGCCGCGTGTGTTATATATGTTGCAGGGACGTTGGGGACGCACAAATACCCAGCCCTCGAGCAAAGGGAATTAATCGTTTAAGATTAAAAGCTCGACCTGGCTGGGAATCGAACCCGGAGACCTCTGAACTGAAGTCCACTACTCTGACCATTCAGCCAAGGAATCGAACTGAATTTGTGTGCTCGTCCATAGGTGGTGCAGCTCATTTCAGACACAGCACCATATTCTGCAGGTATTCTTTTAACCACCGAGCTCGATAGCTGCAGTGCGGTCAGTATCCAGTATTCGGGAGATAATGAGTTCGAACCCCACTGTCGGTAGCCCTGAAGATGGTTTTCCGTGGTTTCCCATTTTCACACCAGGCAAATGCTGGGGCTGTACCTTAATTAAGGCCACGGCCGCTTCCTTCCTAGTCCTAGCCCTTTCCTGTCCCATCGTCGCCATAAGACGTATCTGTGTCGGTGCGACGGAAAGCCAATAGCAAAGAAAAGTCCTTTAACCGCATACTGGCCTGCCAATCTTAAATTTCTTACTGTATCGGGAATCGAATTCTGGTCTCCGATAATGGCAGCTAATAGCGCTAACCTTTACACCACGGAGGTGGACACTATCTGATAACTCGTGTTATTCAGGCGTCTGCGCCACTGTAGTTTCTGACGTGATGTTGTACATCTTTAAATATGAACATACTCGAACATTTGTCTATTATGGATTTATGAACAGAGATGCTAGGTATGTGATCCGTTCCCCCGGAAATTTGAGGGTCGATTCCCCTTAAGGAAATTATGGTATTTGATTTCTTCTGGATAAGCACATGGCCCTGAGTTTCACTCAGCCTACACCGAAGATGAGCGCCAGATTATTCATTGGAACAAGGGTGGCTGGGTGTTGAACTAACCACTCTATGCCTCTAAGTGCAATGTTTTGAATAGCAGAAGCCCTTACTTTCAACTCCTCCAAGGGGCTTTGTATGTTATACGGAGATGGCTTCGATTTCCTGGGTATGTGAACCCACGAGAAGAATTCTGGCGTTGTTGTTTAAAAGTCTCAATGTGGAACGCGAGTCAAAATGCTCTTAAGCAATAAATGGTATGAGGTGTTTCCTAGCAGTGACAGTATAACGACTTGCTTCTATTCATTTCTCTTTTCAAGAGAAGCAACGTATATAATGTCAATACCACTCCAGTCGAACTTGAAATAGTTTTAATGAGGAAAAACATAACTTACACCGCTGTCTTTCTACATACTACTTTACACTTCATTCTAGAGATTACCTCCAGCAAGGGCTTACTCTTTCAGTTAACTGGGAATTAAGACTTCCGCTTCTAGAGGTGCACCTAACCGTGGGATTAAATAAGTTATAAAATAATCAAGTATTCGTGACGATGCTTACTGTTTTACGAAGAAGTAAAACTGTGAAACCATCCTCTCTTGCACCAATCAGGTGAACAAAAGCAAACAAAGCAAAATCATCTGCGTACAGACCATGAAGACCCTTGGAGAGATGAAATGTAAAGGTTTCCACTATCCGTAACCTCGGCACTTTATTGGATAGAGTGATTAGCACAACGACCGGCCGCCTTTGGCCCCAGGAAAATGAAATGGCGTATGGCTTTTAGTGCCGGGATTGTCCGAGGACAAGTTCGGCTCGCCAGGTGCAGGTCTTTTGATTTGACGGCCGTAGGCGTCCTGCACGTCGTGGTGAGGATGGAATGATGATGAAAACGACACATACATCCAATCCCCGTGCCAGCGAAATTAACCAATGATGGTTAAAATTCCCGACCCTGCCGGGGATCAAACCCGGGACCCCTGTGACCAAAGGCCAGCACGCTGACCATTTAGCCAACGAGCTGAGCTGCCCCCAGGAATTAACCTGGTACTCCTTTTTTGGTGTAGGCTGAGTCGACCTCAGGGCCATGTGCACCTCCGGAAGTAGAAATCTCGTTTCTTAAATTTTATGACTCCCTGGCGGGATTCGAACCCACGACATTCCGGGCGAACCGAGCACGCCTTTAGCGCCTCGGCCAGGCAGTCATTAATCAGATGAACAATAGAAGGAAAAATCGAAGAACGAAGGTATCCCTACGCTTTACAAACCTAATACCGTTGGGTTAGGAAAATAACGGGACTTGAGCAAAGGAGGTAGGATAGAAAGGATGAAAGTGAGGAAACTGACATAAGTAGGTGGAAGCATTGCCAGATTCAGCTACAAGACGCCAATTAACGCTCCCGAGAAGTAAACCCCAGGGGGTCCCTCTTTTAGTAGCCTCTTACAACTGGCAGGGGATACCGTGCCCTCCAACCCACAGGGGAAGTTAAGCATTGGGTTACACTTTATTTATCGCTAAGTGCCTCCTATATGGATAGGGGAAGACTTTGCTTAGCTGTCCTCTGTGGACCTTTATGTCTTATACTATTTATCTTCCCTCATACCCGCTGACCCCTTATATTAAGCACAAATTAGGGAAGTTTATATTAAAGAATTATTTTTTCCCGGCCTTCAATAGAAATTTTGCTTGACTTCGTTCAACGAGCTACACGTATGCTTAATGTGATTACAATACATTGTTCTGATGAAAATAGGTGTTTACCTCCTCTTCTACATCTAGTAAACAACTATCACGACTATTTGCATGTGTCATTTGCCAAGGAGATACTAATTTCCAGACTGCACGTCGCATTTACCATTGTGAAGAGGGAGAGAGGGGGTTGGGGGGGGGGGGGGGCGATAGCCGAGATATATCGTCACTGTATCTCACGAAGGTGGCTGAGATGGAATTTTTGAATCGAACATCCCTGTTGTCAGATTCCACGTAAAACTGGTAATCCTGTCGATATTATCACAATTTCAAAACTCCCGTAAAACTAGAAAATTGTTTTCTTCCGATAAGTTTGTACAGTCAGCCCCCTCCCTCACCCGGCACAAAAAAGTAGTGAGCGAATATTGTATCATTTAATGTGCTTGGCTCCATGGCTATGGTTAGAATGCTGGCCTTTCGTCCAAGGGGACCCGGGTTAGTTTCTCTTCAGTCTCGAAGATTTTAACATTCATTTGAAAATTTCTCTGGCTCGGGGGCTGGGTGTTTGCGCCGACTTCATCATTATAATTCATCTTCGACAGGGGCCCATCCTCACATGCATGCAGGTCGCCTATACGGCGTCAACTCGGAAGACATGCACCGGGTCTCTTCGGAGGCCACACGCCATTATTATTATTATTATTATTATTATTATTATTATTATTATTATTATTATTATTATTATTATTATCCGCCTCTGTGGTGTAGTGGTTAGCTGCCTACCACGGAGTTTCGGTTTCGATTCCCAGCTCTACCACGATATTTGAAAACTGGTACGGGGGCTGGAGTGGGGAACACTCAGCCTCGGGAGGTCAATTGAGTAGAAGGGGGGGGGGGTGTCGATTCCCACCTCAACCATCCTGGAAGTGGTTTTCCGTGGTTTTCCACTTCTCCTCCAGGGAAATGCCGGGATGGTACCTAACTTAAGGCCACGGCCTCTTCCTTACCTCTTCCTTTTCTATCCATTCCGATCTTCCCATCTTACAACAAGAACCCTGTTCAGCACAGCAGTTGAGGACGCTTGTGCGAGTTACTAGATCTCCTTCCCAGTTGTATCCCCAAACCCAAAGTCTCACACTCCTGCACACTTCTGAGGCAGTAGAGGTGGAATCCCTCGCCGAGTCCGGGGAAAAAACCAACCCTGGAGGGTAAACAGGTTAAGAAAGAAAGAAAGAAAGAAAGAAAGAAAGAAAGAAAGAAAGAAATACATTATTATTATTATTACGATTATTATATCATTTAATATTTTATAAGACTTAATTTTAAGTGATATCAAAATATAATTCATCTCCCATGCGGATACAATCTTTGTGGATACCCACAACAAATATTATTATTTCTGAGGAAAGTGAACCTTTGAGGAACATAGACAATACCATACGTTCATTCTGAAGTGAATTTTATTTTGACAGAAATGCACAGTTTAGAAACGTGTTATGAAAGCTGTCTGGCTTTCCGTAGGAGTAACCACACATATAATATTTCTCAAGTTAAAAATGAATTAGGTATGCTAAGACCTTGACTGGGTAATCAGTGAGGTAACAGTGTACCAGTGGTTGTACGTGACGAAGGGGGATTTGAAAGGAAAATTTCTGCCAGTCTTTAACATGGCCGCGGTAGGACTTCCTAGAAGATTCATCAACCCTCCTTCATTGCAATTGCGTAAAACTATACTATAAGGTTACTCTTGAACTATCTTCAGAAATATTCTTCATTTATGGACTTCATGCGATCTCATATCTTCATTAACACACAGAATCGCAGCAGTTTCGGGAAAGCAGGCAGCACTCTTACAAATGGTTTACTTGGTGTTCGGATGATTCATCGGTTCTAGCGCACTAAGCTTCCCCCCTAGACTTGCGAGCCGTTACAGTGATGTTATGTGGCAGCAAATAGCAAATACAGGACAATCGGCGAGATGTCGGGAGACAGTGATGAGCGGTAGAACCAGGAGAAACATACCCTGCCCTAAGATTGGTGTTCATTAGTTAAATATGCTTTTTGCTTTTATAGTGCCTGGAATACGTTAAAATCAGTAAATAATTTTGAGTGTGATTCAATTACATCTCTTCACAACACGGATGATTCGTGGTGTGGGTTTCAGTAGTCACATCCTAGTTCGTAAATAGTGAGAAAAGGCTGAGTGGCCTAGTAAATGGTCCTGAGAGTCGGGATACCAGATGCTATGGAATGGGCGTTTCATCTCGGACATATTCTGAGTCGTAGTCCTCCTTCATCTCAGGTGATTAGGTTTATACAATACACCGGTGGACTCTAACCCGGTAGAGGATTTATCCTCATTGGGGCAATGCATAAGTAGGGAACCATCCCGCTTTAAAAAATTTACCGAGCTCAGAACGTTTTAAGCAAGCCTCGGACTTATGGGAATAACGGAATCCCACTTACATTTGACAGGCGAGGGACTCCTTGGAAATAGCTTCTTTCTTTCTTTCTTAATCTGCTTAATCTGCTTACCCTCCAGGGTTGGTTTTTCCCTCGGACTCAGCGAGGGATCCCACCTACATCGCCTCAAGGGCAGTGTCCTGGAGCTTCGGACTCTGGGTCTGGGGATACAACTGGGGAGGATGACCAGTACCTCGACCAAACGGCCTCACATGCTATGCTGAACAGGGGCCTTGGTGGGGGATGGGAAGATTGGAAGAGATAGACAAGGAAGAGGGAGTAAAAACCACTTCCAGGATGGCTGAGGTGGGAATCGAACCCACCTCTACTCAGTTGACCTCCCGAGGCTGAGTGGACCCCGTTCCAGTCCTCGTACCACTTTTCAAATTTCGTGGCAGAGCCGGGAATCGAACCCAGACCTCCCGGGGTGGAAACTAATCACACTAACCACTACACCACAGAGTCAGACTGGAAATAACTAGCTGAAAGAAATGGAATACGATGGGGGGAACTGTCAACGTTAATGGGGGGTTTCTGAGAAATAAGCCAACAGCCGTAGCCGTGTTGAAACACCGGATCCCGTGAGATCTCCGAAGTTAAGCAACATTGGGCGTGGTCAAGGTTTGGATGGGTTGCCACGCGCTCTTGGTGGGGGTGTAAGCGGAAAGGAACTGGCCACCCTACCGCACGCAAACTCCGGCTCAGGCACACCTCTGCGGAGGTTCAGACCTGCCTTCGGGCAGAATATACTGGCTGGGTCAGCAAAGAGGATGCGTCTGGACGTGTTAGGTGTTAATTATATACGGGCAACGGGAGATAACGAGGAAAATTTTATAAAATATTCCTAACAGGTGTTACAAAAGAACGGCAGAGTGTGGGGAAGGACTGTTCTTCAGGAATACTATTGGACGCAACCTAGTTCCTGTTAGCTAAGTGAAGGAGTGACTGATGTGGGAAACTTAGCTGTTGGGGGAATCAGGACGAGAACTGTCTCAGTGTATTCGTCATGTGAGTGTGCGGATGAGGATGAAGTCGACAAATTTTTTGAAGCACTGAGTGACGTCGTAGTCAGGGTTAACAGTGAGGATATGATAGTTCTTCTTAGCGATTTCAATGCGATAGTTGGAAATATAAGGAGAATGAGTGATACGAGAAGGTGGTGGGTAAACGTGGGGAAGATGTGGATGGTAAAAGGAATGGAAAGCGTTTACTGGACTTCTGCGCCAGTATGGGATTAGCAGTTACGAACATATTCTTCGAAACATAAGGCTTTATACCGATGCACATGGGAGGGTAAGGGCACCAGATTCATAACAGGCTACACCATAACAAACTTTGAATTAAGGAAGTCTGTTAGGAATATGCGGGGATTTCGGGGATTTTTTGACCGCACAGACCACTATCCTATCTGTAGTGAACTAAGTATCTCTAGGCCTAGGACAGAGAAAGTGGAATATGTCTGGAGAGGAATACGGGTATAAAATCACCAGGACGAGGAAGTACGCCGATCTGATTAGTGAAAAATTCCAAACCAAGAAGGAAAACAGGTTGAGGGTATAGAAAGAGAATGACCGGGCGAGTTGGCCGTGCGCGTAGAGGCGCGCGGCTGTGAGCTTGCATCCGGAAGATAGTAGGTTCGAATCCCACTGTCGGCAGCCCTGAAGATGGTTTTCCGTGGTTTTCCATTTTCACACCAGGCAAATGCTGGGGCTGTACCTTAATTAAGGCTACGGCCGCTTCCTTCCAACTCCTAGGCCGTTCCTATCCCATCGTCGCCATAAGACCTATCTGTGTCGGTGCGACGTAAAGCCCCCTAGAAAAAAAAAAGAAAGAGAATGGGTGCCATACAGGGATACTGTAGTTGAAACTGCCAGAGAATGCCTATGTATGTAAAGATGAGTAAACGCGAACATCTTGGTGGAATGATGAAGTGAGAGCAGCCTGTAAACATTCAAACAAAAATACATTTCAAAAATGGCTCCACATTTAAGGGCTGATACAAACAGGGAATTGTACGTAGATGAAAGAAGCAGAGCGAAACAAATAATATTGTTGAATCCAAGGAAATTCATGGGAGAATTTCGGTAAAAACCTGAAAAGTCTAGTTCAAACGGCAAGGAAACCTTGCTGGACAGTAACAAAGAATCTTACAAAGGGAGGGAACAACGAAATAAGTAGTGTTTTGAGTAAATCTCGTGAACTAATAAGACATCCCAGGGAATCGTTGGACAGGACAGATGAAAGGAAGTTTTTCGAAACTTTTATCAACGTAATAGAAAAAGGTGGCATTATGGAACAACGCGCTTAGGGGCAGGAGGATAATACAAAACCTACAACCTGTTTTAGAGTCTATGACCGGGTCAGGGATGGAATGAATGAAGCCCCCAACTTGCGGCGAGGATAAGAATTGTGCCGGCTGCCGAGGCCTGTCGCACTCCTCTGGGGCAATGATTAATGACTGACAGATGAAATGAAATGATAGTGGAGAGTGTTTTTGGAATGGAAGATGACAGGGAAAACCGGAGTACCCGGAGGAAAACCTACCCTGGCTTTGTCCAGCACAAATCTCTCATGGAGTGATCGGGATTTGACCCACGGTATCCAGCGGTGAGAGGTCGGCGCGCTGCCGCCTGAGGCACGGAGGCTCTGGTAGAGGATAATGATTTTGGTGAAATTACACTTGAGGATGTGGAACGGATGGTAAATAAATTCCATTGTCACAAAGCTGCAGGAATAGATAGATTTAGACCTGATATTGTGAAATATAGTAGAACGGTAGGGATGAAATTGCTTCATAGAGTAATGAGATCAGCATAGAAGCTTAGTAAGGTACATTTTGATTGGATGAAAGCAGTAATTGCACGTATCTCTAAGCAAGGGGAACAGGAATGTTTGCAACAGCTATCCATTAAGCTATCTATTAATCAGTATAACAGGCAAGGTGTTCAGTGGCATTTTGGAAGAGAGGGTGCGGTATGTGGTTGTGAGTAAGTCGTATGAAAGCCAGTGTGGTTTCAGACCACAGAAGGACTGTCAGGATAAGATTTTCAGTATGCTTCACGTATCGTAACTGAACAGTGCTACCAGAGGAATAGACGGTTATGTTTCATAGATCTTGAGACGGCATGTAACAGAGTACAGAGGGGAAATGTGTTCGCCGTACTAGAGGGCTATGGGATTAAGTGTAGACTATTTAAATAAATCAATGGCATTTATGTGCCAATTGGGCTGAGGTTAGAATTGATGGTAGAATGAGTTCTTGGTTGAAGGTACTTACAGAGATTAGACGAGTCTGTAGCCTTTCAACTTTATTATGTTCATCGTTTGCATAGATTATCTACTAACAAGAATGTAGTGGCAGGAAAGTTTTTTCTATTTGCTTTACGTCGCACCGGCACAGATAGGTCTTATGGCGACGATGGGACAGGAAAGGCCTAGGAATGGGAAGGAAACGGCCGTGGCCTTAATTAAGGTACAGCCCCAGGATTTTCCTAGTGTGAAAACGGGAAACCACGGAAAACCATCTTCAAGGCTGCCGACAGTGGGGTTCGAGCCAACTATCACCCGGATGCGACCTCACAGCTGCGCGCCCTAACCGCACGGCCAACTCCCCCCCCCCCGGTAGGCTGGAAAGATTTGGCTAGGTGGAAATGTAGTAAACAGTTTAGCCTATGCCAATTACTTGACCTTAATTGCAGAATGTGCTGTAAGCCTGCAGTCTTATCTCTTGTGAGTAAAACGACGAGCTGCTTGACTAAGTGGTATGGTCCTAGCTGTGAGATGACGTGGAATTACATAATTAATCACATAACTAATATAAAGTTGAAGTTAAAAAGGACAAACTTGGGCAAATGTTAGTTTATAGGAAGAGGAATTATGGATTGTAAATATTTACCAAGGGAGATTTTCGATATATTTCTAACTTCTTTGAAATTATTTTTAAAATATCTAGTAAAACAATTGATAGGGAATCTGTCACCTGTATGACTGACCTATGCAGATTAGTGGTTGATTGACTCATTGACTGCATAGTCTGCGTTCTGGCCTTCGGTTCAGATGGCCCCGGGTTCGATTCCCGGCCGGGTCGGGGACTTTAACCTTAATTGGTTAATTCCATTGGCCCGGGGTCTAGGTGTTTGTGCTGTCCCCAACATCCCTGAAACTCACACACCACACATAACACTATCCTCCACCACAATAACACGCAGTTACCTATACATGGAAGGTGCCGCCCACTCTCATGGGAGGGTTTGCCTTACAAGGGCTGCACTCGGCTAGAAATAGCCACACGAAATTATTATAGTCGTTGATTGATTTTAACTGACTATGATGTCAGGCTCCATGGCTAAATGGTTAGCGTGCTGACCTTTGGTCACAGGGGCCCCGTGTTCGATTCCCTGCAGGGTCGGGAATTTTAACCATAATTGGTTAATTCCGTTGACACGGGGGATGGATGTATGTGTCGTCCTCATCATCATTTCATCCTCATCACGACGTGCAGGTCGCCTACGGGAGTCAGACCAAAAACCTGCATCTAACGAGGCGAACTTGTCCTCGGACACTCCCAGCACGAAAAGTCATACGCCATTACATTTCAGCTGACTATGGTATAATGGGGTATACTTAAGGTATAGTACAGCAGTTAAATACTGATGTGTCGTTGTTCTAGGTGTGATCAGTGGGTCTCGAGAGTCAGAGAAATAATTTGGATAAAGTTTACAAGAAAGAAGGGACATTACATTATTAATTTCTTATTTAAGGCCTGTTCATGTCATTTCCAAGCCAGCGACTTTAGGAATTCCTGAGTGCACAGTCACGGATATGTTAAAACTTTGCTCTTATTTTATGTAAACATTTCTCAAAACATAACTATCTGTAACATTTTTACGCTTTTATATCTTTTACTTCCTCTCGCCAGATTAAAATCAAGATTTCTACCAATGCAGAATCCCCTAAATAATAAAACAACAAATGTTGTCACCCCTTCTAGAAGGGATAGACCTCGGAAGAGAAAAAGACAGGACGAAGAAATGCCAATGAGGGACGGGCAATATTTGTGTAGTACTGTATAAGCAAATATTTACCCTAATGCAGGGCCTCTCAAACACCCAAAATCTCACGCGTGCAAATCGAGAGCTCCGTGCACTGTGCATCGGTCCCACTCGGCTCACCTCGGACCAACGCTTCGTCTCTGGGCTACACGGCTAAGCTCGGCTCAACTCAGCTCAACTCGGCTCGGATGTTGAGCGCTACGGAGCAAATGAGGAAGAGGGAGACAGGCGGAGCGAGCGAGACAGCCGTGGGGAAAGAGAGAGATGGCGCTATTGCTCCAAATCGAGGAGTGGGGGTCTGCACTCTGGTCAACCAAGCGAAGTCGTCTTTGGTACCGTGCACAGTGCATGCACTCTGAGAGGCCCTGCCCTAATGTAACAGCATATATCGTGGTTAAGAAACAATACTGCGTATCTGACAATGCTCTCCCTATCCATCATTATCCTGAAGACAAGCCACACCTCCCAGCCACATATAGAAATGAAGACCATCAGAAAAATTTTCGTTGTGTTGACTTTCATATGGATATGTGTAAAGAAAAATTAACCTTACCGTACCGTACTGTAAGAATGCACATTTGTATGATGTATTTATGCCTTTGCTGGCGAGATGTAGTGTTTACAGTGCACTATGTCTTCTGGTATGGGCTATATCAAATTTGTTACTTTCATTGACCTGTCTCAGTCTCATCCTTGGCTTTGACAATATGAAAGTGACTGAGGTATGAGTGATGCTAGTAATACCATTCCTTATGCAGCCAATCCCTGTTATGAATGGCGTGAAAATATCGCTCATAGGGTCGGTTGGTGCATGCATTTCAGTGGGCTTGGCAGACTGATATGTAATAGCATATGTATTTAATAGCATGGTGAGGAAAGCAACGGGAAACTACCTCACTCCTCATTTCCCTAGTACGCCTCTTCAGTGACGCCTAGGCTATTTATGACAGCTGTGGGCGAAGCTGCAGAGGATCAAACCAGCCTTCGGGCTGACTACCCAACATTCACACATGATGTATTTACGCACGCTTACAGTATAATGTTTTTAAAGTTAATTTTCCTTTACACGTTAGCAAAGGAAAATGAAAACAACGAAAATTGTTCTAATGGACTGCATATCCGTACGTGGCTAGGAGGTTTGATCAGTCTTCAGGAAAATAATGGATACCAAAAGAATTGGTACATACGAGGTTTTTTTTATTTATCATGTGGCTTTTAGTGCCGGGAGTGTCCGAGGACATGTTCGGCTCGCCTGATGCAGCCTTTGTAAAGCAGACCCTCCAACGAGGGTGGGCGGCATCTGCCGTATATCGAAGCTGCGTGTTTTTATACTGGAGGATATTTTTGTATGTGGTATGTGAGTTGCGGGAATGTTGGGGACATTACAAATATCCGGTCACCCCAAGCCAGGCGAAATAACATTTGAAGTTAAAATCTCCGACCCGTCTGAGAATCGAACGCGGGGTCCTGTGGCCAGAAGGTAACTGCGCTGACCATTTAGCCAAGGAGCCAGAGGGATACTTGGTATTTTTTCTTAACCCACGAAATATTGGTCATAAGTAGATTTCTAATGTCTTTGATAATAAATACCCTATTTATAATAATAGGTTCCACGTGGTCGGGCTGCTTGTCTGAAAGGTCAACGTACTTTCCTTTGGTTCAGAGGATCTCGGTCTCGATTCCCTGTCGGGTCGGAAATTTTATCTTTGCTTGGTTAATTTCTCTAGATCTGTGTTTAGCCTAATGCACATCTTCATTAACACACAACACATCGCACTATAACCCGCCATAGATACATACAATAGTGTATAGATCCCTCCCCATAGTGTCGTAAAACTGGGCTAATCCCATACAAAGCCTTGATACAAAATGATTTGGAAACAGCCTGAAAGATGAAAATTGTACAGTTCAGTTTAGAATGAATGCTGCTCAACTCACAAATATTCATCCAATGAACTGTGTGTGTAAGGAATGTGCCAAGCTGTTTATGGTCAAGTGTCTTAATGTAATGATACAATGTTCTTAAATGAGGGGGAAAAAAAAAGAAAATCGAACTGTAAACTTTCCGGCATGAGTACTAAAGAAAAATAGCAATGCATGAGTGAAAAATCAAGCCCTTTCACAGAAGTGTATTTGATATCCTGAGTAGGCCTATATCGATGGCTTACTTCTAAAACCTCGTATGTCCCAACGCTCTTCCTACCCATTATATACCTTAAGGCTGATCACGCCTCCCAGCCACATGTGGATATGCAGTCCATCAGAACAATCTTCATTGTGTTCATTTTCCTATGCTGGTGTGTAAAGGAAAATGTACCTTACCATACCGTATAGCAGGGATGTTTTCATCACGTATTTGCGCACTCCTACAGTATAATGCATTTAAGGTTCATTTTCCTTCACATATTAGCATAGAAAAATGAACTCAACGATAATTGTTCTGATGGGCTGCGTATAAATATGTGGCTGGGAGGTGTGATCAGTCATAAGGAAAATAATGGACAGGAACAGCATTGGGAGATTCGAGGTTTTAGAAGTAAGCCAGCGATATACAGTATATTCTACTGTGGGATTCGAACCTACTCTCTCCCTTATGCAAGCTCACAGCCGCGCGCCTCTACACGCACGGCCAACTCGCCCGGTATGATATATTTCAGCTTACAACTTTGGCCGGTAAGACCCTGTCATTTAAGGTGCAATATTCTGCGAAGATGATATGGAATTCTCGCTCTTGTTGCGATATGTTCCGCGGGTCACTATTTCTCCCACACAATTATCACATAGCGATTTTCGTAGGCACAACGACATTTGTATGAAGAATTTACGCACTCCTACAGTATACTGTATTAAGGTTCATCTTTCTTTGCTCGAACGCAAACTAAAATGAACACAATGAAAGTTGTTCTGATGGACTGCATATTGTCGGTGAAGGAACAAAACCTCGTATGTCACAACCCCACTTTCGGCAGCCCTGAAAATGTTTTCCCATGATTTCCCATTTTTAAATCAGAGAGAGTTTGGTGCTGTACTTTAATTGCAGGGATGAGTGACTCAGACGGATAACGCGCTCGCTTTCTGATTCCAGGTTCTATCCAGGCTCATCCAGGAGGTCAAGTGCGCCAGCCCTGTGTCGGTAAAGATATCACCACGTGTTAGGACACCTGCGGGACAAAATTGCTGCACCTCAACATCTTGACGACAGTAAAAGGTGGGTATAGTCCGCACACTTTATGTTGGTGCATTTGTGTACGGGGTTGAGGAGTAAGGAGGGAGGTGTCCCGGTATCGATAGTGCTACCAACCGAAGGAAAATGAAATCTGAATTGAATCGAGAATATGATCGATCGATACGAAGTTTCTAAACCGTTATCATCTTAAGCCAACAACTATGTCACATACACATTATATAACATTATAAAACATTTCTCGATGCGAAACTTGTTCCTAGCATGAATTCTATACTTTGGCTTTGTTGTGTAAACTACAACAGTACTAGTACGTAAAGTGTACGCCAGATGTCGCACAACGATGCTTAAGCGATTCATAGTTTGTGTTTCAAAGGTTGCCAGTACGAATCTCGAAGATCGCCGAGGTCGACCGATTCAGCACTAGGGTGCAAATGCACCAACATAAAGTGTGCGGATAGTACTTAGTGTGACATATCGACGTTGCGCCTCGAAATACCATTATGAGGGGATATATGTCCGGCTCCATGGCTAGATGGTTAGCGTGCTGGCCTTTGGCCACAAGAGTCCCGGGTTCGATTCCCGGCGGGGTCGGGAATTTTAACCATACTTGGTTAATTTCACTGACACGGGGGCTGGGTGTATGTGTCGTATTCATCATCATTTCATCCTCATCACGACGCGCAGGTCACCTACGGGTGTCAAATCAAAAGACCTGCATCTGGCGAGCCGAACTTGTCCTCGGACACTCCCGGCACTAAAAGCCATACGCCATTTCATTTCAGGGGATAAATGCAGGTCCGCAACACACATACCACTTAGAGCGAAAACTCGTTGATACATATCATGCAATATAGAACCTTACCTGAGATAGCTTCTCTGATCAGAGATTTCAGCTGGAATATTATCAAATAGCGGTGTTTCTAGACGCAACGACTATATACTTGATTATTCGTTATGATTGATCATAATGCTTGTTGTTTAAAGGGGCCGAACATCTAGGTCATCGACCCATTATTATTATTATTATTATTATTATTATTATTATTATTATTATTATTATTATTATTATTATTATTATTATTATTATTAGGGTAACGGCTGAGTGGCCTGGTAAGTGGTCCTGAGAGTCGGGGTACCAGTTGCTACGGAATGGGAGTGGGCATCTCGGACATATTGATATTTTTAGGTTTCTACACCTGTCGATAGCAAATGCTTTTTTATACTTTTTGACAAAATTCGTAACGAAGTTCTGAGCACTCTTGTTGAATACGATGCAACCTGCCTCTCAAAGCGCAGCGCCATGATGTTCAGGGTCGTATCGGGTCATGGGATGGATGGAATTACAATACTTACAGGCCTAGAAGGGCAGGAGGTGGGACTGCAGCTAAGTACAACGAATGATGATCAATATCGGCAAAAATTAAAGGTTTTTTTACCTATTAGTGTTTATGGAGAATGGCACAAAATTAGCCCTAAATGAATACAAATGAATAACATAGTTATGACGCAGAATACAATTTCTGAATTATATTGGTCTAGGACGAGATGGAGTACAACTGTCAAAGCGAGTTTTTATCATGAACACAAGCGTGCGGAACATCGAATCACTCAGGCTATCCCTTTTACGCTGGGATATTATTACAATCAATAAAATGCACAAGTCTGAGTGAAGCCTGTTATAACAAACACGTTTCCTCTGGAATACACCACACTATTCCTATTACACTATTACAGCCTCAGAATTTGCATTTGTTTTTTCGGAAAATCGACGTAAGGGGTGTGGGGTTGAAAATAAGTAAATAAGGAGTTAAAATACGTTTATGAGGATACTTTATCTTAAAAACTGAAGGTGTAACAGACGTGAAAATTGGTATTTGGAAACTCCTTTAAAAATAAAGGAACATGTATTTTTGTTTTAGGAAAATACACTTAGGTGGGGCTGGGGTGGCGGAAGGACTGATCAAGGGGTTGAATTCTGTTTATGGGGATACTTATGTGTATCTCAAAGACTGAAGGTGTAACAGATGTGGGAATAGCTATTTGGAGTCTCCTTTAAAAATAAAGAAACATAGATTTATTTTTTTCGACTTGAGAGAAGGCTGTTTCTCACATGTACAGTTCTATGTCGCGTGGTCGTCTTAGTCCCAAAAGGTAATACCACAAACTCGGTCTACAAAGAATTTCCGGGGTAAATGAAACGCAATTTTTGAGTGAGTTTTTATACTTTAGGAATTTTGAGATAATGTCCTAGTATAATGCTGAGGAACGATTACTTCGATCAAATTACGAAATCCACGCGAGCGAAGCCGCATGTAATTGCTAGTATAAATATATAAGTACCGGTACCTTCAGATATCGGGTTCTTTCTCGACACGCTCAGCTGTACTCGAATCATCCGGCTGGAGCGCATGGTAGGCCTATATAGCAGGATGATTCTGCGGTATATACGGTAGAAGAGATGTGTTGTTGTTGTTGTGTTTGAGTCATCAGTCCATAGATTGGTTTGATGCAGCCCTCCATGCCACCCTGTCCTGTGCTAACCTTTTCATTTCTACATAACTATTGCATTCCAAATCTGCTCGTCATATTCATACCTTGGTCTACCCCTACCGTTCTTACCACCTACACTTCCTTCATAAACCAACTGAACAAGTCCTGGGTGCCTTAAGATGTGTCCTATCATTCTATCTCTTCTTCTCGTCAAATTTAGCCAAATCGACCTCCTCTCGCCAATTCGATTCAGTATCTCTTCATTTGTGATTCGATCTATCCATCTCACTATCAGCATTCTTCTGTAACACCACATTTCAAAAGCTTCTATTCTCTTTCTTTCTGAGCTAGTTATCGTCCATGTTTCACTTCCATACAATGCCACGCTCCACACGAAAGTCTTCAAAAACATCTCTCTAATTCCGATATCAATGTTTGAAGTGAGCAAATTTCTTTTCTTAAGAAAGCTTTTCCTTGCTTGTGCTAATCTTCATTTTATGTCCTCCGTACTTCTGCCATCGTTAGTTATTTTACTACCCAAGTAACAATATTCATTTACTTCCTTTAAGACTTCATTTCCTAATTTAATATTTTCTGCATCACCTGCCTTCGTTCGACTGCACTCCATTACTATTGTTTTGGCATTATTTATTTTCATCTTGTACTCCTTACCCAAGACTTTGTCCATACCATTCAGCAGTTTCTCAAGATCTTCTGCAGTCTCAGATAAAATAACAATATCATCGGCAAATCTCAAGGTTTTGATTTTCTCTCCATGGATTGTGATTCCGTTTCCAAATTCCTCTTTGATTTCCTTTACTGCCTGTTCTATGTAGAAGAGATATCGAAACTTTACATTTAGCTTTATTAATTTTTCTTCCTGTAGGACAGGAATTTTTCACAGATTATGTGAAAGATACGTGTCTTCTTCTTGAATTGTCATTGATTCCTTTCTTTAAGTGAATGCTACTGCAGTATTGCTGAATTATCAGTTCAAATACAAAACATTTTATGCATTTTAGTCACCAATTCTATACAAGACACAGAATATAATCCTTGTCATTTTATATAAGGTCGTGGTATTTACACCAGCTCACATTAGCTGTCACTGATTGTATGCTACTTTGCAGGAAACAGTTTGTTCGTTTTGTTGCTGATATCCTCTAATCTTAAGTTTCCACACACTTTAGCGCTTTTTTTCCACGTACCATCATTTCCAACTCTTTATTTTCACAACTATTCATTGTTACTTCTCCTTCACCGTCCGTCACGTTGTACACAACTAATCCGTGTTTGAGAACAGGCGCTGCTATCGGCCAGCTTGCGACAGGCATCGTACATCACGAATGCTTCTATCTGCTTGGCGTAGCTCACTCTCTCGCATTATAAACATGAGATGAGCCATTCGCATAAAGTGGGGATCTTTAGAAAAGGAGAGAAGAAGTCTGCGGATGCGTTCTATATTATGCACACTCAAAGATTTGTTTACACGAGGCTACAAGTAACTCAAATTGACCAAATTCTCGGCATAGCACCCTCTAACTCGCTGCCTCATATGGTTATATTCCATGCGAACGTCTCCCCCTCACGCGCACTTTATGGCACGGTGTCACTGCTTTAACTGTCTCGAAATCAGATCATCAGATTTTAGGGATCATAATTAATCACTTACGTCTAATTCTTTTAGTAATACGTCTCTGTCTGTTCCAGGATATTTTCACACTGAAATGATCGCCCCTCAAATTTCGACCACACCCTTTGTCTCGAGTGATGATAATAATAATAATCTTAGTTCGTGCTCTAAATCGATCAGATATTCCGTTCGCTCACACTGTTTCTTTACAAGTATTTATACTGATCCTAGATCACTCAAACAACGTTTATCTCTCACAGTATCCCCATTAAATATTCACAGAAAGGGAAGTGTTCCGCGAGACTATCACACGTCCGTCCTGGAAAAGATAGTGTAGTCGAGTGTCTCTGGTACGGGATACGTGGGTGCTAAAATAACATCGCTGAAAATATGACGTAGCATGGAGTGATTCCGCCACTCCAAAATCGACTACGCCCTATCCATCTGTCACCTCAGTGGCGTATCCTGGATTTTCCACAGAGGCATGCGTAACCATGAATTAGTACAAAGTATTAAGAAAATTCCAGTTCTACTCATGGTAATTATATGTAAGTGAACTCGACCCTGCGACTTTTTTTTGTAGAATTTCTTGGCGACGTCACTGTAGAACTCTTCGAGTATTTTCATCTCAACAAGAACGTCCTTCTCTATAGGCCTATACATCATTCCTAATGCAGAGAGACGACTCTGGCTTTGAGAATTGCGGACGAAAGAGTTTATTCCCTTTAGAGCCGAGAATGAGCGTTCAACAAATGATGATGTAGCAAGAATAATTGTAACCAATGTGCACAATTTATAAAGCTCACGAGACCATGGAGACCACTGGTCAATATGTACTTCTGGACTTGAGCTACAGTCTTATATTTGAAGTGTTCAGAAGTGAAAATTATCCTCAAACCGGTACTAAACCAAAATGTATTCCATAGACTGCAATCGATTTACTGAATTGCACCTTAGGAAAATTGCCAAAGGAAATGAAAATTTGTTACAGTCAAGCATTTCAATTAAAGAAAAATCTCCTAATGAAGAGAATCAGTATTTTATCTGTGCTAAAACAGTATCATGTATTTCCAGGCAAACCCTCCTACACTCATCCTTAACTGAAAATGAAGTTTCTTCCTTCTTTTCCTTGTTGGATAAAATTTTTCTTGTGTTCTGATACTTTAGTTTCTAAAGAGTTCACTTCTGTGGTGCAAGATACAATGTCTAGGGTCTAAGATTGAAGTATGTTGTATGTAACACCAGTCAATGAAAGTATTCTTTCAAATCATTCAGAAGAAAATTTGAACTGAAATTACGTTAACTTCCCGAGAAACACGTTAGCCTAATTAATAGTAATGTTATCCCAGTTCCCAGGTTCCTCCAAAATACGTTCGTAAAACTCTTGGAGACGAGCACGATATTCCGCGAGGGTCTGTACTAAACGGCTAGAACAGTTCCAACTTGTTGCTGGAGTTAGCCTAGGGTATCATTTCTTGACAACACTATCCAACAAGTTGGTTCTCTTGGGAATTCTGCTACAAATGCCGCAAAGCCAGTCATCCTCGCGATGAATATACGACATTCTTTCGTGAATGAAACGAATTGAGAGAGAAACAAATAATCTTGTGCGCGTAGCAATGGGTGAATACAGCTTAAGGAACCATTTTTTTTAATTTAACTTGTACACCATTCAGCTGACTTGCAAGCTCCGACGCTATATCGAAAGTGTGAGCAACTATTTTTTCGTGGGAATCAAATTGATCCAGGCACACAATCGCAAGTCTCACCAAGCATTCGCTGTCCTGTCAGATCTCACATAATAAAAATAAACAAATCACCATTATGAACGTATCTGGGGACAGTGGACAACTGTGAAAAGTTCGAAACATTGGAAGTCTCGTCGGTCATAATTTCTACGAATTTAGCTCACCGAACCTGGACCTTTATTTCAGCTGTCATCACGGTGCAGATGCTTTGAATTAAATCGTTCTGTATGAGTGGAAAAAGTCGTGTAAATACACTCGCCGTTGTGAAGTAACTATATAATTATTCATCAAACTCTGCCAACAATTTCTTTCTTTCTTTCTTTCTTTCTTTCTTAATCACTTTACCCTTCAGGGTGGATTTTCCCTCTGAATGAGCGAGATATCACACCTCTACCGCATCAAGGGCAGTGTTCTGGAGCGTAAGATTTGGGTCGAAGGATACATATGCGGAGGAGGACCAATACCTCGCCCAGGTGCCTTCACCTGCTATGATGAACAGGGATGGGAAGATCGGAAGGGATAGACAAGGAACAAGAGGGAAGCGGCTGTGGCCTTAAGTTAGGTACCTTCTCGGCATTCGTCTAGAGGAGAAGTGGGAAACCACGAAAAACCACTTCGAGGATGGCTGCGGTGTGAATCGAACCCCGTCTACTTAGTCGACATCCCGAGGCTCTTTCCAGCACTCGTACCACTTTCCAAATGTTTTGGCATAGCCGGGAATCGAATCCGGGCCTCCGCGGGTGGTAGCTTATCACACCAACCACACACCATAGAGGCGGATGCCAACAATTTAATTAGTTCAATGTCAATTCCTCTATTGTTGGACTCACTATCCTCCTGCCCACGGAATGGTAATTTTTTATTTCCCAAAAAGCATGTCACCGCAGTCAGACATTCCATAGTTTCCTGATTTTCCTTCCTTTTTTCTTAACGGCTTCGTTGTGTTTTAGAACATTTTCCTTCTTCGCGTTATCGAACTCTAAATTTATGCTAGTTTTACCAAAGGTACATAAGAATATCCATGCGTGGATATGAGAATCTGACCTCTCTTGCCTCGTAATAGCAGAGTGCAGATTGTAAATATCTGCATATTCACGTTTCATGCTGTTTCAAGGGGAGTGTCCGCCAATAAACAATAAGCAAGGCCAAAATAATGATTCGTTCAGCGACTCAAAGCCGCAGAACCAAACATTTTTACTGTATGTTTCTGAATTGAACTTACGAATACACTTCTAGATATCTGTTTTTAAATTTGCGAGGGCTTTAACTATGTAAATCTTTTCATGAAACGAATGGGTTGTAAGTGGCTTTTCTAGCAGATTGGCAATTATAACCCTTTTAGACTCATCCATCCCCAAGACGACATATGCATAAAACGGAATAAATCAGGACTAGGGGAAAGTTTTCATTCCCCTCCCCGAAGGGGAGGGGCGGGCCACCTAGAAGGTAACGCCTTCTCTCTGGCCAGGAGATTTGGCGGGTTTGGAGGATTAATTAGGTTTGTGGGCGGGGGGATAGGTTTGATTCTGTGAAGGAGTTGGGAGGGGGTTTCGACCTCTTGGCTAAGTATTTATTGATTTTTTCAGTTAGTACAGAATATTTACAATTTACAATTTTGGTGTTTTTACATATTACTTTTTTAACATTATCAGTCTTGTTCTGATGTTTCCGGTCTTCTTGCTGTTTTGGTAAAGGATTTGTCTCCAACGTGTTGTTTTTACAGTTAAAGTTGGGAATATATGGAAATATATCCCTTGCCCCCGGTTGGATTGTTTGAGTTTATTGGGGGGCTATTAGGATATTTACAATAGATGGTTTACTTATTTCACATAATTTACATTATTTACAGTTTAGATTCTTTGATATTTACATGGATATTTACATGGATATTTACATGGATATTTACAGGTTTTGTCTTAATTACATTTTCTGGTTTTAATTTAAATTTTACAATAATTTCTTCTTGCCTTGTTGTTGGGGTACTCTCCTTCTGAAACATATGAGAAAAATGTTAGTACATGTATTGTATACTTCTGCTATGAGGGGGGGGGGTCCGACGAGGGCTCGTGGGGCTTTAATTGGGGAGAGGTTGGTTGGGTTGTGGTTTGGGTAGGTTGAGGGGTTACAAGGGTTTGGGTGGCGGTAATTCTGTGGCGGGTGGGGTGTCACAGCTTATCTTTCTTACGTGTTGCCGCCATCGGGTGGGGGTGTGGGAGCGATAGTGGGTGGGAGTGCTAGCCTAGGGTTGGTGTAGTGGGAAGATTTTTACTCGGGTAGTTTGTGGGTGCTTCTTATACTAATGTTTCAAGCCGGGTGAAGTGGAAGTGGGTATTCAGTCCGGAGTGGGTGGGTTGGAAGTGGGCGTTGAGGGTTTGATTGGCTGCTGCCTGGAGTTGGGCTAGGACCAGTGGTCTGTGGTATGGGTGGATGTTCATGAGGGATAGAGCTACAAAACGGATTATGTCCTCAAGGGATGGGGGAGGGAAGAGGGACTGGTTTGGTGGGGTGGGAGGGTCTATGGTGCGGAATGGGGCTACTAATTCTGGGCGGTTTTCGGGTGGTTGAGGGCGGGCTTTGCATTTTAGGGAGTAGGTAGGATGGGGTTCTCCGCAGGTGTTACATTTCGGGGGGAGCTGGGTGTTTGGGCATCGGGAGGTGGTGTGCTGCTGTGAGCAGTGGCTGCACACTGGTTTTACGGAGTTGCAGTGTGCTGTGTCGTGCTTATTATATGACAGGCAACGCTCACATCGGATGGGTTGGGGCGCTGGTGCTCGGGAGGGTTCCACCCGATGGTGGTGTCTAAAAATAGATACTCCATTGGTTAGTACGCGGCCGACGTCCTGGGAGGTTGGGAGCAAGATTCTTACCATGTAGGTGGGCCCCGTGTTGTTTTTTATCCTGAATGCTTTTTGGACGGGGATACCTTCCTCGTTTAGTTCTTGGACTATCACATCGTCTGGGATGTTGGGGTCCACCCCACGGATTACGCAGCTAAGTAAGCTGTGACGGGGTGGTGCGGGTGGGTTTTTTATTGTGGGTGGGGATAGGGGTTTCAGGGGTTCGGATGAGCCGAATTGGGCTGCACCCACTGAGCCCATGAGCCGTCGTGCGGCGTCCTCCCCTATGAGCTTAAGGATGACCCCGTTGTTTGTTGGACGAATATCGGCGATTTCTTCGCGTTGGAAGTTGAAGTGTAGAAGTTTTGCAAAAAATGTTTGTGGGTTTTTAAATTCTGGAGCTGGTTCCTTGATAAGAAAGGCGTGGGTTCCAGTGGGGGGTTTTTGAAGGGTCCGGGAGTTGGAGATGGGTCGTCTTGCACCGGAGAGTGGGGCGGAGGATTCTTGATTGGTAAAGGTATTGGGTGGGGGAGGGGGGGGTTGTTCCTGATGATTTCCTGTTCTGTCGCTTGAATTTCGGTTCTGGGTTCACTGTTGTCTGAGGGGCTGGTGAGGTGTCGCTTGGATACTGGGTGGGAGGACTCACGGGTAGGAGCTGGGTTTATGGGTAGTTGGTGGTATCTAGTACTTGAGCTGGTTGGGCACATTACGGAGTTATGTGCTTGGCTGTAGAGAAGCTGGTCCATGCCGGCTTGGGAGATGGTGGTGGTCGTGGTGGTGTAGGTAGTGGTGGAAGTAACTGCCGTGCTTGTATCCATCTTGTCCACTCAATTAAAATAGTTATTCAGTCACAGAGCACTGTACACTGACGTTAATTAATTCACTGAGCACTGTAGGGCACTGGCACTAGGCAGAATTCTCAGCAATTATTTGCGCTTCGCGCTTCATATCTCTAGTTCTAAATGTCTGTCACTTGCTAGTGCTAATAGGTGTTGGCACTCCTGGAGGTCGGTGGGTGCACCCAGTCGAGCTGGGAGACACCTCTAGCTGCCCTCCGTGGGCCCCTACACCAAACCAAACAGTCCTGGGGTGAAACCCCTCAAGTGCCGCTTCGTCCACCTGTCCGAATGCTTTTTTAAACTCCACTGGGGAGTCGCACCGGCTTACGGTGTAGGGGCCCTCGCTGGACGGAGAGAAAGAGAAAGAGGCAGCTTACCGGTGTGTTGGAGAGGTGATACCTGCTGCTCCGCTAGGATGCTCTGCCGGTTGGTTTTCGCTGGCTGGCGGTTCTTCTCCGGGTCGCTAGGAAGCGCTGGCTGGCGAGAATCGCTGGCTGGCGAGGAGATGAATAAATCATCGAACACGAGGAATAGCACAGAAACAAAAACACACAGTGAATGAACTCATTAGTCAGCCCATACTCAAGCACTGGAGGTAAATCACCCCAATGCCATTCGTCACTTTCGTCACGTTGGGTTCTATCCAGTGGGTAATCCGTGGTTCCCTCTCACTGTAAACTTGGACATCCAAATTTCTCCAAGTTGCTTAGAGATGGCAGAGGGTAGCACGTGGATGATGGGGAAGATTCAATTGCAGTGACATCATGCGGAGAGTTTCAGAACTATGTCTGCCACCGATTGCAATTTTAAGGTTGAATGCGTTAAGTCCTTAACTTCTCTATTTGCTCTCTCTTTTTTTTGCAGTGGATTAGATGGCGGGACTACGTCAGCACCATACGTAATCCAGCAACGGAACTAGTGCAGTTCCGCGGAAGTTTCTAACTCCTGAGATATTAAATTATTAATTACTGACTTGAAACTACATAAAATCGTATTTCAGGAAGTCATTTGCGCTATCATAACACACGCAATGAATGCATTGCATGCAAGGAAAATACGCCCCTGTGCACCTGGTGTGAAAAAGCGGAATACTATTTTCAGGGCTGCCGACGGTGAGGTTCAAGCCCACAATCTTCTGAATGAAAGCTCACAAATACGTGACCTGAAACGCGCAGTCAACTCTCTTTGTATCTATTTCTGTAAGAATATACAGAGCGGCACACCTAAAGATTTTTTCGTCAATTCCGAATAGCTGAAAAGAGTGGCAGGTATTTTTCAACTTACTGAATAACAAGTAGGGGCGGAATATGCGTACTGTGTTTTAATAAACGTTAAGGCAGCGATATCATGTTATCCTTTCTTATGTAAGTATACCAATTTCCGTCGCATGCACAGTTCGTAGGCAACCACATACCGGCATACAATTAAGTTATCACCACAGTCAGACATGTAATACTGGTGAAAGAGAGTACTGAACTGCGCAACGTTGTGGTAAAGGATAGCATCCCTGCATCTTACCTGAAAATCCTGTGTTCGACACCTGGCCATGTCTGGGATTTTTATCTGGATCTGTGACTCGTTGGCTGAATGGTCAGCGTACTGGCCTTCGGTTCAGAGGGTCCCGGGTTCGATTCCCGGCCGGGTCGGGGAATTTAACCTTAATTGGTTAATTACAATGGCACGGGGGCTGGGTGTATGTGTTGTCTTCATCATCATTTCATCCTCATCACGACGCGCAGGTCGCCTGCGGGTATCAAGACCTGCATCTGGCGAGCCGAACCCGTCCTGGGATATCCCAGTACTAAAAGCCATACGACATTTCATTTCATTTCATTTCATCTGGATCTGTGCGATGGTTCAAGATCCACGCAGTTGTAGAGTTATCTAACGGTGTATAATGACAGATAGGAATCGTCGCAATGACCAAGCGTCACCTCGTAGGTTTCAGGAGGAGCAGCGATCACTTGCTATGCCAAAGCTCATCATGAGTTTGGTCGTTTATACACAGAACTATGATATTGGTTTAATGTCTTCATTTTTCGAGGATTCGTTTCTATTCGTAGGTATGTCGAATAAAGTACTGTCCCCAATATTTCGTATTAGGATGTGGATACAAACGCGTAGTTATACAATTTGATGACATAAAACCCAAAAACTGAGGTACGGCACTCATATTTCTTCTTACTATCCGCAAGTTACAGTCCTATAATTCCGAGAATAATTGCTATGATTTTTCGGTGCTCAATCGTTTTACGCATGTTTGCTATTGTGCTGTAGAACATATTTACACAGAATATTAGATATTCACCTCAGGAGAGCATGAACTAGTGAGGTGGTAATCTGACCTGAAATCTGGCATAACCTGGTCGTGAGGAAACCGCCCATCAGTACGTATTAGTACACAGTCTCCTTCTTCTTGGCCATATTCCCAGATAATAGGGGTAGACACTTTATGTGAATTTGGCCTATTTATTACAGCTAGCTGCCTTTCCCAGCGCAATTTGAATTTTGATTTGAAAATCTCGACTCAGGATCCACCGGAATTTGAACGTCAGCAGCTGAGCTAAGATGACGTGTTTTTTCTAAGCATTGAATGTAGTTCATAGTAAAATATATTCCTGTTGTTAGTAAGCTGTTTACTGAGTAAGTGGCTGCGCAGTTCGGGTTACGTTGCTGTGAGCTTGCGTTTGGGAGATAGTGGGTTCAAACCTCACTGTCGGCAGCTCTGATGATGATTTTCCGTGTTTTCAAATTTTCATACCTTAATCAAGGCCACGGTCCTTTCCTTCCCAATCTTAGCCTCTTCCTATCCCACTGTCGCCATAAAACCTATCAGTGTCGGTGCGACGTAAAGCAATTTTTTTAAACTAACTTTTTTACAGGTATGTACCGGTACTAGTGGTTCCATAAATTTGCACCTTAAGTTCGAAAGACTGTAAATCACTGACGTTATATGAATTATAAAATGTTTTTTAAAGCGTCTGACTCCTTTGACATGCTCGCTATTGGCGTCTTCGAAAACCGTCAAATGAAGTTAGTAGAACGTACAACAATAGCATTACCGAGCTCGATAGCTGCAGTCGCTTAAGTGCGGCCAGTATCCGGTATTCGGGAGATAGTGGGTTCGAACCGCACTGTCGGCAGCTCTGAAAATGGTTTTCCGTGGTTTCCCATTTTCACACCAGGCAAATGCTGGGGCTGTACCTTAATTAAGGCCACGGCCGCTTCCTTCCCACTCCTAGCCCTTCCCTGTCTCATCGTCGCCATAAGACCTGTCTGTGTCGGTGCGACTTAAAGCAACTAGCAAAAAAAACAATAGCATTATTATTATTATCAATTATCAATGTCAGATGATAAAAAAATAATCGGCTCATAGAAATATTTAGCCAATTAATATTCAGCCAATTAATTCACATTCTACCTAGACAATTGTCCAATTAGTTTCCTCATCGATTTGTGTCTTTTTTTCTGTGTTACAGCTAGGATCTTCTTCTGTGCTGAGGAGGCTGTGTCTCTAGAGGACATTTTTCAAGACTAACCTTTCTTCAGTACTCGGTTTTAGAAGTCCATAATGCTTCGGCGAAGGTAAGTATAACATTTTAGTATTAGTCACTAACTCAGTATGACATATATTTTCTATGTCTAATATTATTACGATAAATTCACTTTCCAATGCCAAGCTGAGTGGCTCAGACGGTTTGGAAGCGGGTCTTCTGATCCCAGCTTAGCAGGATCAATACTGGCTCAGTCCGGTGGTATTTGAAGGTGCTCAAATAAGCGAGTGTCGTGTTGGTAGATTTACTGGCACGTAAAAGAATTCCTGCTGGGCACAATTTCTGCACATCGGCGCCTTCGAAAATCGTCAAATGAAGTTAGTAGGACGTACAAAAATAGCATTATTATTATCAATTATCAATGTCAGATGATAAAACAATCGGCTCAGAGAAATATTTATTGTAATCTAAGTGCGATACAATTGATTCTTTTTAAATTATGAGCAAAGATCAAAAATTAAATAGTGATGAAAAATTAAAGAAATAAGTTGAAAATACAAATGTAGATCGAATTAAAATCCTGAATTATAGTTACTGGAATTATCAAAAAGTATATCGTTATCCGAAAATGACATGTCAGCTTCTTCTTCCTGATCTTTCCCCTAATTTATTGAGGCAGAGGTTGATATGGGTTAAGCCCAGTTTTATGGCCGGGTACCCTTCCTGATGCCAACCACGTGTTGAGAAATGCACTCACCATAACGTGTTACTGTGATGGCTTGTAGAGTGTTGTGTGTAGATTTGTATTAAGACAAACACAAACACCCACTCCTTGAGCGAGAGGACTTTACCATACACCGTTAAAATACTTGGCCCATCCAGGAATCGAACGTGGGGTCTTCGGAATTTTGATAAACATAAAGCCAAGGAGCTGAATTAATTCACTATTTCATATTGACAGTAAAAAGGAGCAAACTGTATAAAATCGTCCAAGAAATATATTTTCCGTCTTCAGGATTAGAAAGCAAATGTCTGGCCCAGACTAGGATACCAATTTATAAATCCCTCTGTAAACTTTCCCCGCAACATTCTCGCATTTTAAATTCTTATTTCACTTCCGGATATAATGTTAAATAGATTTGTTATTTTACCTGACTCACCCCATTTCCTGTTCAACATTACTATTACTATGGTGAGATCAACCCGTTCACGTTCAGTTCTGTGCCTGTCTTCTTCGCCAGTAAACAATATTATGACAAACCTAGTCTATGGCTTTTTTCAAGAACCTCGTATGTCTCAGTGCTCTTCCTACCCATTATATTCCTTAAGGCTGGTCAAGCCACATACTCATATGCAGTCTATAAGAATACTTTTCGTTGTGTTCATTTTCCTATGGTAACGTGTAAAGGAAAATTACTGTACGAGTATGTACATTGGCCATTCAAACAATATTCCTACAATACGATCTGGTAAGTTCCGCTTTTTTTTACAAATTAGCATAGAAAAATGAACACAGCGAAAATTATTCTGATGGAATGCATATAAATATGTGGCTGGGAGGAGTGATCAGCCTTAAGGAACATAATGGTTTGGAAAAGCATTGTGACATAAGAGGTTTGGTTTCTTCTCCGACGATATTGTGGACTGGTCCTCTTTTCGTTTCCGATATGGGTCCCCTTTTCCTACGCAACTAATGGAAGCCAAATGTTTCCTATTTGGTTAGGCTTTCAAGATTTGTTTTCAATAATTTGCTAGTTTCACAGCATTTTGCAAAAGTTTGTGTGACGATATACTCTGCCCAAAATATTTCTGTACCTTTTAACCCGGAAATGTATTTGTTATTTCCATTTCATAAAAACGTATTTATATCTGTGTGTATGCTAGTACTGCCTCTCATAGACTTCTAAACTGAAGTAATGTACTTTTAAAACATGGAATTTTAAAAACAAGTTCGGTTCTTATAACTTATCCTTTACCGGTGAAAAAGACGAGAACGAAAAAAAAATAGTCATTTATTATTGTTCAAGCAAACATAACGTTTTCTTGTGCCTGATCTCTTATTTCAAGGTACTGACTGAAGCACGTAATTCAAGTCCCCATTCTGACGACATAATCTGGGGAAAGCTTTGTACTACTTGTATTCATTTAAGCGGTTAAATGAATACGGTATGTACAAACATATGGTCCTTAAAAGGTCATTCACCGTAGCACTTAATAATAATACTTGTTGTTGATGATGCTTGTCGTTTTAAGGGGCCTAACATCGAAAGTCATCGGCCCTTAATAATAATAATAATAATAATAATAATCTCAGACATTCAGCTGCCTCTGTGGATCAGTGGGAGAGCGTCGGCCTCCGGATCCCAAGATAGTGGGTTCAAGATGCATAGGCAGAGGTAGTCGGAGTTTTTAAGTCCGGAAAAAGTCCATGTCATACGATGTCAGCATGAACAAGATCTCTGGTGATACATTTGATATGTACCCGATAAAATTCATTATATCTCAGCCATAGGCGCCCAAGAGAGTTTCGGTTTACTCGTCCTGCCATCTAGTAGGCCTAGAGTAAAATGGAACGTCTAAATTGACGAGCAGACCGCCAGATGGCGTCAGGTTGAAATGTCTGCATACGTTAGCTGAGGCCATACGATTAAAACTCATAGACATTTATGCCTTTCAGCGTTCAGTCTTCAAGCCTCTGTGAAGTTACTAATCGCCGCCATAAATATATATTTGTAACTGGTTCTGTGGCCTCGTTCAGATCTATACTTCTTATTTTTACATCGCTAGAAGCTGAGTCTAACCATCGTCGTCTTGTCTCCCTCTTCTTCTCTTACCCTCCATAAGAAAGTACTTTTTTCTCCAAGAAAACATATCATACTCCATTCGCCTCAGTTGACACCGCCATCGAAATGGTTTTATGTGTACAGCTTCATCCATGGAGATCATTCCTAAATTATCATTTATGTCCTCATTTCGAGTAACCTTCTTCCATTGTCCCCACCTACTTTTACCAGCAATCATTCTCGCTACTTTCATGTCTGTTACTTCTAACTTATGAATTAGTGATGGGACATTCGATTCATTTTACTGAATCGATTCATTTGATTCCGTTCACGTTACTGAATCGATACAGTGATCCGATTCACGGCTCATTGGTCACCGCTCTTACTGCATCTGTGTAGTATGTGCTGGTAAGACAGCAGCAACAGCATTCAGTGCTCGCAGCTGCCATCTGGTCTTCATACAAAGAACTCCTTTCTTAGAAAAAATGCTAGTTACTCTAATACATCGAAGGTTTCCGGCGACGCAGGGTGGGAAAGGTTAGGAAGGTAGCAGCCCTGGCCTGAATTAAGGTACAGTCCCAGCATTTCCTGGTGTGAAAATGGGGAAACTACGGAAAAACCATCTTAACGGCTGCCGACGGTGGGATTCGAACCCACCATCCCCCGAATGCAAGCGCATAGCCACGCGATATTAACCGCACGACAACTCGCTCAGTCATTTTTTTAAAAAGTATTTTTCTATCAGCTGAGGATGTTTTTAATCGTCATATTTTGTATAGGCTACCCGAGATGTACAGTAGCCCGCTGGTTTTCTGATTCAACATACTGTTATTGCGTCTGTCCACATATGATTGAAGTCTTGTGCAACGATGTGACATATGAACTGAGAGAATACTGAGCCGTTCTTCCAAAATATATAACAGGTACTTTTGAGTGGTCATGAGCATGACTCATAGTCATAGGACAGGCTAGAGTCGAGTTTAATTGTCAAATGTCAAGTAAGTTATAATACTAAGATTCATTAAACTAATAAATAGTATAACCTAATAGCCTACCTACTTACTAGCTACTTCAGAATTATGTTGTGACTACCTTTTTAACACTGCAAATAAATCCATCTATTACTTAAACCTCCCTGTAAGAAGAGGACAGTGAATGCAAATGGGTATTATTTTCAAATGAGCTCAGCTCGAGAGTCCATTATAGCATACGATTCTTTCAGTGTAGCATGGCTCACTGTATGTCTCGCTGCAGCGGAAGCTCGGCTCTCCGCGTGTCCAGTGAGCCGATAAGGAGCCGTGTGTATCATGTGTCTCACTGAGCCGCGCTCGTTCACGATTCTTTCGATGTGCCATGATTCAGTGTCTCGCTGCAGCGGAAGCTCGGCTCTCCGCGTGTCCAGTGAGCCGATAAGGAGCCGTGTGTATCATGTGTCTCACTGAGCCGCGCTCGTTCACGATTCTTTCGATGTGCCATGATTCAGTGTCTCGCTGCAGCGGAAGCTCGGCTCCCCGTCAACGTCCAGTGAGTGCGCCACTCAGCACTGTTCGCTGGGAGTAAGCTGAATCGTGTGCCGTGAGCTCGCCGTTCCTGTGAATCGATTCACTCGGACACTTTAATGAATCGATACACTGCTTCGAATCATTCATTCAGTAGCCAACACTATTATGAATAAGATATTCTGAGTTAACCCAGCTTCCACTCCGGTAAAATAAAGTCGGTCTGGAAACACATCGATGTAAAGATAGATTCGTCTGAGTGCTGATTTCCTTCTTACAGAATAACTTAGTGTTGATCGCAACTGCGAGCTCACTGCATTAGCTTTACTGCACCTTGAATCAATATTACTCACACATTCTAAATACTTCAAATTATCTACCTATTCCAGCTTTGTATCCCCAATCTGACATTCAGTTCTCTTGAATTTCGTACCTACTGACATCACTTTAGTATTGAAAAACACATTTTCATACCATACTCATTGCACCTATTTTCAAGTTCCAAAATATTACACTGCAGTCTTTCGACATAATCTGCCATTAAGACCAAGTCGTCAGCATTGACCAGACTGCTTACTATATTTTAACCTAACTGAATCCCTCCATGCCACTTAATTAATACCTTTCAGCAGATGGTCCACGTAAACTATGAACATCAAAGGAAAAATATTATAGCCTTGTCTTACACCTGAAAGTATCTTGAACCACGAACTCGTTCTACCATCAAGGCTCACTGCAGCTCAATTGTCAACGTAAGTGCTTTTGATTTATTTTAATAATCTACTCTTAATCACTTAGTCCTCCAGTATGGCGAACACCTTTTCTTTATGGACTCTGTCATAAACCTTCTCTAGATCTAGGAAACGTAAACATAACTGTCTATTCCTCTCATAGCATTTTTCACTAATCTGGCGCATACTGAAAATCTGATCCTGACAGCCGCTGTGTGGCCTGAAGTCACAATGATTTTCATCTATTTTCCTCTCAACCACTGATCGCAACCTCCCTCCCAAACACCAATGAACACTTTGACTGGTATGCTCAACAGTGAGATACCTCGATAGTTGCAGCAATCCTTCCTGTTCCCATGCTTATAGATAGGTGCAATTCCTGCTTTCAGGGGGTACATTATTATCACTCCATACTAATCTTATTATCCTATGAAGATATTTCATCTCTGCCTTCTCACTACAATTCACAATTTCAGATATCATTCCACGTATTCCACTTTCGAGTTTATATACCATCATTCCCACTATATCAAGCGTAATTTCACTAATAAATTTGTCCTCCTCCGTAGAGGTAGGTTGTTTGCATTATCAACAGAATGATTTATTTTACGTTTGGAATATTTTCAAAATATTCCTTCCACCTGTCCAGCAATTTCCTGAGATCTGTTATAAGTTCTCTTGATTTACCCAAATTACCATTCATTTCCCTTCTCCCTCCCTCCCCAACATTCTTTTTTGTCCAAAAAGATTTCCCTGCTCCTTGACTTGTCTTTCCAGGTTACTACAAAAATTCCCACAGCTTCTTCTTGGATTCAACAACTATTTGTTCCTCTCTGTTTCATTCATCTGCGTGCAGCTCCCTGTCTGCAGCAGCCCTTGTTTGGAGCCAATTCCGATAAGCCTTCTTTTGAGGTTTACAAGCTGATCTCACTTCATCATTCCACCAAGATGTTCGCTTTTTTCCTTTTATACAAAGTTGTTCCTGCGCATTTCATTGCTGTTTTCTACTGCAGTTTCCCTGTATGCTCCTATTCTCTTTCTATATTCTGAATCTGCTTACTGCCCATTGTTTGACATCTTTTACTAATGATATCTATGTACTTCTGCCTAATTTCCTCGTCCCGCAACAGATTTATCTTTCTCTAGCCTAGAGATACTTAGTTGATGTCTGACCATATATTGGTCTGTTCATTGAAGAGGAGCCTATCCCAGCTCGATGTCGTAAAATTAAATTATTACAGATATCACAGAAAGCGCCATACAACGTCTAGTTCACATGCGCAGTATTAGCTGTCAACAGAACATCTTTTCAATAAAGAATGGATGGGATATTCTTTGTGGATGGTGTAAAGTGTATTTGTCAATGCATACGAAGACAACAAACGGAAGATTGGGGTTATATTTCAAATTTCTTCATTCGCTGCCCATGGGGCAAATTAAATATCCGTTTTCATCATTTTGTGAACTCTGACGATCCTTTTGTGAAATTGAACTCCTGCCTCCAGCAAATCACTTCCCTATTTATTTCCTTCATACTTTCACTGAAATATTATTCATGATGTTACCGAATATATTATCATTAGTTTTCTTGTTCTTCTTCTCTTTTGTTCGGTCTTTCTTTATTACCTTTTTCCAATTTATTGGGGTCGGGATGTAATGTGGACTTGATCCATTTTTATGGCCGGATGCGCTTCCTGAAGCCAACTTCGTGTGGAGGGAAGTATTCTCTATAATGTGTTACTGTGGTGGCTGGTAGTATGTTGTGGTGTGTGTGCAGATGTGGATTAAGACGAACAAAAACACCCAGTCCTGGAGCCAGAGGAGTAAACCGCATGTAATTCAAACCCCCACCCCAGCCGGGATTCGGCCGTCTGAACCAAATGTAACTATTGTGAACATTCATTCAAGGAGCGGTATAAGCCTTGTTCACCATCTGTTATATTAAAAGAGCAAGCTCGTAATTATACTTGACCGGGCAAGTTGGCCGTGGGGTTAGGGGCGCGCAGCTGTGAGCTTGAATCCGGGAGATAGTGGGTTCGAACCCCACTGTCGGAAGGCCTGAAGATGGTTTTCCGTGGTTTTCCATTTTCACACCAGGCAAATGCTGGGGCTGTACCTTAATTAAGGTAACGGCCGCTTCCTTCCAACTCCTAGGCCTTTCCTATGCCATCGTCGCCATAGGACCTACCTGTATCGGTGCGACTTAAAGCAAATAGTGAAAAAAAAATTACTTGACTGTCAATACCGCCATGATAGCCATTGATCTGCAGTTTTACGTGGAATCCGAACCACAGGGATATGTATTTTAATTTCAAAAGTCTGACATGCTTTGGCCGTGATTCGAGACGAGGCCGCTTTGGTGAGAAACGAAATCACTCGGCTATTGTGCCTCATCTGTCATGTTACTTTCCTTATTTCCGATCCACAGCCATTGAGGGCGTACTTCATCTGCAAGTCACAGTTACAACATCTTTGTTCTAATTTTCCGTCGTACTTAACTCTATTCTGAATTAATATCTTCCCAGCAAGCCGGACTTCTGTCACCAAATCTCGAAGTTTAGCACACTATTGGTACCGTTATACATATTTCTCTTCTTCTTCTTCTTCTTCTTCTTCTTCTTGCCATTTTAGTAATTTAAAGTGTATTTGGCTCAGATTTATAATAATAATTTATGGCTGTCGGGCTGAGTGTCTCAGACGGTTGAAGTGCAGGCATTCTGACCCCAGCTTTGCAGGTTCGTTACTGGCTAAGTCCGGTTTAAGGAAGCGGAGATTGTTATCAGTGGAATACTGTGTACGAGGGATACTGACTGGAAGGTGATTGGGGATTTAAATGAGACTATGGAGTGGGTATGTGGGAAACTGGGAGTGAGATTTCTAGATCCTAATGGGTGGGTAGGAGACAGGGATCTGCGCTCAGATGGCCTTCACTTAAACCGCAGTGGTACATATAATTTAGGAAACTTGTTTAGAAGGGTTATAGGCAAGTACATTCAGGGAAACGGGGTGGCTTAGGGAGCGGTGTGAAGCGATCACGGAACTGGAAATCCAGTAAGGATGACATAAAAATGTTAGTGCTCAACTGCAGAAGCATTGTAAATAAAGGAATCGAATTAAGTAATTTAATAGATATATATATATATATTTAACAGATATTGTAATAGGAGTTGAATCATGGCTGAGAAATGATAAAATGGATGCAGAAATTTTCTCACGGAACTGGAGTGTGTATCGTAGAGGTAGGACAGGAATGGTAGGAGGGGGAGTATTCATTCTGGTGAAAGAAGAATTTGTAAGCTACGAAAAAGTAAAGGATGAAAAACATGAAATTCTGGGTGTAAGGCTCATCTCTAAAGATAATAGGCAACTTGATGTCTTTGGAGTGTACAGACCGGGAAAGGGTAGTTCTGATGCTGATTCAGAATTATTTGATAAGGTATTTTTGACGATTGAGTTTCCTGAATTTTAATTTTAGGTAATCAGCTATGTTGGAAATGATATGGAAAGGAATGTGATAGTAGCAGGCGATCTCAATTTACCAAATGTCAATTGGGAAGGTAATGCGAACGACAGGAAGCATGAACAACAAATGGCAAATAAGTTAATATGGGAAGGGCAGCTGATTCAGAAAGTAATGGAACCAACTAGAGGGAAGAATATTTTGGATGTGGTGCTGATAAAACCAGATGATCTCTATAGAGAAACCAAAGTAATAGATGGTATTAGTGAAAACGAAGCTGATTTTGTCGTAGTTTAAAATTAATGTGAAAGAAAGGAAGGTATTAAAATTAGGACTATTAGGCAGAACCATATAGCTGACAAAACAGGCATGAGGGAGTTTTTAAAAAGTAACTATGATCACTGGAAAATGGTAAATAAAAATGTAAACAGACCCTGGGATGGGTTTAAAGCAATAGTTGAGGAATCTGAAGATAGGTTTGTACCTTTAAAGGTGGTAAGGAATGGTAAAGATCCACTATATCATAACAGAGAAGTAAAGATATTAAGAAGGAGGTGCAGGTTGGAACGAAATAGAGTTAGAAATGGTTGTGGAAGTAAGGAGAAATTGAAGGAACTTACTAGGAAATTGAATCTAGCAAAGAAGTCAGCTAAGGATAACATGATGGCAAGCATAATTGGTGGTCATACAAATTTTAGTGAAAATGGAAGGGTATGTATAGGTAAATTAAGGCAGAAATAGGTTCAAAGAAGGACATTCCAGGAATCATTAATGAACAAGGGGAGTGTGTATGCGAGGATCTTCAAAAGGCAGAAGTATTTAGTCAGCAGTATGTAAAGATTGTTGGTAACCAGGATAATGTCCAGATAGGGGAGATGAGTAATACTAAAGAATTATTAAAATTTACGAATGATACAAAAGTTGAAAACTAGAAAAGCAGCTGGAATTGATAAGATTTCTGGGGATATACTAAAGGCAATGAGTTGGGATATAGTACCATATCTGAAATACTTATTTGATTATTGTTTGGTTGAAGGAGCTATACTAAATGAATGGAGAGTTGCTATAGTAGCCCCTGTGTATAAAGGAAATGGTGATAGACATAAAGCTGAAAATGACAGGCCAGTCAATTTGACGCATTGCATGTAAGCTTTGGGAAAGCATGCTTTCTGATTATATCAGACATGTTTGCAAAATTAATAACTGGTTTGACAGAAGGCGGTTTGGGTTTAGGAAAGGTTATTCCACTGAAGCGCAAATTGTAGGATTCCAGCAAGATAAAGCAGATATCCTGGATTCAGGAGGCCAAATGGACTGTATTGCGATTGACTTATCTAAGGCATTTGATAGGGTAGATCATGGAAGACTATTGGCATAAATGAGTGCTATTGGACTAGAAAAAATAGTGACTGAAGGGGTGGCTATATTTCTAGAAAATAGAACTCAGAGAATTAGAGTAGGCGAAGCTTTATCTGACCCTGTAATAATTAAGAGGGGAATTCCTCAAGGCAGTATTATTGGACCTTTATGTTTTCTTATATACATCAATGATATGTGTAAAGAAGTGGAATCAGAGATAAGGCTGTTTCCAGGTGATGTTATTCTGTACAGAGTAATTAATAAGTTACAAGATTGTGAGCGGCTGCAGGGTGACCTCGATAGTGTTGTGAGATGGACGGTGGGCAATGGTATGATGATAAACGGGGTTAAAAGTCAGGTTGTGAGTTTCACAAATAGGAAAAGTCCTCTCAGTTTTAATTACTGCGTTGATGGGGTGAAAGTTCCTTTTGGGGATCATTGTAAGTACCTAGGTGTTATTATAAGAAAAGACCTTCATTGGGGTAATCACATAAATATGATTGTTAATAAAGGGTACAGATCTCTGCACATGGTTATAAGGGTATTTAGGGGTTGTAGTAAGGATGTAAAGGAGAGTGCATATAAGTCTCTGGTAAGACCCCAACTAGAGTATTGTTCCAGTGTATGGGACCCTCACCAGGATTACTTGATTCAAGAACTGGAAAAAATCCAATGAAAAGCAGCTCGATTTGTTCTGGGTAATTTCCGACAAAAGAGTAGCGTTACAAAAATGTTGAAAAGTTTGGACAGGGAAGAAGTGGGAGAAAGGAGACGAGCTGCTCGATTAAGTGGTATGTTCCGAGCTGTCAGTGGAGAGATGGCGTGGGAGGACATCAGTAGACGAATAATTTTGTGTGTTGTCTTTAAAAGTAGGAAAGATTACAATATGAAAATAAAGATGGAATTCAAGAGGACAAATTGGGGCAAATTTTCGTTTATAGGAAGGAGAGTTAGGGATTGGAATAACTTACCAAGGGAAATGTTCAATAATTTTCCAATTTCTTTGCGATCATTTAAGAAAAGGCTAGGAAAACAACAGATAAGGAATCTGCCACCTGGGCGACTGCCCTGAATACAGATCAGTAGTGATTGATTGATTGATTGATTGATTGATTGATTGATTGATTGATTGATTGATTGATTGATTGATTGATTGATTGATTGATTGATTGATTGATTGATTGATTGATTGATTGATTGATTGATTGATTGATTGATTGATTGATTGATTGATTGATTGATTGATTGATTGATTGATTGATTGATTGATTGATTGAATTGAAGGTGCTCAAATACGTCAGCCTCGTGTCGGTAATTGACTGGCACGTCAAAGAACTCCTGCGGGACTAAATTCCGACACCTCGGAGTCTCCGGAAACCGTAAAAGTTGTTATTGGGACGTCAAGACAATAACATTAATGTTTTGGCTAGTGGCTTTACGTCGCACCGACACAGACAGGTCTTATGGCGACGATGGGATAGGAAAGGCCTACTAATTGGAAGGAAGCGGCCGTGGCCTTAATTAAGGTAAGCCCCAGCATTTGCGTGGTGTGAAAAATGGGAAACCACGGAAAACATGTTCAGGGCTGTCGACAGTGGGATTCGAACCCACTATCTCCCAAATGCAAGCTCACAGCCGCGCGCCGCTAACCGCACGGCCTTATTATTATTATTATTATTATTATTATTATTATTATTATTATTATTACGACTACTCCTAAAATATTTCATTCCGTATCCTGATGGTGGGCCTCCTTGAGGGTGACGTCCTCTAGGAGATGAGCTGCGGGGTTTTCGGGAAGAACATGAGAGAGGAGGGACAGTGGCCTATAAAAGTATCTGTCGATGTATATCATTCGCTTTAGCGAGCAGAATGGAAAACTATGGAAAACTATTCTCAGGACAGCAGACAGGAGACCAACCCCACCACCTCCCGAATGCAGATCTGAAAAGCACAGTACTACTAGAAACGTTTTATTCCTCCCCTGAAGGGGGAGACGGGCCTCTTAGACGGTTACGCCGTCTCTCAGGCCGGGTGATTTGTTACGGTGAAGGACATGTGCGTAGAAGGTGAGGGGGTAGGCGGCCGTCGCTTATACTACGAACTGTCCCGGCATTCGCCTTAGTGCAGGAGGATGGAAAACCACGGAAAACCACTCTCAGGACAGCCGACGGGCGAGGCCAGGCGAGAAATGCAGCACTGTGCCCCAGGCCCGTCTCCCGAATGCAGAGGCGTAGAGCCACGGTAGAGCCGTGACCACCTCTCCTCTGC